>NC_092739.1:42910332-43510332 GCF_047496795.1 Chiloscyllium punctatum
TAAACAAAATATTTTCTTGAGAAATCTTGAGAGTCCGCAGGGAAAAAAAAAGTCTTTCAGCATTTAAAGGGCATTTGGATGGGCATATGAATAGGAAGGGTTTGGAGGGATATGTGCTGGGTGCTGGCAAGTGGGACTAGATTGGATTGGGATATCTGGTTGGCATAGACAGGTTGGATCGGAGGGTCTGTTTCCATGCTGTACATCTCTATTTGACCTCTGTTTTGTAGTTATGTCACAAATTCTGGAATGTATGCAGTGACTCAATCAGTATTCTAAGACAAGGATTAATGTTTGTCCTTCTTGGGCAACACCAGATGAACTGATAGTCTACAATATTCGATCCAGTAAAATGTGGGGCTCCCAAACTGAACGTTTGCATCAGGTTGCAAGGTAGATACCTCCTGGTAGACTTATTCTCCTAACAAACATAAGAAATATGTGTTGAAATAGAAGTGGAAAAGAACATTAGAAAATCATGGCAGAAAAAGACCGGTTTGTTTATCTAATCTGTCTCATACACAGTAGCTATAATTCTTTGTGTCCACAAAATATACACTTACTACCTACCCAGAGCCATAGAAACCCCTGGAGATGTGAAAAATTAGATAAAACTCCAGGCCGTTTAAGATAAAATATACAAGTAGTCCTTCTCTAACCGTTTGGGAGTTCAAAACTAGTCCAAGATATCATTGACCTATACAGAATATGTACCTCTTGTATGGAGCATTCACTGATACAACAAGAAAGCTGTCCTGCTCTTTTTGAAAATATGCAATGAATTAATGTTCTCCAAACAAACTGACCACATATTCCAAGGAACATGTGCTACCTACAAGGAACAGAAGAACCATCTGACACCCAGCTTAAATAAAACATCGAGCTACAGATGCTGGAAATCTGACAAAAAAACGTAAACTTCTGGAGAAACTCAGCAGGTCTGGCAGCATCTGTGGAGAGAAAGGAGAGCTAATGTTTTGAGTCCAGTAACATGAAACATTAACTCTGACTTTTCTCCACAGATTTTGCTAGACCTGCTAAGTTTCTCCAGAAACTTGTGTCGTTGTAAATTTCAGCTTAATTCAGTTCGAATATAACTCTATGATTCTATAAATATATAAGCCTGACTTCTTATCTTCCCCGATTGGCCTGGTTGAACTATTTGACCACACAAACACGCTACCTAATAATCTATTAATTTACAGAACTTAAATCAAATTAACTTTGAGTTGACTATTCTTTAATATACACAAGCCTTGCTGTTTGAAACTATCTTGGTAGTTAAGGTGCTCGAAACTGAGAATCAATTTTCTGTCCTTTTTTGGTAGTTTTACCAAAGCCTCAATATCCCTCACAATATGAGGGGGGGCAAAGTGAATATGGTATTCTAAGAGACCTGGGAAATATTTTGTACTAAGACAATTGGTATATTTTGTTTTGTGTTACGTTTCTGTGTAATTGTTGATTTTGTATACGAAGTAAGGAATTAGAGTATAAATTAATTGGCATTTACAATTTATAGTTAACCTGCATGTCTTCGTTATCCTGCTTAGAAGCCATACTTGGTATGGCTGTCTTAAGAAAGCAGACTATTTAGGAGCACTGAGTTACTAAACCAGGCGTATTTGATGAGCTGATCTTTGATGAAATCTGCTCTCAAGGAATTTTAATGCAAGTAAATCATGTATTAAATAATGCGATCATACCTTGTGTCAGTATTACTGCTGGCTGCATTCAAGGAGAAGGCAACAGTCACTCTGATGCAGGACAAATTCGTTTTTGAACTTACTTTTGCTTATCTCCAAAAGAACTTTAAACAGGAACTGATGTATCAATGAGAATACGCGCTCAGATTGGATTCACTTTAACATATACTTTAATTAAAGTTAGGTTTCTGTTATAGTGTATTTTAACTCAATTGTTATTATTTACTTCATTTTTAATGAATAAGCAATTTATTCAAAGTGAATTTTCATATGCAATTTTTCACATGGACATAAAATGAAAACTCAGTGAAGTAGCATTGTGTTGATATTATGGTAGGAATCCACCCAGCCATATGGGGATAAATATATATATGGAGCCTGGTATTTGGACCGAAAGACATGGACAAAAAGAAGAGCTGATGAACCTCTGGTTGATCCCAATTTAGTGGCTGAGAAAGACAAAATAATTTTACCTGAAGGAGCTGGAGAGAAGGTACTAATTTATAACGTTTACTTTTGCAAATTAATAACCAAATCATCCAATTTAGTGGGTAAACTCATTCTTTTCTTATGTGGTGTGCCTTTAGCAGGTATCAGTTTAGTATTCCTACTTGTCACCAATTTAAGAAGCATAGTCTTCCAATAGAAACTAACTTCCTTACTACTGCAGGCAGAATGTGGGAATAGCAAACAGAAATAAAAGGGAAACTCTGATAATGTCAATTCATAACTTCTATTTGTGATTGTTTTTCTCATGAAATTTAGTTGCTTTTAATTGACTGATTGACTTACCATTTTCTAGTAACAGTCTCCTCGAATTTAACTTCCTAACATGTCTTGTGAATGAACAGATAAACATATATCCAAAATATATTAAATGATACCTACAAGAGAGTACTGATTGTTGGGCATTTTATTGATGGAAGTGTTGCCTTTTATATTTTGGCAATATTAGGAATTTGAGTGTGTGAATTAGCTTGATTACACATTAATGCAACCTCTAGAAACAACTGACTCATGCTGGGTAACAGTGTAATGGATACCATCCACTCACTGGTGGCTCGTCTAAGGGACAACATTTTACATCTGACTTAGATAGAGAATGTCAGGAACTTAACTGACCATGGAGGATATTATGTTGACATTTTACATCAGGATCACTCAATAGTGATCAGATGCAGGAACCATATATGGGACAGTTACTACAGTCATGAATTGAGTTGAATTAAATTAAATGAGACTTGCATTTAGTTAGCACTTTATCATGTTGTCAAAATCCTTCATATCTTGCAAGATTTTGTTTAAAGTGTACAGCTGTGTTTATGTTGACAGACTGAATTTCTATTCATGCATTCACATCAGAAAACAACAGCTGTTGTTTGAGTCAAACAATAATTGTAGACAGTAGTTCTGTAGCTTTATTAGTGGAACATGAACTCTTGTAAGGGTTTGTACAGATTCTAGACTTAAAACAGATTTGAACTCAAGTAAATAGGAGTAACTTTGATTTTGTGACAGTGTAAAACAGGTATTAGCAAATCAGCAGCCATTGTCCATGTTGTCTGATTTTCATTTCCAGTGCAGGACAGATGTAAAGCTGGTGATCAGTACGCTGTTGTCTGTTTAATTCGAGTAAAATTTGCCCTTAGCCTGTTTGGGAAAAGAGAGGGTGAAATTTGCCAGTTCAAAGATTGGCCACTAGATGGAGCACTGCCCAACAAGGGAGACTGAAGAAATAGAAACTCCAGCAAGTCAAGTTCAAATGACTGCAGTGCACCTGCTGTCAGTGATCTTAATGGCATTGAAAGTGACTGTGCGACCAGCCTCCCCCCACCGTGCCATTTAAAAGAGGAATCCAATAGGCAGAAACCAGCAGTGATGGCAGCCTACATGAAGATAAAAACAAATGGAATTAATAATATTACAGACTTAATTGTGGGACTAGCTGAGGAGCTCAAGAAATAACTGACATAGGTACAACAGGATGAGTGTTCCCTTTCTCTGCGACAACATTTCTATACTATTCAATCCAATCAACTTCAGGAGTTCTCCCTGTTTCATATTAACCATTAGGCTTTCATGGAATAACTACAAAAAATGGCTTTGGGATAAATACGTCACAGATTTCCCAGGCACACACACCACATACAGGGAACTAACAACAACCTAACTTTTACATTGTTCAAGGTATTAATGATATGATAAAATATTATTGATTCAGCCTGGATCTCCGTCCAGAGTCTGTTTCTATAGAAAGGCTATTTAAAAAGAAATTAAAAGAGAATTGTCAATGAATGATGATAAACTATATTTAGTTGGTGATCATAATGGATATAAAGGGTGCTAATGTGGAAACACTAACCTTGAACATATCACTGTCTCAGCTCTATTTTACATCAAGGTTTCAAAATTCAACAGTTTGGTTTGTAAATGTACGGTCTGGTTTGCACATGGAATAGAAAGACATAATGCAAATACATTTTAATATTATCACAAGTGCTAGCATTCATTTCTGTGCCCATGGAGGCTGTTAGTCCAAGCTGCTGTTTAATGAATATTCGTCCTAGCTCAGTTGGAAGCACTCTTGATTTTTATCAAACATTTCTGTGTGGAAGTCCCATGCCAGAGGTGGAATCTTGTTTTTCTTGAGAATGGTGATTCTTGAGTGCCCTTCTTGTCAAAAGGTTAATGAATGACTGGAGTTAGTTGGAATGTTGGTGTGTGGAGCTGCAAGAATTTATGTAACTTAGGGGCGGCACAGTGGCTCAGTGGTTAGCACTGCTGCCTCACAGCACCAGGATCCCAGGTTCGATTCCAGCCTCGGGCAACGGTCTGTGTAGAGTTTGCACATTCTCTCTGTGTCTGCATGGGTTTCCTCCAGGTGCTCTGGTTTCCTCCCACAGTCACAAAGATATGCAGGTCAGGGGAATTGGCCATGCTAAATTGCCCGTAGTATTAGGTGGGTTACTCTTCAGAGGGTCGGTGTGGACTGGTTGGGCGACGGGCCTGTTTCCATTCTGTAGGAAATCTAATCTTAATTCTGTAGTGAGTGATTCCCTTTGGTATTAATTCCTTCACTGAGTGCCTGTGAGGTAGTACTTTTCCGTTTCTGTTTTGATGTGATTGCCTGTGATAAATGTGTTTGTGCTGGGCAGGAACATGAGCAAACAGACTTGGAGTCCTTCCCATTTGGACTGTACAATCTCTGAGAGGCCTTTGCTTGAAAGCTGATGAAGAGCAAGATTGTGATTGTAAATGTTTCCTTTAAGTGATTCACCTTCCATTATGCCCCTCTAGAATATACTCCCCTTCTCCCCCCACTGTGGATAGCTTTTTCCTTTCCAATGGCCGCATGTCTGTCCTTCTGCAGTCTCCTCTTGAGACTAATGTCTCATGCTCAGTTTGTCAATAGAGACATGCTCATGATAACATTGTTACAGAGCTGTTTATGACCTGAGGGTGTAAAACTTTCATATTCCACCTTACCTTGGATCACTTGTACTAGTACGCTGTACTAGAAGCCTGCTGCTCTAGTTTAGTTTAATGTTAGGCCAGACTCTTCTATGCCTAAGGAATGTAACATTTGCATTTCATAGTTTGTTATAATAAATGGTTTTGGATTCTTCAATATCATAATATCCATGCCCAGTTTCTTATGTTATAGGAGATAATATCAGCATTGCTGAATCAGGTGAAAGACCTTTGCTAGAGGCAATCTCATGCTATCACTATCTCACAATCCCAGCACAGAGCCCCATGCCCAGCTTTACTCTAATATTGCCCCATTATTCAAGCTCACCTGCTCATTCTCCTTTCTCAGACGTCTAATTACTCCATTGTGTTCTACACCTTTCCTTGTCCCCTTTGCCCCTATTGCTCTGAGTCTATCCTCTGCATCCCAGTTTGCTCCCGTCATTCCCCAGGAACTACTCCATCTCACAACTACATATGTTAAGTTCCACTCTGTACTGTTCCTTTCAATTTCCTAGTTGAGTGCACCGCCCGGGTCCCCATGAATCTTGCCTATCTCAGTCAGGTGTGCTGGCTTCAGCCAGTGTGGCTACCTGCCTATTTTCCTTTCTACCTATCCACTCCACCCTCCTCTCTGACTTATCCCCTTCATCCCCACCCCCAATCACCCATTGTGCTCTTTGCTACCTTTCCCCACCCTCCTCTCTGACCTATCACCTCCATCCCCATCCCCATTCACCTATTGTAGTCTATGCTACTTTCTCCCCACCCCCACCACTACGACCCCCCCCCCCCCCAATTTATCTCTCCATCCTGCAGGCACTATGCCTCTACTCCTGATGGAGGGCTTTTGCCTGAAACATCGATTTTCCTGCTCCTTGGATGCTGCCTGACCTGCTGTGCTTTTCCAGCACCACTCTGATCAGACTAGTGCGCCTAGTCAGCCTTCACCCTGAACAATGGCATTCGTTAATGATAGGAAGGCAAACTGCATATGACTGAGGCTGCTCGTGAGCTGCTGCCACCCCAGTCAGATCTCACCCCTTGTACCATAATCATTTACCTTCCAGAAGAAGATCTCATATGACTGAGATGGTTGACTTGGTCAAACTTCACCCATTGCACTTTAAACACTTGTGCAAAGAAACAACAGCCTGATTGTGAAGGAGTCAAGATAGTGAGGAGTTTTCACTCACTGGAGCTTACATAAAGACTGACCCTGCCAGATACGTGCCTTATGTATATAGTGATCATGTGTTTGCTGTTTTATGCCTAACAAAATTGAGCCTGTGAATGTAATGCTGGTGAATATTCATGACTTACTAAAGAGGTTGGTGACCATGAGGCATGAGAGATCTGACCCGCCTGAGAACTTTAATATTAAAACTTTCACCCTCCTGGAATCGGATTTTTTTACCTCCCGCCAATCTAGTTCCTGGCCCACTCTTCTTAAAGCTCCAGATAGGCCCAGAAGATTCCGCCCCAGGACTTGAACACAAAATCAAGGTTGACATTATGATGCAATCCTGAGGGGAGATGCTGATTTTCAGATGAGATATTTAACTGAGACTCAGGTGGTTGTAAAACATCCCAAGATGCTATTCTGAACAAGAGGCAGAGGAATTATTATTGGTGTCCAGATAATATTTATCCTTCAATTAACAAAAAGAAAACAGATTATGTAATCCTTATCACATTGCTGTTTTTGAGAGCTTATTCTGTGCTGACTGCTGCATTCCCTACAGTACAACAGAGACTACATTTTGAAAGTACTTAATTGACTATAAAGTCCTTTAAGACATTAGATTAGATTTCCTACAGTGTGGAAACAGGCCATTTGGCCCAATAAGTCCACACTGACCCTCCAAAGAGTAACCCATCCAGGACCATTCCCCTACCCTATATTTACCCCTGACTAACACACCTAATACTACGGGCAATTTAGCATGACCAATTCACCCTACCTGCACATCTTTAGATTGTGGGAGGAAACTGGAGCAGTTGGAGGAAACCCACGCAGACAAGGAAGAATGTGTAAAGTGCTCACTGACGGTCACATGAAGTGGGAATTGAACCTGGCTCCCTGGTGCTGTGAGGCAGCAATGCTAACCACTGTGCCACCCAGGAGAAAGTAATCATTAATCTCTGCCTCTATAAGACTTATTTGTTAAGACCTCAAAGGATAATATCTGGTGGAGGACTGGTTGGGGTGGAGTTGCTGCACAATGTAGCTGTTCAAACAACAGTGATACTTGCACAATAAAGTACAGCTCCAAGATACCTAACACTTTGCAGGGTCTCTTGCCAGCAATCAGGCCTTGGAGTCCACAGGAAAAAACACATTTTGCCTATAAAAAGGAGCTTTGCAAGCAATCCCAGGATTGTCAAATTTGAGTGTCCATTGCGTAGCCACCATTGCTACCTCAGAACTTGTGCCCCTAGTTGTCTAATCCCCATGATCCAAAATTTGATAACTTCAGAAATAACACACTGTCTCTTAAATGGAGAGAGGTGCCATTGATCCTTTGTAAAATATGGTTAATTACCTGCATCAGAAAGTAAGTAGGAAACAGTTGCTAGAACATCCTTCTCTGTGCCATAGCACTGGGTACGTGGATATGTTGACCACGTTGGGCAATGGTAATATTTGAGGATAGATGAGAACTGGTGGAAGGAAGAAGCAAGTGGGAAAATAGGAGTGTGGTGATCAGTAATCAGATCTGTCTCCTTTCTAAATTATTGTTTTCTGTGAAGGATGAAGAAATAAGAGGACTTCAAGCAACAATATCTTTCAAGAAATACATAGAGGCTTTAGGATGTAGGAAACCAGAGGTAAATATCAATTTAACAACGTACAAATATATAGCATCTTGCACAGGTGGAGAAAAGTTGTAAATTCAATCATTCTGCCTGATATTTGAAGTCAGTCCAATAAAAAGTGTAGTTCACAAAAAATAACTCTTCAGTATAATACTGCAACACACAGACAAAAGGCTTTGATGATTATCTTCTCAACTAAAGTGTTTTCTAAGTCTTCCAGAGGTTTCCTACAAAATGCACGTGACAATTTTCATTTATTTTCTTGTTCTGAACGTATGGGCATTCTTAAAACCAGGTTTCATTGCTGGTCTGACAATTACATTGCTTTTCAGCAGCTTAATCTTAAGTATTAATTTAATGTTATTGGACTGTGGAACCATAGGAACATGTTGCAATTCTTTTCTATTATTTTTTGCTGAATTATATTCCAAATGTGAGTGAGCTGGGGAATGTAAGTGTTTTCCAATCCTGCTATCAGTTATTAACATTAGATTTAGCATTGACGCAGTAAATCTAGATAAATCATCTTACAAACCATATGTTAGTGTCATGATGGACTAAATATTTTTGCTTTTCATGCTCCTGACAAATAGTTCTGAAATGAAATTTGTTCTCTTTGAGATCAATTGCAATTGGTCCTTCGTGACTGCATAAAAATTGCAGGCCCTAATTGAACCTTATTAGGGATTGGTTAGCTCAGATGGCTGTATTGCAATGCAGTGATGTCAACTGTGTGTGTCCAATCACTGCCCTAGCAGACGTCACCATGAAGGTCCTGGTTTCTCAACCTCTCCCCTCACCTGAGAGAGTGGTTAATCTCTCCATCAGTCGTTTCTCTCTTTCTAATGAGGGATTGAGACTTGAGCAATGTTACCTTTTTTTTAAATAACGAATGGAAAAGTTCCTCCCAGCTTCATGCAAACTGTTTTCTTAAAGCGCTTTCCATTCTTTGTCCCCTCCACCATAACCTCCATAATGAGTGTGAGGAGGTGATGAATTTCTTTGCCAATAAGATCAAGACCATCCTCTGACATATTCTTCCCTTCCAAAAACTCACCTGGCCAAACTCCCCAATGCTCCCACCATCTTAGTCCTTAAGTTGTATCCTCCTTGAACATCATTTCTGTCTCTTGTCATTATTTCCTCTAAGCTCATTTTGTTCCTGAGTCTTAATTCCTTTTTCATCTATTCTATTCCAACTAAACTGTTGATCACTCACCTTGGTCTCCACCCACCTTGCCTTCTTGCTGTTCTGTCAGTCAATATTATAAGCAGTGCTTTTGCTTCAGATGTTACCCTTTGTTATTTTTAATTATGCTGTCATCATTTCTCTCCCCAAAGGACCAAAACTGAACTGCACTATCCTTGCAAACTATATCCCACCAGCAAACTCTGTGCTCTCCAAAGTCAGTGAATTACCTCCTAAATCTACTTCCATGTAGATTTTTTTATTTGTACTTTGTTATTTGTACTTATACTCTATTCAGGTGAACCTTCATTAGATATCCACATTCGTTAAGGATACAGAGTCGAATTTCTGTAAATAAATATATTTAAGGTCAATCACACACTAATTTCAAGCATTAATTCTCACATTAATTGAGAGACGTTCGCAGACTGTCAGGTGCTTGTAAATTTATAGCTTCGTGTGAATTTACAAACTTTCTTCAACAAAACTATCTACTTGACCTCACATGAAATAAGTGCCTTTTCCTCTATCATTACTTTAAATATTTATGACACTGGAATGATACATCGGAGGTTTGCTGCATTTTTCACATCTTACAGATAATAGTATCTTTTGTGGTATTGATGTTACTGGGTTAGGAGATATATTTGATTGTGACATCTGAAGCAAGATGATTAAAGACTGACAGGAAATAATTGTGACATTTACAGAAAATGCAAGTTGCTGCATGATTTTTTCGACATATATTAGAAAACTTGAATCTTTATCCTTTTGTGCATATGCTGTTTACTATCAGCAGGAACTTCAGTTCTGATGGGAGGTCCCTCCTACAATAAACATTGGCAGGATAAAATCTATTAACAACAGAGTTCAGTTCATGTCTTGCCCAATATCAGAGAAAGGAGTTGGTAATTGTGTAAAGCTGAAGACCCACATGAAACAATGAGGAGCAGCTATCCTGAGGGGAAAGGGGGCCTGATCTGAACTGATTATTGCCAGCAAGTGCTGATGAGTTTTATGTCTTTATGAAATATTGACTGTCAGTATGAAATGCAATAGTTGGTACATGTTTAAAAACATGTAGCTGACCAGATATTTAAGAAAAATTAAGAAGTCCTTCCAAGGCAGAAGGTAAAGTGGGAAAGAGTGGAGGTGTAGTTGGGTAAAACCAAAAAAGAGTGAAATCTGAGGCCAAGTGAGATGTGACAAACAAGTGAGAACATACAAGTCAAAAGCTGCTTATGGCAATTAGAAACTATGAGTCACCCAAGATTGCTTATTTCAATGTTAAAAATATGAAAGTGCTTGCCAATTGTATTGCACTTTAGTAAGTTCTGTGAACAGCAGAGCAGGATCAGAGGAAATTTCGACATGATGGTGTTTTGACAGTTAGAGGAAATGGGAGAGAGTTGAAATTGACCTTCTGGATAGCCTCAAAGGCACGTTTGTGAAAGTAATACAAGCAAATATGGACATTAGTTCTTTCCATTGGACAAATGTACACAAAGGTATGGCGACGACACTAAGGTTGCTCGGAGCTGAATTTTTTATGGTGTCAGGCAGAATCTGTGGACCTTTAATATTGGTGCCTGGGACCCAAATGGAGAAATCCCAGCTCTACTTCTGACAGATTACATTTTTGACATTAGGGGAAAGGGAGGAGGAATATTCACACAGGAGAGGAAGCCAAACTCAATGCAGTTATTACTCCATTTTGGCTGTTACAAGGGCCTTAGCCTTCGTAAAGTGCTCATAAATGCTCTTCAACAATGGTATAACTGTCCACATAATGCTGGACTGCTGTCATAGACAGGAGGAGGTTTGAAAACCACCAGCATCTAGTTGTACAGTTTCAAGATAACTCTGAGCTAACAGTTCCATGAGAGCTTTCATGTCATTATGATTACTTGGCTTCAGAAGCTATTATTATCTCTGCACAAGGTTCTGATTTCACAGTTTGACTGACAGCTTAGCAAGGCCATTAAAGAATTTGAAGTGCAGACTGAATAGAAGTTTGTTTGTTTGTTTGTATAAGAGATTAACCACTAGAGATTTTAAAGCTTGAAATAGATTTATGAATGGGAGTTTTTTTTTCATCAGTAAATGTTTAAGATTGAAAAACTGTTTGATGTCTATTTTTTAATCTCCAAGCCTCCCAAAGTCTTCCCATCTTACACACCAGGTAATTGACCATGCAGTTGACACAGAGTTATTGAATTATTATGGTGCAGAACATGCCTGCACCATCTGTATCATCTAGTGCCAATCCCCTGCCTTCTCCCCAAATCCCTGCACACCATTACTATCCAAACCCATCTTGAATGCCTCAATTGAACCTATCTCCATCACATTCCATGCAATGCATGACATACCCTAATAATTCACTATATAAAAAATGCTTTTTCTCTCCTCACTCTTGCTTCATTTACACATCACTATAAATCTATGCCCTCTCGTTCTTGTTTTTTTTTACAAGTAGAAACAGCTTCTCCCTTTCTACTCTGACAAGCCGCTCATTTTGATACCTCAATCAGAATTCCTCTTAACCTTCTTCCCTCCAGGGAAAACAGACCCAACTTCTCCAGTCCATTCTCATGGATGAAGTTTCTAATCCCTGGAACCATCCTCATAAGTTGCTTTGTATTTGCATCTTTCCTACAATATGGTGCCCACACTGTGCATAATAGAGCATGTCATCGAGTATGTATGGGGCCACGGAGGATGTGGTGTTTGGTGTGAGTGGTGAACGGGTGTGAGGGGTGAGGGTTAAAGACCTAACAACAACTGGGATGAAACCCCAGTGAACCAAAGTGAACAAGCTGCTCCAGCATATCCCCACCCCTCTGGCCAAATCTGCTCTACTTCAGGGGTCACAATATTTAACAGCATATATTTTATATAGCTGTGGCATTAGTATTATTGTGAATAAGCATTGTTAAATAGGATGCCTTTTGGAAGTGCCATTTTCATTTGCACGGTATCTATGAAATATGTGAAGCGCATATCTATTCTCTGCTTAAGAAAATAAATCGAGAACAGTCTGTCCAATGGCCTAATTGTACTGGCTGACATTGTTAGCTGAGCCTTGAAACGATAAAGTGACATTTATGTTGCCAGCATATAAACCCATTTAAGAATTTGCAAAAGTATATTTTGGGACTGGAACAACTACAAAATAGCTGACTTTTTGAACTAAAATGAGTGATTGTCAATTCACCAGATGACATTTGGAATAGCTAGTGTCATTGTCTTGAACTCAGTTGTTTTATCATATATTTGAGTCTGGCCCATCAAGAAGAGAAATGACTGATATTGAGTGTTGGCCTTGAAATGAAGACTGCCTAAAATTATGAAGATAGGGGGATTTGAAAAATAAATGTGTTGTGTATGTGGTTTGGCTTTGTCATAATGTGTACATGTAAATATTCACTGTGGTTAATATGTTATATTTTAAATATTTCAGTTCCTGGAGAAATTATTTGCTGAAGTTGATGAAAACAAATAGATAATCAGAAGAACAGCTTGAAACAGAAACCTCAGTAATGCAGATTTCATTCTTCATGACACATAGGATTCATGCTTAATTACCATCTTCTCTCAACGGTATAATTTTATCAATGTTTATATGAGATTATGATTCCCCCTACAGATATTAATACCAACTTTAGTTAATACTTAGTGCTGTTCAGTATTAAATATGATGCAGTACAAAAAATATTTACATTCCTTCTAGAATACTCAAATATTGTGCCAAATAATTATATAAATAATACCCATAACTGAATCCAATAAAAATGCAAGTTCTCCGCTATGCTGTTTAACCAGCTATCTGATTTTCTGAGCTATATCTTAAAGATCACTCTCATCTATTAAAAGAACAAAGTTATCACATTGTGTTACTAAACCCAAAGAAAGATGGTACTTTTAATATCTGCCAGAACTTTCATGAGACAAATGTTCTCCTAGCTTTCAGTTATTACTTTTAACCTTGTGAAATGATTCAACCTCACAACCTGGAACAGTACATCTCAGAACTGTATGACTCACCTACAAGGGTAAGGCCAAACTTTTGAAATTTTAAGTTCCTTACCCATTTTAACTGTTCATCAGAGGACTCCGCATTGTTGCAGATAACAGAGATCACTGCACATTTCCTTAATGTTGTATTTGTGCATACTGATTGACCAATAAATTGAAACAGTAGTTGAGTTAACTTGAACAGAGGTTTACGTATGTATTATGTAATGAACACTTTTTACTGCAGCCTATGCAAATTATTGATTAGATCAGTTAGGATATCTTATTTGGTTTGGCATGGCATAGTTTAGGAAGGATGGCAAGACCATGGATGTGATCATTCCAGGATCAAGGCAGTTTATGTTTGAGGAAAGACTAGAAAAAACACAACTCCTTTCATTAGAACAAGAAGGAGGAGAGCTCTGTCGTGATTAAAGTTATTACAGGATAAATGGGAAAACCTTTGTTTTACTATTAGAGAAATTAGTGACTAGAGACTAACAAATGTTTACCTTTACAAGAGGTTGTTGGAATATAAAATGCTCCTGCTGGAATGGAAACTTTTCTACAGGGAAGTAAGTAGCTATTGGAAAGTTAAGCGTTTGGGGAAAGCACGGAATATTGAGACCAAGTTTCACAAATAATAATGGCACAAATAGCAGGATAGTTTCCTGTACTGTGATATTGTATGAATATGAATTCATTTAATTATTTGTGTGAGGACTGGATTAATTCCATGAGTATTGATATATTTACTTGATCATCTTTTGATAACTGTAAGATTAATATACAAAACTGTACACATAAAAAAGGATCAAATACATCTGTATTCAAAATTTGAATTCTATTTGTAATGTGTCATTTCAAAGAATGAGAGGGGCATGGGGGTGGTTTGGTAAGTGGGGGCAGTTAGTGAGTTTGAGGGCTGAAGGCTGATTTTAAAAGATCTATATGTTCTGACGGTTTGAAATGAAACATGGCAACGATACTGTGCAAATATACAATAGATCTTCCGTTATATCCTGTAAAGCAAAAGAAAATATTAATATTTGATGTAGAGCCATTTGGTTCCAGGAAGCTTAAAGGGAGACATTCCAACTCAGTAATTGCAGCATATATTTAAATGGGAGATCAGGGACCCAGACAATAAAATAAAACAAAACAAAGAACTGTGGATGCCAGATGTCTGAAACAAAAACTGTTTTGCTGGGGAAACTCAGCAGGTCTGGAAACATCTGCGGGAAGAAGTCGGAGTTACCGTTTCAAGTCCAGTGACTCTTCATTAGAGATTAAAATGATGAGTCACTGGACTCGAAACATTAAATCTGTTTTCTTCCCACAAATGCTGCCAGACCTGCTGAGTTTCTCCAGCAGTTTCCATTTTTATTACAGTGACCCATGCCATTGCAAGAAACACTGGAACAAAGTTTCTACCCTAAAAACATCTCTATTATTTTCTGAGAATATAATGGAACTGTTCTGTATTTCCAGAATTTGCTGTTTGCTTTAGATTATTCATGCTTGTTGAATATGGGGCCTTTAATTTTTCTCCCGACATTTGGGTTAGGAAAATCTTTGGTGCTGATTCCACAGAGCCAGTGTTGTTTTAAAGTTTTTAAAAATTGTTACATGTACTTGAGTACAAAAGTACAAGAGTACAGTGAAAACTGTGTAATGTCGCCACACAGGGCACCATCTTAGGTACAAGTACCTAGGTACAGATCTTAAGAACACAATAGAAAGGATAATTATAGTACAGTGTAAAACATACAAAATAAGATTAAAACATACATATTGCAAGCCCTCTTTGTCTTAAGTAGAAAATGAAGAAATAATGCTGAAAGTTCAAACATTACAGTCTTACTTAAGTGCTTAGCCACAGTGGGGCTCTGCTTCAATGAATCTCCTTGAGACCGGAAATCCACGTTGAGCCAAGAGACTGCCACATACCGCCGAATGATCACCACGCTGGGCCGAGAGATTGCCAGCCAGGCTGGGAAGCTGACATGCCAGGCTGGGAGGCTGACACGCCAGGCCGGGGGGCTGACACGCCAGGCCGGGGGGCTGACACGCCAGGCCGGGGGGCTGACACGCCAGGCCGGGGGGCTGACACGCCAGGCCGGGAGGCTGACACGCCAGGCCGGGAGGCTGACACGCCAGGCCGGGAGGCTGACACGCCAGGCCGGGAGGCTGACATGCCAGGCTGGGAGGCCGACATGCCAGGCTGGGGGGCTGACACGCCAGGCCGGGAGGCTGACACGCCAGGCCGGGAGGCTGATATGCCAGGCCGGGAATTAAAAATGCACCAAAAGAAATTGTATTTAAGCTTGTAAATGATCTTCTGTCAACTCTAGGGTGAAGTAATGTCAGTGAACCAGGAGCAACCCCAAGGAATCTCCTGCTCAAAGTTTGGAGTGATAGCACAGCCATTTTACTGAAGACCATCGTAATTACAGCCAGTTTTCCTTCAGAACTATTTTTGCTTAATAATATAAAACTAAGGCCATATGCTGTCATTAATGTTCAATCTTCCAACTAGTTCAGAGGATTAAGCAATACAACTTACATCTCAGATACAGCTCGGGAGTTGTGAATCACTCGACCTTTCGGGTCAATGTATGTTCCACCGTTGTTTGCTACGCAGAACCTCATCCTTAACTTTCCTGTTATTTTTCAGAACTTACTGGATTTTCACACTAATGGTCCATCAAAATCACTGCAGAAAGTTTGGACAAGTAATACCTTTTAAATCATGAGTGTGGAGTAAAGAGTTATCCATACCTTTAATGTGGGTAAGGAGCTCTGTCACAATGATGCCATATCACATTGAACTGAAACTCAAGTGTGCAGGATACCAGAGATATCTTCTCTTACTATCTCCTTGATACAGTTTCTACCTAAAGATCATTGTGGTTCACTGATTTGGGTGTGAACTGTGTTCTGTCAACATCCCACAACAGATGACACTAAAACATAATAACTGCTAATGTAATGCTGATCAACATCTGTCCCAGAAAGGGAACAGTACAAATTGATCAATCTCATTTGTTTCTTTTCCAATTCTTGATATCACCATTTACTAAGGACATAGATGCCCTTTTGCCCTCACCACACTGTTGGCAGTTTTCCCCTTTCAGCAAAAGCAACAATGTTTTCAAGCTGAAGGCCACATGAAAATGTCTAACCATTTAATAGGGTACCCTATCAGAGCTGTAGCCCAGTATTGCTCTATTCTGCCTTGTCTTCTGTTCTGAATATATTAATGTTTGTAAATTGGCACTTCAGTTCTTCCTCATTTTTATTTTAATTGACAGTGTTAAATTTAGTTTGTTTAAACACTGAGTTTATGAACATAGGAATTAAGAGCAAGAGTAAGCAATTTGAATTCTTGGGCCTGCTCTGCCATTTAATAAGATCATGGCTGGTCTGATTTTGATCTTCAATATGGTAGTGACTGACAGAGATATGAATTATTTGATTACTGTTCAGGGGTTTATTTCTGTGTATCAGTGTGGTCCTGTACACCATCATATACAGTAATATAAATGGAATTTACATGCAAATGTACCTGTTTGCTGCATGATGGAGTTTGCCAACAGAGAAACCCAACATAAATATGGATCCACACTGAGCAGATTAATGGAAATGTGCAACAATTGTTTGTCTATACTTTTAAAATATTTGATATAGTTGACCCTCTCCCAAAGAGAAATAATGAGGTTCTAGTTATCGAACAGCCTCTCCAGTGCTTATTGTTGTTGGAAGAATCAAATCAGGTTCGCTTGGAAAGAATGTAGCTTGTCCAGCAGAGGATCCCAAAATATTCTTTAGATTTAATTACAGGACAGTAACATCCAACCAACTTCAACTCAATTAAAAAATTCATTTGAAGATGAGCTCTCTTGTTCATAAATTTCTCTCAGATCCACATACATTAAACACACTAAGATATCTGCATGATACTTCATTCGCTTAATGAGGTTGTTTGCAAAATAATTTCTGAAGAGGCCAAAGTTTGAAAATTAATTCCTGTCCAAGATGAGTCATAAGATTGTATAGTTTAAAGCCAAGTGTCAGTTTCATCTGGTTTCACAGAAGGTTTCTCTTCATGGGGTCTCATAGAGTTTCTCACTGTATCTTATCAAATCTGTGCCATTAACTACCTTCCACGCCCCATGGTGCCCTTTTCATTCAATGCTAGCCTAATTCTACTGGCATCTCAGCTGGGCCCACAGGGACCGACCTGACCTCACAGTCACCACCCATTTTAATTCCCCTTCCCACTCCCTTTCTGACATGACCATTCTTGACCTACTCCACAGCAAATCAGACTGCAAATTGGAGGAACAACACCTCATCTTCTGCCTGGACTCAACATTGAGTTCTCCAATTTCAAATAACCTCCCTTCCCATCCCCTCCCCCTCCCTTCCATTCCTCTTATCACCCCTTCCTTTCAGCCACCAATCGGATTCATTCCTCCCATTGACCAACCAGGTCGTACCGTCTACCTGTGTTCACCTATTCCCACCTCACCAACACCCCTCCCCCACACCCCATTTATCTGTAGCTCTCCAAACACCCACCCTCAGTCCTGAAGAAGGGTTAATAGCCGAAATGTTGACTTCTCCACCTCCTGATGCTGCCTGGCTTGCTGTGTTCCTCCAGCCTCCTGCTTGTCTCACCTAATTCTTCTATCTTGCCATAGGTGAAAGAATTCCCCGTCTGACCAGATATCCTGCAACAGAATGGCACCCTGGCATTGGTGCCATCTTTAAATCCAGGCATACATCTGGCCAAGCATTGGCATTCCAGACTGCCCTTCACTGGCAATATAATGACACAGCAGCTCCAAATACATGCTGATTACAGCATATACTTGATCTGGCTCTTACTTCCGAGCACATGCAATTCCCTTCCTTGCCCCAATTGCTGGCTTACCACCAGGTCACACAGTTTACTGGTTGTTCCATATTCCATCCCGAAGTCACCACTACTCTCTTCCCAGTGCCAATGATGTCATCTCCCTAAATTACCCCCTGAGCCCCGGCCGTACAGTTTAGTCATGACGGTTGGTATTGATGACCATGTCTCCCACTGTTACTCATATCCTCGAATGCGCTATTGTTTCTCTCATTAGAACGTTGCGTAATTCTCCTCTTCACTTTCTTGTCCCTTTGCTTTCCAGTATGCAGCCTCCAATCCCTCCAACTAACTTCTCCAACTTTCCTGCCACAGTAGTGGCCTCTGATAACTCCCCACTGAGTTATTGCCTAGGACTGACTGTGGCCCAAACGCTCCTAACTTGGACAGTCCTACTGATGTGATGGGATTCCTGACTGATCTCTATGCAGTTTTCCAGCTGACTTACTGTGATACCCCAGATTGATTGCACCTGTCCTGCAGGACTGACCATGGCCCAATCTCCAGACTGTAGTGATGCAGAACCTCTGACCCTGGAAGGCCCTAGTGGCTAACTGACCATGACCAAGTCCTTGGATGAATATCAGACACTGTCTTAACTGACTGGGACTACGCCCCTTAGTCTTTGAGACATGACCACTTGGCTGAAGCACACTTAGTGTGTTTGCCACATACATTGCTGGTACTTTATGCTGATGTGACATTGATGTCTCACTGTGCTGTACACCAACACGTCCACCTCCTTGACTAATCAACAACTGTGACAAGCTTCTTGACTTTGTCTGGGCGAGAGGACAAGCCAGAAGTACTGTGAGCCTTTGAGCTCTTGCTGAGGTGGCAAAGGCTATAAAGGCAAGACAGAGAGGCTGTAAGCATCCAAGCAGGCATCAAAGAAGCAAGCACTAAGAGAGCAAGCATTTATCCCTGAGATGTGCTGTGGTCTAATGCGAGTGTTGGGTGCCCCTCCCTAAGCACAAAGAGTCCTGGGTGCAGCATTCCAATGCTGGGGCTGGTGTGTTCCAAGGCACTGACTTGTTCATTGAGGACATGGCATCTTTTCTGATGATGAACACAGGACTTCCACTGCGATGTTTGTACAATCTGTAGCACCTTGTGGCTGGGGCAATCCAATGACGTTGGCAAAACCCATCACCCAGACTGAAGCACTGGCTTTGTCATGGGGAAATGAGGTGACATTGGGCACAAATTGTAATAACAGCCTTGATGTACTTGCGGGTCGAGAACGGAAAGATCTCGTGCAAGTTCCTAGTGAAGCTTGGAAGCAACCAGTTGCTTAAACATTTAGTGCAGTTTTCCCCTTGATAGCCACTGGGATAGGGTGGCCATGTTGCAGATTTGACTCCAACAATTGCAATCATTCTGTGCTGGTGTGCCAGGACATTGTCAGTCTGTTGTGACACTGTGTCTTTTTCATTAGAGAACAGTATCAACCATAATAAACTCTGGGCTTGCTCTACCTCCTGCGGGGATCTTCAACTGCAACCTCTTCATGTGCAGGTTGTCGGCAGCTGCTGGAGGTTGCTGCTGGCTTTAGACTTGCTGCCACATTTTCTTCTCAATTTCTCTGTCCCTTGCCAGCAACACAGCCACAGTGTGGCTGGATCCATTGGTCATAGTTTCATTGAACAGTGTGGAGAATACCAGAAACAGAAGTGTTTTAGTAATGTGAGCAGTCAGTGTTAGCATCACATGGCACACTTCCTCCTCTCCTTGAGGGACTGCTGATGAACGAATAAAACACATTGTTAAATAGAATATTTGTCAAGTGCAAATTTCATAACAGGCAAACGGAAAGTTTACTTTTAGATATTAGTCTTGAGTCTAGCCTTCAGGTCAGAAAGGTTTTAGATATGGAGCAACAGAATTTCAGATGCTGGAGGTTTAAATCTCTTTCAGTAGTGAGGTTTGAATGGTTGGATGTGATGGTTGGGGGGAGCTGTAAAGGACGTGGCTGAGTTTAAAGTTCACAGTGAAGCCCTTCTAAACTATTTGGTTTCCTGACCTGCTGGCAGCCTCCCCTGTTGCAGATACTTAGCTATCAGCCTCTGTTCAGAAGTTCGGTACCCATAGGGAGGGCCTCAACCAGGACCTTGGGTTCTTGTCACATTACAGGTGATCACCATTGCACTGCACACACACACAGAGATATTCCAACACACACACACACACTCTCACATACACACGGACACAAGTACACACAGACACCCACACACACCCTTATAGACACACACACTCACACAAGCACCCCCTGACAGACTTAAGACGCTCTGCACTCACTACACACACACACACACACACACACTTTCTCACACTCACAACCCCCACCCCAGACACACACACACACACAGAGACAGACAAAGACCCACACGCACACCTATATTTTGTGGGGTAAGTTTGTACTTGCAGGGCAACATTGTACTTTGCTCAAAAACTGCATGAATTTATGTAAAACTCTGTTACCTCACTTTTTAGATTAGAATCAATCTAAACATGCCTTTACGATCTACTGCTTGCTGCTTCACAGTGAGCAAAGAGAACAAGGGGGCCCACACCTTCAACATATTGTCTAGCTATCACCATTGTTAACAGCTAACCCGAGAATGCAACTTTTAAAAAAAGGGTTTTGTGATTTACACATGAAAGAAGTGAAACTATCACTGTATTCTAACAGATGAAAGGCTGAACAGACAATCAGTTTTTCAATGTATAATTTCAGTTACATCACACTGCAAATTTTTGCTATAAATTCTGTGTTACGATCGAGCCCTCCACAATCACCTGATGAAGGAGCATCGTTCCGAAAGCTAGTGTGCTTCCAATTAAACCTGTTGGACTATAACCTGGCGTTGTGTGATTTTTAACTTTGTACCCAAATTAACACACCTTTCAGCAAAGACTCAACTGATCTCCATTGTTCATCAGGCTGTTGCCTAAATGACCCCAAGGTTTGTACCTTCATGTACTGCCCAAACTGTCACTTCTTATATTCTTCCCTTTTTTGCATGACAAGTAATTAGTCATTTGTAATTAGTCTTAAGAACTTCATCCATAAGTCCTAACTTTGCCTTTTATTCAGTTGATCCTGTTTGTTCAATTCATATGAAGTTGTTTTACGGATCTACCTTTCAATAACATCTATTTTCTTGTATCATGCATATTATAACAGATTTGTCACTTCCCTCCAAGGCTGGGGAAAGTAAAACATTTTCAAATCTCTTCTCTTGAATTAATCTTCTGACTGTGAGGATAAAGTGTTGTGGCTCCACCCTGTGCTGACTGCATGTTTACATGCTTCCTCTGTCTCTTCATATCCAGAATCACACCCAGGTAATGTGTCACCTCAGCAAGCTTGAATCCCTCTAATTTCAGCTTCATGCCTTTACGATCTTTAGATTACTTACAGTGTGGAAACAGGCCCTTCGGCCCAACAAGTCCACACTGACCCGCCGAAGCGTAACCCACCCATTCCCTGACATTTACCCCTTTTACCTAACACTATGGGCAATTTAGCCTGGCCAATTCACCTAACCTGCACATCTTTGGACTGTGGGAGGAAACCGGAGCACCCGGAGGAAACCCACGCAGACACGGGGAGAATGTGCAAACTCCACACAGTCAGTCGCCTGAGGCGGGAATTGAACCCAGGTCTCTGGCGCTGTGAGGTAGCAGTGCTAACCACCGTGCCGCCCACGATCTACTGCTTGCTGCTCCACAGTGAGCAAACGTAAGAACATTGATCTGATATTGTTTCACTCTATTACATTCCTCTCCATAAGTAATACAGAAGAAGGAGACACAGATTGTGGACTTCCGAAATTAAAATTGACAATGATAAAAAATACTCAGCAGGTCAGCCAACATCTCAGGCAACATCTGTGGAGAGGGAAGCTAAATTCACTTTTCAGGTTGGTGACCTTTAATCAGATTGGAAAAAGTTAAGGGATGTAACAGTTTCGGAGAGAAATAGGGAAGTGTGGTAAAAAAAGAATTGAATTAGGTTTATTGTCTATTGTCACACGCAACAAGTTTACACATTGCCACATATGACATCATAACAGGGAATGTCTGAGATAAGAAATATGACAGAAGAGAGAAATTTTTTTTCGAAGTGCAAGGCAAAGGGAGTTGGTAATGGGACAATAAGGAAAGAAAATGGTAATTCCAGAGGAGTCATGAAGGGAAAATAACAAAATCAACACCAACAACTGTCTCCAGAAAATAATGAAAGATGTTCTAGTCCGTCAAGATAACAAATCATAACCTCAAATTACTTACAGACATATTGAATCTATAAGTAAGACAGTTTTATTTGTTGCAAGATGAAACAAAAGAGGTGATGCCAAAGTTGACTGGGCGTATAAATTCCCAGAATGTAGTTCAGCGACTTAAACATTCTTTGTGGATTCTTTGTGGAAACCAGTTATAACAAGTCTGAAACTGACAAACTCAGTGTTGATTCCAGAAGGTTGTCAAATGCCTAACTGAAAGTGTGTCATTGAAACAGGGGATGGTGGGGGTGGGGGTGGGGGTGGGGGTGGGGGGTGGGGGGGTGGGGGGGGGTGGGGGGAGTGGTGTGTGGGGAAGGGGTACTGCTGATTCCCTTGGTCCCGAAGAGATCCTGCCCCTTACGTGACTAAAGAAAATGTAAAATCCCATCCCAAGTTATTAATGGAAATGAAAACAATAGTATTGGAGCTTCCCTCTCCAATACTGTTCCTTCAGGATCCACTCTCTGCCCTTGCTCCATACCAACAGAACTTTTCTCATTTCCTTCATCACGGGGCTTTGAGTTTGTCAGTTTCAGACTTGTCATAACTGGTTTCCAGTTAAGGGTCCCTAATTCGTATTCTTTTGGACAGGACTCAGCCAAATTATTATACTCTTGGATGATAAGCAAGGTACTGGCTCCCCTCATTTCTTCAATGGCCCCTTGCCTTAGTAGGTTGAAATACGGTTCACTTAATACAACTGATCCTTTCCTTCATCGATATCTTTCCCAATTCCAATATATTTATGTTTTAACAGGAGCCACAGCACGGTGGCTCAGTGGTTAGCACTACAGCCCCACAGCACCAGGGGCCTGGGTTTGATTCCAGCCTTGGGTGACTGTCTGTGTGGAGTTTGCACATTCTCCCTGTGTCTGCGTGGGTTTCCCTTGGGTGCAAATCCAAAGATGTGCAGGCTAGGTGAACTGGCTGAGCAAAATTGCCCATAGCCCTTCAGGGATGTGTAGGTTAGGTGCATTAGTCAGGGGTAGGTTATTCTTCAGAGGGTTGGTGTGGCCGAAGGGCCTGTTTCCACACTGTAGGAATTTGATGATCACAGGAAGTGACATTAAAAATCTGTCAGGTGTGATCTTCCCTATTTAAATCCATGTTGGTTTCTGCTTAATAGGTTATTATTATAGAGATATTCCTTAACTTTATTCCTCATAACTAACTTCATTTATTTCCCCAACACTGAAGTAAGTCAAATGCATCTATTGGTCATGAGAGAATTGGCAACAAAGGAAAATAATTGGATAAGTTTTACCTGGAGAAAAACTCACCCCCTTTTTGACACCTCAACAATTAAGTGCCAGAAAGGTTCAGGGGTGTCTTTTTCAAGTCGCCAACAATTAAAGCCCTTCAAAGCTCAATTAATGGCTCCTTATCGGCCTTAACTCACCACCTTTTCACCCGCCTGCCTCTGCAGTGAGCAAGAGATGTAGATAGTTTCCAAACTTGGAATTCAGGGCAAAATCCTGTCAAGTTGAGGAAGGGCCTGCAATTGCCTCAGTCTGTGAGCATGGGGCGGTATGGTGCCTCAGTGGTTAGCACTGCTCCCTCATAGCACCAGGGACCCGGGTTCAATTCCACCCTTGGGCAACTGTCTGTGTGGAGTTTGCATGTTTTCCCCGTGTCTGCATGGGTTTCCTCCAGGTGCTCTCATCTCCTCCCACAGTCCAAAGATGTGCAGGTTAGGTGGATTGGTCAAGCTAAATTGCCCATAGTGTTCAGGGATGTGTAGGTTAGGTGTAGCCATGGGAAAGGCAAGATTATAGGAAAAGGATAGGGGGTTGAGTCTGGGTGGGATGCTTTTTTGAGGGTTGGTGTGGACTTGTTAGGCCAAATAGCCTGTGTCCACACTGTATGTATGGATTCTATGGATTATCTATGGAAAAAGTAATATAGGTAGGTCTGCCTTCATCTCCAACACCAGTATTCCCCTTTTCCATATGACTCACACCCCACAGAGAAGAAAAGACATACATTCTCACTGCTAGAGTAGACATCAAGTGGTGGATTTTAGGCCCAGATGCTGCCAGCCTCTGATTGGCTAGAAGCTTCTGGCAGCCTGGATTACAAGATTTGAGGCTTGTGATAGGTCAAGATACTTGCCTCTGCTCACCTCATAATGACCAATCCCAATAATTATATCACTGGTGGGTCAGCACCTTAGTTCACATTACACACCCATACCTACACTGAGGTAAAAAACATAAAATCATGCTCATATTCACCACATGTTATTTTATCACCCCCTTTTGAAAATGGAAAGCATTTGTGCCTGTTTTCAAACTCTTGGAATTTTGACAAGAGTTCATAAGCTCTCCCATAATGACTGTGAATATCCACAAAATTGGTGCATATAAATGAGAAACACCAGAAAAACAAAGTTTACACAATGAGTCCACTGCTGAAATTAGAAAAAGCAGAGGAATTCTCAATGCTATCTAGCTATATTAATGATTCTGGGTTTCAAGCTCATCCCATTCTTTTGGTCTATTTGATATGTTGAGTACGGTATACAGTATTATGATTGTGGTTACCACGTTGTGCTCCAATTTATGTATATTAATTTTAATGCTTTTGGCCTTCAGTGTCTTTATGTTCAAAAATGTATCATTTGTTCCAGTTAAATTAATAATAAATTGCTTTTAACATTATTTATGAATAATGTTTTTAAAAATTCCTAAAGTCAGCAAGCGTTTTAACTGTATGTTTTACTTTTCATTTTAGGTCTTATTTTATCTTTGACAAATATATAAATTTATATTACCCTGTACTGAACTATCACACCTCATAGTAATTCACAAAATGAATTACCAATCAAATGCAGGGACTATTATAATGTAATCCAAATGTATCTTATGATGCATTTAGGCAAGTCTAATTCTAGAGTGAATTATACAATGAATGGAAGAGCCGTGGGAAAAGCTGATGGGCAGAGAGATCTGGGAGTGCAGGTTGCTGCACAGGTGGATAGAGTGGTCAAGAAGGCATATAGTATGCTTGCCTTCATTGGATGGGGTATTGAATATAAGAGCTGACAAGTCATGTTAAAATTGTAGAAGACATTGGTTCGGCCACATTTAGAACACTATGTACAGTTCTGGTCGCCACATTACCAAAAGGATGTGGATGCTTTGGAGAGGGTGCAAAGAAGGTTTACCAGGATGTTGCCTGGTGTGGAAGGTGCTAGCTATGAAAAAAGGTTGAGTAGGTTAGGTTTATTTTCACTAGAAAAAAGGAGATTGAGGGGGGACCTGATTGAGGTTTACAAAATCATGAAGGGTATAAACAGGGTGGATAGAGACAAGCTTATTCCCAGGGTGAAGGATTCAATAACGAGAGGTCATGCTTTCAAGGTGAGAGGTGGAAAGTTTAAGGGGGATACACGCTGCAAGTACTTCACACAAAGGGTGGTGGTAGTTTGGAACGCGTTGCCAGCAGAAGCGGTAGAGGGAGGCAGGGTAGATTCATTTAAGATGTGTCTGGACAGATGCATGAGGAGGTGGGGAGCAGAGGGATACAGATGCTTAGGAATTGACCGAAGGTTTAGACAGTACATTTGGATCAGCTCAGGCTTGGAGGGCCGAAGGGCCTGTTCCTGGGCTGTAAATCTTCTTCTTCTTCTTCTTATGTCTTTTTTTTCAAACAGACTTTCAAGTGTGCAGCTTTGATTAATATTTCTGGAGAAATCAAATTGTCTGTGTAGACAGATTCTCTGCAAATGTACATATGGGAACAGCAAAAACAGGTTTCGGAGAAATCTGGTAATAAGGTAATTTTTATGGTAAATTCAGTCTGACAGACTGTTGATAAATTAAGCTGTCTGATAGCTAAGGGTGTTTACTTCTTGAGACTGGAGTGATCTTCAATTATGGTGACCTTTTTACTGTATACTATTCCTGTACCTGATGGCATATTGCTGTAGTATGCCAAATTGTAAAAGAATACAACTACCAGGGTCATGAGTGGTCATGTCCTCATGTTGATCAGTGCCAGATTTGTGTCAACAGAAAGTTAAGTGTTTCAAGGTTAGGATTTCAGAAGTGAACATGTAATTGAATGAAAGAACAAATATTTCTTATCAAATCTTTGGAAATAGTTACAAATGCTGCAATGCCTGCCTGTATAAAGACACGTACCCACGTCACAGTAATGCATGAACTTCGTTACAGAGTGGTGCTGTGACACTCCTTAAAGAGCAAATGTCTTGTAATCATCACACTCAATAATTGTTTTAAAAAAACCAAAATTTCATGCTTTCTACAACAAAAGATATCCTACATAAATCATTTTTCAATTTTAAAATATTTCAGCCAACATTTTATTCCGGGTAGGAAACTTTCTGTGGAGTTCAGATGACTGAAGCTGGAAATTTTGAACCTTAACATAAATGAATTCTTATTATTCTGTAGTAATAATTGAAGACATACAGGGGTCGTACAACCAAATATAACAATATTTTTAGTACAACAACTAGCATGTTGCAGCATAAAGTCTGCACTTTGATTGGAAGCATTCCATAGATGTGTGAGCTACCATTTCTCTGTGCTGACATATATTAACACTGACTTGATGTACTTACATATTGCCATTGCTATATTTATTTGCATCTGTCAGGATGAAATGTACATCAATAATGTTTCTAATCCAGTGTGTCCTTGCTGTGTCCAGTATGTCCCTTGTTTGTACGACTTGTAAAATTCATCAATTGGCATAAATATATTCGTATATTGTTACTGTTAAAATGGAATATAGACCCAATCCATTCCTTGGTTACAATGCAATATAACAGATTGAGTCAGTTGGTATTGTTGCATTACCACTGCTGGTACAATGCAGACAAGAGGAACACTGCAGGCAGCACATCCTACTGCTCCTAAATAAAATGTTCTGCAGGATTGTGATATAGAGGCACACAGTCATAGAGATGTACAGCACAGAAACAGACCCTTTAGTCCAACTCATCCAAGCCGACCAGATATCCCAACCTAATCTAGTCCCATTTGCCAGCACTTGGCCCATATCCCTCTAAACCCTTTCTGTTCATATTCCCATCTAGATGCCTTTTAAAGGAAGAGTTGGGTTAGGTTGGGATATCTGGTTGGCATGGACAAGTTGGACTGAAGGGTCTGTTTCCATGCTGTACATGAACAGCAAAAAAAATACCATTTTCATTTGATCACATTTACATTGTTATGGGACAAAGACTTTTTTGAAACAACTTTGTTTCAGCCAATAAGAGCACAGCCAATCCTAGGTTCATTTTTATAGTCCATTGATATCTTCCATTAAAATTTTAAGTCTTTCGAGCTTCCTCCAGGCATTTGTTGAACTGTCTCCAAAGCCTCAGCATAAACGGGGTTTCTGCTAAGGAGCATCAAGGTGTATTTCTCTTTCTGATCAACTCAGTAACCAGTAGAAACAGTATTTCACAATGAGCCTTCGCAACCATTATACTGCCCAATTACATTTCTAGATTTTAAATTATTTGCGTGAGAAGAAATTTTGAGTTTGCTTAATATCATGAAACAAATGAAATACTAACTGAAATATAATGAAGCTAACTTTGG
Organism: Chiloscyllium punctatum; assembly: GCF_047496795.1. NCBI lineage: Eukaryota > Metazoa > Chordata > Chondrichthyes > Orectolobiformes > Hemiscylliidae > Chiloscyllium > Chiloscyllium punctatum. The sequence goes on from NC_092739.1 coordinate 42,938,322, forward strand.
CTCACATGAGCTTCCAAACACAAAAAAAAGCTCCAGGGCGGCACGGTGGCACAGTGGTTAGCACTGCTGCCTCACAGCGCCAGAGACCCGGGTTCAATTCCCGCCTCAGGCGACTGTCTGTGTGGAGTTTGCACATTCTCCCCATGTCTGCGTGTGTTTCCTCCGGGTGCTCCAGTTTCTTCCCACAGTCCAAAAATGTGCAGGTCAGGTGCTAAATTGCCCGTCGTGTTAGGTGAAGGGATAAATGTAGGGGAATGGGTCTGGGTGGGTTGCGCTTCAGCGGGTCGGTGTGGACTTGTTGGGCCAAAGGGCCTGTTTCCACGCTGTAAGTAATCTAATCTAAATATGCAAATTTGAAGTACTTCATCAATCTGAGACAATGATTGAAGAAAGGGATTAGAAAGTTTCAGAGAGGTTTGCAGCTTTAATGTGCTGAATTTAATGCTGGTGGTGATGGCCCTTACTGTATGCTGGAAAACCAAGGGTGAAGCCACCTTGTCTGTTTCCAGGAGATTCCCCCCACCCCTAACATGGATTTAAACCCATCAGGCAACTGATTGCCTGGCACTGGTGCTCCCATCATTTAAGGCCCTCAAAACTTGCCAGACAATTGGAGAGCCAACAGCTCTTTAATCCCAGCAGGGCCAATAAGAGCAGTCCCTCTACCGGGATTGCAACCAGCCAGGCCTAGTGAGATCGGACAGGTTTTAAAGCTCAGACAAGGTTGATAGGGCTTTCAGACACCTATCAGATAACCTCAGTGAGGGTGGAGGTTTATTGGTGAGGAAGCATTTCCAAGGCAATGCCAGCCCTCTTGTTGCTAGGGGGCACTCTCCATGCGCTCAGGATACTAAAAGGTGTCTCCACCAGCCAGGTTTTTGACTGGGCTGTCTTACCAAACTGCTACCAGAAGAGTCCATGAGGTGGTCCTTAATTAGTTACTGGAGGGTCTAAATTGCCTGCAGTATGGGAAGGCAATTTTCGATCTTTGCAGCTCCAGAGTCAATCAGATGACTCAGGAAGGTATGACTAGTTCTGGAGCACCTGTCTTTAGTATTATTGTGAGAATATTGTAAGGCCGCACACCTGGAGTGAACCAAATTCAATGTAGACTGACATCAGATGTTGGAGACCTGGAGAGAAAGCCAACATGGTCTGTAATCACATAGTGCATTTGGGTTCTATTGAGAATCTTATTCATTAGGATTTGAAAAACAAAAATTTCCTTCTACTTATAGAATGTCTTTACACAAAGGCTGGTAGATGTTTGGAACTCTCTTCCACTAACACCAGCAGATACTGGATCAGTTGTTAATTTAAAATCTGAGATAGATATATTTTTGCTAAGCAAAGGTATTAAAGAATACTGGCCAAAGGCAGATATATGAAGTTAGGCCACACAGCAGTCATAATCTCATTGAATGGAGAAACAGGCTCAAGGGGCTGCTTGGCCTGCTGCTGATCCTAAGTTTTTATGTAATATCGCGATTCAACTTTTCCCATTAATCTGCACCTGTCACCCACTTGCCCACATGGTTTTCCTTTCCCTGTCCTCCTGCATTCCTCTTCTCAATTCACCATGTCCAGTCATAAATGTAACTGATGTACTCCTCTGTCAATATCCACACCATTTATATAAATGAAAACAAATGATTCCAATACAACTCCCTGGTACATAGCATTGCACACGTCACTGCAAAGTTGCCAATTTATCTTCTACCTACAACAAGCTCCAAATAGATACATTTTACCACAATGTGTTCTTATTCAGCACTTTATCAATCAATTTACATTAAAAACTTAACTATACAATATTAAATGCAATCCCTTCATTTACGCATTTATTTCCTCAAAGAAATCAAAATGTTAATTACGTACAATCTTTTACAAATACCTGCTAATTTTCTTTGGAGCTGGAATAAACTCTCAAAGATCAGTCAGTTAGGTCATACCCACTTTTGGAAAAATACAAGGAATTCAAGGTTAATGCTCCGTCCAAGCTCTCTGACAGCCAATAAAATGTAATTCACAATCCCAAAATCTTACCTGGGGTCATGATCCACAGTTTGCGAGAATATTAGCATCCACAATAGCAGTAGCTGACCTATGACATCCTAGCTGACTTGTTCTTTAGCCACTGAACAAGATAATAAGATCACCATCCTCCCATACTTTAACACAATTTCTATTTCCAACATTTCCTTGGGGAATTATAAATTTGTTATCTCTTCCTCAAACTCAGTAAGTATTCTGGGCTGAAATCTAAGCCTGTCTGTTGACTTTTCTACTTCTGGTCTGACTTTTAAATAGAGTTTCCTTTTAAATGATTAGCTTCAGGATGAGCCGTTATACATTCTCAATGGTTGCCAAAAAAGTTCTGTTTCTTCTGTGTACACTGAGATTAAATCTTCAATAGCATCTCTGTCATTGCCTCACTCTGATGAAACTGGCAGCACCTTGCCTTTCTGTGGTCTCACACCTCCTTTACATAGTCTTTTTGACCTATGTATCATGTGTTTGAGTAGATGTGAATGGATTGTAATATTGATTCTCCTTGTTGCTGATTACGGCCAATTGGAGATAATTGATCAGATCTGATTTGTCCTCTTTCTTGGATAGCATGTACTGGGAAATTTCTACAGTCAGGTAAATACAAGTGTCATTGCTGCACTGGAGTGAGTTGCCAAAGCAAATGGTTAGAAGTTGGAAAAGCACAGCAGGTCAGGCAGTATCCAACGAGCAAGAGGGTCGACATTTCGGGTATAAGCCCATCTTATACACGAAACATCAACTCTCCTGCTCCTCAGATCTGCCTGACCTGCTGTGCTTTTCCAGCACCATACCTTTCGACTCTGACTCTCCACCATCTGCAGTCCTCACTTGTTCCAAATGGTTAGAGGTATGACATTTCTTGCCTAGCATTCATATCATGTGCCAGATTTTCATGGAGGTGTTGAGAAATTCGAGTTGGGAATGTTTCTATTTGTCTCCATCGTAAAGATTCCTGCCTGCCATATTTGTATGTCAGGACTGAAGGGGACAGGATATCCTACTGTCTTAGAGACAGGCCTGAAACAGCAACAGAGGCAGGCGGATATGCCCTCTCAACTTGAATGTTCATTCATATTCCCCAAGCCCCCAACATGAACCCCCTCCATGCCTCACAGTCTCTATGCACTCTCCACATTCCTTTATAGCCTCACATTCCCTCATGCCTCACGTGTCCTCCATAGCCATTCACCAAGTATCTACAATGGGATAGGATCCATGGTCAGGATTTTTAGTAAAGTGGGGTATCCTTCTTGCCATCCGAAGAGTCAGTAATGAACACACCCTGGCTGCCAAATGCCTGAAAATGGAGATATGGCCCCTCACTCAGCAGGAAGCCGTATCTGGACAGCAGCTGGCTAATCTGATTGATTGACAGCTCTGTAGACCCAAAGTACTAATGGTTCAGTGAATAGGACTGGGGTTCAGCCCCCAGAGGTTAAGTCCCAGAAACAAGAACCGGTGAAATCTAGTGGTTTCATGGCAGGGTGAGGAGATATGACGTAAGATGAAGTGGTAAGTAGAAGTGGACTAATGGATTGTTGGTGAAGAGGATGGGGTCAGGATTATGCTGGCAAAGTTCTCGGCCATTCCGCCACAAATTGTGGTTAGGTCTCGGTCAGCTGCACTCAGTAGGTTGAACACCTGTGGAATTTTTCAGGCTCACCCACTTCCAATTCTGACAGTGGGAGGATTGTAAAATTCTGCTCTATGTTTTTGAAGTTGAGATGATAAAAATCTAACAGAGCTCAAACACTCTTCTTACTGGACAAAGTTTCATTCATAAAACCCATTCAAAGTGGTGAATTTATTGCAAAACTAAATAGTTTTTTTTTCCCCCATATCAAAGGCCTTAAATGATCTCTTGAAGCTGCCATTCAAAATGTGAACGCAGCTGCTGTTATACTAAATGGCCTTGAATCTTTTAAAACCCTGTCAAGCATTTATAATGAGGCCAAACAATAATAACCACCCCTGGGAAAAGAAATGTAATCGATAGACTTGACTGAAGCTGGAAAAAAACGATCTTTTCCTTTACCAAGCTGTACCTGATTTCCTGACAAGCAAAGCAACTCAAGAGTGGGTTTATTTTACTGAGAATCTCAAGGATTTTTGCACTGTATAAAGTGACTGTAAAATTTAAATCATTGGACACTTTAAATAGTGCTTTCTTCACTCTGAAAGCATGAGAGCACTTTCCCAAGTTCAACTACATTAATTTACCTTGACGGATGGTAAAGACTGAAGAACATTTAACATATCCAGAGTTGTTGATGGAAATGATCGAGATGTTTGAGTTACAGATGCAACTCAGGCACATCGATTCATTTTTTTCAAATATGGGATGTCTTGCCCAACTTGGGCATGCTCCTACATACAGTAAAATCATCCAGGCTAAAATTGTCCATCTCTTATGCCATTACCATGAATAACATACCTGAGCAGTCTGTCCATTATGTTTCTTATTATCCTGCTTCAGAGTGAGCATTTGGATGTGAATGGTTTCTTCGGCTACTTGAGAAGGTATAGTGGACGCTCATCAGCCATTTAGGGTGCACCCAGAATTTTGTCAAATAGAAAATGTGGCAAAATTTCTTCCATATATGTGAGAACCAATTGAAACAGGTTGCATGATAACTTCTTATGGTAGTGCTGACAAGCTAGCATATTTATTGAATTCAATGTTTCAATTGTTGAACAGCAAAATTAGAAAAATCCATAACATTACTTTAAAGTATCTCGTTAAAAATGACTCAACACCACGTTATAGTCCAGCGGGTTTATTTGGAAGCACTAGCTTTCTGAGCACTACTCCTTCATCAGGTGGTTGTGGAAGCTGTCAATCAAAACGTGAACGCTCCACGTGCTTCCAATTAAACCTGTTGGACCATAACCCGGCGTTGTGTGACTTTTAACTTTGTCCACCCCAGTCCAACACCGGCACCTCCACATTAAAGTATCGAGGGTGTTAAAGCAGGAAGATCAGGTTTCAATAGATGAATGTGTAATTTAAAATAGATGGCATATAGAACTTCATGCAATTAGTGACCAGCAGTGGACATACTCTTTGAGGAGAGAAAAAAAAACCTCAGACGAATTCATAACCTTTGAGAAGAATGAACTAATCAGGTTAAAATGGATAGGGAAGGCAGGAGGGAAGGCGCAATTTTCGGCAGAGTGCCATGGGCTGGGAGGAGGGGTTAGGAGTGGGAGGAGGAGCCGGCAGCTGGGATTTGTCCAGAGTGTCAGCTGAAAAGGTTCAGAGTGAGGTGGCTTCTTGGTGGAGCCTGAGTGTCCAGCGATGGCTCTGGGGCTGGTGAGTTTCTTGCAGGGGATAGCAGCGATGGTGAGCAGCGTGTGGACAGTTTTGCCGCTGGCGCTGGCAGTGGCCCTCAGCACCTGGCTGTGGTTTCAGAGGAGCAAGAACCAGGAGCCGCTGGAGAACTCAGAGGGAGCCGGGCCACACAGCGCTTCCCCGGAGGGCAGAGAGAGCAGCCCTGAGGACACAGGGACAGACGGCTCTCAGCAGGACCCTGCTGGTAAAGATTAACTAGCTGTTTGCATTCGGGGCTGCTGGGAGAGGGGGCACTGGGTTTGTTTCATGCAGAGAAACAAACACACTCAGTGTGACCCGGGCTCAGTTATGGGCAGCCTCTTCTGGTGTGTAATGTACCTGGAAAATGTGCCACTCCTCCTCCTCCTCCTCCTCCACAGACTCTGTGTGTGTGTGGACACCAATATATCCAACTGGCAGAGATGAATGTCACTTTGGGAAGGGGGTGGCGGTAGAGAGAGAGAGAGAGATGACAAGGCGCCTAAATCCTTAACTGCGTATTCTCTGATCAACTCGAATAAATGAAACATGAAACACTGCGAATGCGGGAAATCTGAAGCAAACACGCAAGGGAAACTCAGCACTAACCTGCATTCTCAGTCTGTGGGCGAGAACTTCGTCCTGGTCCCCATCACGAGAGTGTTCTATTTTCCCCAAAATTAAAAAAAAACACACAAATCCGAGCTGCCGTCACCCGAGGGGACGGTAACTTTATTTGCTGCTGATGCTGCAAATGGGAAAAAGTGCGGATTGAATCCGGCTCAACTCGCGGTGAATGTGGTGGAAAGGTCACCCTGAAGCCGCTTGGCTTGGTTTGGTTTGGGAGGGGGGTGTGGGGGGAGGTGTTGGTTTGGGAGGGGGGTGTGGGGGGGAGGTGTTGGAGTTTCCTTGGCGGGAGGGAGGGAGATAGGGAAGACCATCCTCCTGGGCAGCCCGGTGTGTCCCTGTTGCTTCACGTCCGCACTGACGAGAGGCTCTCTCTCTCTCTCTTTCTTTCTTTCTCTTTCTTTCCCCCCCCCCCCCCCCCCCTCCTTCACTGCCCGCCCCCTCTCCCCTGGCCCGCATTGCACCAAATGAACACTGCACCTTATGAACCAGTGCGTTAACCATCAGAACCAAGCTGTGCCAGTACAGAAACCTGTTGTCCGCAGCACGCACAGTGTCTCAGTTCTGCTTTGAAGCGAATTTAATTTTTTATCAACTGTCTAGCTAGTGCTAACTGCTTTGCTGGGCTGAAGGAACATAGTTTAAACCGAGTCTGCAACTATCCCGTTTTGGTTTTTTTTTGGAAGAAGCATACAGAGCAGATACTGACAGTTGTGCAGGGACTTTTGGGGCCCCCAGTGATGGCACAACACGGGCGGGACGGTGGGCTCCCAGTGTCTTGGCTGTGCTGCAAGTCCTGGTGGAGCAAGTGGAAAGTTGGAGCGATGTCTTGTATCTGCAGGACCTTCTCCAGACCGTCTTCAGCAGACTGGGACACCGAGCCCAGTGCCAGGAGTCGGGCCCCGAGGACCTGGATATGTGCAACAGGGAAGCCGGTGACCTCGCGCCCTTCTCAAGGTCAGTGTAGGCAACCTGCAAGTGTCACACCCACCCCACTGTTCAAATCAACAACCCCTGCCATCCACCAAGACCTGGCACCAGTCAATACTTGTACCTGAAGCTCATATACATTTACTGCACTCGATACTTCTAGGATCAGAAATTAATACTGTCTTCTGAAACTACTCTTCCCTGCATCACTCTGAAAGTCGGCAGTTTTCCACCTGCCGCTGGAGCATTGCTGCTTCCGCGCACCAACCGGCACAAAGATTTGGTTTTGTATGCAAAATGCAACCATTTGATTCTGTAACTTTTCAGCTTCAACTATTTATTGGGTCACTTTTAATTTTCAGCGAATTGATGGTGTGATTGTGTGACAGGGAGAGTGGGAAGTGATATTCTTAATAAATAGGAGTGTATTTGTTTTATAATCGGATCTTTTTTGATGAACAGTCTGCACAGAACTGTGTGGATTGCTGCCTTATGTGGCACGCTACAGACTATCCATCATAAAGCCAAGTGCAGCAGGATCTTTCTCTCCAGAGTGGTCCAGGCGGTGGATGCATTGTTTCGGTGCACCAGTGGCCTTTAGTTTGCAACCCCTGGAGCATTGGAGGTTGACCTTTTTTTATATAGAGGTTTTTGAAATCATGAGGGTAAATAGAAAAGGTCTTTTTCCTGGGGTGGGGGAGTCCAGACTAGTGGGCATAGTTTAGGGTGAGAGGCGAAAGATTTTAGAAAGGACCTAACGGGTGACTTTTTTTAATGCAGAGGGTGGTGTGTGTATGGAATGAGCTGCTGGAGAAGTGGTGGAGGCTGGTACAATTGCAACATTTAAAAGACATGGGAAAGGGTGTATGAATAGGAAGGGTTTGGAGGGATATGGGCCAAGTGCTGACAAATGGCGTTAGAATAATTTAGGATATCTGGTTGGCATGAACTAGTTGGACCGAAGGGTCTGTTTCCATGCTCTGTCTCTAGAACTCTATTTGCTTTCATATAAATGCATATGTTTGTGTATAAGTCACAAGGATCTGAGCAGCAGATAGTCCTTTATTTTATAGTAACCAGTCATTAGGTTATAGCTCAAATGTTGCTCATATAGCGGACTCAGGAATTGCGATCAGATATTCGGCATCGACCACATTAGGTCTTTGATCAGCATGGACTCTGGGCCAAAAGTCCACTTGACATGCTTAAAAATAACAACACCAGGTTATAGTCTGACTGGTTTAATTTGAGGCACTCTCTCTTTTAGAGCAGTGCTCCACAACCACCTGATTGTGGGAGCAGCACTGAACTATAACCTCGTTGGGATTTTTAACTTTGTACACCCCAGTCCAACACCAGCATCTCCAAATCATGACTCTACATGCTGTAATACACCATGGAGAGTGAATCTGTCTGAAGTACATAGGATTTGACACTGTGCCTGCAAGCAGTGGTATCATGCTTATCCGAAGTGTCAACACCTAAAGGGCATATGTCTGCTCTGCTTGGTTCTGTGACTAGAATGCAATCTATTCAGCTCTTATTGAGTCGTGTCTGTGACCCCCCCCCCCCATCACGACCTTCGACCTCAAACTGAGAAATGTTGCCATTACCTCCAGCTTTACTCTGCAAGCAGCTAGACACAAAAAAAATCCATGTTAACGTCATCATTTTGCCACTGGACATATCGGCTAGCTATTCAGAGACTGCTGTTATGGCACATCATTTTGGTAAATTTCAAAGACATTTTTACTTAAACATAAGTATCTCTGTTCCTCTTGTAGGATTGTCCCCTCAATGCATTTGTTTCCCCCAAGCAGCTGTGAGCTCTTCATTCTCCAAGCCCATTCTGTTGCCAAGGGGAATGTTACCTTCTGCACCTAGTTTCCTTGAACATCTATCACACCAGTTTTTCTAGAGTTTAGCAGCTTTCTTTTTTTTTGTTTTTAAAAAAAACAAAAATACATGTAGTAAATAATAGCCAGTAGAAATTCTGAGTAACTAGCCTGCAAGCAGTTCTCATTTAAAATCTGCTGGATTTCTTCTGAAAATCATCTTTGAGGTGAAGACTGGAGTAATGATCTCCAAAATGGTGCCATAGGCATCAGATTACACTGATCTGATGTCATGACTTGCACACTTTCAGCATCAATTTAGTGTGTTCATCACCGCCCTCACCACAGCATCCTGTCTGATCTGCCCTTGAGGTGTGTTTGCTGCAGAAACTATTTAGTCCAGCTGGAGTACTATGAAAACACTTCAGACAAGCCCACAGATCACACTTGAGGTCAGGATGACTATTCTCTTGTTTAAAACATTGTTCCAGGTCACCCCATGTACACTAATAGAAACTTACTTACTAGTGCTTTTTTTTTAGCTTCCAACTGGAATCATTTGGCAATTTTTACTGGCACCATCTGAAAGAACTCAATGACTGGAAGAGGCCAATTTTAAAAATCAGGATGCCATTTCTTTGTCCATGTGTCTGTCAAAGAACATGCTTGTTAGAAAAAATATATTGGTGAAGTTAATTCTTGAATCATTGTGTTTTTGTAAATGTTGGGCATTCTTTTTTTCATAATATCAATAGAAGGTCAAGGATTCTGGGTAATCCAAGATGGAGGATGGGAAAAATTTCTGGCTGTAATAGCTGCTCTTTTTGGGAGGTGATTTTTCCTTGAATTCCAGGAGCTGCAATTACTGTTTTATATGCTGTTACATTGTTTTTGAACTTTGGAGGAAAAAAAGTCAAAACACCATTACTCTTAAAAGGGAGAAGAACAGATGAAGGAAGCACATGAAGTCAGTGCGGGGTGGGGCATGGAGGGAAAGAGAGCGAGAGAGAGAAACCCACACTGCTAACTGACAGTTAGCAATTATTGCCTTTGCTGTTGGATTCCTGTATCGCTGGACATCGGAGTGCATCTGGGAAAATTTAATAAAAACGGTTACATTCACAACTGATCTTGGAGGAACCTGTTTGGAAAAGGTCACAACACAGAAGCATACAAGTGGATTTTAAGTGCAGTCTTAAAATAAGTCTGCAGCAGTGAGTAGAGTGGGTTCTTTCTTGTTTTTGTTTTATTGAGCTATGTCTCTTGATTAAACTTAAAATAGAATCCATAAGTATTAATTTAACCTGGAGCAGTGTTTTGTAGAGTAATAAGACAGTGCTATTTTGAGTTTGTAGATGGAAAGAAGCAAAATGGCCCTTTAGTAGAGTGATATGATCTCTTGTCGGTTGTGGGAGTTTAGGGAGGGTTTATGGATTACTGAGGATTATATCTGCAATAAATACCGTTGGTTGTGAATCCTATCAGATTGTCTCTGTCTCTCTAACCGATCCATTCAATGGGAATTTACAAGAACAAGGGGATGTGATGGATGGCAGGTGTAGGAAAGGAGGGGGGGGCAAGTCTCAGATACAGTCGCATAGATGGATTAACTCTAGGAAAGGTCAGAGAGGTAGGCAGGTAGTGCAGAAGTCTTCTGTGGCTATCCCCATTTCAAACAGGGTATGCTGTTTTGGAAAATGTAGGGGGTGATGGACTCTCAGGGGAATGTAGCACAAACAGCCAGGTTTCTGGTATTGAGACTGGCTCTAATGTAATGAGAGATACGTTGGGTTCCAAGTGATCAATTGTTAGGGGACTCAATCATCAGAGGTACACACTGATGTTTCTGTGGTCAGCATCAAAAAATTTAGAATGGTGTGTTGCTTCCCTGGTGCCAGGATCAAGGATGTCCCAGAGAGGGTGCAGAATGTTCTCCAGGGGGAGAGGGAAAAGCAAGAGGTCATTGTCCACATTGGAACCAATGACATAGGAAGGGGAAAGGTTGAAATTCTGAAGGGAGATTAGAGAATTAGGCAGGAATTTTAAAAAGGAGGTCCTCTAGTAGTAATATCTGGATTGCTCCCAGTACTACAAGTTAGTGAGGGCAGGAATAGGAAGACTGAGTAGATGAATGCATGACTGAGGAGCTGGTGTATGGGAGAAGGATTCACATTTTTGGATCATTTGGAAGCTGTTTTGGGGTGGAAGTGACCTGTACACGAAGGACTGATTGCACCTGAATTGGAAGGGGACTAATATACTGGCAGGGAGATTTGCAAGAGCTGCTCAGGAGGATTTAAACGAGTAAGGTGGGGGGGGTGGGACCCAGGGAGATAGGGAGGAAAGAGATTGATCTGAGACTGGTACAGTTGAGAACAGAAGTGAGTCAAACAGGCAGGCAGGGACAAGGTAGGACTAATAAATTAAACTGCATCTATTTCAATGCAGAGGCCTAACAGGGAAAACATATCTCAGTCCCATGCTCCTAACCATGCACTGAGTTCATCTCATAGCATTTACAGAAACGTGGCTCAGGGATGGACAGGAGTGGCAGCTTAATGTTCCAGGATACAAATCCTACAAGAAGGATAGAAAGGGAGGCAAGAGAGGGGGAGTGGTGATTTTGATAAGGAATACATTACAGCTATACTGAGGGAGAATATTCCTGGAAATAGATCCAGGGAAGTTATTTGGGTGGAACTAAGAAATAAGAAAGGGATGATCACCTTATTGGGATTGTATTATAGACCCTCTATAGAAACAAACTTGTAAGGAGCTCTCCAGTTATCTGTAAGAATAATAGGGTGGTTATGGTAGGAGATTTTAACTTTCCAAACATAGACTGGGACTGTCATAGTGTTAAGAAATTCCTCTCCACCTAAATCCTTAAGTGTGTACAAGACAATTTTCTGATTCAGTTTGTGGATGTACCTACTAGAGAAGGTGCAAAGCTTGACCTACTCTTGGGAAATCAGGCAGGGCAAGTGACTGAGGTGTCAGTGGGGCCAGCGACCATAATTCTATTACTTTTAAAATAGTGATGGAAAAGGATAGACCAGATCTAAAATATAAAGTTCTAAATTGGAGGAAGGCCAATTTTGACTGGGTCAGGCAAAACTTTCAAAAGCTGACTGAGAGCAGATGTTCACAGGTAATGGGAGAGGTGGAAAATGGGAAGCCTTCAGAAATGAGATAATGTGAGACCAGAGAAGATATTCCTATTAGGGTGAAAGGAAAGGCTGGTAGGTATAGGGAATGCTGGATGACTAAAGACATTGAGGTTTGGTTAAGAAAAAGAAGGAAGCTTATGTCAAGTATAGACAGGAGAGATTGAGTGAATCCTTTAGAAGAGTATAAAGGTAGTAGAAGTATACTTTGGAGAAATCAGGAGGGCAAAAAGGGGCCATGAGATAGCTTTGGCAAATACAGTTAAGGATAATCCAAAGGGCTTTTTATAAATACATTAAGGACAAAAGGGTAACTAGGGAGAGAATAGGGCCCCTCAAAGATCAGCAAGGCGGCCTTTGTGTGGAACTGCAGGAGATGGGGGAGATACTAAATGATTATTTTGCATCTGTATTTACTGTGGTAAAGGATATTGAAGATATAGAATGTAGGGATATAGATCATCTTGAAAAATCTCCATATTACAGAGGAAGAAGAGCTGGATGTCTTGAAATGTATAAGAGTGGATAAATCCCCAGGATCTGATCAGGTGTACACTAGAACTCTGGGAAGTGATTGCTCGGCCTCTTACTGACACTTGTATCATTTGATAGTCAGAGGTGATGTGTCTGAAGACTGGAGGTTGGCTAACATAGTGCCACTGTTTTAAGAAAGGTGGCAAGGACAAGCCAGGGAAACTATATAGACCAATGAGCCTGACGTCAGTGGTGGGCAAGTTGTGGAGGGAATCCTGAGAGACAAGATGTACATGTATTTGGAAAGGCAAGGACTGATTAGGAATAATCAACATAGCTTTGTGTGGGAAATAATGTCTCTCAAACTTGATTGAATTTTTTTTGAAGGAGTAACAAAGAGGATTGATGAGGGCAGAGCGGTAGATGTGATCTATATGGTCCCCCATGGGAGCCTGGTTAGCAAGGTTAGATCTCATGGAATACAGGGAGAACTAGCCATTTGGATACAGAGCTGGCTCAAAGGTAGAAGACAGAGTGGTGATGGGTTGTTTTTCCAGACTGGAGGCCTGTGACCAGTGGAGTGCCACAAGGATCGGTGCTGCGTCCTCTACTTTTTATCACTTACTTACTTAAATGATTTGGATGTGAGCATAAGAGGTACAGTTAGTAAGTTTGCAGATAACACCAAAATTGGAGGTGTAATGGACAGCAAAGAAGGTTACCTCAGATTACAACAGGATTTTGATCAGATGGGCCAATGGGCTGAGAAGTGGCAGATGGAGTTTAATTCGGATAAATGCGAGGTGCTGCATTTTGGGAAAGTAAATCTTAGCAGGACTTAGACACTTAATGGTAAGGTCCTAGGGAGTGTTGCTTGAACAAAGAGACCTTGGAGTGCAGGTTCATTGCTCCTTGAAAATGGAGTCGCAGGTAGATAGGATAGTGAAGAAGGCATTTGGTATGCTTTCCTTTTATTGGTCAGAGTATTGAGTACAGGAGTTGGGAGGTCATGTTGCGGCTGTATAGGACATTGGTTAGGCCTCTGTTGGAATATTGCATGCAATTCTAGTCTCCATCCTATTGGAAAGATGTTGTGAAACTTGAAAGGGTACAGAAAAGATTTACAAGGGTGTTGCCAGGGTTGGAGGGTTTGAGCTATAGTGAGAGGTTGAATAGGCTGGGGCTGTTTTCCCTGGAGTGTCAGAGGCTGAGGGGTGACCTCAGACGTTTACAAGATTGAGGGGCATAGATAGGATAAATAGACAGTCTTTTCCCTGGGGTGGGGGTGTCCAGAACTAGAGGGCATAGATTTTTTTTTAGATTGGATTACTTACAGTGTGGAAACAGGCCCTTCAGCCCAACAAGTCCACACCACCCCGCCGAAGCAAAATCCACCCCTTACCTAACACTACGGGCAATTTAGCATGGCCAATTCACCTGACCTGCACATCTTTGGACTATGGGAGGAAACCGGAGCACCTGGAGGAAACCCAACGCAGACACGGGGAGAATGTGCAGTTAGTCGCCTGAGGTGGGAATTGAACCCAGGTCTCTGGCGCTGTGAGGCAGCAGTGCTAATCACTGTGCCACCGTGCTGCTGATTTAAGGTGAGAGGGGAAGGACATATGAGACCTAAAAGGGCAACTTTTTCACACACAGGGTGGTACATGTATGGAATGAGCTGCCAGAGGAAGTGGTGGAGGCTGGTACAATTGTAACATTGAAGAGGTATTTGGATGGGTATATGAATAAGGAAGGTTTGGAGGGATATGGGCCAGGTCCTGGCAGGTGGGACTAAATTGGGTTGGGATATTGGTTGGCATGGACGAGTTGGACTGAAGGGTCTGTTTTTTGTGCTGTACATGTCTGACTCTATAACTAATCTCTTGATTGATACTTGAGCCATGCAGGATTTACCTGGAAAATAATGTTGTTTAAATTTAATGTTCACTTCCTGATTTTAGGATTTTACATGTGGTTTGTATAATCAGCCTGTTATCACATACTTCCAGGGCATCTAACATCTTCTGGTTCAGAGGTACAGACACCACCACTGTACCACAAATCTTGATTGTACTGATCTGTTTAAAATTAATTGATGTAACGTAATCCAATTCCTTATAGTTTAAAATTGGAGTTTGAAAATTGTTTGACTGTTTCCACATGTTTGCCATTGTTACTTTTTTTTGTGAGAAGTAAGGGAAACCTATGTCTTTTTTTAAACAGATAAAATTACAGATTCTGAAAGTGACAATATGCCAGTGATCAAGACGACAGAATTGAGAGTTAGTACTCAGCAGTCTCCAGTTGAACAAAAAACAGTGGCTTTGGGAGCTCCAGATATTTCTGATGCGGTGGTAAAGATTCATAAAGAGTGTGCACAGGACCAAAATCTGTCAAATAAACAGGATCCAGCTGATTCCAGACAAAAGAATATTTGTGAGAGCAACCAGACACAAAGTAACTCAATGGCTCAAGCAACCAGTATTGGGCAGGTTACTGTTCATAATACAAGCATGGCTGAAGACTGTAACTTCAGTAAAGAGGAGATTTGTGTTTGTGAAACGAAGTCTGCTGACAAAATTGCAAAGGTGGATGAAAAAACTGGTTGTAAAGACGAAGCTTCTGATCAAATGTTGAAATTAGATAAAATGAACAGAACAGCTTATCTAAAGGAAGCAACTGATACTAATATCAGTGAAAATAACGTTGACATGAGAGATGAATTGGAATGTCTTAAAACTGAAAAGGAAAGAGAAGATAAGAGAAAATTCTTTCAAGAACATGTTAATGCTGAGTCAGAAAGAATGAGTACAAGTTCAGAGCCTGAAAACGTGACCAGGAAAGTTGCTGCAGTGTCTCCTTTACCTCTCAACAATGTCTCTGTGAACTTTAATGTTCACTATATTACTTATTTACACTCTCAGATCCTTGCAGTGACCGGAAACCATGAGTGTCTGGGGCAATGGGAGAGATATGTGCCATTGAAACCAATCAAAGATGGATTCTGGTCCAATTCCATTCTGCTCCCGATGAATTCCAAGATTGAGTGGAAATATGTGGTGGTGGAAGATGGAAAGATCTGTAGGTGGGAGGAATGTTTCAATAGGATTCTGGAGACTGGTCATGAAGACTTTGAAATATTTCAATGCTGGGGTTACCATTAAATCCCATACAAAAGTTGGAGTAACGTAATATTCAAGAGTGAGTGCACTGGTTAGTAATGTGGAATGATGGGGTTCAGGTTTGAGCTTTTGTTCACTTCACTGCTTTCAAAGAGGGAACTGGACATCAGTGATTTTATGGAATGTTTTCACTGGAGGATAACTACTTCTTTAAAAAAAAGCTTTTTCTTCTTTGTCTTTCTATTTTTTGTGCTTTGACTTCAGATTTTGGGCTGCCAGAATGTGTTTTGCTGTGCTAGTTTGTCTGTATGTAATAACTTGCTGCTAAAATGTGCTTTATACAATAACCTCTTCTAGAGGCAAGTAAATCCGTAATGTAAATAAGCCTAAAATATTCTAACATTTACTATATATGTAATTATACAAGGATAATTGCATGCATAGAATCACTAATACTCTTACTGTAATGTGCATTTGTGAGAAATAATAATAAAAACCACACCTGGATTTCCATACTTGATATTTAAATAAAGAATACTAAACTTTGGCATGAAGATAGCGAGGTATAACAATGTGCCCAGTGCACCAACTTCCTTTCTTTCTTTTCCCCCCTCTTTCCCCACCCCCCACCCCCCACCCCCCACCCCCCCAGCAAGTTTTTTCTTTTTTGAAAGCCTAGCAATTTAAGTTCATTTCAGAAATCTAATGTTGCATTTCTACAAACTATTAGAATACAAAATTTTGGAAAAAGTACTGAATGTTTTGGATCTTTTAAACAGAAGTAAAACTTGTCTGGGCACAGATGGGTTTAAAGGTCAGTTTTTTTTGAAAAAGATACTGAAACTTAAAGACTTTTTTTGCTTTAAATGTTGTGAATCATTTAGAGTTCTGATCAGTCATTACAGTGGTACAATTAAATGAATTGTTCTTTTTTGGTTTGTGGCATGCAAGTGCTACTTTTTTTTTGGTAAGGTAATAATGGTTTTCATGTACTTCAAATTAAATCCTGAAAATAACAACGTGCTACTGAATATAAAGCCTGTAAAAATATAAGCACTATGCAGTTAGGCAGTAGTGTGGGGGTTTTAAAAAAAAAGCCTGTAGTCCACACTAAAATTGTCAAATTAATTTTTGTATTCCTGAAGTCTTGCATTGCACTAATTTGAGTAGTTGCTGTTCTGATTCTAAGACCCAAGTCTGACCCACAGACACTGGAGTTCAAACAAAGCTGGAGTTGAATAGGGAGTGGGTTTATTTCGGATTTGGAGGTATTTGTAGCCATAGATCCTGGAACACAACTGTTAGATTCCTTATTTAGCAGATGTTAAATTCTTCTTGACTTACATTGAGGGCTAGTTTCCAATAATTCAAGAACGTTTTAGCCGCCTTTAACTGCAAAGCCCTGCAGGGAAATGGCCATTGTTCTAGTAATGGTAGATGCTAAGTTTACACGCAGGCATGCTAAATAACCTTGCTGTAGTTGAACAAACCAACTTAATTTACACCTATTTTTGTTCAATTTGAACTTTTCATAAATCAGAAGTTTAATTTGTGACTGCTGAATTTTAATCCGGTGAGAGGACGAAAGTTTGGAATAACACACTTTACCATGATTTTTGTAAATTTTACAAGGCTAAAGGACTGGTATTTACTCAAACCTTGAATTGTGTCCTGCATTTCAAACTTTAAAAGTCAAGATTTCCAGTTTCAAAATTTGTAATGCCTTTTGTTTAAAGATATTTATCTCTATGCAGAGAGCAGATTGATGTTTTTTTCTATAATTTTGATAGTGAGAATTCAGACTGAAGTTTTCCTTTTTTTTTCCAAACAGTAATTAAGAAGATTTTTGCCACACACAAACTAGTTAGCGTATTTGAAAATTGTGACTTGCAGCACTCCTCTACAAACATAAGGGACCCTGAATAGTATGCTATTGAGTCTCTGCCTGCAGTTCTAAATTGCTAGGAGGCTCAGATGAGTTGCTAACAGGTATGGGCCCATTAGAATTATGTTTTAATGGAGTGCATCTACACCCTTTTCTTCCACTTGCCTTTTTTCCCTGCAAATCCCACACACTGATTTTTTTTTTTCTCTCCTCCACAACAAAAAATAACCAATTGAAGCCTGGTTTTGCTTCTAGATGAACTTCTCAGAATCTTGCCTTAATCAATTGATACTGAAACCCTCCATTCGATTTTTTTTTTCATCTATCTGTTTGAAGAGTGATTGTGGAACACAAACTGGAAGTCGCCCAATTTTTAATTTGTCCATCCCTTTTTAAATATTTTGGGAGACCAGTATAATAATCTCAGATACTGCTTAGCAATGATACACCTGTTTACATGTCGTCATATTTTATTTGGAAGGTGCAAGTCAAAGTGAGCTAGAGAAACCTCTTAAGTTTTCCGACAGATTTAAGACTTCTCTGATTTTTGTTGTTCCATCTGGCTAAGAAATGAATTTGTAGTTTATTTTTTTGGAAAGGAGGTCTTGGAGGTTTTGGTAAAGGAGGTCTAAAGAATTTTAAAAATATTCTGACTTCATCTTGAATGGCATAATCATACCTATACAATAGAGAAGAGAATAAATATCCAACTGGAGAGTAGTAATCTTTTGCATTTGGGGAAATAATTAATCTGTTCGTGGTTAAGACAGTGTCTCCCACAGGCTTTTTAATCATAGTAGACAAATTGTCTGTATTGAATAATTCTGCATAATATAGAACTTTAAATACAGTGTGTGGAAAGAGGAACAATTCCATTAAGTTTACACTGTAGTTTGTTTTTCGGCTTTCCCTTCACCCTCCTCTCCAATTATTCTTAACTCAATTAACATGACTACTTATTTCACGATGCAAACGTAGCATGATGTATTTACAAACATCAGAATATTTTGGCATGACAGATTCAAGAGTGAGTAATCTCCTCCTGTATATATTTCAATGATCTTTAATTACATTTGGATAGATTGAACAGAATGGGTTTCACAAGGTATTAAATAGCAGCAGGTTTTATTTTGTGTACTGCAGCAAGTCAAAAGAATAAAATGCAAAAACATGGACTTCACTTCTTTAGCATTTTCTCTCTGTCTTTTACTCTCTTTATCCTCTTCTCTTGGTTTCTGATCATGGAGGACATTTCTGTAAATCAAATGTTGTGGATTCAGTTAATAGTTCTGAAGTATTAACTTGAACAAAGTCCTCCAATAAATGGGTTTAAGTTAAACAATCACAGTAATTTGTAATGTGTGCAGTGGAAGGGTGTACCAGAATAACTGTCAAGGTTTCACTTAAACATGTGTAAAGGTTTATTTCTAGCTGGTTTGTAAGTGTACACAAAAACCTAGTGAATTGTTTTGGTAAGGTTGGAAATACCATGATTCTTCAACTGAAGATCTTCCACCAAGTTTTGCAGACCGTCCAGCTTGTTCTGCAGTTTCTTGCAGGCCTGTCCTGCAACATCCATCTGGTCAGTATCTAAAGAGAGAAATAGTGCACTGAAACAAGGTATGATGAGAAACACTGGCTGCCATGTGTCCTAAATTGCAACACTCTTCACACAGTTGTGAAAAAGTATATATTGATGGGCAGAATAGGGAGTCAAAGTGGGGATAGAAGAACAATGAGTTCAGAGGTCAAGTATTTCTGAAAGTTGTATCATAGGCTAGGAAAAAGATTTTTTTTAAAAAAAGTCCAGTATTAAGTGTTATTTCTAGATTGGGTTTCACAAATTTTTAATTCTACGTTAGACTCATTACATACCATATCAGTGCAGTTCGGGTTGCTGTTATCAAAAAATGTAGAGGCACTGGAGAATTTGCAGAAATTAAAAGAATTAAAAATGTGTATGCAACAGCAAAGGCCATTAGGCTTGGATTTGGCATCTTCATTTGAAAATGATGAAAGGGTGACCTTATCGAGGCCTTCAGAACTCTTCAAGGTTTGATAGAGGGACTCCGAAGTAAATCTTTTTCATGTGGAAGAGCCTATTTAAAGGCAATCAATGCAAAAGATAGTCAATAAGGACTCAAATTTGGAATTCCGAAAGAATGTTTTGGGAAACTCTGCTGCAGGGAATTGTTGAAGTGAATGTAAAGATGTGTTTAAAGGGAACATAGGCCAGCATGTGGGGAAGATAGGAGTAGTGACTTCAAGAACTGGGAGGTCAGGGTTCCAGTCTCACCTGCTCCAGAGGTCTGTAATAACATTTCTGAACAGGCAGATTTAGAAAAAAAAATTACAAGAATACAGTGAGATGACCAAAGATGGGAGGGAGGCTTGAATGGAGCTTTAACACATACCAAGATTTGTTGGGCTGAACAGTCAGGACACAGGGTGCTGAAACAATCAATATAACCAAGTAATACATGTATCTAATACTCTTGTCCCTGTTAGTTGACTGCCGATGCTAACATTGTTAAAACTGAATCCTTCAAAACAAACCAAAAGGTCAAACATCCTTTTGTCTTAATAAAAAGACAACTGTAGAATAAATGTCAGTGGTTCCTGTTTCTGCCTTAGGTTACACACAGATCTTACTGTTATGGAAGTGAAGTTCATTTTCCGAATATGGTGATGACATGTAGCTGGTCCTTGAAGAGCAAAGGTCATTAACAGCTGTATTTTCCCTTCTGTATTCACATAGTGAGCCTGTTAGCAAGGAAGATACCGGTGATCTTTCTGGACTCTGATGCTTGGGGGAGGAGGTGTAGCACGCACCACTCATCTGTGATGAGTGGTTTGCTGTATGGGGGGGAATAAACAACATTTTTATCTTGAGCAAAATGTAACTGGGAAATTGAAATATACAGTTAAGTTCCACTAGCTGCATCAACACAAGTTGTCCTGAGATTAAAAGAGAACCAATTTCGGAATCTAAGTCACTGGATTTGTAAGTACCTTTTATGGGTTCAGCCCAGTTTGGTTTTTTTTTTAATCAACCAGTTTTGCAGATGTTTTGTAGCAAATGTAGTAATATTATAGCGAGGTGTAAGTAAGTGTTTGCGACACCCAGGCCTTCATGTCTCCATGCGCTTACCAAAAGTGTAAATTGCAGCAGTAGCTTTGTTTACCATTGGTAACTTTATTTGTAAATTTTGTGTATTATGGATTTTCATATTCTTAATTCAAAACATCATCCCATTTTAGTTACTTATTAAGTCATGTTTTGTGCTTTGAAGAGTGAAATGTAGACCTCAGCTGGTAAATCTGCTTTAATCCCCTATATTCAATCTCTTGCCAACTAAAATTCAGATTTGATAGGATATCCACTATAATAAGGTGGGAAGGCAGTAACGTTAACTTGAAGTTTAAAATTGAATATTTAGCATATTGTTGCTCTACCCATCTTGAAGAATTTTATTTTTCTGACTTCCTCCAGGTTCCTGATCCTGGCACAGGAAAAAAAACACACACTCAATCCTATGCAAGTATGACAAAAGTTAACTATCCTTCCTGATCAGCTGCCTGCAAATTGTGACATGGTTGACTAAAACACCCCCTTTTTCAGATTTTTATTAACTGAATACTGTATAAATTTTCTCAGTAAGCATGCTGGAGTTTAAACCCGTGGATTCAGAACATCAGTTTTGATTATTAGGCTAGTGACGTTACCTCTACCTCCATGCCACACTCTTATCCTCAATTTGCGGATTTAAAAAAAATCAGTCTATTCATGGATGTTATTACTCACATGTGGATCACATGGGATTTGAACCTTGGTCTCCTAGTTCAAAGGTAAGGGCACTACCAGTGCACTTGAGGTTCCATTCTTAACTAGCTAAGCATAATTGCAAAAGCTGCTTCAATTACTTTTCTTTCTGCTCCAGCACTGTTAACTGTGTGTCTCAACGATGTATCCTGTCCCTGATTTCTAATCCAAATAATGCCATAGCAACATTGTCTAAAAACATTAACATCAGTTTCCACATCAACAAAACAAAGTGCTGGAGAAACTTGGCAGATCTGGCAGCAGAAGTTATGACAAAGGGTCATGACTTGAAATGTTAATTCAGAATAAGAGAATTTAATATTTATAGTTCAGCCCTTAGTCGGAACCCTGCTGTCAAGCTTGCTTCCAGTACTTTTAGCTTGCCAGCATCTGCAGGTTTTATCTGCTTCATCATGTATGCTTATTACATCAATCTCTACCTAATCAATATTTCTCTCAACACTTTTCTCATTGTTAGACTACTGGTAAAGCAATCCAGTAATTCATGAGTAGAAATTTCCTCAATTTATGTACCAGGAAAACTGATGCTATTGATTTTTGGCCCACCTCAAACTCTTCTCTCAGCACTGACTCAATCTGGCAATTTTCTGCTGTTAAGCTGTTCACAACCTGTGTCATTACCTGATTCTGAAATGAGCTTCCAAACATGCACCTGTGCCAATAATAAGGCTGTCTATTTCCAACACATACATTTCTCGATTCCACCACTGATTCAGTTCAGCTGCTGAAACTTTCATCCAAGTATTTATAAATCTTAGACTTGGCCATTGCATTGCACTCTTGTTCAGCTTCCTGCCTTCTCTTTAAACTTAAGGCCATTCACAACTCTGCTATCCATGTCCTAACTCAACAATCTTGTTCAATCGCCACTCTAGTGTCCAATAATCTATAATCCAATAATCTCTTCCCTACTTCTAAACTCCTCCAGCTGTGCAACCCAGTGCTGAGGGCCACCAAATTGGAAGTTGAAGGGCTGAAGAACCATGAAGATTACCATCATTAAAATTGCAACAGCAGAAACAAACCATCATGCTTTTGATCTTCTGGTTTCTTAAGCATTCCTTCTATTTAATTAGTGCACTGTTTGTGGCTGTGCTTGCAAACATTCCCTCTCTAAATGTCTGCCCCTCCTTTTTTCCCTTTCTTTCTCTCCTCCTCCTTCCCCCCCCCCCGAGACAGTATTGGTCTGTAGCCTACAGGTTGAGGTACTTTATGTCAACATCCAAGCATTTCTAACAGTTTATTGTTAAAACTGACTTGTCTAAATAAGCATTTAATAAGGCTGATTACTATGTCCTTCTGTAGTTTTGAGAGACCTTGTTTCATACTTTTCTGTAATAACACTTTTTTTACCCCCACCCCCAACTCCCAAGGCATTTCAAGTTATAATCTGATCGTTATAAAAATAAGTTGCAATCAGGGCAGTATTTGGAGGGGGAAAATATACTGGCGTATTTAATCCATTTGCAAATTGAAAAGGTGGTGGTTCAACAAATGCTGGTAGGGTAACTTCTTTCCAAAGGAATTAGTGCCTTGTTTCATTGTTTTAGAACAAAGGTGAGATACTTTCTTGTTCTTCAGTATTGAATATATAAAGTCGCTATTTTTATCTTGCAAGGTTCTGGTCTTGATTGCATGACGTAGTATCACATACCTTCATAAATCTCAGTGGAACAGTTCACTGCAATTAGCTTCAATAGAACTCACCTGTGTGCAGCTGGGTGGAAGAAAGATATTTAAAAAGCCCAACATGCATACTGAACACAGTAAATCAGGCTGACTCTTGGTTCTGTGTTTTATAATTAGTTGCTGGAGCAGGATGCAGCTCATAATACTGCAGGCATGAACAGGATCTGAATTAAACTGATTTGCTCTCCTAGCTGCTAAGGTAGATATGTTTTGTCATGAAGGTGCCCAGGTATGGTAGCCGAGCCGCTTTGCCCTATTGTGCAAAATAATACATTTTGATAAGGGCTGTAGAAGACACTGTTGGTCAATAGGGGTGTGTATGTGTATGTATATGTAGTGAGATGAGCTATACATACTGTAAATGTTACTCTTGTGTGCATATGGACAACTGCTAACTTGCATTATTCAACATTCAAATAAGAGTTGCAACTTTAGTATCCTAGCTCATGCAATTATTTCATATGAAATAAATCCATATTACGAGAGTGACTGTCAATTTAGTTCTCCAAATAAATCCTTCTATGGTTTTAACAAGGTCATGTAAATCTCATGCTCTCAATATCCAAAAGGGGCCCAATAAAATATCCCATAGATGAAATGAAAACTAACACCCTATTAATGTAAATGTTGCTTGATGGTTTGGAAAGATGCAATAAAAAAAATTGAGATTTCAGGCCATTACTAATATGATTTTTAAATGGTCATTCTCCAAGCTTTTAATTGAATAGGAAACCATAGTGTTTGACTGAGGCGATAGATTGAATTTGGCCACCTTTTTAATATTGTAAAATTAATGCAAAGGTGATTAAAATAATTACATGTACTTTCATGCACTGTTGCATAGCTAATATTTTGTGGCCTTAAATTAGAAGGACACAAGTTTCATTTGTCTTTCTTTTGAGTTTGAAATTCCTTTACAAAACAAACTTTTAAAGTCAATAACATTTAAAAGTAACATTTTTAAACAAACACTATGTTGAATCTATAGTGAAAACAAAAAATGCTGGAGATCAGTGGGTCAGGCAGCAACCGTGGAGAGAAAGCAAACTAACATTTTGAGTCTAGATGACTCATTTTTGTTTTCAATACAGATTCCAGCGTCTGCAGTAATTTGCTCCTATGCTGTTGCGTCTGGTCAGGTCCATTATTGAAAAATTTGCATGGATACAAAATGTGACTATACTATGACAAGTTGATGTTCCCACCCCAAAAAAAATCTTATAAGGAAGTCTGAAATAAAAGCAGAATTAGCTGAGAATACTCAGCAGGTCAGATACTATCTGTGGAGAGAGAAAGAGTGTTTATATCTCAGATAGTTTGACTTGGACTGGGAAAAGTTAACAATGTCATAACTTTTAAGCAACTTCTGAAACAGAAGTAGGGTGGGGTGACAGAAGGGAAGAACAAAAAGGCATGTTTTGATTAAATACCTAATCAGACACAAGAAAGGAACGACAGAAAGCAGTGAATACAAACAATCGAAAAGAGACAAGTAAAACTTCAGAGTAGGCTTTCCTGGGAGGGATGTAGCAGATAATTAAACATTGACAGTATCTTAATCTGAAATGCTGTACAGGAAATGCTGGAAATATTCAGCAGCATCTGAAATTTCCATGTGTTTTTTTCCATTATGCACCATTATTACTATTTCCTTCTCCTGTTGATCAGGTGCCTAACAAAACTTCCCTCTTTGTTTACTCATGCAACATTTTGTATTATCACATATTCCTCAATCATACTCCTGATATTATAAGTAGGATATGGTAATACAGCATTTGTTATTGGACTAGAAAACTCAAAAGCCTGGACAATTGACCCTGAGACCTAATTTCAGATCCCACTATAACTGAATTTAAACACCATAGCTGTTAATCACGTTTAAAAGAAATTATAATAGTCGAAACTGGATAAACCAAAAGTCAGGATGGGTCAGAGTTATCAGCCATTCCCACTAGAACAGGAAATCCAGTACATGGATGTCTATGATAAATTGAAATTCCTGGTTTCTCTGGATGAGCCAAATTTGGACATGCCAGTCATGGGACCACACCAAGCAACTGGAGTGGAGGAAGGTCAAGTCCTGATGGACTGGGGTGATTAAGAACCTAAGATCCAAATACTAAAAGCAGTTGATCTGTCATATGCTAGAGATTGTTGATATGAAGCAGGTGTACAACCCACGTGTCTGCAGGCCTTTTTAACACAGGGTGAGGAAAATCAAACGAGACTCCTTCCCTTGCCATGGAAAGTCAGAATGGAAATTCCAACAGAGACAACCATAGAAACGGATACCAAGATGAACACCATTGTACACTGCACAATAGAATGGAGAGATGATGCAACTGTCAATATAGAACATTTTCAACTGAGGATGAATTACCCACTTGTTGCTGTAGTTGAGACCTTAAGGCCTAAAGAGGTGACATAGAGATGGCAGGTTCTGGATAAGTGGTGCTGGAAAAGCACAGCAGTTCAGGCAGCTTCCGAGAAGCAGTAAAATTGACGTTTCAGGCAAAAGCCCTTCATCAGGAATAGAGGCAGAGTGGCTGAAGGGTGGAGAGACAAATGAGAGGAGGGTGGGGAGAAAGTAGCATAGAATACAATAGGTGAGTGGGGGAGGGGATGAAGGTGATAGGTCAGGAAGGAGGGTGGAGTGGATAGGTGGAAAAGAAGATAGGCCGGTAGGACAAGTCATGGGGACAGTGCTGAGCTGGAAGATTGGAAGTAGGGTGAGGTGGGGGAAGGGGAAATGAGGAAACTGTTGAAGTCCACATTGATGCCTTGGGGTTGAAGTGTTCCGAGGTGGAAGATGAGGCGTTCTTCCTCCAAGCTGGTGAGGGAGCGGCAGTGAAGGAGGCCCAGGAGCTCCATGTCCTCGGCAGCGTGGAAGGGGGAAGTTGAAATGTTGGGCCACAGGGCAGTGTGGTTGATTGTTGTGGGTGTCCCAGAGATGTTCCCTAAAGCGCTCTGCTAGGAGGCGTCCAGTCTCCCCAATGTAGAGGAGACCGCATCGGGAGCAACGGATACAATAAATGATAATGGTGGATATGTAGGTAAAACTTTGGATGTGGAAGGCTCCTTTAGGGCCTTGGATGGAGGTGAGGGAGGAGGTGTCGGCGCAGGTTTTACAGTTCCTGCGGTGGCAGGGGAAGGTGCCAGGACAGGACCGTGAGTTGTAGGGGGGTGTGGACCTGACCAGGTAGTCACGGAGGGAACAGTCTTTGCGGAAGGCGGAAAGGGGTGGGGAGGGAAATATATCCCTGGTGGTGGGGTCCGTTTGGAGGTAGCAGAAATGTCAGCGGACGATTTGGTTTATGCGAAGGTTGGTAGGGTGGAAGGTAAGCACCAGGGGGGTTCTGTCCTTGTTATGGTTGGAGGAGTGGGGTCTGAGGGCAGCAGTGCGGGATGTAGACGAGATGTGTTGAAGGGCATCTTTAACCACGTGGGAAGGGAAATTGCGGTCTCTAAAGAAGGAACAAGTGGTGCATTGGTTTGTGGTGTAGCAATCAGTTACCAATAACATAGAACATTACAGTGCAGCATGGGACCTTCGGCCCTCGATGTTGCGCTGACCAGTCATACCAATGTGAAGCCCATCTAATCTACACTATTCCATGTACATCCGTATGTTTGTCCAATGACGATTTAGGTGCACTTAAAGTTGGCGAATCTACTACCGTTGCAGGCATGGCATTCCATACCCTTACTACTCTCTGAGTAAAGAAACTACCTCTGACATCTGTCCTATATCTATCACCCCTCAATTTAAAGCTATGCCCCCTCGTGCTCTCCGTCACCATACTTGGAAAAAGGCTCTCCCTGTCCACCCTATCTAACCCTCTGATTATCTTTTATGTCTCTATTAAGTCACTTCTCAACCTTCTCTCTAACGAAAACAGCCTCAAGTCCCTCAGCCTTTCCTTGTAAGACCTTCCCTCCATACCAGGCAACATCCTCGTAAATCTCCTCTGCACCCTTTCCAAAGTTTCCACATCCTTCTTATAATGCGGTGACCAGAACTGTACACAATATTCCAAGTGCGGCCGTACCAGAGTTTTGTACAGCTGTAGCATAACCGGAACTCGATCCCTCTATTAATAAAAGCTAAAACACTGTATGCCTTCTTAACAACCCTGTCAATCTGGGTGGCAACATTCAGGGATCTGTGTACCTGGACATCGAGATCTCTCTGCTCATCTACTCTACAAAGAATCTTACCATTAGCCCAGTAATTTGAATTCCGGTCACTCCGACCAAAGTGAATCACCTCACACTTGTCCGCATTAAACTCCATTTACCTCTCAGCCCAGCTCTGCAGCTTATCTATGTCTCTATGTAACCTACAACATCCTTCGTCACTATTAACAACTCCACTGACCTTAGTGTCATCTGCAAATTTACTAACCCACCCTTCTACGCCCTCATCCAGGTCCTTTTTTAAAATGACGAACAGCAGTTGACCCAACACCGACCCTTGCAGTACACCACTGATAACTGGACTCCAGGATGAACATTTCCCATCAACCACCACCCTCTGTCTTCTTTCAGCAAGTCAACTACTGATCCAAACTGCTATATCTCCCACAATCCCAATCCTCTGCATTTTATACAATAGCCTACTATGGGGAAGTTATCGAACGCCTTGCTGAAATCCATATACACCACATCAACCGGTTTACTCTCATGTACCTGTTTGGTCACCTTCTCAAAGGTCTTCAGCCTGTAAACAATTATGTGATAGGTTCTCAGGTAGCTGAACAGCCTGTGGCTGTGAACAAGATGAAGTGTTTTTAGACCACCAGCAGCTCAGGAGCTCTATCTATTCTCTGTAGAAAAAGCCACTTTGCCACTTAAGAAAATCAGTGTTTCTTTCATCTAGTAGGTGCTGTGAGCTGCAATTTCTAGCTGAAAATTCAGAGACCTAATATAAATGAACCAGCCACCATGTGCCTCTTGCAAACCAAAGGAAGTATCTGGAGAAGGATGAATGAAGAGCAGCACAGAAATCATAGGGATCAACTCAACAATTCTTTGAACAATGTCAAAGAGTAGTCCTGGAAAAGCATAGCAGGTCAAGCAGCAGCTGAGGAGCAGGGAAATCTTTGAACAATGACCACTGAACTGCTTTCCCTGTGTTCCCTCAGTCCATTATGCTCATATTTTATGACACAGTGCGTGTGCGATAGTAAAGTGGAGCATTTAAATTAGTAGTTATATGCCAAGCATTCATGAACTGTTTGCCATAGCTAGAAGCTGTTTCATGTAATAAATAGTTTTTGTTAAATACAGAAACCGGAGTCCAAAAGACAGGTACACCAGGATCTTTGCAAACTTTTGAAAAATCTTTTTAACTTTTGCGATGATCCCTGGATTAGTAGGGATAGATTTCCAGCATGCGACCCCAGTGACTAAAAGGTTGTGCCTACCACAGTTAGAGATGTGTCAATACAGCACGAGGAGGAGATGATGACAACATTGGTAGATAGTTGTGGGGTGGGGGGAGCGCTAGAAGTTTGGAAGGGAGATGGACTATGTAATGTTAAGTATTAATGCGAAGTGGCTGGGATTATGATAGTGGGAAAATGTTATACCATAAAGACTCAATGAGACTGTGTAATGTTATTGTACTTTTTTCCTACATTGTTACTATCTGCATGGCACCAGACCCTAGGATTTCACCAGTTAAGCAACATACTCACATTCTCTCTGCAGGTTGTGTATAGTGGATTTTGTTCTCTCTTGGAATCTGAGTGACAACATCATCCAATGTCACAGAGTCACAGAGATGTACAGCACGGAAACAAACCCTTTGGTCCAACCTGTCCATGCCAACCAGATATCCCAACCCAATCTAGTCCCACTTGCTAGCACCTGGCCCATATCCTTCCCAACCCTTCCAATTCATATACCCATCCAAATGCCTCTTAAATGTTGCATTTCTACCAGCCTCCACCACTTCCTCTGGCAGCTCATTCCATACACATACCACACACTGAATGAAAAAGTTGCCCCTTAGGTCTCTTTTATATCTTTCCGTCTCACCCTAAACCTATGCCCTCTATTTCTGGACTCGCCCACCCCAGGGAAAAGACTTTGTCTATTTATCCTATCTATGCCCCTCATGATTTTATAAACCTCTATAAGCTCAACCCTCAGTTTCCGATGCTCCAGGGAAAACAGCCTCAGTCTATTCAGCTTCTCCCTATAGCTCAAACACTCCAACCCTGGCAACATCTTTGCAAATCTTTTCTGAACCCTTTCAAGTTTCACAACATCTTTCCAATAGGAAGGAGACCAGAATTGCACACAATATTCCAACAGTGGCCTAACCAATGTCCAGAGAGCGTTCTTCTCTTGCCTGCTGCAATATCTTTCCAATGCTTAACATGATTTCCCATTCAGCCATGATTACAGCCCTTTAATAGGCAGAACATCTTTAAAAAGAGCAGGAAACCTACAGCACTTGAATGCGCAACAATGCTGCTGTGAAAGCAGGGAGAAGGTGAATCTTCAGTCTTCTCAGGGAAGACGTGCCCAAGCTGCCCAACCCAATCTTCATGTGCTACAGGAAGACGAAAATTATGTCCAGTGCACCTTGATTTCAATGAGCTCTGATGGGTCAAAGTCACAATCTCCACACCCAAAGGCCAGACAGGCCCAATTCAAGCCTATAGCTTCCTACTTAATCATAATCCAGTTGTATGAGGGGAATAAAATTTCTACTCATTCTCACAAAATCCAAAGCAACTTTACTTAGAAAAGATTATTTTCGAAGCACATGTATGCAGCAGAAAACTAGACTGATTTAAGTTAAATATGCGGTATATTAGAATTTCCAAGGTTACCACCAGAACAGCTGTCAGAAAATGGCATCTGTGCTTATATTAAACAGAATATTTTACTCCTTGGAAAATAGAGTAGGAAATGTTTATATTAATTTTACAATATTGTGCAGAGCTAGGGCAGAGTGCTGGCATTACACATAGCCCTGGATTATACATAGCCCTTTCACTTCTGGGGACTGGTTTAAATCTTGCCAATCTAATGACATGACAGTCTGATGTCAATCTCTGTAATGGAGTTCTACGATGTTTAAGTCTCCATGGAATTTTGAGGGATAAGAAGTTAAAACTCAAAACTAGCTCAGAACCGACACAATTTGCTCAACTCAGTCAAAATAAAATGTCATAGAATGCTCGAGAAATGGAGAAGCAACAGGTAGCACACCAGAATGTGCTTTGCCGAGTTGAACTGAACTACACTGTTGAGGTGGAGTACAGCAAATTTTACCTGGCAGCTTATTACACAACATCGTGTACGCAGAATGTTGGGCTGTAATTTTCAGGATCTGATTCCCCAACAATAACCCCCATCTCTCTCTCTGCAACCTCCCCTTCTATCCTTCTCCCCCCTTCCCCCATCCCCACCGACCCCAAATTTTAGATGGACACACAGAAAAGCACAAATTAAATAATTATGAAAGAATTGAAGATGAAATTTTTTTTCAACACAATGGTAAAATATTTTTGTTACACTGATAACATTTCTTGCATAGGTTTGCTATATGAATTCCTATACAAATTTCAGTTTGTTTTAGTATGACATTTTTCAGAAAAACATATATTATTGACAAAATTAACAAAGGGACACAGACTTTTAGCAATCCTGGCATGCTGTTAATGTTAAACTCACCAGTGCAAGAAAAATGGTCAGGTTTGAAGGTTTCTTTTGCATCCTGAGTGCATAATCGATCCCTGTGGGAAAAGAGGTGCAGATAGCATTCCAAATTGCTAGCAGCATGCACAGATTTAGTAACACATGGCATAAAGGTTAAATGCAGCAAGCATGCAAACCAAGCATTGTCGCTGGAAGAACAAAGGCATCTCAAGGGAGAATTGCCTGAACTACCAACAAACAGAACACAGTAATTCAAGGTTATAAATCTAGTGGAATTCAAAGTTGCTGTGTAGAAAACAAAGAGGATTTAATTTTCATCTAAATGTTGTTTGAAAGTTCAATTTTTCAAAAACAGTCGTAGAAAAAGTAATTCATTAAAAAAGTAAAAGTAGAAGTGATGACTCCTGCGGGAATGTGTGTGTTTGCGTGTGTGTATGTGTGTGCGTGTGTGTGTATATGGCAGGGGAGTAAAATAGGATCCGATTTGTGAAGCTCCAAAGATTCAAGCATTTCACATGTTGTCTGAATTTGGGCACAGTTGAGATTTTGCAAGTAGCTTGCAAACCATAATTGAACAATCTAAGTTATTACCATTTTAAATAGGGAATGAGAACTGAGCTTCACTTTCTTGACATGGGTCAGTTAACACAAAATGAAGGCCAGTATGACCCAATGCTTGCTGTGAGCTTTACATTAGTTGAATGGGTGGAAAAGGAGGACTTAGAGCGCATCTACCCACAAATATATATTTATTGCATCCTCTTCTGTTAAACAGAAGTCTTAATTCCCTCTCACACAGATAACTGATTTGCAAACAAACCTGTGTAATGATGTGAGTGAATCTCAGAACTGTGTCTCATTATTCAAAATTCACTCCGTGAATAGTAAAAAGTTATTTTAAATACAATTCATAAATTGTGAATTTAGTGAGTTTGACTGCATTTAATTTTGTTACCAGTACCTGCAGCAGAAAACAAAATCAACTATTTTCAGTTATTGTTCTAACAATGTATAAAAGCAACTGCATTTGAAAGCAAGCACATTAAACCAAATTGAAAAACGCTCAAACCTGAAGCAGGTATCATGTGTTCCTCTTTCCATACAAATTTCTGTATTCAGGTCATCCCTAAAAACAAAACATTGTGATATAAAAGTAATGCAATTAAATTTGTGAAACTTCCTAATTTTATAGCTACCATAACCGTTACGAAATGTTGTTTTTGCTAAAACACATTTGGAATTTATCATGAATAGAGAATTTCCCCATTTTTGAGTTTTCTGAATTCTCAACTCAAAGTCTGCAAGATAGATTTATCTCCCAGAAATCCAGTATTGTTTTCCCAACCTGTGCTCCCTTCGTTCAAACTTCCATTGGGTTCTTGCGTTTGGTAAGCTTTCCAAATTGAGAAATCATAGTGGTAGGACACCAAGCAAAAAGGAAACTAAAATGAAAGTAAGGGTAAACCAGGGGAAACAAGCTTTAAAAAAAACACAGGACTTATAGAGATAGTATTCAGTAAATGAAATAGTGACAGAGTATTCTGATCAGAAAATAATTTAAACCATTAATGTATTTTATGGCTATAATGAAAATGAGAAGGCAACTGTTTCCACTTATTGAAAGGAAAAATGCAATTCAAAAGAAGTGATAATGTTAATGATCAGATGAGATTTGGAGTAATTTAGGAAGGACAATTTTGCTCAAAACAAGGAAGGAGGGTGGTTATGTTAAAGGCAACCAGGATGCTTAATGGGGTCTGATGAACTGAAGTCATGAGGAAAAAAACTGAGTAGATTGACGGAAAACAGCTCCATTGCGAACTTAATAACAGAAATTGCAATTTGAAAGATCCATTTTCTAAAGCAAAGAAATTATGTTTCTAAACATTACATTTTTAAATTTGTGAGATTTTATGTGCAACATATATATGAGGTTACAGTTGTTAGATCTCAGCTACAGTATTGCATGCAATTGTGGGCATCACATAAAATGAAAGATGTTAATTCATTCCAAAGAATGTAGAAACGATTTACTGGTCCAAGGTATGAGAAACTTCAGTTATGAAGACAGATTGAAGGAGACTGTTCTCCCTAGAGAGAAGAAGGCTGAGAAATTTTCAATCTCATGCAAGTGGTGCAAGTTTTTCTGCATTTAATAACACATTTATTAAATGTGCCTGACAGGGACATGACAAAACCTAGAAACATTCTAATATGAAGTAGTGGTAGTGGAAAAGATCAAAGGATGGCAACAGTGCAAGCAACAAAAAAAAATTAAACAACACATAAGGGAAGGTCTGAATAGTCTGCCAAATCAATCCTATGTGGAATACAATGTATGAGGGATATAAGTTTTTTTGCTGATGTTTTGGCAACAATTGGGAGCAGCATTTGAATAACCTTAGCAGTAACTGAATATTATATATAAATCCAGAATTTTCAAGATTCTCACAAATAGGATCCATAGAGAAAGGAAGAAGCAAACTAGCATTGTTACTTGACCTCACTAGTCCCGGTAAGACAGCATGTGGGCAAATGAGTCCCTGAGCATCACGAGGGGAAACGAATTCCGGAGCAGCGTGAGAGGAAGTGAGTCCCAGAAAAGCTCAACTTACCTTGGAGCAGCTGAGTGCCGGTGCGGAGCAGACTGGAGGCTTGGAGTGGAGTGGGACAGTTGTTGGACTGGGGCCTGGCATGGGCAGTCAGACCACGTGCTGAGATGCTGCTATTTGAAATTCTTTACTGGACTATAATGCTAATCTTTTAATTATGTCATAACTATCTTATTTCTAACTTATTTTTTAGACACTAAGTAATAGTAGTACCTTTCCTTTTATTCCTCTTTTGTGTCCAAGATTTATATCTAGATGTATCTAAGATGGCACCATTAGAAGATAGACATTGCAAAAACTTTTCACTGTACTCCTGTACTGGAGTATTCGTGACAATAAAGGATATTCTACATTCTACACATTTGAGAATATTATATAATTCTGTTTTAATATTGTAAAATCTAGTGAAATTTCAAAATAAAATTCATACTTTCCAAAAAACTTGGAAGTTACATCTAAGAATAAAACATTAAAATGTTTTCATTTCATATTTTTCAAAAACATTGATGTTAGGATCCTGAGCTGATATTGATGAACATCTAAAAAGGCAGCCTTTTTATAAAATGTAACATTTTGTTTCCAAAAACAAATGGATTAGTACATGATTGACTATTTTCCTCCTTCAATGAGGGGGCAGCAAAAAATAATTCCTGGAGCATGCAACCCCTAAGAAGGCTCTTCCTCCTTTGAGAAACAGGCTCACAAATATTGAATTTGATCTGCATGATCAGTACCTGCCACGTAATGTGAATTTGTCCAAGTGGTCATTCTGAATGGGAACGCTCAACTTCAATGAGAATGCCTTTTTCTATAAATTGAAAGAACTGCTGTTCTAAGAGCTGACAATAATGTCAATAGAAATGCTGGAAAGCATGTTTTGATAATTATTCATTCTCCAGAAAAGTAAGTATGAATTAAGGTTTTCCAAGCACACTTGAAATTGGAATTATGGTAAACTTAAGCTATTGAACACATTTGATGGTACTCTATCATGACCATACAGTGAAACATAGCAAGTGTGTGAATCTTACACTGCATGCATATTCCTCGATGCTCTTTCTCCTTCACATTCAGTGTAATTTATGCTGCTTGATCTGTTACACCCATCACAGGCTGAACTCTTAAGATCCATTAGAAGATTTTTTAAATCAGGGTTCAAGTCCTCTTGAAGACAGCTGCTCCTGGACACAGCCTGAAATTTATAAATCGAAAAGACATTATACTTGGAATGTTTATTTGGAGTTAATTAAAAGGTTAAGATGGCTATTAATATGCTACTTGAATTTGCATTAGGCCTTGAGAGCTGGGAGGAGACACAAGGGTAAATTTCCATCTTCCTTAGTAAACAGGTAGGATGGATTGGCAGCCCAGTTAAGGAACCACCTGATTTTCGTTTCCATTGATTCCAATAAAAATGAAAGTCAATGTTTCCTTTCTCCCTGGTGGTGGAATATGAATAAAGTTTTTTGCACTCGTTTGTTTTTCACTGTGTCCTACACCTGCACACACATGACATGGGTGCTGGAAAAAATAAACATGACTGTTGTTGAGCGGTAGTGTGGAGATTTATATATAAAAAAAGAAAGTCAATAGAGTTCTCAAAAGGTCCAGTTCTTCAGTTTACCACCCAAGCCAAGAGATAAAATGACCCTCTTTGTCCCCAGAAATGTCGGTCTTTTGAAAAGCTCATCACTGTTGTACTTGGTTGTAACTCTTTAAACCTGTAATTTATAACTTGACATCATCTGTAATGCCTTGCTATAGTGACAATTTCACGAATTAATAATAAAGGTTTAACTATAAAGTCTACATAGTATCTCTTCATCCATCACCTCAATGCAGCACCTACTCCGTGACTTGGTATACTCCTCCTGCAATAATAACATTGGCATCTGCCTCTTGGACTCTTAAAATTCTTAGCATAGAATTTTAAATATTTTTGGCCATTAGTGATAAAGAACAATTATTTTAATATTTTTGTATGAATTTGTCATCAAGATGGGAACTCATCAAGTGATTTACCACATGATCTACTTTTGTCTACTGTTAATATCCTCAAATAAATCAAGCATGCAATGGAGTGAAATAGAAATATATACCCATGAATTTTCTATGACTGACAAATTTAACTAGAGAGCAGTAATTTGCCATTGTGCATTTGTACCTCTGAAAGGTAATGTGAACATATCTGGGTATCTCTAAGAGTAGACTGGATGCTAGCAATACTGCAAAAATACTAAGAACATAAGAAACAGGAGAAAAAAATGGTCATAACACCCATTGATCTTGGTTCACCATTCAATAAGGTTATGATTGAACTTCTACATCAATTTCATTGTACGGTCCTATTCTCACAAACCCTAATTTACTTTGTGTTAATGCCTAAAAATATATCAACCTCAATAAAAAACAATTACAAGTTACAGCATAAGAGATTGTTTGGCTCAATGTACCTGTGTCAGCTGAAGAAGCGATTTCAAACTTACTTCCATTTCTAGATCTTGGTCTGCAGCCCCACAGGTTGCAGAAGTCTGAGTGCATATCCATATCAAAGAAGGTGAGAATATCTGCTTCCAATGTTCTTTCAGGCAATGGGTTTCAGAGCCTTACTAATTTCTGGGTGAAAACAATCATCAGTCCCCTTCTAATCCTTTCACCCATTACTTTAAATTTATACCTCCTGGTTATTGACCTCTCTGGTTACTGACAGGTCCTTCCTATCCAGGCTGTTCATAACTGCGTGCATCTGAACTAAATCAACCCTCGGTCTACACTATACCATACCTTATTGCCTCACAGATAAAATGTTCCAGTCCTGAGAACATCTCTTAAATCTCCTGTGCACCCATTCTAGCGTAAATCAAATCAATCCAGTTAATGTGGTGAATGGAATGGCACACAGTGGCCTCAGAGGTGTTTTATACTAATTCTAGCAGAAACTCCTTACTCTCATATTCCGTGCCTTGACTGATAAAGGAAGGTATCTTTTGTATGCTTTCCTAACTACTTTATCTCCTTGTTCTCCTATCTTCAGGGTCCTGTGGGAATGCATTCCCAATGTTCCTCTGTTCCTTTGCCCAACCATTCTTCATTACTCCCTTGTCTTGTTTGCCTTCCCTAAATGCATCATTTAATATTCCTCTCGACTGAATTCCATTCATGATTTATATGCCAACCATTGATATCTTTGTGTGGTCTGCAGCTTTCTTCCTCTTGCACAATCTGCAAATGTTTTGGAATGTCTCCTATATTTAACCTATATAGAGTCATAGAGAAGTACAGCATGGAAACAGACCCTTCAGTCCAACCCATCCATGCCGACCAGATATCCCAACCCAATCTAGTCCCACCTGCCAGCACCCGGCCCATATACCTCCAAACCCTTCCTATTCATATACCCATCCAAATGCCTTATAAATGTTGCAATTGTACCAGCCTCCACCACTTCCTCTGGCAGCTCATTCTATATCAATCAAAGATATCACAAAAAGCCAGAAACGTAGTGTTTACCACAGAACTGAAATCTTAAATCATTCAAAGCCCTGTAGAAATATAGAAAGTATGAAAGGGGTACTTAAAAATAAATGAGGAAAGCAAAGGAGGGTATGAAAATCACTGTTGGCTGAAAAGAAGGAAAATCCAAAATCATTTTATAAATATATGAGGGACTAAAAGATAACTGGGAAAGAGTGGGACCTATTATGGGTTTAAGCGGAAACTGTGGGTGAAGACTGAAGATGTGAGGTTTTGCATTAGTACTTTATGTTGGTATTCAGAATAGAGAAGAACCATTTAGGTATTGAAATCAGGGAAGAGGACTGTGATATACTTGAACAAGTTAAATTTGGATAAGTTCCCTGGTCCCAACGAGATAATCCCAGGTACTGTGAGAGGAAAGGCAGATGATGGTAGGGAGACTGATATTAACGTTTTAAATCCTCCCTGGACACAGGAGAGGGAGCAGAACACTAGAGTAGAGTTGATATGGTCCATTATTCAAGAAAGGTGGTTTGGATAAACCAAGGGATAGGCTAGTATATTGAAGTTTTTGGGAAAATGCTGAGGGACAGAATTAATCTCCTCTTGGAGAGTCAAAAATCAATCAGGAATAGTCAGCATAGCTTTGTCAGTAAGAGATCATATCTGACCAGGTTTAATTGAGTTTTACACCGAAACAGAAGAAATAGCAAGAGCAGACCATTTGGTTCTTAGAGCCAGCTCCACTATTCAATATGATCATGCATCATCATCCAACTCAGTACCCTGATCTGATCCTACTTTCTTCCCATAGACTCTGATCTCTTTAGTCTTAAAAGCTATATCAAACTCCTTTTGGAAAACATTCAACATTTTGGCCTCAACTGCTTTCTGTGGCAGAGAATTTCACAGGCTCACCACACTCCGGATAAGGCTATTTCTCCTGATCCTAAGACTGAGCCTAATTCTAAACCCTCTTGTCCGATGGAACACTTATCCATTAAGCTTTATAACAATTTTATATATTTGCATGACATCATCTCTCTCTTAGGACAAGCCCTCCTATCCCAGGATTCTGTCTAGTAGACATATTTTGCACCCCCTCTAAGTCAAATGAAGCCAAAACGATGCGAAGTATAGGTACTCAGTTATGTGGGCCCCACCCCCAGTTATCTCTCCACCCTGGAGGCTTCGTACCTCTATTCCTGATGAAGGGCTTTTGCCCGAAACGTCGATTTTCCTGCTTCTCGGTTGCTGCCTGACCTACTGTGCTTTTCCAGCACCACTCTGATCTAAAATCTGGTTTCCAGCATCTGCAGCCCTCACTTTTGCCTATGTTCTCACCAAAGCCTATTTAATTGCATCAAAACTTGCTTACTTTTATACATCAGTGCACTTGCTATAAAGGAATCAGGCCATTTCTTTTTCCAACTGCTTGTTGCACCTACATGTTAACGTTCTGTATATAACATGCAAGCATCTCCAAATACCAATATTTATTAGCCCCTCATCTTTTAAAACAAAGCAGTTGTGTTTTTCATTCTTCCTGAACATTTTTACACTTACCCACGCTCTCGTCCATCTGCCAACGTCTTGTTCAATCACTAAGCCAGTCCTTATCCCTTTACAGCCGATTTGTGTCCACTACAGTTTATTTTTCCACCTAGTTTCATATCATGAGCATATTTCATTATCCAAACCATTGAAATGGATTGTAAATAGCTGAGGCCTGAGCACCAATGCTTCCACTGGATACACCTGAAATTAAAATGAGTCAGGACTTATGTCCTTCTTATTCATCTTAAATCAGGTAAACTACTATCAATAACTTGCTCTGCAAACTGCTGCAAGAATTAAACACTGGTGAATAAAGTAAGACCATAAGACGTAGGCCATTCAGTCCATCGAGAAAGTTCTGCCATTCAATGAGATCATGGTTGATCTGATAATCCTCAATTCCGCTTTCTTGTCTTTGCCGAAAACCCTTGATTCCATCACTGATTAAAAATTAGCCTTGAATACACTTAATGATCCAGCCTTGACATCCCTCTGCAGTAAAGAATTGCACAGATTCACTATTCTGAGAGAAGAAATTCCTTCTCATGTTTGTCTTAAACCTTTATTTGGAGATTATGCTTTCTGGTCCTAGACTCTCCCACATGGGGAAATAACTGTTCCTTAATTCGATGTTTGAATTAGTTACACTTCCTTGCATATTGGTGTGATGCTTACAATGACAACAGAGTTCATAAGTTGGCCTGTTGTGGACCTCAGCATCATCTTCCGGTGGTGCATTTACACAAATATTTGCTGAATAACTAAATAGAACAATTCGCAATGTACTCAGGAGTGAGCAGAAGCAATGCAGTCATCAGCCAAAGTAAAAGCTCACCAGAGCAGAAGATACTCAAGTACCAAAGTATTTGAAACAAATAAAAAAAATACAGATGTTGGAAATCTGAACTAAAAACAGAAAATACTGGAGAGACTCAGTTGGTCGGGCAACATCAGTGGGATAGAGAAAGAGTTAACATTTTGAGTCCGATATTACTCTTCTCCAAAACGTAGCCATGTCAGACTTGAAAAGTTAACTTTGTTTCTCAGATGCTGCCAGAAACCACTATAAATGTAAACTAAAAGATAACTTGCTTTTATAACTGATGATTTAATACATTATATAATGCAGTAATCCTACCTTCCCACTATGATTGTATAAACAAAATACAGAAATTTGAGGCCGCTAGTGTTCAGCTGTTTGAAAAACACAGAAATAATTTTTCAACTTTACTACTTAGAGGATATTGGACGCAGGCTTCTAAACATCATATTCAGAAGACACAGAACTCCTTGGAACACCTTCACTTCAGGATATGACAAAGTTTCCATGATACAGTTTCCTTTACAGTGGACAGAGTGAACATACATCATGTGACCACTTTGCAACCCTGAACTTCTCGTTGTCGATTATTTTACCTCCCTACCCCACTGGCACTCTAACCCTTTCTCCCAGTCTCCCACACACTGTTCCAGTGAAATTCAACTTAAGTTGGAGGAATACAATTTAATCTTTCGGCTAGGCATTTTACAACTTTTCAGACTCGACAATGATTTCAACAAATTCAGATCATAACATCTTCCCTCTATTTTTTTGGGACAATAACTGTTATCGATGTCTCTATTGTTTCCAGCTGTGCCTTCACTGGCCTGATCTTTTATTTATTTCCTTGCCTCAGTACCATTTCCTTTGGCCTTGCACAATTACCATTTTCCTCAGGTTGCTGATCTGAAACATCTACTCTGTTCTTCTTCCATAGATGCATCCAGACCTGCTCAGTATTTATAGCATTTTCTGATTTTATTCCATTGCATTTTCACTTGACAGAGGATATGTTTTGACCTGGCCAGCTTGCACATAAATTTGGCCAAAATGGACAAACTAAGATTTGGATAGTCATTAATTGGTTTTGTTCAGCTTTTAAGCTGAAGTAAATGATGGCTGTTCAAGTATTCATACTTTAAAACATACTAAATAGGTAGGCTGTTAGTTCCTTATCTGAATAGTTAAATTGTTCATTCCAGTGGCTCTCAGACTGATGAAATCCTGCGAGGAAAATCACAGCTACAAAATGCACTTCAGATGTTGATGGTGAACGTTCACTATGATTCAATGTAATTGTCACATTGTTCATTGGTGTAAGCCATCCAGTGCGTTGGTCTACTTTTCACTTTGGTTTAGATTCTTTCAGTGCCCAACTGCATCACTGATCATCATCTCCTCCCCAGGTTTGAGGCCCATGATTTTGTTTTGGTTAATAGAAAAGACACAAAGAGATTTCACCAAACTTTTCAGTCAATGCAAGTGCATGGTAGAACAGGAAAACATCATGAGAAGATGGCATGGCTCACAGCCTGCCTTACTATCCTGCTACCACCATGAGAACAAAAGAGGAAGGTGGGAGATCTGGTGTGGGGAAATCTGAACAAAGCCTTGGTACACTGTGCCTTGGTACACGTGACAACAAATTCAATTCAATTCAACTTCTTGACTCATGAGTCTTTCAGATGCTACCCTGACAGGACCAGTCCAGCACGAGCTCTCGACAACCCCATAATGGATAAAACAAGTCATTTGCAGCAAAATCATGGCCCTGGAAAATAAAAGTGCTTGTAGCAAATGGATTATGAAAGATGAACGCTTACAGAAGAGAGGTATCCTGCAGATGGCCGGGAAGATGTTGGATTAACACATACTGGAGGGGAATATACTCGAGTATTTGAACATTGACCAGTATTAAAAGCTGGACCTTGTAGCTCCTTTAAAACAAAGATATTACACAAAAATTATCATAGAAGATTAACAGTATATACCAGTTAAAAAGTTAAAAAAAAAGAAACATTTAGCAAACAGTTAAAGTTTGACTCAAACACAAAACAGAAATTGCTGGGAAAGCTCAGCGGGTCTGGTAGCATCTGAGAAGAGAAATCTGAGTTAGCGCTTTGGTTTGGGTCACCAGACCCAAAATGTTAACTCTGGTTTCTCTTCACAGATGCTGCCAGACCTGCTGAGCTTTTCCAGCAACTTTTGCTTCTGATTTGCACTTCCTTCAGTTTTTATAAAGTTTGACTCATCCTAGTAACACTGCAAATGAACCTACACCACATGAAATGCCCTTCCTACAGCTTCTTAAAAGTGATCAGTGATTGACAATAAGTACTAGCCTTGCCAGCAATGCCCACATTTTACGAACAAATAAATCAAACAATATTTTACGACCTTAATTAAGTTTAGTTCAACTGCAAACTCAAATAAGAATTGTAAAACTGCTCTGGAATTAAAACACAACATTAGGAGTTCAATTTGGTTCAGTTCAGAATTGACAACACAGCCTGTATCAACTTGACAAATAATATTAGTAATATTTTGTTTGGAGGATTATAGTCTTTTAACCTGTTAGCCCTTCATAGTTCATGTACAAAAGAATAGAGATCAGTCACACTCCTCTGATTTGAAACTACATTTTGGATGACATAGAAATATCTTCCAATTTAACAGCAGTTTAACCAGTACATTTCAGTTCCATTTCTAGCCTATTACTATCTCACACACACAACTCTGCTGTTTTCTAATTTCAAGCACTTTGAATGTACTTTTTATTGTACAACTTTAATTATCCCAACTGCTGTACTGGAACAATTTAAACAATCATTCACAGACTTCTGCTGAAGCACCTAGCAAATTACAGCACAGCTTTCCTTTTCTAATTAAACCAGCTTAAAATATTAATTTAACAACTTGAAAAACATAACCCACTTTTCAAACCTCTAATAGATTACTCAATTAAATTGCCTTGGCAATTTTCTAGTTCAATGAATCACTTGAGGGACATCAATACACTCACTTCTTGTTATCCATTGACTTGCTATTCATGGATCCATGGACTTGGGAGGTTGATCCCAAACCCCAATCTTTTTCCTCATTGACTCATCAGGTCTGATCATACAAGAGGGTCACATATAAGCAGTATCCACACTGTTATCCACGGGAAGTTTGTGCCCCAACACTGTGGATAATGAGGATTTGGTGTAATAAGTAAAATTACAATGTACTAATTGAGCATTGTAATCAATATTTTCCATCTTTACTCAGTGTATCTCAGCTATTTCATGGTTTTGACAGGATTGGAATTATAATTCGGCATTCAGTTTATGTCTATTTTTATCCTCCTTATATCCTCATGTGACCTGCTTAGACCCTTGCTTGCAATTGTAAATTTAGGAGCAAACAGATAAACAGCTATCAAAACAATCATTTTCTGATGTTATTTGGACAGGATAATAATATGTGGCTTGACTTCTTCAGTTCAGAAATGTGCATAAGAACACTTTTCTGATGTTATTACAAATATCAAACAGAAAAGTGGGTTAACAGGCTTTCAGTATTGAAGTTCTGTGTGAAATACTGACTTTAGAAGATGTCTTGGATTATTTAATACTGGTCTACAGTTGATATTAGGATCACAAGAATAGGAAAAGGTCATATAGTCTCTATGCAAAAAAAACCCCAAAGAATTGTCACTGGACCTGAAATGTTAGTTCTGTTTTCTCTCCACAGAGGCTGCCAGACCTGCTCAATTTCTCCAAGAATTTCTGTTTCTAATTTAGTCTCTGGGACCTGGTCTGACATTCAATTAGAACATGGTTAATAAGGTATCCAATTCCAACTTTGTTCCATATCTCTCAACACCTTTGGTTAACAAAAATCTGAAACTAACAATTCAACCAGTACCAACAATCACTTGCAGAGGACAGTTCTAAATTTCTACCATTCTTTCCATGTACTTTACATGAAGTGTTTCTTAATTTCAGCATTGAAAGATACTATCCTAATATTTAGACTATGCTCCTATTTTTGTAAATGTTTCTTTCAATTCATTCACAGGATGTGGGCATCACTGGCTATTGCCCATTTTTAATTACCCACAAGACAGCTAAGAGTCAATCACATTGGAGTCTGAAGTCATATTTAGGCCAGACTAGATAAGGATGATTGTTTAGGCAAACGTGAGGACTGCAGATGCTGGAAATCAGAGTCTAGATTAGAGTGGTGCTGGAAAAGCACAGCAGGTCAGGCAGCATCTGGGGAGCAGGAAAATCAATGTTTCAGACAAAAGCCCTTCATCAGAAAAATTCCTGAAATGCTTTTTAGCCAAAACCTTGATTTTCCTGTTCCTTGGATGCTGCCTGACCTGCTGTGCTTTTCTAGCACCAATTTTATCTAGACAAGGATGATTGTTTCCCTCCCTAAAGGATATCAGTGAACTAAAAAGGTTTTTACGACAATCTGCAATGGTTTCACGGTCATCATTAAACTTTTAATTCCAAATATTTATTAAGTTCACATTCCACTATCGTGAACCCCATGGCAGAGTTCAAACCAGGATCCTTGAATATTACCCGGTCTTTGGATTAATAGTCTTAATACCAATAAGCTATCATCTCTTAATCTAGTCACCAAACATACCTAAAAATGAGGTTTCAACCTGGTGAAGCCACCAAAAGGAACTGCTTGCATGCCAAACAGCAAGTAATAGACAGGGCTAAGCGATCCCACAACTAGTGGAACAGATCTAAGCTCTGCAATCCTGTCACATCCAGTCATGAATGGTGGTGGACAATTAAATAACTCAGTGGAGGAGGAGGCTCCATAAATATTCCATGCTAATAATGGAAAAGCCCCGAACATCAGTGCAAAAGATAAGGGTGAAGCATTCACAACCATCTTCAGTCAGAAATAGTAAGTGGAGAGCTATCTTGGCCTCCTCAAGTGGTCATCAGCATCACAGATACCAATCTTCACCTAATTCGATTCACTCATGATATCAAGAAACAGCTGGAGGCACTGGATACACAAAAGGTATGGGTCCTGACAACATTCCAGCAAAAATACTGAAGATATGTGCTCCAGAACTTACTGCTCCCCTAGCCATGCTATTCCAGTACAGCTACAGCACTGGCATCTACCCAACAATGTAGAAAATTCCCCAGTTATGTCCTGGACACAAAAAGTAGGACAAATTCAACCCAGCCAATTATTGCCCTATCAGTCTACTCCTGATCATTGATAAAATGATAGAAGGTGTCATCAACAGTGCTATCAACAACAGCTGACAACCTGCTCAGTGACACCCAGTCTGGGTTCCACCAGGGCCACTGAGCTCCTGACCTCATTACGGCCTCAGTGCAAACATGGACAAAAGAGCTCAATTCCAGAGATGAGGTGAGAGTGACAGCCCTTAACATTAAAGCTCTGAAAAACTGTTGCTTCAAAGAGCCTTCGCAAAATTGGAGTCAATAGGAAACGGGGGAAGCCTCTCTGCTGACTGGGGTCATATCTGGCACATAGGAAGATGGTTGTAGTTGTTGGAGGTCAGTCATCTCAAGAGTTCCTCAGCATCATGTCCTAGGCCCAACACACTGCTTCATCAATGACTAAAAGCAAATTACTGCGGATGCTGGAATCTGAAACCAAAAGAGAAAATGATGGAAAATCTCAGCAGGTCTGGCAGCATCTGTAAGGAGAGAAAAGAGCTGACGTTTTGAGTCTAACTGACCCTTTGTCAAAACTAAAACAAAGCTTTTAGCTTTGACAAAGAGTCAGTTAGACTTGAAACATCAGTTCT
Organism: Chiloscyllium punctatum; assembly: GCF_047496795.1. Classification (NCBI taxonomy): domain Eukaryota; kingdom Metazoa; phylum Chordata; class Chondrichthyes; order Orectolobiformes; family Hemiscylliidae; genus Chiloscyllium; species Chiloscyllium punctatum. The sequence goes on from NC_092739.1 coordinate 42,983,206, forward strand.
TTTCTCTCTTTACAGATGCTGCCAGATCTGCTGAGATTTTCCAGCATTTTCTCTTTTGGCTTCATTAATTACCTTTCCTCCATCATAAAGTCTGAAGTGGGGATGTTTGCTGATGATTGCACAATGTTCAACACCATTCGTGACTCCTCAAATACTGAAGCAGTCCATATTCAAATGCAACAAGACCTGGACAATATCCAGGCTTGGGCTGACAAGTGGCAAGTAACACTGCCACACAAATGCCAGGCAATGAACATCTCCAATAAAAGACAAGCTAACCACTGTCCCTTGGCATTCGATGATGTTACCATCACTGAATCCCCCAATTATCAACATCTTGGGTTACCAATGACCAGAAAATTAAATGGACTCACCATATGAATGCTGTGGCTACAAAGGCAGGTCAGAAGTTAGAACTATTTCAGCGAGTAACTCACCTTCTGACTTCCTCAAATCCAGTGAACCATCTGCAAGGCAGTGCAAAAAAAAACAGCCTGCTTTTTTGGCACCACATCCACAAACATCCACTCCCTCTACCATGACATTCAACGGTAGTAGTTTGTACAGTCTACAAGATACACTGTAGAATTTGCCCAAACCTTAGAGAGCACCTTTCAAACCCCCCACCACTTCCATCTAGAAGGATAAAAATAGCAGATACACCACCTGCAAGCTCCCTTCTAAGCCACTCACAACACTAACTTGAAAATGTATCACTTTTCCATCACTGTCAGTGGGTCATATCATGGAATGTCATCTCTAATGGCATTATGGGTCTACTTACAGAACATGGACTGCTGCAGGTCAAGAATGCAGCTCACCTTCTCAAAAGCAACTAAGGACAGGCAGTAAAATATCCTTCCATTAACACCCCTGTCCCGTGACAGAATTTTAAAGAAAACTAAGCCTTCCTTGGACTGCAATCACATTTGCGTAATTATTCTTCGCGATTTCACTTTTGAAGTCCAGATGCCATTCGAGTGAATCAATGCTTTGTTTCCTCAAATATAGATATATTTTTCCTGAGCCACAGTGCCCAGACTGACAGAGTACTTTCTACTGGTGTGGCCTATCCATGGTTTCATAGATGTCTTTGTATTTTAGTTCCTTAGATAGAAAAGCCAGCAGTGAATTAGCTTTTATAATTTTTTTTTGATCCTAAACATGATATTTCAACAATCTTTGTCCTTAACTTACTTGTTGAAAAGCATTCTTATTAACCATTTTTGGGTCCAAAATGGATTACCTCACACTTGCTTTATACCAAAACAAAAACAGAAATAACTGGAAAAAGCTGGGCATATCTGTGGAGAGAAAGCAGTGTTAATGTTTCAGGTTCAGTGCCTAAACGTTAACTCTGCTTTCTCTCAATAGATGCTGCCAATCCTGCTGAGCTTTTCCTATAATTTCTGTTTTGGTTTCTGATTTACATCATCTGCAGTTCTTTTTTTACCTTATACTGAAATCCATTTGACACAATTTTACTCTGTATTTATAAACACCACTTTTCAATTATATATTTTCATCTACACTGCTTACATTGACACCTATTTTTGTGTAGTTGCCAAATTTAGATATGTTGTTCTCCATCCGATAAACTAAGTTGTTATAAATGTAGTATATAGCTGTACCCTAACACCAGTGGCACACTACAAGTCACATCCTGACAATTAGAATAACAGTCAATGTCCTACTCTTTGTCTCTTACTATGAATTCATCAATAATTTACTCTCCAATTCATGAGCTTAAACTTTAACTAATGCCTTTTTGAGGGACGCTATTAAATATATTTTGGAAGTGCATATCGATAACATCAATCTGCATTCATTAATCTATACATAGACAAAATGGTTGTACTTGACCGAGTATTTGACTGAGAATGATATCAAGGAGAGCTGGTAAAATTGAAGTCAATGTAATTGGGGGAAATTCTCCCCTGGATGGGATCATGCCCTGTAGAAAGGCAGAGGGTTGTAGTTATTAGCTGTCAATCATCTCAATGCCAGGACACTGTCGAAGTTCCTCAGAGTACTGTAACCACTATCTGCTCAAGTCAGTAATGGAATACTTCTCATTTCACTGATGAGTGCAGCTACAGCAACATTCAAGAAGCTTGACACCATCAAGCAGTCCTTATGATCAGTATCACATCCATCAATCCACCACTACATAGCCACAGCAGTGTGTACCAACTACAAGGTGCACTAGGGTAACTCACTAAGGATCTTTTGACAGCACCTTCCAAACCCACAAACTCTACCACCAAGTAGGAAAAGGACAGTACACTCAATGAAACACAATCATTTGCAGGTTCCCTTCCCTTGACTTGAAATTATATGGAGATCCATTCGCTGATATGTGATTGAAGTCTTGGTATTCTCTTCCCAGGTGTACCTGCAGCAGATAGACTATAGCAGTTCAAGAAGGAAGCTCATTGCCTTCAAGGCATTTAGGGAATAGCAACAAATGCTAGCCTTGCCAGTACCGCACATATCCCATGAAAGAGTTAATAAAACTCCACTGTTCTCTACTTTAGTAACTAATTCAAGAACACTCATCAGTCGCATGAAACATAATGTAATCCATGTGGTTCTCTCCCTAGTCAACTCAAATATTTCCATGACATTCTAGTCCATCTTAGTCTTAATTATAGTAATTTTATATAAGATTCCCTTTCACTTAAATAGCAGAGTGATATGGTCAATTTTCTAATATTAATGAACAGCTAAATGACAGAACTGTTGAAGTTCAAAGTTAGAGTATTAACAATGTTTTCATCAACTTCTTTTAAAAGTCTGTGATGGATACTATCTGAGGTTTTGGTGTTTTGTCACCCTTTAATGCCATTATTTCTTTCATTTGCTGAGTTTTGTAAATTTGCTAATATCTGGTGAGACCCTGATTCATCCGATACAACATCAGTTCCCTTGTGATGACTGATATACCATTGTCTTTTTATATTGTACATAATGATGGAAAGCAATTATTTAATAAGTCTACCATTTCCTTATTTTCATTAATATCACCACATTAGTTTTCAAGGAGCACACATCCACCCACCTCCTCTCAATATTGTGATAATTGTGTTGATTTTGACGTCCTTTAGATGTTCCTTTTCTCGCACCCTTTTGTACACTCGATCTGTTTTGTTACCTTTGGTGTTCCATGTAGCTTTTGCTTTTTGCCAGAGTCTGTGCTATTTTTTGCATCCCTTTTTCTTTTAAGCTTACCGTGTCTTAAGGCTTTTGTCCCTTCACATACAGTGACTCTCATATCAGTCATTTTTATAATTTACAAAACTCAGCAAATGAAAGAAATAATGGCATTAAAGGGTGACAAAACACCAAAACCTCAGATAGTATCCATCACAGACTTTTAAAAGAAGTTGATGAAAACATTGTTAATACTCTAACTTTGAACTTCAATGGTGGAGGTATAAACTGGTTCCATACCCTGTTAAATTCTCTTTTGGAAGTATGCCACTGATTATAGTAACTTTACTCCCATTATAACTTGTGCAGTTTATTGTGAATAGTCTCTGGCTTTGCCCTCACAACTTCAACATTTAATGTATTGATATTATGTTCACTAAGAGTTCATCTTCTGTTAGGTTGCTACTAAATCAGTGTGGTGCTGGAAAAGCACAGCAGATCAGGCAGCATCCGAGGAGCAAGAAAATTGACATTTTGGGCTTATCCTCGGATGCTGTGCTTTTCCAGTGCCACACTCCTCCACTCTGATCTCCAGCGTCTGTAGTCCTCACTTTCTCCTGCTACTAAATCAGACGCATTATTTGTTATTAAATCTAATATGGCAAGACTCTCTGGTTCTAGGTCATATTGTTGCAGAAAACTGCAAAGATTTTCTATCTTTTTGACATGAGCACATCTACTTATCTCAATCTACACAAAAGCTAAAATTCTCTATTGAACTCACACTGTCTTAATTACTCATTTTTGTATTTTTCCACTTTACAACAATTACCATGCAACCTATACACAAATCCTAGACGCTCTTAATTCCTTTTCTGTTTAATTCTACCCGTTCTGTCTCCACTGCCCATTTGCCTGACGTTATATCATTGCACATCACAGAAGTAGCTTAATTCATAATTCATCCCGACTTTGAAATTTTGCTGTTTTTTCAGTGTCGCTGGGTCAAAATCCTGGACCTTCCTCTGAACAGCACAGTGGGGTACTTACTCCAAATTGATCGCAGAGGTGCAAGAAGGTAGCTCACCACTATCTTCTTAAGTGCAGTACATTGTGACCAAGCCAGTGATGCCTATATCCCATAAATTAACAAACTAAAAGAACTGTTAATAATACTACCTTCCTGCCTAGATTAAATTTCCTTTCTCTCCAGTAAACCTTTCAAACTTATATTCTCTCATGCAATGCGGTATATTGCATTGGTTAGCAGACCTCACCTATGATAAGAACCTCTGATTAGATTACTTAATGAGTGGGCATAAATGTTCACTTGGTGATGTGTTTGGAAGCAGGGAGGCATTTATTTGAGCAAGACAGTGCACATTATAGAAGGCAGCTTGAAACAACATCAGGGAAATTCAGGATTTCTAAATGAACACGTAGGGATATTTTACATGGTACCTTTATGGCAATTTGATGATCAACCAGAAATATGGTTCTGGTGACACCTTTTTAGCTATATGTGCTCATTATACTAGAAAGAGTCTAACTTATAATATGTACTTCATGTACAGTGTGACATATACAACTTTAAAGGTGAAACTCTACCATGTTTATCTTTCATCAAAGTTTGGAATTCTGACATGAATATATCAGACACAATACTTCTGAACTACAATTTCCGGCTGTTGTCTAACATTTATGGGTGATAATTTGACTTTATTAGAGTGACTGTGCAGAATGTTAGAATGTTGCCTCATCAAGATACAACTGCGCTCCATCAAGAACATGGATGAATATTTCCTGCCCTTGGCCACGTTCTATTGGAACTGTTTCTTTTTGTTGGGTTTCAATCCTTCTCCTGTCTCAAATCGATTATTCAAATTGGTTGAAATGGACAAGACTAATCCTCCCCTCTCCATACAATTTTGCAAGAGATGCCACTGTGCTTCAGTTTTAAAAAAGTTGTGATATGCATCATGTTAGAAAAAATAATACTTTTACTAATAAATATGCACAAAGCCTCAGTGCAAGCTGGAAGAACAACACCTTATTTTCCGCTGGGAAACTCTGTAGCCTTCTCGATTCAATATCAAGTTCAACAATATTCGGGCTTGAGTCACCTTTGACCATGTCCTTACCCCCACACATCAGGCCTTGTTATCACACAGTCAACTTTTACACACAACCTATTATTAACCACTAATAGTCCCTTTTCGCAGCTATGCATTCTCCTAGGCTGATTATTATTCTTTCCTTTGTCTGTCCAATTGTTCTCTCTCTCTATGGGCTCTATTTCCACCTGTCATTCACTCCTTACCCCCTCACCAAACCCCCCACTCTATCATCTGCGTAAAAGAATAGCCTTTTCCTAGCTACCATCAGTTCTGAGGAAGAGTCACTGGACCTGAGACATTAACTCTGATTTCTCTCCTCAGATGCTGTCAGACCTGCTCAGCCTTTCTCGCAATTTCTGTTTTTGTTTCTGATTTTCAGCATCTGCAGTTCTTTTGGTTTTTTAAAAAGAAAATGATCAATCTCATTGAGACATAACTGTTGATCCAGCAACAACACCTGTTTGCAGAATGGCTTTCCAAACTTCTGCCACACTTGAAAGGTCTCGCTATAATTTTTTGGTTCTGCCTCCGTTTTAGATGCCTCAAACAGTGGAAATACTTTTCTCATTCTACCTTATATGTTCCCATAATATCTTGAAAACTTCTAATAACTGATCACTTCACCTTCTAAATTCCAGGGAACACAAACCTAGTTCTTTTCTCTCTTCATAGCTTAACCCTTGGAGTTCAAATATCATTCTTATAAGCCTGTCCGACTTTTTCTCCAAGACCAACACCTCCTCCCGAAGATACAGTGGCAGAAAAACTCTTCATCCTTTGTGATCTACCCAGGGCTGCACATAAATGAAGTATGACTGTTGTGTTTTAATTATTTTCTGTCGCTGCTCATGATATTTTCATGATCTGTGAATCTCAACCATAAAGTATATTTGGATTTCCACAGTTTCAAATGTTTTAAACTTTAGAAAGTACTTGATTTTGGATTCAAAATCACATTTGTCCACATCGAAATCCATTTGCTCCAGTTTTGCCCATTCACTTTATCAATCAATATCTCTTTGTAGTTATATCCTTCCATCCAAACTGTTTGTAATACTACTAACATTGTGTCATCAGCAAACTTAGACAAGTAGCTAGCCTGCTTATTACACAAATTGTTAATAAACACTGTGAAAAGCTGAGGCCCCAACACAGATCCCCATAGGCATCAGTGGCTAGTGGATTAGGCGTCCATTTCCTTATTCTCTTTTCACAGACCAATTTCCAAACCAGGTAAATAATTTTCTTTAAATTGTAAAATCTTCAACTAACAGTCTCTTGGACAGGATTTTATTAATTGCCTTCTGGAAGCCCAGAGAAATAACATCCTTACATATTCTCCTGTCCACCATTTTTACCACTAAAACTAGAGGGCACCCCATGAGCTGAGTCAGGTCACATCCACCAGGCAGAAAATCAAACGTCCCAATAAGGGAGGGTGGCACAGAGAGTGCTGATGTGGTGAGCTGGGGAAGGGGTTGGGGGAAGACCAGGCTAATTGGCTACTCTGGGGCTAGCTGCAAGGCCTTCCATTGAATGTGGAGCCTGATTAAGAAGGCCTACATCCTAACCCTCAGCTAGGTCCATGACACACAAACCCCCACACCAGTGGCAGCAAGGTGAGGTCTTTAATTGGCATCTTCAGGGCCTCAACGGACCCAGAAGCAGGAAAGTCGACGACACCTTCCAATCCCTGACTTAATTGATGGAGAAGACACGGTGGTTGCAAAGGTGTCATTCACCCCTCTCTACCCTATACCTTCCCACGAGATTATACAGCCTATAGTCAGCTGCGGAGTAGGACCATTAAATTCTACCCTGTACGCCTGGTTTTGCCTAGCCTCAAACTAGACCCAACGCATGGAAATGATCTTAAATAATTAGGCACAGACCATAATGAAGTTAATGTCCAATATGTAAAACTAAATAGTTTTTGATGGATTTTCCAGGAGGGTAATCTGGAGGGCATTCAAATTTAAGTTCTAACTCACTGTAAACATTAATCAAAAATATTGAACCAGCAGAATTATTGCTTTGCAAACTGAATCCAACATTTACAGTAAAACTTTCATATGAATCAAATCAAATCCTTCCAGTTTCTATAGATTTAAGTCCCAATGCATTCCAGTTGACATGGCAGATGCAAAACTGTTTATCCACGTCTAAATATCAAGCACCAATCACACAGATTGAAACTAAGATTTTAAAAGAAATCATGATAGAACAAAGCATCAATATTATAACAAGTAAGAAATTCATACCTTTACTTCCAAGGCGTGCTGCAGCTTTAAGCGCATGAAGTCCTGTTCCTGTCGCTGAATAACTGACTGACAATCAGAAAACCTAAGGCAGGCCTGTTTCACATGGAAATCACAAACAAGGCAAATTCATTGGCCAAAGTTAAGTCCTCTCTTAGGAGCTTTTACTCAAAACATTAATACATCGCTATATTTCTTACCAATTTTAAACTGAACCTTGATGCTTCCAAAATGGGACGTACATCTATAATAAATGTTTGATAATTTTCAACTGGAAGACTATACAGCATTGTCATGTTTTGTAGGAGGGGTATCCAACCTGTAGCCCCAGAGTCATATGATTTAGTTATTTACAAATGGAGCTTTTGATGCTTTTGTAACTTACACCCATTTGTTTTCAGGTTTCATTTGCTCACTTGTCGGTATAAAATCTGTACAATTGGAAATTTGGGAAGAATTGCTTCTGGTGTTCATTCATTGTTAATTGTTAGGACTTAAAAAAATCCCTGTCCATTCATTGAGATAAAATAGAAGATGGTTTTGTAACTTAAGATGAAACCTGTAAATACATTGGGACTCCAAGGAAAGGGATATCTGCAAAAAACGGACATTGCCTGGCAGTCATAAATAGCTTTCACTGTAACACATTCATGACCAAATAAAGTTACACTGCGATATAACATGAAAGGCAAAACCATAGCCAATGGACAGCCTTTAACGCAAGAGATTTTCTACAACTTAAAATATTGGACACAATAAGTGCTCATTACAACAGGTTAAGAAACTGTTTTTGTGTAACGAAGCGTGTCCAGTGTGCATGAGTGGCAGAGAACCAATTTGATCTTGAGGATTGAATGCCTCCACAGTTCCATCTTGAGATATGGGAATTTCTCCTGTGCCAGGGATGGTCAGAAAAGAAACCATGAGGAGATCAGACGATAAAGATTTACAAGAATGAGGATTTAAACAGTTGGGGGCTGTGGGGTCAGGGAGGGGGGTAGGGGAACTTACTGGTACTAGAGAGGGGCAGACTTTTTTTTTCTTTGCCCCACCTTTGCTTTGATTTTTTTGCCTGTTCTCAGGTGGCTTCCTGGTTCTTGAAAACCCCTCATAATAGGTTTGGATGCAAAATCATTGACAGAAATGATCAACTACAGGAGGCCTTTGATCTCTTTTTTAAGGATCTTAAGTGCTGATGCTTTGGAAGCATTTCAAAAAGGTTTACTTGACTGATTCAGAGAATGAAGGAATTGTCTTCTGAGGAAATATTGAACAGGTTTACCTAGACTCATTGAAACTCAGAAGAATGAGAGGGATCCGTATAGAGTAATAGAAATGACTGAAGGGACTTGACGGTAGATGCTTAATATATGTTTCCCATTGGGGAGAAGTCTGGACCTAGTTTAAAAATAAAAGATTGCTGATTGAAGACAGAGATAAGGACAAATCTACTTTGCACAGATGCTAGTGGGAGCTGGATTACTGAACACATTGAAGGTTGTTTGAGACAGTTTTTTGATTGACAAGGACACTCAGGGTTCTGGAGGAACAGGCATGAAAGAAGAATAAAGGCTACAATCAGATCAGCCTTGATCTTATTGAATGTTACAGCAGGTTTGAGGGGATGAATGGCCTACTTCAGTATATTTTGTACAGTCTTTAAAAAGAAAATTAAGTAACATTTGTAGAAATTCCTCGACCCCGTCCATAATCAAATTTTCAAAGAACTTCTAAATTATACCTACAGCTGTTGCCTTATTCCATGGGTCTCTCTGGAAATCATGAGCTTCTTCGCCAGAACTTCAAACATTAGCAGTTGCTGCAGACAAAGTGGAGGGGTGCGAATTAATCCCACTCCATTGTCACACACCCAATGCCAATTTGACTGGGACTGATGATACTTTGACCTTCAGCTACCACCTTACCCTATTCAGATAGTGAACATAGCACATGGAAGAACCAGGCTATCTCTCTTTCTTGATGAAGAAGGAGTGTCCTTGAAAAATAGGGGACTGGGAAATATAAACTGAAATTACTTCATGCTGACACTGCACCTGAATTAGGCACTATCACCAATGAGAGAGAGAAAAAAATAATACAGCATGAGATGCATGGGAAATCGTATCTCACTAAATTTGATTGAGTTTTTGAAGAAGTAGCAAAGAGGATTGATGAGGGCAGGGCGGTGGACATGATATATAAGGACTTCATTAAGGCGTTTGACAAGTTTCCTCATGGTAGACTGCTTAGCAAGGTGAGACCACGTGGAGTACAGAGAGAACTAGCCATTTGGAGACAATAATGGCTCGAAGGTAGAAGGCAGAGGATGGTGGTGGAGGGTTGCTCTTCAGACTGGAGGCCTGTGACCAGTGGTGAGCCACAAAGATCGGTGCTGGGTCCACTGCTTTTTGTCATTTTTATAAATGATTTGGATGCGAAAATAGGACATATGTTTAGTCAGTTTGCAGATGACACCAAAATTGGATGTGTAGTGGACAGTGAAGAAGGTTACCTCAGAGTACAATGGGATCTTGATCAGTGGGCCAAGGGCTGAGGAGTGGATGATGGAGTTTAATTCAGATAAATGCGAGGTGCTGCATTTTGGAAAGGCAAATCAGAGCAAGACTTATACACTTAATGGTAAGGTCTTGGGGAGTGTTGCTGTACAAAGAAATTTTGGAGAGAAGGTTCATAGTTCCTTGAAAATGGAGTCACAGGTATATAGAATAGTGAAGAAGGCATTTAGTATACTTGCCTTTAGTGGTCAGCGCATAGAGTATGAGTTGGGAGGTCATGTTGTGGCTGTACAGGATATTGGTTAGGCCACTTTTGGAATACTGTGTGCAATTTAGGTCTCCCTGCTATAGGAAGGATGTTTTGAAACTTGAAAGGGTTCAGAAAAGATTTATGAGGATGTTGCCAGAGTTGGAGAGTTTAAGATATAGGGAGAGACTGAATAGGCTGGGGCTGTTTTTATGGAGCGTCGGAGGCTGAAGGATGACCTGATGGAGGTTTAAAAATCATGAGGGGCATCGATTACACAAATAGACATGATCTTTTCCTCAGGGTGGGGGAGTCCAGAACTGTAGGGCAGAGGTTTAGGGTGAGAGGAGAAGGATTTAAAAGGGACCTAAGGGACAATGAATTGCCAGATGATGTGGCGGAGGCTGGTATAATTACAACATTTAAACGGCATCCGGATGGGTATATGAATACGAAGTGCTTGAGAGATATGGGCCAAATGTTTGCAAATGCGGCTAGATTTACCTGGCACATCTGGTCAGCATGGATGAGTTGGAACAAAGGGTCTATTTCCATGCTGTACATGTCTATGACTCTATTAGATGCAGTCTGTTCCAGAATATTTGGCCCATATGCTTAACTACACATACAATTGATATTTTAAAAATAATGACATCTGCAAATAAAGGACACCTAATACAAGTCCTTGAGGTACTTCTAATTTACAGGTTTCACTGTATAAAATATCTGACTGCAAAATGTAAGAACAAAAGATTTGTTTCACGAAACAAGTATGAAAACAACAGGCAACGTTAATTGTTTGAAACACTGTCCATGAAAACCTACAAAAATTTGAAAATATCAATGGCTAATGAAAATACATATTAAAGCGAAAAGCTTGTAGAGTAGGCATCTTTGAAAGGCCAATTAACCTGATGGCACAGCATCACTCTAATGGAATTCATGTGAAATAACTCCGCAGAGGCCCACCACCAAGTTACCCTTTATTTACACATGCAGGGTCCTTGACACTGATCCAGTTCCCTCACAGCCAACTCTCAGAATGTCAGGATGTGTGATATAACTCCTTTTATCTGTCAGCCAGGGCTTCCTGATTTGAACAGATTAACAAACCAATCAGGGAACTCACATTCTATGAGGTCCACCCAGCTTACCTCGTTACAATGACTATATAAAGGGGATGTACAAAGTTAAATATCACACAACACCAGATTATAGTCCAACAGGTTTATTTGGAAGCACTAGCTTTCGGAGTGCTGCTCCTTCAATGACAACCAACTGATGAATGTTGATTCTTCTGCTCCTCAGATGCTGCCTGATCTGCTATGCTTTTCCAGCAACACACTCCCATCTAGATAGTAGGAAGGTCTGCTTAACTTGTCCACTAGTGTATGCTGAGTTGTCTCAACTCAAATCAGATGCAAATATTAAAAGGCAAAGTTTATTTAAGGTAAACTAATCACCAGCACTGCTATTATCTAAGGTGATAAACACAAGAGATATCTTAAATAATTAATGAAAAGTTAAAATTAGTGTAGCTACCTTTTCTAATGCTGACTCCAGTCTAACCAGCTTTTCCTTCAAACATTTTTCTTGAGATTTAAGACTATCAAGCTCTCCAGCAATTTTATTTCTTTCCGATACAATACAGGCAAGTTCTTTCGTTAGGCGAACCTTCTCTTCCTTTAGGTAGCATTTCTCCTTCAAAACATAAAAAGGTTAAACAATGAATTTGTTAATTTTAAATTATTTGAAGGACATAGAAGGTAGAAGCAGCGAGGGGAAATTTAATCTTGTATATGGTTCAAAGATATGCCTTAAACCTTTCCAACATTCACACTGATTGCTCAATGACAGTGATAAGATTTCTAAAGCCAGAATAATCAAACTTTTAAAAAACAAGGTACCCAAGATGCCAGTTGGAAGGGCAATATCTAAACTTCAGTGAAAAGCCTTACTGATGTATTTCTAGGATTATCTTCATCAGAAATGTTGATGAATCCTTGGAATTAAAAATAGTCATGAAGTAGCACATGTACTTATTTATGAGTTAAACGCCTTCAGCAATTTAAGTGTGCAGACATTTTGGCTTACTATTTAAAATGAAACAAGGTACTTTGATGGTTGGAATTTCTTTATGGGGAATAATTTATCCTCATTCTTCAAATTTTTTGATCTGAAATTGGAGTACTATAGAACGTCTATGCAGGTTGCAAGTTGAATACCATTTCTTGTTACATCAAACTCCTTTACAATTTTGAACACCTCCATGAAATCATGCTTTAACTTTCTCTGTACCAAGGAGAACAATTCCAGCATTCCTTGTCTCTCTATAAAACTGGTCTCTCTTCTCTAGTATCATCCTCGCAAATCTCCTTTGCACTTTCTCGAAGACCACGATATACTTCCTGAAAATGCAGTTCACAGGATTGGCTGCAACATTTAGACCACTAAATGTAGGAGCAGACGCATGAACCTTTTCTGCACTTCTCTCTCTGCACTTCTCTCAATGCCAGTCTATTGTCCCCGAGATATGGGGACCAGAACTGTTCAGCTGTAGTCTGACTAATGCTTGGATAATTTTAGTAAGACCACCTTATTTTTATACTCACTTTGAAATAGCGGCCAACATTTCATTTGGCTTCCCTATTCCCTGCTGAATTCGGAAGCAAGTTTTGTGATTCCTGCACTTAGACAACTAAATCCATCTGTGCTGTAGCTTTCTACAATCTTTCCCCATTAAATATCATTCAGCTTTCCTATTGTTCCTGTCAAAGTGCAATAACCTCACATTTTCCCACTTTATTTTCCATCTGCCATGTTTTTGCCCATTCGCTTCAACTGCTGTGTCATCCTAAGAAATAGTTGAATAAGCTTGGGTGGTTTTCTTTGGAAAGAAAGGCTGTGAAGTGATTGAAGTGTATAGGATTGAGGTGCAAGGACAGGATGGATAGAAAACAGCTGTTCCCCTTATTTGAAGGGTCAGTAACAGCACAGCATAATTTTAAGGTGAAAGGCAGGATGTTGAGGAGATTTGAGGAAAAGTTATTTCACCTGGAGGGTGGTAGGGAGCTTGAATGCAGTGCCTGGAATGGCAGTTGAGATGGGAAACCTGACAATCTTTAAAAAGTACTTGGATGAACACTTGAAATGTCATAACATTCAAGACTAAGGGCCAGGTTTTAGAAAGTGGGATTAGTGTAAATTAAGAGTAGTTTCTTGTTGGTGAAAACTTAATGGGCTGTCTGTCCTAAAGGATTCTGGGCGTCTATGATTCTCATGATTGGCCTTCCAACTATTTTTGCGATTCCTGCAAACTTGGTGGGACACATTCACTTCTGTCATCCAGCCCATTTACATATATATAAATAGCAATTAATTGAGGTCCCAGCAATGATCCCTGTGACACTCCAGTAGTTAGAGATTTCCATCCTGAAAATGGTCCCTTTATCCTAACTGTCTACCTTCTATTAGTAAGCCAATCCTCTATCTGGGCTAATATACCACCCCTAACACTATAGGCTCAGATTATGACTTAGCCTAATGTGTGGTACATTACCAAATGCCTTTTGGAAATACAAATTTATTATGTCTACTGGTTACCTTTTATCTATCTTGCTTGTTACTTTCTCAAAAGAAATGTAATGAACTTGTCAGACATATTTTGCCTTTCATTAAGTCATGCTAAACTCTGCTTGTTTGGACTGGAAAATGGCTAATGTAACATTTCTATTTGAAAATGGAAGGAAGCAGAAGACTGAAAATTATAGGCTGGTTAGTCTGACCTCAGTTGTTGTCAAAATTTTAAAGTGCATAATTAAAGATGAGATTGCAGAATACTCGAAAGTGTATAGTAAAATAGGATTGAGTCAGCATAGCTTCACCAAGGGGAGAACCTGCCTGACAATCTGTCACAGTTCTTTGAGGAGGTAACAAGCAAGTTAGACAAAGGAGACCCAGTATCTATTTGGATTTGGAAGGCCTTTGACAAGGTGCAACATGGAAGGCTGCCAAATAAGAGCCCATAGTGTCAGGGAGCAGGTAGTGGCACAGATAGAGGATTGGCTGACTGGCAGAAGGAAGAGAGTGTGTAAAAAGGAGATTTTATTTCAGGATGGCAGTCAGTGATTCGTGGACTGTCTGCGAATTCGTAGTGGTCCATGTTGGGACCACAATTATTCACGTTATACATTGATGATCTGGACAGAGGAACTGAAGGTATTGTTCCCACTCCACTGCTAAGTTTTCAGATGATACAAAGATAGGTGGAGGGACAGGTAGTGTTCAGGATGTGGGGAGGCTGTAGAAGGACTTGGACATACTAGGAGAGTGGGCAAAGAAATGACAGGTGGAATACAGATGGGAAACTGAGAGGTTATGCACGTTGGTAGGAAGAATAGAGTTGCAGACTATTTTCTAAATGAGGAAGGACTTCAAAGGTCTGAAGCAGGAAGGGACGGATGAGTTCTAGTTCAGAATTCTCTGAAGGTTAACATGTAGATTCAGTTGGCAGTTAGGAGGGAAAATGCAATTCATTTCAAGAGAGCAAAATACATGAACACAGATGTACTGTTGAGGCTGTATAAAGCTCTGGTCAGATCACATTTGGAACACTGAGAGCAGTCTTTGACCCAGTATCTAAGGAAGAATGTGCTGGCGTTGGAAAGGGTCCAGAGGAAATTTACAAGAATGATTCTGGTGATGAAGAGCTTGTCACAAGGAGTGGTTGAGGACTCTGTACTTGACAGAGTTTAGAGGGCTGAGGGGGGATTTGAATGAAATGTACAGAATACTGAAAGGCATGGATAGAGTGTCTATGGAGAAGATGTTTCCACTAGGAGGAGAGACTTGCACCAAAGGGGACAATCTCATAGTGAAGGGATTATCCTTTAGAACTGAGGTGAGGAGGATTTCTTCAGCCATAGTATGGTGAATCTGTGGAACTTAATGTTCTGCTATTATAGCATTTTTAATAAACTTCCGTCTCCTTCCTGTTTTGAATAACAGTGCTACATTGTAAGTTATCCAGACCTCTGGCACTTGCCCAGAATCTCAAAATTGTTTTTTTAAATAGCTTTTTATTTGTCATTTCTACCATGTACAATTGATATAGTAAAAACGAGACAGCATTCTTCCAGGACCAGGACAGCACAAACTACACAATCGGAAGATTACCACCAGTGTATCCACTATCTCTTCAGCTTTCCTTAAAATTCCAGGATACAATCTATTAGCTCCATAGGATACATCAGCCTATAGCCCATAAGTTTCTCTCCAGATAGTTATTGCATTTATTTTCTCCCCAACTTAAGACCCTTGATTGTTTAGTATTCTTTGGAATGCTATTATATCTCCTAGGCATTCTGTGGCCATCAACATGATTGGAAGAAAATATGTTGCCTCCCTGGTACCTGTTAAAAACAATGACTGCAGATGCTGGAAACCAGATTCTGGGTTAGTGGTGCTGGAAGAGCACAGCAGTTCAGGCAGCATCCAAGGAGCTTCGAAATCGAACTTTCCGGCAAAAGGCAGGAATAAAGGCAGTGAGCCTGAAGCGTGGAGAGATAAGCTAGAGGAGGGTGGGGGTGGGGAGAAAGTAGCATAGAGTACAATGGGTGAGTGGGGAAGGGGATGATGGTGATAGGTCAGGGAGGAGAGGGTGGAGTGGATAGGTGGAAAAGGAGATAGGCAGGTAGGACAAGTCCGGGCAAGTCAAGGGGACAGTTACTGAGCTGAAAGTTTAGAACTAGGGTGAGGTGGGGGAAGGGGAAATGAGGAAACTGTTGAAGTCCACATTGATGCCCTGGGGTTGAAGTGTTCCGAGGCGGAAGATGAGGCGTATTTCCTCCAGGCGTCCGGTGGTGAGGGAGTGGCGGTGAAGGGGGCCCAGGACCTCCATGTCCTCGGCAGAGTGGGAGGGGGAGTTTAAATGTTGGGCCACGGGGTGGTGTGCTTGATTGGTGCGGGTGTCCCAGAGATGTTCCCTAAAGCGCTCTGCTAGGAGGCGCCCAGTTTCCCCAATATAGAGGAGACCGCATTGGGAGCAACGGATACAATAAATGATATAAGTCGATGTGCAAGTAAAACTTTGATCGATGTGGAAGGCTCCTTTAGGGCTTTGGATAGAGGTGAGGGAGGAGGTGTGGGCGCAGGTTTTACAGTTCCTGCCGTGGCAGGGGAAAGTGCCAGGATGGGAGGGTGGGTTGTAGGGGGGCGTGGACCTGACCAGGTAGTCACGGAGGGAACGGTCTTTGTGGAAGGTGGAAAGGGGTGGGGACGGAAATATATCCCTGGTAGTGGGGTCTGTTTGGAGGTGGCGGAATGTCACAGACCAACAACAGGACATTCTTTGAGGGAGAATGAACAGAACCTAGGGAGCTACAGAAAAAGTTACCAAGCAAGACCAAAAACATGTTCATCTTTGGATTTCTCTTAGTGTCGTGTGCAAGCAAGTACAGAAACAATGGGATAAGACAGATGAATGTGTGGCTTGAAAGATGGAGCAGTAAGAAGGGCTTTAGATTCCTGGGATTTTGGGATTGACTCTGGGGAGGACGGCATCTGTACAAGCTGGATAGGTTGCACCTAAATGGAGCTGGAATTGAGGTCCTTGCAGGACATTTTGTTCGTGTTGTGAAATGGGCTGCAAATAACATGACAGGGATGTGCGAACCAAGGCAGAATATTAGAGGCAAATATCAGGGTTCATAAAATATTTTAAGATACGTTTGGCACTAGAGTAGAAAATAATAAGGCAACGGGTGAAGTCGGAGGAAGGGAGAAAGAAAATATCCAAACTGACTTAACATGTAAGGCTGTGAGCTGAGGTACCAGAAGACTAGATGTTGGAAATATGGTGGCATTATTTAAGAAAGGCAGTAAGAAAAAGCCAGGGAACTACAGATGCTGAGCCTGACATGAGTGGCTGGAAGGATTTTGGTGGGGATTCAGAGGGACAGGATTTATGTGCATTTGGAAAGACAAGGACTGATTTAGGCAGTCAACATGGCTTTGTGCGTGGGAAATCATGTCACACTAACTTAATTGAGTTTTTTGAAGAAACAACAAAGAAGACTGACGAAGACAAAGTGGTAGTCATTGTCTAGATGAACTTCAGCAAGGCGGTCAACAAGGTCCCATATGGTAGCATGGTTAGTGAGGTTAGATCACATGGACTCCAGGGGGACCTAGCCAATTGGATACATAATTCTAATTCCAATTAAGGTAGGAGACAGAGAGTACTGGCAGAAGGTTGTTTTTCGGACAGGAGGATGGGACCAGCAGTGTGCCACAAGAAGCGGTGCTGGGTCCACCACTTTTCTTCATATATATAAAGAATTTGGACGTGAATTTAGGAGGTATGGCGAATAAGTTTGCAGATGACACCAAAATTGGTGGTGTAGTGGACAGTGAAGAAGGTTATCTCAAAGTACAATGGGACCTTGATCAGATGCATCAATGAGTTAAGGAGTGGCAGATAGAGTTTAATTTAGATAAATGTAAGATGTTGCATTTTTGGTAAGATAAATCAGGGCTGGAATTATACACGTAATGGTAAGGCCCTGGGAGCACTGCCAAACAAAGAGACCTGGAGTGCAGGTACATAGTTCCTTGGAAGTGAAGTCACAGTAAACACGGTGGTGAAGAAAGCATTTGGCATGCTTGCTTTTATAGGTCAGTGCATTGAGTGTCAGAGTTGGGATGTCACGTTGCATGTCATGTCATGGCATGGCATCAGGACATTGGTCAGGCCACTTTTAGAATACTATGTTCTATTATGGTCTCCCTGCTAAAGGAATGATGTTGCAAAACTTGAAAGGGTTCAGAAAAGATTTACAAGGATGTTGTTGGGATTGGAGGGTTTGAGCTATAGGGAGAGGCTGAATAGGCTGGGGCTGTTTTCTTTGAAGCATCAGAGGCTGAGGGGTGACCTTACAGAGGTTTATAAAATCATGAGGGGCATGGAACGGATGAATAGCCAAGGTCTCTTTTCCCAGGGTAGGGAGTCCAAAGCTAGAGGGCATAGGTTTAAGGTAAGCGGGGAAAGATTTAAAAGGGACCTGAGGGGTAATTTTCTCATCTTGAAGTAAATTGTGACGAAATGTAAAGAAAAACACAACCTCTCCTCATACAAAGATACAGGATGGGGGAGTTTTCTGAAAGTCATGTGAATATATGATGGAGCTAAGAGAGTTAAGGATAAGATTAAAGGCTCTGTATCTGCTTTCATTTAACATTCAAAACAAACTTGATGAACTGAGAACACAAACAGAAATGAGCAAGTATGATCTATAGAGGCTTAACTGTAGGATGGTGTGTACATGCATGGAACGAGCTGCCAGAGGATATGTTGGAGGCAGGTAAAATTACACATTTAAAAACAGCTGGATGGGTACATAAATAGGAAGGGTTTGGGGGGAAATATGGGACAAATGCTAGCAAATGGGACTAGATCAGTTTAGGATATCTGGCCAGCCTGCACAAGTTGGACCAAAGGGTCTGTTTCTGTGCTGTATAGCTCAGTGACTCTTCGTAAATGTGCGGAGCATAATGAGTAAGGTTGAGGAGTTAGATGCAGATTGCAATGTGGAATTATCATATTGTAACAGTGACAGAGATCTGGTTCAAGGAAGGGCAAGACTGGGTGTCAAATAATCCTGTTGTATAACTTCTTGTTAGTACTTGGATGAACACTTGAAATTTCATAATGTTCAAGGCAATGGGCCAAGTGCTAGAAGGTGGGACTAGTATAAATTTACAGTAGGTTTTGTCAGTCAAACTCAGGGCCAAGGGGCCTCTTCTGACTGATATAACTTTATGATCTCAGTTTGCCATGTTCTTCCAGGAGTAGAATGTGAATGATTTGCCAGGTTTCTCATTTTGTACTGTATATCAATTGTAGTTAGTTAGCTGCTCCTGAGGCATTTTGACCATTCAGAAATGTTATCTTCATTACAGAATTATGAACCTACAGTACAGTAAATACTGAAGTGTAATTGAAAGTAGAAATTATATCTTCAAGTTAGCACATCAGAAGTATAACAACCTCAGTGTGGCTGATTCAGATTCACTCCTTCTAAGGCTATTATGGAAGTCAGCTATATTTAACTTCTAAATTTGAACTTCTGCCAAAAACAGTTGGCAGGAAGACTTAAAACTCTACCACAGTACACAGCTATAAATGTTTGTTGGGGAGGAATGAAAGATTTCACCAGTAATCTCCATTAGATAAAATGTGAAGTATGCCATGAGTTACATCATATACCCACTCTATTAAGTCCTCAGAAAGCAATTTGCACAACACAGAAAATAAACCAGGGTCAGCAGCTTTGGAAAGCTGTTTCTGCAGAACCTCCAAATGCTCAACTTGAAATAAATTGTGAGGAAATGTAAAGCAAAGCACAATTTCTCCTCATGCAAAGATATAGCACTGGATGGGGAGTTTTCTGAAAGTCATGTGAATATGTGATGAGGCTAAGAGAGTTAAGGATAGCATCAAAGGTTCTGTATCTGCATTCATTTAACATTCAAAACAAACCTGATGAACTCAGAATGCAAATATAAATGAGTAAGTATGATCTGGAAGCCACTATCGAGGCGTAGCTGCAGGATGGTATGCTTCAATACCTGAATCTTGAAGGTGCAAGACTTTTAAGAATGACAAAAGAATAGAAAAGGTGGAGTAGAGGCTGTGATATATTATGATGATATTAGCACAATACAAAGGCATCACCCAAGTTCAGGAAGCCAAGATATGGAAATAGCTTGGGTAAAAATGGGAAATGATAAAGGCATGCTACTTGTGGGTATGATTTATAGGCCACATAACAGTAAACACATGGTAGGGCAGATCATTAACTAAGAAACAGTAATAGTTTGTGAGAAAAGCACAATGATTATCATGGAAGATTTCATCTACATTTCGACGATAAAAGTCAGACAGGCAAAGAAAACTCAGATGAGGATTTCATTGAATGTTTTCAGGATAGCTTCTTAGAGCAGCATATTCTGGAACTGACCAGAGAGCAAGCTTTATCTGGTATTATGCAATAAGAAAGTATTTTTAAAAAATATTAATCTCATAGCCATGGTGCCCTGATAACAGCGACCAAAATATTGAAATTTACATTCAGTTTGAGAGAAAGAGGCCTGAGACTATATTTTTTAAATTTAAAGAAGAACACGAAAAGTGGCTAAAGTGAACTGGAAAATTAGGTTAAAGAATAAATCTATAGTGATGCAGTGGCAGATATTTAAGATGATGTTTCAGAATATGTTGAATTGATACATTCCAATGAATAGGTTATCCATGGTTAACCACAAAAGTTAAAGGAAGTATCAAACTAAAAGTTAAAATATTGGTAAGTGGCAGATCATAAAATTGGACTGAATTCATAAAATTGAACAGAATATATAAAACAGCAAAGATTAACTAAAAAGTTCATAAACAGGGAAAAAGTAGAGTATGACAGAACACCTGCCAGAAATGTAACACACTTTGTAAGAATATTTGTAAATATTGACACAAGAAAACAATTAACAAAGTGAGTACTGGTCCTATAAAGGTTGAGAGTGGAGACTGATTAATAGAAATTAAGGAAATGGCAGATGAATTGAACAGGTATTTTGTATCAGTCTTCATGAAAGTGAATAAACAGTATGTCCCAGAAGTAGCAATAAATCAGGAAATAGACGTAAGAGGGGAACCCGGGAAAATGACAATCATGAGGGAAGTGATACTGAGTAAATAGTTGGAGCTTTGGGCTGCCATGTGCCTGGGCTCTGATGGTTGGCCGATTATTGGGAGTAGTTTGAGGATAAAGGGGAATTGGTGGATGTACTGTACTTAGATTTCTATAAGGCTTTACATAAGATACCGCATCAAAGCTTATTGAGTAAAATAAAAGCTTATTGTGTATGGATAGTGTACTTGCTGACAGGAAAGCAGACAGTAGGTATAAGAGTTGTTTTCAGGTTGGAAAAATGCAATAAGTGGTGTGCCACAGGGACTGGCACAGGACTTCTACTGTTTCCAAGTTATATAAATTATTTAAAAGAATGGACAGAAGGTATAGCTACCTAAGTTGCGGATGACAGACAGATATGTAGGAAAGTAAGTTGTGAAGAAGACATAGGGAAGTTACAAAAATATACAGATAGGTTAAGCGAGTGGGTAAAGATGTGGCAAATGTTACATTATATTGGAAAATGTGAAATTGTCCAATTTGGCAAGAAGAATAAAAAAGAAACTTATTATATAAACAGTGAGAGATTGCAGAGGTTGTGACGCAGGGGAAACTGGATGCCCTGACACATGAATTGCAAAAGATTAATTTGCAGATATGTGAAGTAATTAGAAATTCGAATAAAATATTATTGCTTTAATGAGGAATTACAGTCACAAGTAGGGAGGCAATGCTTCAGTCATATACAGCACTGGTGAAGCTGCTGAAGTAATCTGCACAGCATTGATCACTTCATTTAAGGAGGGATGTAAATGCATTGGGGGTAGTTCAAGAAAGGTTTACTACACTAATACCTAGGATGAGAAGTTGTTATATTAGGAAACATCAGATGAGCTAGGCTTGGATCCAGTGGAATTTAAAAGACAAAGAGGTGATTTGATTGAAGCATGAAAGTCTCTGAGAGGTCCTGACAAGGTAAATGTGAAATGCATGTTTTCTCTTTTGGGAGAGTCTAGAACTGGGGCACATATTGCCTATGTAAAACAGGATGAGGCAATTTACTTTCATTCAAATCATCATGAATCTTTGGAACCCTCTTCCTGAAAAGGTGGTGGAAATACAGTCCTTACGTATTTTCAGGCAGAGGTGAATATGTTATTATGAAGCAAAGGGGTGAGAGGTTATCGGGGGAGGCAGAATGTGCATTGAGATTATAATCAAATCTGGCATTTCTATTAAATGATGAAGCAGATTTGAGGGATGGAATGGCTTACTCCTACACCTAATTGTAGGTTGTAAGGTAACGAATGAAAAAGAAAGTGAATAAGGTAAAGGGGAGAATGAACAATGTGTAAGTAAACTGCTGTTGTTTTCACTGCTATTGAAAACGGTAGTCTATGGAGCTTTTCTCCTTAGCAATGTTTCAAATGTGCACTACAGTGAAGGATGGAAGTTACAAATAGGACAGTATATCAATAATAAAGAAGTATTGGAATTTCTTCAACTCCTGCAATTTCAAAAATCTGAACTCTGCACTGGGCTTTTTCTCAAAATGCAATATCGTAAGCTGATCTGTATCTCTGCTTCTTTCCTTCCATCCATCCATCCATCCATCAACCATGTGAAGAATTTTATTACATGTTGGGAAAGATATCATCCCACCCCTAGATGTTAGAGTTTTCGACCACCTTCAGTGTTCAAGGGATTGTAAGGATCAGAAACGGAAATTGTTGGAAAAGCTCAGCAGATCTGACAGCATATGTGGACAGAAATCAGATTAAATTTTGGGCTTTTGTTTCTGATTTACAGCACCCGCAGTTTTTCTAGTTTTTACTGTAAGGATCAGTGTTGAGGACTCCAATAGGCTGAAGCTTCACAGTAAGCTTTTCACTTGTGGAAATCCTGAGAGATCAACACAACATATGGCTATCTGTTACCCAAAGAACACATGATGTTTAATATGAGTCTGAAATTCAGAATTCAGCATTAACTGGCACTGAAGCAATTCCATAATCGATCACTTTATTTAAAGCTGGACTCAACTTAAGTAAAGTAATAGAAAAAAAACAAGCATTGGTGACAATGGACAATGGAACTTGACAAGTAAAATTTTAAAAATTGGCTAAATTTCTGCAAATGATTATAATAATTACTTTACTGATAAAAATAAACTGGAAGGGATGTATTTTTGTTCTGTTTGCACAAGGAAAGCCATCAAGAAATACCAGCAAACTCGAGTGTGGTTTGAAACAAGTCTCCAGCTAAAACAGATTAAGAGGATTAGAAAGCATAAGGTTAGGGTGAGTCAATACAGTGCAAAGTACTAAAGGAAAAATGTTTGTTGGAATGTGTTCCCCACTCCAAGAACCCTGCATTAGATGTTGAGATATCATTAATTAGAGGGTGATCAATGAAATAAATTGTTTGTAATCAAAAGTTTGAATAAGTTTAGAAAATAAATGAATTACTGCATACCCTTTCAGAATTCTCTAATGCTTCTTCTAGGTACTGGATCTTGCTCTGAAGTGCATCAATTTGCCCACGCTTGGCTGTGATCTGCTTTTGCATTCCCACGGCAACTTTCATTGCTGCAGGGCACAGAATTTAACTTTTAAAATTGCATTAGGGCATGATATCGATAACAAGGCAGCAAGGGTATAACTATGGAGTAACAAATCCCTCTGGTAAATAAACAAACATGGTAGAAAAGTAGAAGAGATCCAACAAAGTTTTACTGGTGTTCAATAGAATATTTTTCTTCAGATTCTTCAAGTATAACAGAAATCAAGGTCTCCTAATTCCTTGCCATATCTTTGGTGTAAAATTATTGGCCTTTCTTAGAAATAGTGTAAATGACTTTTCTTCAGTCACGTCTTACAAGGTGACTGCAATTTTCCACCAATATTATGGTACCTATTATTAAAAAAACACTTTATTCATAAAAATTCAGAAGCATAAAATTGCAAAATTTGAAATTTGAAATGAAAGGAGAAAATACTAGAAATGGAGATCATGTCAAGCTCTGTCAGAAAGGGAAAAATGAGACCAGTGACCTGTCATCTGAAATCTTCGAGAGGCAAACCGACTATTGTGAATTGCTATTCCCACTGAGCTTTTCCTCTCCGACATACATAAAGGATTGTAATTACATCTCTGTATTGTTGTATATTGCAAGAGCATTAAAACATAAAGGGATGTGGAACACTTGATGGAGTATGATCAGATGAATGTTAGATGTCTTCTTGATATGGAAGTGCCATGTTGGACTGGGGTAGACAAATCACGTGAATTTCGCAAAGAAAAAGCTACTAAAAATTTTTTTTTCAGGATGCTCAGGTAATTTTGTTTATTTGATTAACTAAATGCCTGAAGGAATATTACTTTAATATACATGTTGTTCAACAGTCAAAGTGCCAAATTATAATCATATATAATTTGATTATTCCTGAATAAAAAAATGCTTATTGTTGGAGTTTTCAGTTTTGCAAGCATTAGGGCAGAATGAATTCAGTGGCAGTGCCTTGACCAATCAAAATCACCTTCTAAGCCAATCAGCACCCTTTTCTCATGCAATATAACTTGTTGCTGCTTTTGAAATTTGACATTCTCGTACCTGGCCTGATGAGTGCAAAAGCTTTGATAGCATGTCTCTGTTGATAGAGTGGATGAAGAATGAAGCTGGAAAAAGCACTGCAGGTCAAGCAGCAGCAGAGGAGAAGGGGAGTTAACGTTTCAGGTCGGAACCTTTCATCAGGGTTGGAGGTGGGGGGGGGCTGCGAAATAAATAGAGGGAGGGAGGGGGGCTGGGGGAATGAACTGAAGTTCTGTACTGTCATGTGACTATTCATACGGAATTTTAAAAAAATCACTACTGTCACACTATACAGGGTAAAAGGATATACAACTAAGTAGCTTGCATATATAACAGTCTAAAAAGTGTGGACTGAAAATGACTACCGTGGGTATCTGCTCCTTCGAGTACTTTCATCGCCTCCCTGGTTTGCTCAAGATCAGTTTGGGCTGATTTCAGCTGAGCTTTAAGTTTGTTTGTAGCCCAGTCATACTCTTCAGTTTTGCATGTGTAGGTCCTCTGCAAGTTTTCATACTCCTCTATGATCAATAAATAAAGAGTGAAATCACAACCTCAAGCAAATGGATAACACAACTCAGAGTATTCAAAAGTAATTATTTAACATATTTCACATTTATACAATGCAGAGTCAAAGCATCTCAAAACAGTAACAGATCATTTGGCCCAACGAGTACATTTTGCATATTTCTCCTGATGCGGCCTGCTCCAATAATCTTTCAATATCTTTCCTATAAACAAACTTTGGGCAGCATGGTGGCACAGTGGTTAGCACTGCTGCCTCACAGCGCCAGGGACCTGGGTTCAATTCCCGCCTCAGGCGACTGACTGTGTGGAGATTGCACCTTCTCCCCGTGTCTGCGTGGGTTTCCTCCGGATGCTCCGGTTTCCTCCCACAGTCCAAAAATGTGCAGGTCAGGTGAATTGGCCATGCTAAATTGCCCGTAGTGTTAGGTAAGGGGTAAATGTAGGGGCATGGGTGGGTTGCGGGTCGGTGTGGACTTGTTGGGCCGAAGGGCCTGTTTCCATGCTGTAATGTAATCTAATCTAATCAAACTGATTACCTTCTAAGACAATCTATGGATATTGTGTTGTAAGTGGCTTGTGGTAGAAAATTCCACATTCCAATTATTCTCCATGTAAATACACTTTTCTAATCTATCTTTTTAATTATTTCAAATTTCAAGTTCCAATGAGTGGAAGCAGTCAATGATTAGTATATCTTTGTTATCTTTCCTATGGTATAAAATACCAACTCAATTTTCTCATCTATGCTCTACTTTGCCCATTGTTTTTCATCATTCCTTAAATAGGACCCCTTTGAAGTGGGATCTCGTGCAAGTTCAACAAATTCAACAATAATGTCATGGGCAGACCTTGTCAGATGGTGTGTTTTTCACCTATCCCCCTGAAAAGTCAGTGAGGGAAACGTATCCCAGCAGATACCAGCTGCCAATTCCTGACATGAAAGTCAGAACTGTTACCCAGTGGCTGCAGCTGTCTGGTGCCTTCACTGAGTGCTCACCTTGGGCAGCATTCCCCTACATTTCAGGGCACATTCCATGGGCAGTGACCCCCTGCACCCTCCACCTACAGAGGTTGGCACCAGCAAAACATCACTCCCACCACATCATCACTGCACATCTCCAACTTAATGAAAGCATCATTCAGCACTTCAATACTGCACTTTGGAACTGACTGGCATCTTATTTTCCAATGTTGCTTCCAGCTGTTTTGCAGGCAAGGGACGGGCACCTTTTTCATCAATCAGAACATAGTGCATCTCAGAGGTCTTTGCTTGCCCTCTGTGCACTCACTCACTTTACGCTTACTTGAATCATCACGAAATTTCCGCCGTGCCTTTTGCTTTCACTTGGAACTTGCAGACTCACAGGAGTTCTGTCTTACTTTGCCTTTTAGTGCAGACACAAATGCAGGCAGCTTTTCAAATTTCCCATCAATGATCCAATCTTTCCTACAATACCCACAATCTCCTACTGAATGTGTGCCACATAGTCTGTGCAGCATATATCTAAATCACGCCTACCATTCTTAGTTTGTTATCCACTAAGTTCAATGTAGAGGCATCCCAGTGCCCGACTTGCCAGGGGCCTCCATTTCCCAATATTTGCAAGTCAATGGTTAAGTTTCATGGCTGAAACTGCTGACTGATCACATTACTGAGGAGCTATGCCATTTCTGATATTCCTTACATAGGCTCAATAGAACAGTCAATGATGGATCTTTCATTAAATAATATCTTCCACTCAGTTTTCTGTGTCATCCTCTCGTGGTTGTAATGTTAATATTCATAATTCTCCTTGATGTAATGCACTTATTGACTGCCTCCACATCCCTTCATTCTCTACAAATTTATCTACTTCATCTTTTAGTGGTGCTAATCCTACTTATTATTACAAGTATCCTAATAGAAAATCTTTTTATTCCACATTTTGGGAGGGATCTTTTATTAAGCTCTCCTCAACTTCTATAATCTTCATTTTGGCTTTCCTTTATTCTTTACTGCCTCAGTTTCAGATACTATTCATTGTCTTAAGAGCAATAAATTACCTGTTTAGATTTAAATCTGCTCTAAAACCTCTATTGACCCATGGAATAGAGTTAATTTGTATGTCTTTTTATCTCCTGTTCATGATTCCTCCTCTTGATCACTTGGTTTGTTTGCAATTTGCTCCTTCCATCTCACCTGGAGAAAGGTTCTTTTTAAATCTCATTATCCTATATTTCTTTTCCCAGTCCTTTTCTTCAGTTGACCCTAACTGTATAAAATCATTGTTTCCTAAACATTTCCCCACTTTTTTTTCCCTACTTGCTTGGATTCATTAGCCACAAGTAGGTCAAGAAATGTATGCTTCTCTGAGGCAGTAGTAGATGAGAAAATAAATGCAGAAACATTGGCAATAAGAGTTCTCCCTTCCAGCAGCAAACATTTTTCTTATTTCAAGATATATTTTTGGGTAACAAAAATCCTCTGAAATTATTCTAATATTAATAAATATTTAGCTAAATCATCTAAAGCTAAAGCTTCATTCTTAGTTTGTTATCCACTAAGTGACAGCTCACAATATACTCTCAATAAGGTGATAGATGCATTAGCTATTCCTCAGTTCAGTCTGAAAGCATTCAGCTTGTGCTGCATATCTATTGAGATGTTTTCATGCTGCAGTGCACAGGTCATAGCTGTAATCAATACAGCTAATCCACCCCTCTTATGCTTCTTTAAAGCTTTATATCAGAAAGTTTTAACAAACAGCTGTCATTGTGCTGAAATCCTAATGATGATTCAGGTGGAGAACCATGACACGATAAAAGTAATAAAACATCATTATTTTACTTTTCAATCTATGACCTGCTCTATAATTTTGCTTCTTACAGTGCACAGACACTGATACAATTTAGTTTGAATTTCTTTGGATGCGTAATTTTTCTTTTTGTTACCATTTTGATTTTTCGCTTGCTATGTTAACCTGCTAAAAACCATCAAATAGTATCTCATTACACAGACACTACAAGGTGCTGATTCTTCCTACATGTCTTCCCTTCTCTACTCAGTTCTCTCACCAGTAACTCCAGTTCATTCCCTTGCAAGAATCTTGGTCCCAACGCTACTGAGGTGTACGCTGTCTTAAATAGCTTAGTTTCTAGAACAGTCTGAGCAGATTGGAAATCAGCAATATAACTGCTTTTCATGAAAAGACAGCGAGTGAAAATATAGATTTTAAAGCTAGCCTTTGACTAGTATATATACCAGAATATGCTGGAATTAAGGAATCTAAAAAATGCATTAAAATTCAAATATGATCAAAGTCAGTAGTAATTTTTCAACTGGCAATTTCTCGAATGGAGTACTCCTTAAGAGTGCAGTAAAGTCGGAAAATTCGAAATGTTCCAACTGACCAACAAAGCTTAACAGTTAACCAGGATATGTGAGAAGATTAGAAACCTACTGTAACCCCTTGGTAATTAATAAGCTGACTCGCTGACTTATCACTGACTCCCTGAACTCCTTATAGCCCCATAACCCTGACAACCACATCCGAGCAGAACCCCCACACAACTCAGTCCCTATTCCACTCCCACCAACCCTACTGGATTTGACACATCGTCACTGGCACCAGCTTAACTCCACCCCCTCCTTCAACCCAGAACTGACAAAGCCTGCCCCTCCACAACCAGAGACTGGTGGATTGAGTACCCCATCCAGAAATCTCCAGCGCAAAATAATTTGGTAATTTTTAGTCTGAAAAGGGGCAGAATTTTTAGTCTGAAAAGGGGCAGAAACAGGGATTCCAAACTTAATCAAAATATTTGGGCCACTGTCACAGAATTGATTGTCTATTGGTTGCCCAGCTGGCTGTAGGTACATTATCACCTTTAATTCTTTTTTGGCAGCAGTGATTCCACGCAGCTCAGTGCTTTCCTTTGTAGGTTATCATTTTTGGAACACCTGTTCAATGTTAATAACTTACCTGTTGAGATAGGTCCTCTTCCCACCTCAGTGCTTATAATGTAACTGTCGAGCGATTACCTCTTGAAATACATATCCCAGAAGCCACTGGGCCTATAGGAAGGTATAACTCCTACCAGTATGTTTGCCCTGAATGCATAAATCACTTCCAACATCCATCACAGCAAAATTTGGAGAACAACAGTCACCCCTACCACGTAACCTTTTAAAAGTTTTACAATACAATATGAAATTCTTTAAAAGGTGTGCTTATCACTTTAAAAAATGTGATTAAAATCTATTCCAAAACTTCTCAAAATTTCCTTATTTTAGCAATTATACAACATCCAGTTAGGCAGTTTCTGTTCCACTTATAGCATTAGTTTGCATTATCAAACAATTCACCAACAGAATTGTTTGCAGAGAAATGTTAAGACCTCAGATATCATCAATGTTTAACCTCACATTTATATTAACATAGAGTTTTACAGTGATGGGAAGATGAAGAGTTTAAGATATTACTGACAAAATGCAAGGAGCACAATCAATATCCCAAAACCTTGTTGGCAGACTATCTCATACCTTTCAATTCAGCCATTTGATTCTGGATGAGATTTAATTCATTTGCAAGCACTTCCTTTTCCTGTAACAAATCTCTCAATTCAGACATTTGCTGAGTTGCAGAATTTACTAACTTAATTTTCTCCTTTTCCAACTCGGAGAGATGTGCCTTTAGTTCTTGCATTTGTGATTCTTTGTGATCCAATTCAATCTAACAGAAAACAAAGTTATTCGCACCAAATTAAATTATTGTAAGGTGACAACTCAAGAGTGCACATGTATAAATACACTTCTACCTATAGACGACTACTCGAAAAACAGCACATCAGCCTATATACCATACCTCCATTTACTTGATACTTGTATCAACCTTGTTTATAAGCAAATTTATGCTAATCAAAACAAAGTTCCTGAAAATAACTCAACTGCTGATTTCTTTCACCCAGTCACTCAGAAACAAACTGTTGTAATAATAATGACAATTTCACCACTATGTTACAATTGCAGTGATCTGTACAGGGTTTTCTCAGAAAACGGTATATCAGAAACAGATTGCAAAGGTTTAAAGGAAATGGGAACCTCTGGTAAGTAGTTGAGGGTAAGGTTTAGTTTAACTTTTTGAATTTACCTTGGAACTTTAAATACTCTTGTTCGTCCAAGTTCTTTTGCTACTTGCTTGCTGTTATATTACCTCTGACTCTTTCCACAGCTCCCCCCGACCCCACTGTCTGTAGCCATTGCCCAGTTACCTTCTCCAAAACTTCATTTGACGATCCCAACCTTAGATTTTCCCTGGTTCTCTGTCCAGACATTTTGCTTCCTGTCCCCCTGCACCATTTTCCAACCTAACTAAGTTTCTGCAAGGGATAAAAATATTCTCTCAAAACTTCTCATTAGCTCTAAGTTTTAGTTCTGCCTATTGACTGTAATGGTTTTCTACGTGCTCCTCCCTCAGTTGGTCTGTCCAATTTCCTTTATAACCCAACTGTGACAGCAAGGTCAATACTTTCTTTTCCTGTATATTCCTTTCAATATGCTACAAACCACTATCAGCTTCTTATTTTCATTTTTCTCCCCAGCTTTATCTATTCCTCTCCATATTTTTATTTCAATACTTGCATATCTGATACATCCCCATTTATTTCTAGACAATTCAATCTTTTTTTTATTCACTTGTGGGATCTGGGCATCGTTGCCCAGCATTTATTGCCTGGTTGCCCTAGAGAAGGTGGTGGTGAGCTGCCTTCTTGAACTGCTGCAGTCCACTTGCTGTAGGTTGACCCCCAGTGTCCTTAGGGAGGAAACGTTAGGATTTTCACCCAGCAACAGTGAAGGAATGACAATATATTTCCAAGTTAGAATATTGAGTAGCTTGGAGGAGAACCACAGGTGGTTGCATTCCCATGTATCTGCTGCCCTTGTCCTTCTAGATGGAAGTGGTGTGGGTTTAGAAGGTGCTGTCGAAGGATCTCTGGTGAATTTATGCAGTGAACCTTGTAGTTATGACATACTGCTGCTACCAAGAGTCAGTGATGGGGGGAGTGCATGTGGTGCCAACCAAGCAGGCTGCTTTGTCCTGAATAATATCAAGCTTCTTGAATGTTGTTGGTGCTGCATCCATCCAGGAAAGTGGAAAGCATTCCATAACACTCCTGACTTGTATGTTGTAGATGGTGGAGAAGTCAGGTTTTTTTTCAGCAGTACTCCTAGTCTCTGAGCTGGTCTAGTAGCCACTGTGTTTATGCAGTGAGTCCAGTTGAGTTTCTGGTCAATGATAACCCCAAGGATGTAGATAGTGGGGGATTCAGTGATAGTAACACCATTGAATGTCGAGAGGAAGTGGTTAAATTATCTGTTATTGCAGATAGACTTTGTCGGGCATTTGTGTGACACAAATATTATTTGTTACTTATCAGCCAAAACCTGGATATTATTCAAATCTTGTTGGATTTCAACATGGACTGTTTCACTATCTGAGGAGTTGTGAATGTGTCGAAGATTGTGCGATCGTTGACGAACATCCCCACTTCTGACTTTATGAAGGTCCTTGATGAAGCAACTGAAAATGGTTGGGCCCAGAACACTACCGTGAGGAACTCCTGAAATGTTTCTGGGACAGCTGAACCAAACAACCCCACCGCCCTGTGGCTGAGACTTTAACTCCCCCTCCCATTCCACCAAAGACATGCAGGTCCTGGGCCTCCTCCACCACCAAACACTAACCACCTGATACCTGGAGGAGGAACGTCTCATCTTCCGCCTTGGGACCATCCAACCACATGGCATCAATGTGGATTTCGCCAGTTTCTTCATTTCCCCTCCCCCCACCTTATCCCAGATCCAACACTCCAACTCGGCACCACCTTCTTGAACCAGCTACCTTCCCACCAGACCCAACCACACCTCCCCACCCCATTTATCTCTCAGCCCCTTTGGGCCACTAGCCTCATTCCTGACGAAGAGCTTATGCTCGAAACGTTGATTCTCCTGCTCCTCAGATGCTGACTGACAGGCTGTGCTTTTCCAGCATCACACATCTTTCAATGTGCCCAATATAACTCTAATCTGCAGAACGTTTGCCCTCTGATACCCATTAATTCCTGTTTTGGTATGACTCCTTGATACTACACTCTGTCAAATGCAGCCTTGATGACAAGGGCTGTTACCCGCACCTCACCTCTAGAATTGAACTCTTTTGTCCATGCTTGAACCAAGGCTACAATGAGGTCAGGAGCTAAGAGCTCATGGTGGAACCTAAACTAGGTGTCACTGAATGAGTTATCGCTGAGTAGGTGCTGCTTGATAGCACTGTTGATGACACCTTCCATCACGTGACTGATGATAGAGAAGACTGATGGTGCAGGAATTAGCTAGTTTGGATTTGTTCTACCTTTTGCATACAGGACAGACCTGGGCAAATATCCAAATTTGTCAAGTGAATGCTAATGCTATAACTGTACTTGAAGAGCTTGGCTAGGGCAGCAGCAAGTTCTGGAGCACAAGTCTTCAGTACTATTCTGGAATGTTATCAGGGTCATAGCCTTTGCAGTTACCAGTGCGTCCAGCCGTTTCTTGATATTACATGGACTGTATCGAATTGGCTAAAGATCGGTATCCGTAATTTATTTCAATTCAATACATTTTTTGCATTTAATTATTCTAAATGGCAAAATTTACCTCTTCATTGGTACAATGTTCCAAGGCACTTTAGCATCCACCATATAACTGTACATTTTCAAAACATTTGCTCTTTCAGTTTCCATGCAATTTCCTTTCTGGTCCATGACTGGCTCACCTTTCATTTGGCTATGCTGTTAAAATTTCTACTTTGGGCTCTGGTTTATTTTATCTCATCTATTCTCAAACATCCTTCCTTGAACTTTCTTAGTTCCTTTTTTAGTTCATGCTCTAACATTTGAAAGCAACAAACCTGACATTTGTTATAAGTTTCCATTTCCTTTTTTATTTTAATCTTCATATCTTCATTTATCCAGGGAGTTTGTGTTTTGGATGTTCTTCCTTTTGTTGTCATGTGGGAATGTGCCTAATCTTTACCCCAAAGTATCGCATTGTTTGAGGCTTTCCTTTGCTTAGTATTATTTTACCTGCCAATCTTTGAAGCCAAACCACTTGGTCTTTTCAACTTAGAAATTTATCCATCCTCCAGTTGAGTATTTTCACATTTCATGTTTCCTTGTCCATTTCCATGACTACTCAAAAACCAACGACACTATGATCACAGTCCCTGAGGACTGGTGAGTAGCTAATGTTGATCCTTTGTTCAAGAAAGGAAATAGGGATAATCCAGGAAACTGTAGACTGGTGAGTCTCACATCAGTGGTTAGGAAGTTATTGGAGATAATTCTTAGGAATAGGATTTACGCACATTTGGGAAAGCATGGCCTAATTAGGGACAGTCAGCAATGCTTTGTACAGGGCAGGTCATATCTTACTAACTCTATTGAATTTTTTGAGGAGGTGACAAAGGTGATCAATAAGGGTAGAGCAGTGGTTGTTGTTCATATGGATTTTGATAAGGCTTCATGGAAGACTCATCCAGTAGATTAATATGCATGGGATCCATGGTGACTTGGCAGTCTGGATTCAGAATTGGCTTGACCATAAAAGGCAGTGGGTAGTGGTGGAAGAGTACCTTTCAGGCTGGAGGTCCGTGACTAATGGTGTTCAACAGGGATCCATACTGGGTCCTCTGCTGTTTGTGATGTGTATAAATGACCTAGATGAAAATGTAGATGGATGGGCTAATAGTAAGTTTGCAGACAATACAAATATCTGTGCAGTTGTGGGTAGTGTAGAAGGTTGTCAAAGGATACAGTGGGATATAGATCAGTTGCAGATATGGGCAGAGATGGCAGATGGAGTTTAATATGGGTAAATGTGAGATGCTGCACTTTAGAAGATCAAATTTTAAGGAAAAGTATACAGTTAATGCAGGACTCTGAACAGCATTGATTTACAGAAGAGTCTTGGGGTTCAAGCTCATAGCTCCCTGAAAGTGTCCACGCAAGTAGATAGGGTGGTAAAGAAGGTGTGTAGTATGCTTGCCTTAATTGGTCGGGAAATTGAGCACAAGAGTCAGATGTCATGTTGCAGCTTTGGAAGACTTTGGTTTGGCCATACTTAAAGCATTGCATTCAATTCTGGTCGCTACATTACAGGAAAGATGGGGAGGCTTTGGAGAGGGTGCAGAAGAGGTTTACCAGGATGCTCCCTGGATTAGAGGGTATGAGCTACAAGGAGAGGCTAGAAAAACTTGGGTTGTTTTCTCTTGAATGTCAGAGGCTGAGGGGAGACTTGATGGAAGTCTATAAAATTATGAGATGCTTTAACAGAGTTGACGGTCAGGAACTTTTTTTCCAGAGCTAGAATGTCTAATACAAAGGGGCATGTAATTAAGGTAAGAGGCAGAAAGTTCAAAGGAGATGTGAGGGGCAAGTTTTTTTTTTAACACAGAGAGTGGTAGGAGTCTGGAAAGCACTGTCAAGGGTGGTGTTTCAGGCAGATTGGATAAGGCATTTAAGGGTCATTTAGAGAAGCACATGAATATACAAGGAATGGAGGGATATGGATCAAGGGCACACAGAAAGGATTAGTTTCATTTGGTGTCATATTTGGCACAACACTGTGGACCAAAGGGCCCATTCCTGTGCTGTACTATTCTATGTTATATTTCCCAAATATTCTCCCACTGAAATATATTCTACTTCATTCCCCAAAACTAGGTCTAGATTTCACAGAATCACTACAGTGTGGAAACAGGCCATTTGGTCCCAACAAACCCACACCCGAATCTCCAAAGAGTATCCCACCCAGACACATTCCCCTGCCATATTACTTTACATCTACCCCTAACTAATACACCTAATCTACACATCCCTAGATTCTGGCTTAGTGGTGCTGGAAGAGCACAGCAGTTCAGGCCCAAAACGTCGATTTCGAAGCTACTTGGATGCTGCCTGAACTGCTGTGCTCTTCCAGCACCACTAATCCAGAATCTGGTTTCCAGCATCTGCAGTCATTGTTTTTACACATCCCTGGACACTACAGAACAATTTAGCACGGCCAATTCGCCTAACCTGCACATCTTTGGATTAAGGGAGGAAACTGAAGCACTCAGAGGAAACCCATAATAGACACGGGGAGAATGTGCAAACTCTACACAGACAGTCACCTGGGGCTGGAATCAAACCCAGGTCCCTGGCACTCTGAGGCAGCAGTGCTAACCACTGAGTCACCATGCTACCTAACAATGAATTCATAGCTGCAAACCTGCAGACAAGGCTAGTATGAGGATTGAATTCATGATGTGGCATTATTATCACCACACTCTAACCAGTTGAGTTAACCGACCGACTCTCCCTTCCTTGCTGGGCTGGAAAGATCCTGATTCAGAAAATTCTCCTGTACTCTATATACATATCAGAAATTCCACCACCTCTTGCTCAATACACGATTACTATCCCAGTCTATATCAGGATAATTAAAGATTCCACTGACAATATTTTACCATTCTTGCAGCATTATGTAAATGGTGTCCAAATGTGTTTCTCTATCACCTCCTTGCAACACTTTACAGAAATGTGAGGTGGGGTGGTGCCTGTAAAATTTTCTAGGTGGCCTCCTACCCTCAACTTCTCTGAAGTTTTACACAGGGCAGTCAGTTATTGGTTACTTCAGAGCCAATTGCCATCTGGTGTCAATTTTAAAGCTTATTGAGGAGTTCAAGGATAGGGATAGAGCCAGGCAGGTCTTCCTGCCTGGGCCTCTGTGAGAGGAATGGGGGGGAAACGTGAAGAGGAGCAACTCCCCCAGAGACCCACACAATCCTTTCTAAAACCAGGTAGCAAACCCAACAAAGCACTGGGGCCCATTCTGGGGAAAATAAAACATTTGTTAAAAGTATATAGAACTTTAATTGCACTATACTTGAGGTGTTGTGCATAGTCCTGGTTGTCATAATATCAAAAAGATATAGAGATATTGGATTTGGTGGCATTATATTATGATCAGTTCCTAATCTGTCAATGCCTCACAAAAAAAACCTTGCAAATTATTCACAAGGAACTTATCCCTATCAAAGTGCACTGAACAAGCTTGGCTTCTTTTATCTTTTAGCAAAGTCTGAGGGGTCACCCTGATATAGGGACTTAATGATTATAAAAGGCTTTAAGGCAGATGTGGAGAAAATATTTCCAACTGTGGAAGATCTAAAACAGAAACTGATATTTAAAAAATAGTCACTAATAGACCTACCACGGAAGTCAGGAGCAACATTTTAACACAGAGGGAATTGGAATATGGAGCCCAGTACACAGACACGTTGAGATAAACTGCATTGATGCATTTAAAAATAAGCAATTATATATATGAAAGAGAAGAATAGGAAGTTATGGTGAGGAGATTTGATAAAAGGCAGTAGGACAAATCTTGTGTGATGCATAAACAAGTTGACCATAGTGACCTATTTCTGGCCGTATATTCATTATCTGACCTTTAACTCTTGAATCTTCTGGTTTTGACAATCTATATCGGACTGAAGTTGTTTTCTTTCACGCTCTAGTGCCTCAGATGCACAACTCTGTTGTGATGCCATTTCAGAAATGCTTTCCATTTCTTGTCGCAAAGTGGCAAGCATCTTGTTTTTCTCATTCAACTCCATTTTCAGTGAATCATTATCACACTGCATTTTCTTTAAGTGGGTAACCGCTTCTTCAAATTGATCACAAATGGTCTCCTCTGCTATTTTCATCCTATGAATCTTTTGGCACTTTTCATCAATTTCATGCTGCAGTTTACCTTTTTCTGCGATTTCATTTTCCAGACATCTGTCTTTTTCTTTTATTTTCTCCCCCAACTGGCAGATGGTTATTTCTGTTTGGTCAAGTTGCTGTTTCGTCTTTTTAAGCTCCTCTCCAGTTTTACAAAGTTGTTCCTTACAGTTCTCATACTGTTTGACTAAGTTCCTGATTTTCTCTTGGTCTTCATTTCTTTGTTCCTCTAATGATGCCTTTGGTTGAACAAAGAAAACACATGTTTACAAGTATCTAAGAGAATTTTTATTCTAAAAGTATCCAATTTGTTTCAAACCTTATATTATCAGCTTTCCCTAATTTGACAATGTCTCACAAAAAAACCTTGCAAATTTTGAAGCAAATGTCCAGGCACTAACATCATCATTACAATACACTCTGTCTTTGCCAATATAGGTGGCAGAGCTAGAGAAAAATTGTTGTGCTGTAGAAGACACTGATCACTGGTAAAGAGATTCAAAAATCTGTCCAGTCACAAAATTGGTCCATTGCAAGTTTTACTCTTTGAAATGTTTCCCCTTTGAGATTTAGACTTCCACTAAGAATGCCCTGTAATCAGAGGAAATATTTTTCAACTTTTAAGTCTTTCATCAAAACATTCTTGGGAATAATAGAGAAAAAAAATTATAATCTTCCATACTTAGAAGGAACAAAGAAATGAACATTTAAGAAACAACAGAATGTGCAAAATTTCAACAAAGGCATGTAGAGGAATTCTTAATTAAAGAGAAGCAACAATAAAACACTTTCAGGTTTGTGCTGTGATTTTGATGGCATCGTAGACTGACATCTGTACTTTACCAACATTTCTTTGTGATGAAAATCAGTTAATAATGCAATAATATGTGCTTTCCTCTAATGTTTGTTTGAGGGATAGATACTGACCAAGACAATGAGGACATCTCACCTGTTCTTCTTCATATTTGTGTAATGGGATCTTTTACATGAACCTATTCTGAGCACTCGTCTGCCAGTTTAACATCTCATCATAATGAAATTAGGCAACGAGACTGCTGCAAATTCAATTTCTTGGCTTGATTATTTGCCATACATTGGTCTTGTAATATCAAATTCTACCAAATAAAACCTGAAAAAACTCAATTGGCTTAGACCCAACCATCTTTGGCTGCTTCATCAATGATTTGCTCTCTACTATAAGGTCAGAAATAGGGATAAATTCACTGATGACGACAAAGCATTCAGTTCCATTCATAATGCTTTAGGTAATGAGGTAGCCTGTCTATTTACAGCAAGAGTTGGATACCATTTAAACTTGGGTTGACAAGGCAGGTAATGTATATGTGTTATACAAGTGCTCAGCAATGACCATCTCTGTTAATCACTCCATAATATTCAACGGGATTGCCAATGCCAAACAATAATTTGGGAGTCACTGCTAACCTTACAAGTCACATAACAAAAGCAGGTCAGTCTCACTATCTACAAGACAAAGGTCAGAGTTCTGATGGGATATTCTGCACTTGCCTAGATAAGTGCAGCTCCAATAATAATCAAGAAACTTGATACCATCCAGGATAAAGACGTCTGTTTGACTGGCACCCAACCACTACCTTAATAATGTAGTTCACCACTGGATCAGCAATCAACAAGATGGACTGCAACAATTTGAAAAGGCTCATTCAATAGCACATTTCAAGCTTGTTAAGAGTTTAGAAGGATAAGGGCAGCAATGGAGTTCTAAGAGCAGGTTGGCTGTCTCACTTCCAAGGGGAGTGACATGGAGAAACACCGAGAGCAACAGATAGACCTGCTTTTACCAAGGCTGTTGTAGGATGAGTTCAGCCATAATTAACAGAAGGGAGTTTTTAAAAAAATATTAAACTCAAAGAAAGTGTGACAAAATACAATACAATTTTGTTTAGATATTATGAATATTTTACGGTATTATCAATTCGCTGGAGTAGGTGAACGATCATTTCTATTCATTTGAAAAGAGATTTCTCACTCAAAAAAGCTTAACAACCTTTGCATAAACTAACCTGACATTGCAACTGATGCTGGTACTGTTCCTTCAAAGAGTTTATCATACCATCTAGCCGCAGAATTTCTTGATTTTTGCACTCCAATTCCCGCTCCAAGTTTTCAACAGAGAGACTATTACTTGCACCACGTTCCCACAGCTTCTGGTTTTGTTCTTTTGCCACTTTGAGGTCCTCTTCAAGTTTACAATAGTCAGCCTGAAAAATCAAAGATAAAACTGACTTGAAATTGAAAAACTACGACTGCCAGCATTGAAGAACTAGCTGGTTTAACAGAGTTTGGGAAATGGAGGGGGCTAAGAGCATCTAAAGTTTATGATTGAAGAAATATCAGTCAGCAGGATCTCATGAATATGTGACAGATGCATGAATGCAAAACCTTTTTTTCCTGCCCTCACCATTGTTCGCCTTGACTGAGAGATTAAGCTTGTCAGTCAGACCCCAATCCTATTTCTCGGGTAAAATTGAGCCATGGGTGAGTTTTGCAGAATCAGAAAGGCACTTCAGAAAATAGACAAAAAAGACTAGTGCTCCTCAGATCTCTGAAGGCTGATATGACGAGTGAAAAGAGTGGCACTGGCTATAAGGAGGAGGCAAGTGTGATCAACTGTGTGGCAGGAGGGGAGAGGCAAAATGCACACCAGGAAATCAATAATCACTTCCTTTCTGTTCAAATTGGAGATAAGCGAAAGAACATTTTCTACAGCACACCTCAATTATCCACCAATATATAGCTTAATAGGAACCATTCAAGTTTATATATGGAGATCTGGAAGCAGCAAGGATGAGGCAGTGCAGGTGTTTAACTGTTGTCTCACCCAAGGTGCACCCAATCCAGCCATTCCATTTTCAGGAGCATGCAATCTCTGCTGGTTGATTACATGATTATTTTGACAAGGATACTAGGGAGGTCCCTTCTTTGCATCTATTGTTTCACTACCACTTCCCTGAATCACTGATGATTGTCGATACTGTTCCACGCTTCATCACTTTAGCACCTCAATCAAATCACTCAATAATAATGAGTTTAAGTGAAAACTGCCTTAATCTTTCCAAGGATTTTCTGTATTCATATATCCTCACATCCTAGCAAATGAAATCCCTTTATTGCTTTCCTGTAGTGTGAAGCCCAAAACGACAAATGGCTCTCCTGCTCTCTTCTTCCTAAAGTTTCACATTGAGTCACATTTACTTCTCAGTGTTTATGTTTTGTACCAGTATTTTATCAGCTGACCCATCCCCTTATCAACTTGATGTGACACTCAATGTTTGTGAAGCTAAACACCCAAACCTTCCTTGTTGTTCTGTGTAAACTGTGTAAAATTAAATGCTTAATTGTGTATAAATTTGAATCATTAATATAGAGAGAAAACAAAAGCAAATGAGAACTGCACTGTGAGACATTCCTGGTCATTTTCAAAAACTGTGAAACTACCCCTTAACATGCAACACTCTGGTTGCAATTTAATGCTCTCTTCCAACGCAGGTTTAGTGCAAGGACATTTAGTTGAGACAGTGGATGGGATTCTGTCCATATCCAAGTAACTGGTACTTAATATCACAGACCTTCCTAACAGCAGGCAACAGACGGCCCTCGCTGATTCACCAGCCACCAGGCGAGACCTTATCACCTTCAATAACTTCCACTCTCTGTAATGCCCTTTCTAATAAATTTTCATCAAATTTCTTACCACCCTTCTAATTCCATACCACTTCAATTCCTCCAATAGTGTGCTCAATTGTTGAAAGCCTTATGAAAATCCTTCTGTGCATCCACTCTGTTTTCCTCAACCATCATATCTATTACTGCAAAATGATCCTAAGAGATTTGTCCAATGCAGTCATTCTGTCAAGCCAGTTTGGCTACATCTACTTCCTTTCTGCCCCAGTATTAGAGCTTTTCAAACTTTCAATCATGCCCTTTACACTCTCTAGATTTGACTTCCAATTATCTTGCTGGGTTTCAATCTAAAATAGACCCCAAGATATCTAATTCAGAAGATATTTCTTTCCTAAAGCATGGGAAGACTTAGCACCACATAGAGTGATTAAATTAGATTCCCTACAGTGCGGAAACAGGCTATTCAGCTCAACAAGTCCACACCGATCCTCCAAAGAGTAACCCACCCAGACCCATTCCCCTAATTAATGCACCTAACACTATGGGCAAGTTAACATGGCCAATTCACCTGACCTGCACATCTTTGAATTGTGGGAGGAAACTGGAGCACCCAAAGCAAACTAACGCAGACATGGGACGAATGTGCAAACTCCACACAGACAGTCACCTGAGGGTGGAATCGAACCAGAGTCCCTGGCGGTGTGAGGCAGAAGTACTAACCACTGAGCCACCGTGTCGCCCCATGGTTGCAGCAAATAGTATAGATGCATTTAGAGTGAAGTTGGATAAAACATGAAGGAATAGTTTATTGATGGTTATATAGATAGATAGAAGGAGCCTGAGTGGAGAGCAAACAGCTTCATGTAAAGGTTGGTCAAATGGCCTATTTCTGTGCCATATATACTCTGTAACATTGTATACAATTCACCATACCCAAAGTTCTATGGTCATATCATAGCTCTCAATATCCTATTCACCTATCAGCACTCTGCATGCTGACCTATATTGGTTCCTAAACTAGCTATACTGGAGTATTAAAATTCTCAGCCTTGCCTTCAAACCACTTTTATGACCTTGTCCCTTCCTGGGCAGGCTGTAACTCTCTGAACCCTCCACCTCACTGAGATCCCTGTTTTCTAATTTTGACCTCTTGTATATCTCCATCTTATGATTAGCAACCATTGCTTTTAGTTGCTCAGGACTAAATCCTGGAATTCCCTCTCTCCACCTCTCTATCTCAATAGCTACTTCTACTACCCATAACACACTCTTTAAATCCTAGCTCTTTGACCAAGCTTTTGATCACTTCTCAGGATAGAAGTTGCTTGGTGGACAGTGCTGATTCCAGACAATTATACAAGCAAGCTATATGTTTATCCCTTATTTCTAATGCTGAGTACAGATTATTTGGATAAAATGACTGAGATGTAAGTTATGCCAAGTGTCTGGTCACTGGCTGGCAAGTCATTGTAAGACAAATTTCAAACAAGCTTTTCACTTGACAGCAAAGATGTATGTTACATAAGTATAACACTGGAAAGTACCTATAGACCCAGTATTTTCTCTCAAAATGGAGGTGAGAGTTTGGCTGTGAAACTCTGAATTTTACTGGATAATACACTTTCCTTGTGCTTTTCCAGTCCCATTTCAATTTTCAACGTGGTTGTTTCACAGATCATGAAGTCTTTGAGTGCAAACATGCACATACCTCATCAGACGTTAGGGCTGGGCTCCTGCTGTGAGGGTCAGCAAAAATTTGTATTGCCTCCTGCACACAATTTTTGTGTGTGAATGTGAGTTTTGTAAGTGCTAAAAGAAAATCTGGTTCAAGAGATAAAAAATAAAGTTGCCATAGTCTTACCAGACCATAGGGCTGCTATCTCATTAGAGAGAGAGAGAGAGAGAGAGAGGACTGGTGGTGGTTTAACCTGAGGGTCACCACACCTCAGGCGAGGGGAGGGATTGAGAAGGAGAGTCCTTCACGGTAATCTCAGCCAGTATAGGAAAGAGATAATGACCAATGGGAAGAGCCCTGCTGAAATGGTGAGAACATTCTGAGAGATAGATGTAACATGTTAGGATTAGGTGCTGTACTGTAATGTAGATGCGTTTTTAGTGCAATAACAGTGTCTGCTTAAAGCTAATCCAAACCTTGAATGACAGCTCAGTATTGGAAAAAAAGCGCTGCCTTTAGAAAGTTGACAAATATTTCTGCACTTGCTTCCCTTCACTAATGGATAAGAACTTTGCTTTGAAATGGAAATGGTACATCAGTTACCTCAGTTTGAGGCAACATAACGGGAAGCTACTGTCAACATTCTGAATGCTTAGCTGCAACTGGCTTCAGCTCATCAGGTTCCAAGAATGTTTGAAAACTTTAAGAAGCTGTAATGACAGAATATGCTTTTGATGTGGTGTCTTATTTAAAAACCTAATAAATATTTAAGGATTATAACTTTTTTTAACATAGGTATTTTTATTCTAGTATCAATGCTGATGTGTTTGAATTCATAGTTTTATTACATTATTAGATGCTTGTTTTTTTCCAGGAAATTTTGAAAAAGAATTCCAAACCCATTGAATGACTCTTGAGGACTTTACAAAGGGCATTCTGGGTGATTGGTTACGCTGGATGCATGGGAAGAATGGAGAAAGCATAAGAGATCAGGTGGGACATGGAGTTGCCATTAATAAACTGAGGGAGATGGTGGTGTGGGTGCCTGGTGGGCAGGGTGATGGCAATAGTAACTGGGGGACATTATCATGAGAGGGACTGACATTATCCTCTGCAGCAAAGAGCATGAGGCCAAATAGCCATGTTACTGCCTGCTGTGAGGGTTTGGAATGTCTCCTTGGGCTGGAGAAGAAGTTACAGTGGGAAGGGGAGGATCCAGTGGCCATTGGTACCAACGATGTAAGTAGAATCAAGAAAGGGGTCCTGCTGACAGAACATGAGATGTTAGGTGCTAAATTAAAAAGCAGAACATAAAATATAATAATTTCTGGATTACTGTCCAAGTCATGTCCAAACTGGTATTGGATAAATAAGATTAGGGAAGTGAATAAGATTAGATTAGATTAAATTCCCTACAGTATGGAAACAGGCTCTTCGGCCCAACAAGTCCACAATAACTCTTTGAAGGATAACCCACCCAGACCCATTCTCCGACCCTATATTTACCCCTGACTAATGCACCTGAATTAGCATGGCCAATTCACCTGACCTGCACACCTTTGGATTGTGGGAGGAAACCAGAGCATCTGGAGGAAACCCACGCAGACATGGGGAGAATGAGCAAACTCCACACAGACAGTCACCCGAGGCAGGAATCGAACCCAGGGTCCTGGTGATATAAGATAGCAGGATTAACCACTGAGCCATCATGCCGCCTTAGAGAAGTGAATTCATGTCTTAAAGACTGGTGTCTGAGAAGTGGGGCATTGCATGAAAACTAGAGAAAGTGAGGTCTGTATCATTAGGATGGTCTTCACCCAAACTGGAACAGGTCTGGTGTTCTCAAGAACCACAAAAATCAGGTAAGTAGAGAAAGCTTTAAACTAAACAAGCGGGTGAGGGATCAAGTTTGTGTATTTGCAACAGAACAAGAGGTAGAGTCAAGATGGAGAGCACATTATTGTCAAAAATAAAGTTCAGAGAATGATATGAATCTGAACACATGTAGCATTCATGACAAAATCAATAAATTCATAGTGCCCTGAAATGAATAACTATGATCTAATAAATATTATGAAGACATGGTTGCAGGATGACAAAGACTAAGTTCTGAATATTGTGGGGTATAAGGCATTACCTACCTAATCATCTAGATGCAATAGCTAGAAGTGAGCTTGGCTCAGGAGATCAGGTTGTAGAATCTTGTTGGGTGAAGATGTGGATAGTAGGGAAAGGAAGTCACTTGTGGGAGTGATCTTCAGGCCATTAATTAATCGCAACGTAGCATCCTACTGATTATATATTAAATACTGGGTGCTTGTAACAGAAGGACAGCAATAGCAATGCATGAGTTTAATCTACAAATAAAGTAAAAGAAAAATCAGAATGGCAATGGTAGATTCAAGAAAGACATCATAGAATACTGTTGAGGTAGATCCTTAGAGCAACACGTTCTGGAACTGACCACACAGCA
The DNA here is from genome assembly GCF_047496795.1 of Chiloscyllium punctatum. Taxonomy (NCBI): domain Eukaryota; kingdom Metazoa; phylum Chordata; class Chondrichthyes; order Orectolobiformes; family Hemiscylliidae; genus Chiloscyllium; species Chiloscyllium punctatum. Next base: position 43,027,900 of record NC_092739.1, read on the forward strand.
GGCTGTGCTAGACGTGGTATCAGTGATGACGTAGTAATGATCATAATATGATTGATCATTATATCCATTATGAAAGGGAGAAGAGTGGCTCTCTAAGACTAGTAACTGAAAAAGAGCAATTATGTGAGTTAGCTGAAGTGATATTAGGCTAACAGGCAGGTCAGTACAGAAGCTGTGTCAGATATCCACTCCTTCTAAAAAGAATTTCCAAGGGCTAGACCACCATCTGCAGTTAACTAAATGAGTTAAGGAGAACATCAAACCGAGGGAAAAAGCATACAAAAAAAAGGTAATTTACAACTGGTCAGAAGGCAAATAATCACATAAAATGAATAAAGAATTAATCAAGAAAAATAAATTGGAGCTTGAGAGAAAACTAACTAAAAATGTAAAAACAATCAGAATTTCTATAAGTATTTATAAAGAAAAAGAGTAAGTGAAGTGATTAGGTCCTCTAGAGGGCAAGAATGGGAGTCATAACAGGTAAAAAAGAAATAGTGAATATGATAAATAAATCTTTTGCCTCTGTCTTCACTATAGAGGATAGAAGAAGCATCCCTGTAGTAGCTGCAACCCTGAATATTGAAGAAAGAGGAACTTGGTGAAATTATCACCATTTAGGAAATGGTACAAAGAAAGCTGATGGCGCCACAGCTGATAAGTCTCTGGGTCCTCATTTGACTTCATCGTAGTGTTTTAAAAGAGGTGGCTAATGAGACAGTGGATGCTTTGGTGTTAACTTCCTAAAGTTTGTTATATCCCATGAAGGTTTCACTTTGACTTTAAAATAGCAAATATAACCCCTTTATATGAGGGAGGGAGGGAGGCAGATAATAGTGAATTATAAGCTAGTTAACTTGATGTCAGTCATGGGGAATCTCTTAGAAGCAAATCACTGAGGTTATAACTATGTCTGTGCTAAGCCCACAATGTTTTATAATTTATATTATTGAGTGAGATGAAGGATCAAAGATATGATTGCTAAATTTGCAGATAGCACAAAGGTAAGTGAACAAAGTGTCACTTAAACAGAGAATAACTACAGAATTCTGAGATGCACAGGGATCCAGGTGTACCAACGCATGAAACACAAAAGATTACTTTGCAGTGATGGCACAATCAGTCAATCTAATGTGTTGCTAGCCTTTTGAAATGACAGAAATTGAACATAAGACAAGATTTTTGCTTGAGTTATACAGGGCATTGATGAGGCCACATTTTAAATATTATTTACAGTCTTCCGATTTAAGGAATGAGGTAACTGCATTGAAGACAGTTCAGAGAAGGTTTACTAGATTGATACCTGTAATGAGTGAGTTGTCTGATTAGAAAAGCTCAAACAGACTGGGCTTGTTTTCACGAGTTCAGAAGAGTGAGGAGTGATTTGATAGAGGTTTAAAAGAACTTGAACGTTCTTAACAATGTGAATATGGAAAACATGTTCATGCTTGTGGGTAAGTCCAGAACTAGGAGACATTTTTTTTCTCTGAGGATTGGGTGACTTTGGAATTCTGCCTCAGAAAGTTTCAAAGGTGGAGTCATTGAATACTTTTAAGATCAAAGTAGTTAGATTCTTGTTAGGCAAGAAAATCAAAGGTTATTGAGGATATAGGAAATGAGGAATTTGGGACATCAACAGATTGGCCATAAACTCATAGATAATTGGAGGAGCCTTGAAGGGCTGAATAGCCTATTGCTGTTCCAAATTTGTTTAGGGAACCTTCACTTGACATTGAGGGCTGAGCTGCAGTGTTGGAGAACCAAGATTGGCCTTTTCCAGCACCAGTACCCAAATGCATACACCACAACTTACAAAACATAATCCCTATGAGAGAAGGCAAAGAAAATCCCACACAAAGTCACGTATGGATTAGGTGTGTTCTTCAGAAGGAGCAAGAGCATGAGGGTCTGGTTTTCTCAAGTCCACACAAAAGTCCAATCTTTGATCTTTCACAAAGATTATAAAACCAGAGCAGCCACCAATTGAGTCCAAGTTGCGATTAACTGGATACCCAGCCTACTCAACAGGGATATGCTTTACTTACCATTACCCACCCAAGGTGGCATTAGTACTTTGCTCCATTATAATTTCTAAATGAATTTTACCGGGAAACTGCATTATGGAAATAATATTGAATTGGGAAAAATGTCACAGGCTTAATTAAGAGTTAAAAATAATAAGGCAAAATTATTTTTCTAATGTGAAAGAATTCAGAGACATTATGTTCGTAAATAGAGAAAAGAACCAAGAAAGGGACTGGAACGAGGCATTATAATGGATGGCTATTCTTCTACTCATGAAGAATGTGATTTTCTTATTGGCTGTGTACCTGAATTATGTTCCTCTGTGGGAAGACTGCAATTCCTATTTTAAGACCGTAAGATCATTAGAAATAGGAACAGGAGGAGGCCATTCAGTTCAGGCATTCCTCATTTACACTTTCTTGCCTTTTACCCACAACCCTTGATTCCTTTACTGATAAATATTTAGCTATCTCAGACTTAAATATATAGAAGGACCTTGCCACCACAGTTCTCTGTGGCAAAGAAATTCCAAAGACTCTGAACCTTCAGAGAAAAAAATCCTTCCTCATCTCAGTTTTAAACTGGTGCCTCTTACCTCTGAGACTATGATGTATGGTCCTAGACTCTCCTTAAATGTTCAGCAAGTGAAGGTTTGTATAAATGAAAAGTTGTGGAATCAGTTAAAAGCAATTATAATTTAATACAAAGTACTATCCTGTTTAACATATTAAATATTAATGATTTCAGATTAGAAATTAACCAGCAACTAGACTTACCATTAAAAGTTGGAGTCGACCATTTGTGCTTTCTACCTGTTGCCTGAATTCATTTTTTTCTCTTTTGCAATTGTAAATCTCGCAATTAGATTGCTCTACTTGTTTTTCCAAGTTCTCTATCTGATAAAACAGCATAAAATTGCTATGAAGCTCTGAATCAGTTTAAACCAAGTGTTTCCTTGTTCTACAACACTGGGGAAAGCACTGCCTGCACATGTGCAGTTGCAATCTCAGTGTTAGCATCAGAATGCCAGCTGCATTAATGATAGCAAACTCACTTGCTTGACACAGACTAACTATAAAATTCAAGTTATCCGTTTTTATTATTGCATTCCTTAACCAAGTTAACCAACCAACTAACTGCAAGGTTTTGCGTTGAGCACACTTATCATTTAACTGTTTCTTCTGTAAAACGTCCTATATAACAAGGAAATTCATTAAATGGGATTCTCAAATTTCAACGTGGAGATTTGATTCTAATATTTAAGGATAAATTTGCAGGACCTGATCTAACGTTGTGGGAAGTAAGACAGAAAATTACAAGACCCCTTGCAGAAATACTTGCATCATCTATAGCTACAGGTGAGATGCCTGATCACTGGAGGGTGGTTGATGTTGTACCTTTGTTTAAAAAAGATTGTAAGGAGCAACCGGGAAACTATAGACCTGTGAGTTTGCGTTCAGTTAGGGGCAAAATGTTGGAGGTATTTATAAAAAATAAGATTTATGGACATTTAGAAAGGCAAAAAATTGATTAAGAATCGTCAGCATGGTTTTGTGCAACGAAAATCATGTCTCACAAACTTGATTGAGTTTTTTGAGGAAGTTACCAAAATGATTGATGATGATTGCAGAGCAGTAGATGTTTATTCAGATTTTAGTAAAGCCTTTCACAAGGCTCCACACAGTAGACTAATTAGTAAAGTTAGGTTACATGGGATCCAGGGTGAGCTTGCCAATTGGATATATAATTGGCTTCTTGGCCAGAGACAGAAAGTAATGGGTGGAGGGTTGCTTTTCAGACTTGAGGCCTGTGACCACAGCATTGTTTCATTTGATTGGGTCTGGGTCCTCTTTTGTATATCATTTATATAACTGATTGGATGAGAATACAGAAAGCATGGTTAGTAAGTTTGCATCCAATACCAAAATTGGTGACATTGTAGACAGTAAAGAAGGTTTTCTAAGATTACAAAGACATCTTGACCAAGTGGGTCAATGGGCTGAATAATGGCAGATGGACTTCAATCTGGATAAATGCAAGGTACTGCATTTTGGTGTAACAAACAAGGGTAAGGCCTATACAATTAATAGTCGGGCCTTGGGTGGTGTTGTAGAAGAGGGATCTAGGGGTACAGGTACATAAATCTTTGAAGTTTACATCACACATACACAGGGTGATTAAAAAGGCATTTGGCATGCTTGCCTTCGTTGCCCAGTCCTGTGAGTATAGGAGTTGGGAAGTTATGGAGAGATTTACAGGACATTGGTGAGGCCCCTTCTGGAATACTGGGTCAAGTTCTGATTGCTCAGTTATAGGAAGGATATTATCAAGCTGGAGGGGGTTCAGAAGAGATTTACCAGGATGTTGCCTGGTATGGAAAGTTTAAGTTATAAACTTAAGGTGAGAGGAGAGAGATTTTAAAAAGGCATAAGAGGCTATTTTTTCCCAAAGGGGGTGGTTCGTGTGTGGAATAGTGGTGGATGTGGGTGCAATTACAAAATTTAAAAGACACTTGGATACATACATGAATAGGAAAGGTTTGGAGGGATATGGGTCAGCAGAAGACAGGTGGGGATTATGTTCGGCATGGTCTGGTTGAACCAAAGGATCTGTTTCTGTGCTGTATGACTTTGTGACATGTTTGATTGAAGTTAATACAGAAGTATTTTGACCAAAGTACTCAAGAGAAAAATCATTATCAAATGTTGGACTCAAAAGCCATATTACTTACCAATGAGCAACCAAAGCTAGGTAGAAACACGCGGCATAAAGCCTTATCACCCCAGACTCAACTTAGGGAGTCAGCATTCAAAATCTCATTGAGTTTATGATTTCACCAGAGATTGGGAGCTATGACGTAAGTTTTGCTTTTCTCTGTGCTACACTGGAAGGATGCAGTGGAATTCCATTACAATGCTACTTGGTGGTACAATTGGCAACATACACACACGCAAGTGCTGAATTTTAATATTAAGAATTTCCACAGAGATGCTCACAATGCAACTTCCTATAGAGTGTGAGTGTACATTGCTGTTTCTTTTTCCGAGATCTAAAATTCTGCCTCTGACTGGAAACATTTTAGGAGCAGTTATGCATATGCCAGTAGCAGCGGTGCGCATGCACTATTATAACTGGTGATGTTCCAGTCAGCGGCAGAAGTGTCAAGAATTTACACATCTTTTAACATGGGTCACCCTGTCCCATACAGTCATAAAATTTCTTGTTGAAGCACTATATCTAAAAAGTCATTTTAATTTGTCCCAAGCATAAATCTTGTATAGTTGGGGGTTATGATGCATTATACAATGCATACATTGTTTATAATGCATTATGATAAAACCTCAAAATTAGCATTTTTACATGGGGTTTGTGGATTAACACAGCAGCTACAGTTAACCTTCTCCAAGTTTACTTGTTTAGATTAGATTAGATTCCCTACAGTGTGGAGACAGGCCTTTCGGACCAACAAGTCCACACCAACCCTCCGAAGAGTAATCCACCCAGACCAATTTCCCTCTGACTAATGTAGCTAACAGAGCTTAAAAATGTGTTGCTGGAAAAGCACAGCAGGTCAGGCAGCATCAAAGGAGCAGGAGAATCGATGTTTTAGGCATAAGCCCTTCTTCAGGAATTATGCCTGAAACGTTGATTCTCCTGCTCCTTTGATGCTGCCTGACCTGCTTGCTTTTCCAGTAACACATTTTTAAGCTCTGATCTCCAGCATCTGCAGTCCTCACCTTCTCCTAATGTACCTTGTGAGCGGCACGATGGCACAGTGGTTAGCACTGCTGCCTCATAGCGCCAGAGACCCGGGTTCAATTCCCGCCTCAGGCGACTGACTCTGTGGAGTTTGCACGTTCTCCCTGTGTCTGCGTGGGTTTCCTCCGGGTGCTCCGGTTTCCTCCCACAGTCCAAAGATGTGCAGGTCAGGTGAATTGGCCATGCTAAATTGCCCGTAGTGTTAGGTAAGGGGTAAATGTATGGGTAGGTTGCGCTTCGGCGGGTCGGTGTGGACTTGTTGGGCCGAAGGGCCTGTTTCCACGCTGTAATCTAATCTAATCTAATCTAATCTATCTAACACTTTGGGCAATTCCTGAAGAAGGGTTTATGCCCGAAACTTCGATTCTCCTGTTCCTTGGATGCTGCCTGACCTGCTGCGCTTTTCCAGCAACACATTTTCAGCTATAAGAGAAAACCAGAGCGCCCGGTGGAAATCCACGTAGACACAAGGAGAATGTGCAAACTCCACACATACAGTCGCCCAAGGTTAGAATCGAACCTGGGACCCTGGCGCTGTGAGGCAGCAGTGCTAACCACTGTGGATGATGTGTGCCACTTTCAGATACTGACAACAATTGTTTAACCAACTTATCTCTCTTTGCAGGACACATCTTTCTCATAAGGCGACAGTGAAAGGAAGGGTTTCTGACATTAAATGACTCCTAACGTATTTGTTTATCAGTATGTGCTTTTTTATTAAGTTGAAAGCAATCAAAAGAAGAGATTGTATATAAAGATGTACACCAGACCTTTTCTTCATACATCCTTTTTGCTTCTCGTAATTCAGATCGCAGTTGACAGACTGTGGTCTCCAATTCTGTAAGCTGCCGTGAGTACATTGTGCTCTGATTCTTGGCCTGGTCTCTGGAGGTAGGAAAAATGTTGACTCAATATTTTTCATTATTTACTAACAGAAAAATATGTTTAAAAATTTTAAATGTATATTCAGTAAATATGAATATTCAGTAAATATGAATATGGCTGAACACCAAACAACACTCCCAGAAAATAAACAGAATGGAAGAATTGTAAATACTTGTTACCCAAACTGGGTTCCTCCTTGTTTACAGAACATAATCCAGTTACCATAATTAAACACTCCCAAAACCACACATCTCAATTAAGCAAATAGATTTAAAAGAAGCTGTAAAAGGAAAAATATGTCTACATACATTTTGTACACTGGGGTGAATGAGAAAATACAGGAAACTATTGAAGTTTGATCAAAAGGGCAAAGAGAAACATAATCTTCGCTGGTATGCTGTTGTCCAAGAAAAACAGTAAAATATTCAATAACAGTAAAAGATCTGTCAGAAAGATGAGAACCAAACTGTTGCAAAAAGACCTGGAATATGGGAAGGCATGAGAAACATGCCCACCTCAAACAAGAATATCTCGTGTAAAGTTAAATGAGAAACTTAAAATATTCTCCATCACTTGAGAAAAAAAAACTGGAAAAAAGATGGAACTAAAAGCCTGATGAGATCTCTGGACCTGATGGATTACATCCTGGGGATTTTAAAGGATGTGGTTGTTGTGGAAAGTTTTAGACTTTGAACAGGGTTAAGCACAGCCCAATATATTTATGTTATAAAGACTCTGATGGACGAAAATGAACTGTTCAGCTTTTCTTGCTGCACAACTAGTTTTCCTCCAGTTGGGTCAGAAAAATTCTTCAAAGTCCACTGGAACCTTCAGTACTGCTCACCATGTTGTTTGATGAACCCTAAGCACTATTACCTTACTGAAAGATAAATCAGGTAGATTTGCTGACATCCTCCTCCTTCAGGATGAAGATCCATAGGGACTAACTGGTCTATTGTGGAAAGAAAGTCATTTGGTAGGCTAACAAGCAGAGGCTTTTGTCTAAAACATGACGTTTTTCACTGTTCGATGGCAATTAAGCACAAATTACGTTAGTTCAATATAAGGTTCAAAGTCATTTTTTTACCTTGCAGAGCTACTTTTTGATTTTTAGGAGTTACTTTTTGTTTTTTAAGGGCTCCTCTTTGCAGCCTATTTTCCTATTGCAGTTGTTTTCAAACCTTTACACAACCACTCACTCCCCTTTGTGGTTTTCTTCCTGCCTTGCAGACCCTCATCCTCTCTCGGTAGCTCTCCTCTCCCCTGCTCCACTTCAGCTCCTCTCTCCCCATTTTTCAGGTCACATTGTCATTCCACCCCCAGCTCCATGATTTTGTTTCCAGGACCTAGCTTTGTTACACAGCTTCACACCCCAGGCTCTTGGCCTAATTCCTGGCTTTCCCTACCTCCCTCCCCCGTCTTGCTGACCTTGCTCTGCAGTCTCAGTCATCTGTCCAGCTACCACTGGTCTTGCTGACTGCTACAATTCACCTTGCTTCTTCTGGTTATCCCACATTTGTTGCTGATTGTTTCCTTATGAAATTATCAGTGATAAATGTGGGACAGAACAAGTCTTTAACTGGTGGAGCAGCTCCTCACCATTTCCTTGCATTTAATTAAAATCAGTTATAACATTATGGAATGGCAGACCAGACGGATGGGCTGAATGGGTCGATTCCTGCTTCTATCCCTCATGATCTTTTCTGACTGGTCATTGCCATTAGTGAATTTTCCAGGATGACTTGGAGAATTTGTGGGGATAATTCACCCCCATGTATTTTCACCTCTGGTATGATAGTTACTAACACTATAAGGGAGACCAAAATGGTAGGACATTGCTTTTGGGATCCAGAGCTATTCTCCATCCAAGTCCATATGTCATCATCCTATTGGCATTGATTTCAGCATTAAGCCTTTCAAAGTCTAACACCTTGTGCAACAGCAACCACATCTTTTAAGATCTGCCAACTTTTTAAATCCCAAGAGAGCACATTCTGACGGAGTATGGAACAGAGTATAATCAAATTTGTTTCCATGGTCATCCCCCAATATTGAAGCATATTCACAACCACATTGTCTTGGGGAATCATGGAGTCAGGAAATGTTTGCATAATGATTCCCAGGATTAGGGTATTATCTCCGAGGATGACCTTAACCTTCCATTGTACCTGGAGTAATATGTGGTTATGGGGGTAGTGGCCCGAGTACCTGTGAGCATTACCAACTGATCTATATAAAGGGAATGTGTTTTGTTTGTTAAGGGCCTCTTTGACTTGACGTAGCACAGCTATGAAGGGTGTCAAAGGGGTCATCTAGCTTGTACAGGCTTTAATAAACTTTAACTGTTTGCAGATGTTGGTGTGTGAGAATTGCACCTCTTGTGTGAAACCTTGGGAAAAGAACCTAACGGGGCGACCCCTGTTTCCACAGAATCATTTTCTGTGGTTTCACTTACCCACAGTTTACCACAGCCGGAACTTATAAAATGGTATGTTCCAGCACTACTGTATACATTAAAATGCAAAAGAAGCTTGGATAAAATATTGTTTTAGGTGTTTGATGCTGATAGGATTAACGCTGACGAGTGCTATAAGCACTACTTTGTATGCTGATGTCCTAGAGATTGGCGATAGACCAACTTAACAGGGTCCATTAGATGATCTTCCCCATGTGGCAAGTTTCCGATCAACAAGTGGGTGAATAATGTTAAATGCCTGCTTAAGGGTTTCAAATGCCAACTGGGCGGGCATACCACCCACAAGCTTTCCTGCCCCAGAAAAAAAGAGGAAACTTGATGAGATGTCCATTCTGCACTATGCCAACCAATCGCATGGGAGCTCACTTCATATCCAAACTTACTGGAATCTCAGTGTCAGCTGGAAATATGCACAGTCCTGAACTCCATCATTCTAATCATTGGTGCTCAGTACCTTGGCAAGCAAACAGGGAACATGGGATTGTGACCTCACTCCAGGTGCTCCTTCTTCACAAGTAAACCAGACAGTCCCAACAATCATCCAGCTCAAGGGTGAAATACTTTCAGGTCCCCTTAGAAGTTTCCTCTCGGGTCACTCCAGAGGAACTGCATTTCCACTTTCATCCTCCCTGCTACCCTCAGCCTCAAAGGAGTTCAAGTCAAGAAATTCAAGGGTGCATCTGCCTTTAGGCAAAGTACACTCAGCACATTTGAGTCCTCTGGTCACAAACACTCCAGGGTTTGCCAACCAAACCTCCAAGGCCATGGACTCCATTGTGGATTGGGGTTCCACCACTTCACCTACAGAACCCAAGAATGCATTGAGATGTGGTGGAAGGGAGAGGAAGATAATGACCTTCTGAGGGCACATAGGCAGCACCAATGACACCTTATTGTAAATACATTCACACATTTGTAAATATATTGTTCACTTTTTAATCAGATATGTGAGAAAATATCTGTCGAGCTGCAACTACAAGATTTAGGATAGAGTTTTCAAGAGAAAAACTGTTTCTGCTTATGAGCACATAGATTTAAAGTGATCTGTAAAAGAAGCAAATATGACTTAACAAAATCTTCTTTTCACCCAGTGAGTTGTTAACAGATGGAATGCACTGCCTGCAAATGTGGGGGAGGCAGGTTCAACTGAGGCACTCAAGAGGGTATTGGATTTTTTTTGCATAGAAGTAGGGTGCAAGGTTATTGGGAAAAAGTAGGAGATTGCATGCGGTAAAGATGTTCATTTGAAGAGCAGTGCAGGCATCCTGGTGGGCTGAATGGTCTCCTTGCGCACCGTAACGCTTCTGTGATTTGATTGAAGGTACACAGTCTCGTCACCCTCGGAGATACATGAGGTTTTATGCTCCAGTGCATGAAATGAGCATCTCCTACATCATCTACAGGCTATGGGAACTTGAAAGATGCTTGCTACTTTGGCACCAAGGGTTACTCTTTCAAGACTACAAATAATTGCTTGTGGTCAAAATTGCTTATGGTGGCTTAATGCCATTCACATCGCATGTGCGCCTTTCACCTGTATTCTATCGATGTCTGTGTAACACGGATGCCCCCACCCTCACAGAATGAAACACTACCCTGCTCATTCCATTTATTTGTGATATGCTTTCCTTTGTTGGTCAGAGCATTGAGTACAGGAGTTGGGAGGTCATGTTGCAGCTCTACAGGACATTGGTTTGGCCACTTTTGAAATATTGTGTCCAACTCTGGTCTCCCTCCTATTGGAAGGATGTTGTGAAACTTGAAAGGGTTCAGAAAAGATTTACAATGATGTTGCCAGAGTTGAAGGATTTGAGTTATAGGGAGAGGTTGAATAGGCTGGGGCTGTTTCCCCTGGAGTGTCAGAGGCCGAGGGGTGACCTTACAGAGATGAAAAATCGTGAGGGGCATGAATAGGGTAAATAGACAAGGTCTTTTCCCTGGGGTGGGGGAGTCCAGAAATAGAGGGCATAGCTTTAGGGTGAGAGGGGAAAAATTTTAAAGGGACCTAAGAGGCAACCTTTTCACACAGAGAGTGGTGCGTGTATGGAATGAGCTGCCAGAGAAAATGATGGAGGCCGGTACTATTACAACATTGAAAAGACATCAGGATGGGTATATGAATCAGAAGGATTTAGAGGGATATGGGCCAAATGCTGGCAAATGGGATTAGATTAGTTTAGGATATCTGTTCAACATGGACAATTTGGACCGAACGGTCTGTTTCTGTGCTGTACATCTCCATGACTCAATGACTTGTTTACACCATAATGGAAGGAAACACCAGTCATTTCTCATGCATAGAATCATAGAATCCTTAGAGTGTGGAATCAAGCCATTCAGCCCATCAAGTCCACACTGAGCCTCCGAAGAGCCCCCCAACCCCCCACCCTGTAACCTTACATTTCCCATGGCTAATCCACCTAGCCTGCACATCCCTGGAAACTATTGGCAATTTAACATGGCCAATCCACCTAACCAATGCATTGAGTCTCAGAGACAGCCTCTTCTGACAGCTGGTGAACCCTCCAGTGTTAACATTCCTTTCCTGATAACCCTGCCAATTAACCTGACTTTGAAATTCCCCACATTCCCATCTAACCCATCTATCTTGATCAACCCACCTCACTCCCACAGCCCCAGGAATATTGAGTTAACGTGCCAGATATATCAGTCTACTGTCCCCCATCAGTCATGCTGTTGCTTTTGATAATACTTCCACACCCGACATTACACCTTTTCCTTCAATGCTTACCAGTAGAATTTGCTTCATTTGACACCTTACATGAAAAGCTAGTCTCCACTGCATTACATATCCTTGTGAGCAGACAATAAACAAAATACCCAAGACACATGGAGCATCTATGGTTTTTTAACTTTCAATTGCCCATACAATGACAGTAATGCGTGATGGATTTGGCAAACCAGTTAAAAAGATGCAATTTACTGATTGATTTTCTTGAAAATCATCCTGTGCCTTTTTGGGGAAAGTCTATACTTACTGTATAGCCTCCACTTGGTTCTGGAAACTTGTGGCAAAGCTGCGAGAACGGTTTACTTTTTCAGTTAGTGCTGACAATTCTTCCTCATGTTCATGATTCAGCTGTTCTACTCTATGGAAAAGTGATTACTGGTTATCGTATAATTCATCATGTCGTGCCTTTATCTTTATCTAATCTTAAAATCCCAAAGAAAATTTGCAAAGGTACTATCTGGTAACTCTTTACAAGTGGGTCTCAAAACCGATGCCATTTCAAAAAAAGGAATACCAATTAAGAATTATGATCTTTGCTTGTTATCTTTGAACAGCCAATAAGCTGATCTCCTATGACACCTCTCCACTAGGCTCAGATTTCATACTTTTGAGTGGGATTGGGGGGAGGGGGAGAGAGAGATAGAGAGAGAGACAAAGACGGCATGGGTGTTAACTAAACTTTCCTTCTCAATAAGGGTGAAATTATAGCTGTACTAACCCTAGGAAAAGGAGACAGTGAAAATAAGGCTGCGTAATGTCAGTTGAATATTGTGGAAGTCACGTAAAAGATTGCATACTAAAGCCTGGATTTAGCTGACAGTGTCAGGGAAGGGAAAGCTTTGATATTTGACTATCTTGTAATTTTTTTTCTCTTCCATCACAGTTATTGTCATGTCTAACCAATGTTTACATTTTAACCCTTATCCACCCTTTGCCTCCACTCACCCAGAGGTTACAACTTTCATTATAAGTTGGTGGAAGGTGTTTCAAGTCAATGCTGTCAGACTGTACTCTGATTACCTCCTTCATTATTGCAATAAATTATCACAACCTCAGGTTCATTGGATTAGTCAGAGATGTGGCAGTGAATAGAACGTGATAGTTTTCACACTGTTAAAGCCAATAACATCACCTATAAGTGTGATAAGTGATGCAGTTGAAGGTTGATTCTTCTAAATAGGACTTTACATTGTTGTAGCCTTAAGTTAAGATCTTTTGGTAACATTTTCAATAAAATTAAATGTTTTTTTCTACTCACTTGTGGGTTGTGGGTATCACTGGCGGGGGCAGCAATAATTGCCCATTGAATCATAGAAATGTACAGCACTGAAACAGACCCTTCGGTCCAACTTGTCCATGCCGACCAGATATCCTAACCTAGTCTAGTCCCATTTGCCAGAACTTGGCCCATATCCCTCTAAACTCTTCCCATTCATATACCCATCCAGATGCCTTTTAAATGCTGCAATTGTACCAGCCTCCACCACTACCTCTGGCAGCTCATTCCATACACGCACCACCCTCTGAGTGAAAAACTTACCCCTTTTATATCTTTTGTATCTCTTTTATATCTTTTCCCTCTCACCCTAAACCTATATCCTCTAGTTCTGGACTCCCCCACCCCAGGGAAAAGACCTTGTCTATTTACCCTATCCATGCCCCTCATGATTTTAGAAACCTCTATCAGGTCACCCCTCAGCCTCTGACACTCCAGGGCAAACAGCCCCAGCCTGTTCAGCTTCTCCCTATACCTCAAATCCTCCAATCCTGGCAACATCTTTGTAAATCTTTTCTGAACCCTTTCAAGTCTCACAACACCAGAATTGTAAGCAATTTTCCAAAAGTGGCCTAACCAGTGTTCTTACAGTTGCAACATGACCTCCCAACTCCTGTACTCAATACTTCTTCACTATCCTATCTACCTGCGACTCCATTTTCAAGGAGCTATGAACCTGTACTCCAAGGTCTCTTTGTTCAGCAACAGTCCCCAGGACCTTGCCATTAAGTGTATAAGTCCTGCTCGGATTTGCTTTTCTAAAATGTAGTAGCTCACACTTATCTAAATTACACTTCATCTGCCACTCCTCATTGGCCCATCTGATCAAGATCCTGTTGTAAACTGAGGTAATTTTCTTTGCTGTCCACTACATCTCCAGTTTTGATGTCATCTGCATCAAATTATGTCATTTACCTCTTATGCTCACATCCAAATAAAAAACGAAAAGCAGTGGACCCAGCACCGATCCTTGTGGCACTCCACTGGTCACAGGCCTCCAATCTGAAAAACAACCCTCCACCACTACCCCCCATTTTCTACCTTCAAGCCAGTTCTGTATCCCAATGGCTAGTTCTCCCTGTATTCCATGAGATCTAGACTTGCTAACCAGTCTCCCATTTCCAACTGCACCTTCAAATATCTTTAGTGCATAACAGAATGGTATTTTCCAAGGACTCAAAGCATGAGAAAACTGGCTTGAAGAAATTGAAAGTTAAAATGAAAAAAAATCATCTACCCGGTGTTTTATTATTCCTTACAAACAACAGAGCCTTTAATTTGAAACAAATTTCTTTGAAACTCAAAATTTGAATATGTGGTCCCATTTTGCATAAATTGGGATCTCATGAAAAAAAATTGGTCACTAAATTATGTGATTAAAAGAGGAATGTTAGCCAAGATAATGAAAAATTACCTGTTCTGCTTTGAGGTCAACGTGTGTAAATTTACCATGTCATTAATGTATCACTCAGCACTATCCTGAATGATTATTATTGTTCTGTTACTTATCAAATTAAGTTATGCTAAATCTTCAAAGAACACTAAAGAGGTCCCACACTGGGGTTGACTGGATGTCAAGATCGGACAGAGATACAAGAGAGATTTACGAGAATGGTATCATGAATAAAAAACTTCAGTTATGTGCAGAGACTGGGAGAAAGTGGAGTTGTTTTTCTCAGAACAGAGAAGGTTAAAAGGAAATTTGAGAGAAGTGTTCAAAGTCATCAAATAGGAAGCCATCAGAGAAAATAAGAATAAACAGTTTCTAATGACAGAAGGTTGGGAATTAGAGCACACCGATTCAAAGTGGTATACAAAAGAATAAGCAGGAACATGGGGAAATATTTATTTATTTAAAAAACTGTTGTGAGCAAGAATGCAATGCCTAAAAGGGTGGCAGAAGCAGTTCTAATCACAACTTTAAAGTGGAATTAGATAAACATTTGAAGAGAAAAAAACTTAAAGATCTTGGAGAGACAAAGGATGTGAGACTAACTAGCTCTACCAGAACCAGCACAGGCACAATGTCCTGGCAGCCACCTCCTGCGTTGAATTATTTTACACAGAAGCAGAGAAAGTAGAAGGAGTAGGCCAGTCGGCACTTGAGCCGACTCTGCCATTCAATAATGATCACGATCCAACTCAGTATCCTGTTCCTGCTTTCTCACCAAACCCTTTCATCTCCTGATTCTAATTTTATGATTCCACAAAAATGTAACAGCAAAAATAAAATCACAATTCTTTCCAATTGTTCAACTGGGGACAGTGCTTTATGTGCATGAATATGTCCTGGTTTGATACATGTTTAGTCTCAGCAAAAATATTGTCAAGCAGCCACTGAGGAAAGACAGTTGCCTCCCTCAAGGAGAGGAAGAAACTGGACGAAGAATTAGTGTTGGACTTTTGTATTGGGTCTCCAAGCAGCTCACATTCACATCAGTTGTGAAGGGTGTCAGGCATAATCCTCCTGCAGCAACATATCCCAAGGAAGTAGTGAAGTGAATACACACTTGAATTCAATGTTGTGTCACCCTCTTTATTCGTTAACAGTGTAATAATACTAAATATAGGTTATCATCCTTTCATTAATGATGCATCAAGAGCCCTTTGGAATAAATGGTCTTTCCAAGGGGAATATACAGAGATATTGTTTGAAAGAGCAGCTCCTTCCTGCCTTTAATGTGTGAGCACACTCAGCATATCCAGTAGCCTGAGAAAACAGAAGCAATGAATTTCTGGTCACCTCACCTAAAGCACAGCAAAAAAATGCACTCCGACTGGGATTCAGGATCATATGCTGGTAAGACAGTCAGGCCAGGGGTTTGTCAGTTAATGATTAATCGTGTGAATCAAAAAAAGATTAAAATACAATTGAAATCGCACTTCCTTAAAGTGACAAGTTGTTGCACTTAGACACAGACAGTTTAAAGATGTTGTTCCCAGCCAATGAGGAAATACCAATCGCTGGATGAAACGGATAGTTGAACCCGCAGTGACAAAATGTTTGCCTTGTCATATTTGCCTGTCCTCCTCCCAAGTTACTGATTAAAGTGGCAGTCATCTACTTGCTTGTATACACTTTCTGAAGCAATGCAGATGTTTAACAGCACAATGCAATGAATCCTTATGTTGCTACACAATAAGCCTGTCTGTTCAAAGCATCAACTAACTAGCAATTTTCTGCTCAAATCATGCTTTCTGTTTCATGGTTTACAAAACAATACAAACACAAAGAACAAAACAGCACAAGACCAGACCCTTCAGCCCTCCAAGCCTGTACCAACACATTTTGTCCTTCCATACTAAAACTGTCTTCACTGACAGGATCCGTATCCCTCTATTTCCTTCCAATTCATTTACTCATTCCACCATCTCCTCTGGCAGCGTGTTCCAGGCCCTCACCACGATTTCTGTGAGAAACTTGCCTCGCACATCGAACCTGTGTCCTGTAGTAATTGACCCCTCCACCCTGGGGGAAAAAGCCTCATACTTTCCACTCTATCCACGCCATTCACAATCATATAAACTTCTATCAGTTCGCTCCTCAACCTCCCATG
The DNA here is from genome assembly GCF_047496795.1 of Chiloscyllium punctatum. Taxonomy (NCBI): domain Eukaryota; kingdom Metazoa; phylum Chordata; class Chondrichthyes; order Orectolobiformes; family Hemiscylliidae; genus Chiloscyllium; species Chiloscyllium punctatum. The sequence goes on from NC_092739.1 coordinate 43,044,630, forward strand.
TTCCAGTGAAAACAAACTCAGTCTGACCAACATTTTTTCATAGCTATAATCCTATATACCAGGCAGCATTCTGGTAAAACTTTCCTATACCCTCTCCAATGCATCCACATCCTAATGGTAGTGTGGTGACCAGAACTGTATGCAATATTCCAAGTGTGGCCTCACTGAGGTTCTTTAAAGCTGCAGCATAACTTGTCTACCCTTATACTCAATGCTACTTCCATTGATGGCAAGAATTCCAAAAGCCTTTTTTACTTCCTTATCTACCCATGTTGCCATCTTCAATGATCTGGGAACCTGCACACCGAGATCGCTCTGCATATCAATACTTCGAAAGGTTCTGCCGTTTACTGTATAATTTTCACCTGTACCTGACCTGCCAAGATGCATCACCAGAATAAATTTCATCCACCATTTTTCTGCCCATGCCTCCAACTGCTCTATATCCTGCTATATCCTCTGACAATCCTCATCACTATCCACAACTCCACCATCTTTACTAATTAGACCAGCTCCACAAACTTACTAATTAGACCAGCACTTTTTCCTCCAAATCATTTATGCAGCTCACGAACAGCAAAACTGCCAGCACTGATCCCTGTGGAACACCTCTAGTCACAGCCCTCCATTCCGAAAAGCATCATTCCACCACTACCCTCTGTCTCCTATGACTAAGCCAGTCGATTCTCTTGCGCCTCAGATGCTGCCTGACCTGCTGTGCTTTTCCAGCACCACATTCTTGACTCTGATCTCCAGTCCTCACTTTCACTTCCAAAGATGTCTGTCAATGCTCCAGAAATTTGTTCTCTTGCCTCCCTCAATATTCTGGGATAGATCCAGTTGGGATATGGGGACTTATCTGTTTTAAGATGCACAACACTTCTTCCTTTTTAATAGCAACTTGACTTAGAAACTCGACACTCCCTTTCATGAGATCATCCTCCACCAATTCCTTTTCTTTGGTTCATTTAGGACCTCACCAACCTCTTCAGGCTCCACATATAGATTCCTTCCTTTGCCCTTGAGTGGGCCAACCCTTTCCCTGGTGACGCTTTTGTTTTTTATGTATATATAAAAAGCCTTGGCATTCTCCTTAATCCTGTTTGCTAGCGACTTTTCATGACCCCTTTTTAGCCCTTTGAATTCATTGTTTTAAGTTCTTTCCTAATCTCCTTATATACTTTAAGGGCTTCATCAGTTCCCATTCTCCTATGCCTTATGTATGCTTCCTTTTTCTTGTTGACCAAGGTCATAGCATCCCTGGTCACCCAAGGTTCACATAACTTGCCATACCTATCCAGAATTCTCGCAGAAACAGCCGCTCCTAAACTCTTATCAACTGCTATTTGAAATACTCCCACATGGCTGATATGGATTTATCCTCAAACAGCCGCCTCCAATCAACATTCTCCAGTTTCTGCCTAATATTGTTGAAGTTTGACTTCCCCCGTTAAACACTTTCACCTGACGGCTGCAGTTATCTCTATCCGCAAGTATCTTAAACTCATGATATTTTGGTCACTACTCCCAAAATGCTCCCTCACTGAAACTTCACTCACCTGGCTGGGCTCACTTCCCAATACCAGGTCCAATTTATCCCTTCCCTGCTGGATAGTTTACAGACAGTGTCAAGAAACCCTCCTGAATGGTCCTTACAAATTCTGCCTCATCCAAGCCCCTAGTACATAGTGAGTCTTACCACAACAACCCTGCTGTTTTTACATCTTGCCAAAATCCGTCCACATATTCTCTCCTCTATCTCCCACTGGCTGTTGGGAGGCCTGTAGTATTCCTGAAGAAGGGCTTATGCCCGAAATGTCGATTCTCCTGTTCCTTTGATGCTGCCTGACCTGCTGCGCTTTTCCAGCAACACATTTTTAAGCTCTGATCTCCAGCATCTGCAGTCCTCACTTTCTCCGGCCTGTAGTATATCCCCAGCATTGTGATTTCACCGTTCCTTTTCCTGTGCTATACCCAGATTGCCTCGCTGCATGAATCCTCCGATGTATCCTCCATCAGTACAACTGTGAGATACTCCCTTACCAGTAATGCAAACTTTGAGCAGAACTGTCAGAAACGAAACAATTACGCAAGATCCATTACTGACTCAGTTGATAGTTTTCTTCATTAAAGAGGAATTACATAGTCTTTGAGAAGTTTGAAAAGTAGTTTATAAGCAGCTAAAGATGTGAATATGTCACAGCCATTAAATACTGTAGGTTGATTGGGAGAATATTATATTGATAGTTTTCTTTGAGACTTGAGTGCTGTACTTACTTTGATTCAGTATGGATCCTTAAGGTTATTAGATGTCAAGCGTCTAATCCCCAAATGATCCAAAGTAGCATTATCTTGAATAAAAATTATTTAAAATCCTTACAGCAAACTAATTTTAGATTTTATTTTAGATGACAAAGTAATAACAGTAAATCCAATAGCTTTCATGCACTAAAAAAGATACCTCTTTAGCTGAAAACAGATGAGCACTGATAGAGGAAGAAGAGCAAGGGGGGAGGTCATTCAGACCATTATGCTGTAGAAAGAGCTAATTAGTCCCACACTCTTGCACTTTTCCATAGTCCTCCACACATTTCCTTTAATTATTTATTCAATGCCCCGTTGAAAATTATTTTTGAATTTACTAACAATACCCTTTCACATAGTGAATGCAACGTGCTTTGCAAAATCATTTCTTCACATCATCCTAGGTTCTGTGACCCTTTGCCATGGTAAATAATTTCTTCATACTTAACCTATTACACCCTTCACGATTCTGAATACATCTTTCAAATCTCCGAATCTCTGCTCTTACGAGTACAAGCCCAGTTTAGTCCTTATGTAAAGGACGTACTTCACATTGATGCCATTCTAATCAAATTCTCTCCACTTTCCTTAAGGCATTGACATCCCTCCTAATTAGCCACAGTATTCCGGACGGGGGTCAGGTAGTTTGGTAGGTTCAATGGCTGTTCTGTGAAGCAGAACAACAACAACAGCGTGGATTCAATTCCCACACCAGCTGAGGTTACCATGAAGGACACTCTGTCTCAACCTCTCCCCTTGCCTGAGGCGTGATGACTCGGATTAAACCACCACCTGCTGAATCTCTCTAACAAGGGAGCAGGCCTATGGACTGATAGGACTGTGGCGATTTTGCCCTAGATGGTGACATGAATAGTGTTTAAGAAAGGTTCAGCATCATATTATTGATTTTGTATACTAATTTCTCAATTTGAGAAAGTAAGGATCCACATGAATTTTAAAATAGCATTCTTAATTTGGTCTATCACTTCACCAGCAGGCACCTCTGTTCCTGTTCCTTCTTGTAATTGTACCTCTGAGTTTATAATACTTCTCCTATACCAACATCCCCTCAAGGCCAACTTGGCTGGACAATTGTATCACAGAGTCATAGAGATGTACAGCATGGAAACAGTCCCTTCAGTCCAACTTGTCCATGCTGACCAGATATCCTAAATTAATCTAGTCCCATTTGCAAGCACTTGGCCTGTATCCCTCTAAACCTTTCATATCCATATACCCATCCAGGTGCCTTTTAAATGTTGTAATTGTACCAGCCTCCACTACTTCCTCTGGCAGCTCATTCCATACATGCATCACCCTTTGTGTGAAAAAGTTATCCCTTAGGTCCCTTTTAAATGTTTCCCCTCTCACCCTAAATCTATGCCCTCTAGTTCTGGACTCCCGCAACCCGGGGAAAAATCTTGTATATTACCCTATCCATGCCCATTATGATTTTATAAACCTCTATAAGGTCACCCCTCGGCCTCTGCCGCTCCAGAGAAAATAGCCCCAGCCTATTCAGCCTCTCCCTATAGCACAAATCCTCCAACCCTGGCAACATCTTTGTGAATCTTTTATGAATCCTAAATTCTGGTTTAGCAGCATTGTCTATTTCCCAAGAATGAATATTTAAAAATCTTCTCTTTTTTTTCCCTAGATTGAATCACTTTGTACACACTTGCATTAAATTTCACCTGTCATTACATTACTGTCTATATTTTCTTGCAGTTCATTAATATTCTGCTCACTATTACTACCATATTACTATACTTTGTGTCATCTGCAAACTTTGAAATGATGTCATGTATACCTAAATGCATATTACTAATACACATCTAAGAGAGCGATGGTCTCAATATCAACCCCTGTACAACATAATTGCACATTTTACCACAGTTTGAAAAACAATTCAACTGTACCTCTGATGCCAAAACTTCCATGGTAATAGATTCACTGTCTGAACTTAGCCCCCAAATTCTGAGGGTTTCTTCAAAAGGATGTGATAAAGAAGAAATCATTTAAAAATTGGGGTGCCTTTTCTAAAACTATTGGTGCCCATGTCACTTGTAAAATGAGATAAATATATTTACCAGGTGGCTCAGACTAATGACATTAACTAACCTCATGCCATTGTCAGGGATAGCTGGTTTGCTTTGTTGTTTTGCAGACTGCTAAGCTACTGCAACAATCCACAATTGATGACCTCATTGGTGGTGGTAATGGATGATGCAGCTCAGGATGTCTTTGCTCCACAGTCAAGCATCTTTATAAATTTCAGGTTTCTCCAATAATGGTCAGATGAGTCTTCTAATCTCTCTTAACAGAATAATTTCTCTTATGAGAAGTTAGAGTCACTGAATGACTTCACCAAAATGTAATTCTAGGTATAGCTCGACTGGCTGATTTTGCAACCCCACACCTATCTTTAACCTGAACAAAACAAAGTCAGCCTCAATGCTTAGGAGGTTTAAGAATGACCAGGTAAGGTTCACCAGCACTATCCAACCAAGATGGATTTACCAGCTACTACTCAAACTGCCATACCTCTTGAGTGACTTTGTCATAGCTCCTCCCTCAATATCTAAGACATGCTATTGGGTAGAACATTAAACATTTTGTGCATAAATTGAGGGACATTATATTGATTCTGTAGGCAAGGCAGATTGTTTGAGGGTCTTGTTTTACTTTTCTTGAATAAAAGAGTTGGTCATCAACAGCTACTGAAAGGTAAACAGGCAGACTCGTTCACTATTTACTAACTGGTGAAGAAAGTAGAGATATTTTAATTACATTATTTTGGGTGGAAATCAGCATGGTAAAGGTGAAACTGAAAAGTCTAAGTTATTTTTTAGTGAGATATATCTGTTCTCCCCTTGTCATTGGTAGAATTCACAACATGAATAGGTAACAGCAAGTATGACTGTCCTATGGGAATAATATACCTTAAATGTATGTTAGATTCAATTTGTATACTCCCAAACCCAATGGCTATCTAAACTATAATTTATCCTTAAAAATAAATTCATGAAACTCTTGGGTATTTCCAAAAGGCAATAAATCTCCCCTGTCTCATGTTGGGTCATGTTTCAAATTAAATAGACAAGCGAGCATCAGTCAGTGCTGTTGGTATAGTGAAAAATTCAGTGTTGAAAGCAATTTCCTCCTCCTCCACTCCCATCACTCCTTCACATAAATTAGGGCCATAACCAAAGACCAATGAAGTAGATAGTTGCTAAGTTATTTTAAAATTAACTGAGGGGGAATCTTCATGCAACCATCACTGATAACTGTTTCTCTGAGGTTCAAGTTGTCTTTGTTGGGCTTCATTTAAAGCTACTCCAATACTCAGTGAACAGTTTGACAAGAATTGTGAATCCCAATATCACACTACCTTCTAGGATCACTTTACACCCCTTTAACCTCCTAACAAATTCATTAAGAGTCTTAAAACAAGCTTAGTATTAAGTGCACTGTTCAACATACAAAAGTAATGTAGGCAACACTTGTGGCTGTAATTATTAAATAAAGGTGATCTCTAAGGTTATCAGAAACTTTGATGTAGTCACAATGGTCGGCAGATGTCACACTAATGACACAAACCTTGACTTAAGAATCGAGTCATTGTTCTCTGGAATAAAGGGTGGAATTTAATGAGTGCAATGAGCTCTCTCCCTCTCATTGGAGAACCAGCAGGCGCTTTGAATCGCTCCTGTCCAGGAAACCTGACACAAGTTGAAGGTAATCAGGCACTTCCATCAAGACGGACATTTGATTAAGGCCTCACACTTGATTAAGCCTTCAATTGAGTGGAAATCTCTCCCTGAGAACTGCCTGCCAATCAGAGGTCAGAATTCAATTGCCAGATCTGATACATCTCTGCCTGCAACAGGAAATATTCATGGATCCCTGGATAGAGGTGAGTGTGGGCAGTTGGGGTCTTGGAAGGACAGATTTCAGAACAGTTTAATTGTTTTGTTAAGAACCTCAAATATTTTCTAGTGAGATGGTCACTCTCGATCCTTGAGTTTGGTCAGAAGGCAAAAGGATGGCAGGGTTCCCACCCTACAACTCCCATTCAGACAGTGACTCATTCCTCCAAACCTGCCTTGAGGAGAATTATATCTACCCAAATAACCAATAACATGTACAAAACTGAACAAAAACACTTGCAAGCATTTATTTAAATGCACTTTCTCAAACTAATCAAACTGTTGAAACTACAGGAAATAACCAAGCAAATAGAAGGTTTTTCTCTCTAGCGTAGAGAAATATGAGTTGTGCCAAAGATGACAAAAACTTAAACTGAATTGATAAGAGTAGTCCTCGGGTGAAGGGGAAGGTTAACTATCAAAATATTCTGCAGGAACTGGGGAACGTAGATTAGGAATGGCTGTTTGAGGGTGAAATTACATCTGATACGTGGGAGACTTTTAAAGGCCAGTTGATTAGAATTCAGCATCAGCATGTTCCTGTGAAAAATGAAAGATACGGATAGAAAAATTCGGGCACCTTGGGTGACAAGAAGAATTGTGAGCTTAGTCAAAGAGAAAAAGGAAGCATTTGCAAGGTTTAGGAAAGTGAAGACAGGTAGAGGCCTCGAAGAATATAAGAAAAGCAGGAAAGAACCTAAAGATGGGATGGGGAATGTAGCGACTTTAACGAGGTCAGCCACATGGACCTCATAGAATAAGAGTTCCTTAACTGGGGATGTTAACCTGGTCCAATCAGGGAGCCCTGGCTGACGTATATAAACAGCAGTGAGAGGTTCTGTTCACTCTGAGAGCTGACTCTGAAGAAGCTGGACAAGTGTCAAGTATTCTGCATGTGTAAATAAAGGATGACTTGGTGGTGGGATACTGAACACCGTTGAGTTATTTCAAGGAGGGCTAAATGTCCTTGGGAAAAAGATTAAGAAAAATTCTAAAGAATTTTATACATTTATAAAGAACAAGAGGGTAGCTAGGGAAAGGGTAGGTCTCCTCAAAGACAAAGGAAGAAATTTATGCATGGACCCAGAGAGAGTGAGTGAGATCCTAAACGAATCTCTACAGTATGGAAGTAGGCTATTCGGTCCATCAAGCCCACACCAACCCTCTGAAGAGTATCCCACCGAGACCCACCCTATGTAATTCAACTAACCTGTATATCTTGGACTATAGGAGGAAATTCATGCAGACTCTGGGACAATGCACAAATTCCACACAGATAGTGGCCTGAGGGTACAATTGTAACTGGGTCCCTGGCGCTATCAGGCAGCAGTGCTAACCACTGAGCTACTGTGCCACCCTTTAAGGTGTTGGGTATTTTGAAAAGCATTATGGTAGGCAGGTTGCTGGGTTTTTATACAACATCTTAATTACCTCTTCAGTCATAGGAGAGGTCCCAGAGGATTGGAAACTAACTCATGTTGCTCATTTGCTTAAGAAAAGCAATAGGGATAATCCAGCAAATTACAGGCTGGTGAGCCTCATGTCAGTGATAGGGAAATTATTGGAGAAGATTCTTAGGGATAAAATTTACTCACGTTTGGAAAAAAATTGGACTTACTTGCTTGAGGGCAGCATGGCTCTACCTGGGGAAGGTCATGCCTTACAAACTTAATTGAGATCTTTGAGGAAGTGACAAAGATGATTGAGGGCAGGGTGACTGATGTTGTCTACATTGACTTTAGCAAGGCCTTTGAAAAGATCACTTAAAGCTGGCTGATATATAAAGTGATGTCACATGGGATCCACAGTGAGCTGGTATGGTGGATGCAGAACTGTCTTAGTCATAGAAGAAAAAGTCCCAGAAATAGAAGGGTGTTTTTCTAACTAGGCATCTGTGACCAGTGGTGTTCAACAGGGATAAGTGCTGGGAGCCCTGTTGTTTGTAATTTATATAAATTGTTTGGAGGTGAATGAAGGTGGGCCTGATTAGTAATTTTTCAGACAATAAAAACATTGGAGGAGCAGCAGATAGTGAGGAGGATTGCCAGAGGAAAAAGGAAGATAAATATAAGCTGGAGACTTGGATGTAGAATTGGCAGATGGAGTTTAATCTGGACAAATGCAAGGTGATGCATTTTGAAAGACCTAATGCAGGAGACAAATATACAATAAAGGCAGAATGCTCTGCAGCATCAACATACACAGTGATCTAGGCATACAGATCCTCAGTTCCCTGAAAGTGGCAACACAAGTGGAAAAGGTGGTAAAGAAGGCATATGGCATGCTTACCTTCATCAATAAGGACATAGAGGTATAAAAATTGGCAAGCCATGTTGCAACTATACAGAACTTTAATGAAGCCACATTTTGAATATTGGTCACCACACAGGATGTGAAGGCTTTGAAGAGGGAAAAGAAAAGGTTTACCAGGATGTTGCCTGATTTGGAAGGCATTAGCTATGTGGAGAGATTGGACAAACTTGGTTTGTTTTTGTTTGAACATTGGAGGATGAGGAAGTGATCTGATAGAGATTAACAAAATTATAACAGGCACAGATAGAATGGACAGTCGGAGTCTTTTTTTCCAAGTTAGAAATATCAATTACTAGGGGACATAGGTTTAAGGTAAAAGGAATAAGTTGAAAGGAAATATAAGAGGCAGGATTTTCTTCTACACAGTGGGGTGGTAAGTGCCTGGAATGCACTCCCAGAAGAGTCGGTTGATACAATAGCAACATTTTAGAGGTATCTTGACAGATTGTGAATTGTCAGGGAATAGAGGGATATGGACCACATACAGGCAAACCTTTTTTTAAGTTTAAAAAGACATCATATATCGATACAGTCTTGGTGGATCAAAGAGTCCATTGCTGTGCAGTACTATTCTTTATTCTTTACAAATTCAACCCATACAGAAGTGTTGCTGATGTAAGGAAGGGTGCATTCTTTAGAGCATGTTACTTTAGAGCAGATCACAGAGATAGAGTTTGGAGTACATTCATTTTGCTTTGCATTGGTTTGGGGAAACAACTGAAATCCATTACTTTTCTTCTCCAGGTAGCATCTCAAATTATTAAAGATTTGAGGAACCACAGCTTATGCTGTAATTTTACTGCATGGCAGGGTGAGGAAGGAGGTCTCGAGTCCAAATCAGGCAGCACATGAATTAAAACCTTTAATTTTAATGCCATTCTGAATACCTGAGCCATTTAGACAATATTCTAATCACACATTTGTTCACACACACACACACACACACACACACACACACACATATACAAAATGAGAACTGTGACAGGTTAATTTACATTTTTGAGATAGTAAAATTGAGCCAGTCCATGTGGTATACATGGATATTAAAGGACTCCTTCAGAAATGCTGTACTTCCATTCTGTCAATTCTTATATTGTGCATGCAGTTGGAGGAAGGCAAACCATGGTGCGTTTTCATAGCAGGGAGAAAGTGAGGACTGCAGATGCTGGAGATCAGAGCTGAAAATGTGTTGCTGGAAAAGCGCAGCAGGTCAGGCAGCATCCAAGGAACAGGTGAATCGACGTTTCGGGCATAAGCCCGAAGAAGGGCTTATGCCTGAAACGTCGATTCTCCTGTTCCTTGGATGCTGCCTGACCTGCTGCGCTTTTCCAGCAACACATTTTCAGCTGTGTTTTCATAGCAGTCAGTTGCTACATTTTGAAATTTAAAGCTCCTGGCAGCCACTTTGACAGCTGCTATTGACGATCTGCATATAGGGCAAGTGTGGTGTTAGGGTGTGAGGAGGGCAGGATACCAGATGGCGAGGGGGGTCATGTGCTAGCTGGGTTGGGAAAGGTGACAGGGTGAAAGGTAGCAAGGCAAGTGTTTCGGATAGGTTGGGGTCGGTTGGAAAAATTGGGTCTAGTTGTGTTGGGGGGCGGTGGGGAGGTGTGGTGGCTAGTTGGGAAGATGGATTATTGGTTTGGGTGAATGAGTGTGTGCAATCAGTATCTGGTGATGTAAGTGAGTGAGTTTTTAATAATAGTATTTATTAGTCCAAACGAGTAATTATTCCACTTACTTTGATTGGAACCATGCAAAATCTCAGATGTTTATGGCGATTTTTGGAGGGTTCCGGATGTAGAGCAATTGCCAAGAGGATAATTTCCTGAGCAATTCCTTCAGAGTCTGCCACAACAGGAATTCCAAAGTGTCTGTGTGTCCAGCTCCCATCTACACTGGCATTAAGACTATCTGGCCAGAAGAACATCTGCCCTATTGTGGGTGATACAATGCTAGCTGAGAAAGTCAGCTATGAGGACACAAAGAGAGACCAAAGAGATGGAGAGAAGTTAACAGCAACAAGGAGGCAGATGAAATATAATGTGTGAGGTTGTTCACTCTGGTAAGAATAGAAAAGCAGAACCTTTTTTTTAAAGATATGAATGTTTTAAAAGCTATTGATAAGGGAGACCTGTCTTTATGTAGGTAAAGCAAGCAATTAGGAAAGTGAGTTTGCTTTTATCCCAAAAAGATTGGAGTAAAGGAACAAGAAGGAGGAAATCTTCAATTCACACAACATTCTGACTTGGAATTATATTGTCTTTCATTTATTATCACTGGATTGAAACACTAGAACACCCTCCCTAACCTCATTGTAGTTGTAACAATATCACTTGGACTACAGTAATTCAAGAAGATTACCCCCTTGCCACTTTCACCAGGTCAATAAATCATGAGTTTGCCTGCAATGACCATGCAATGGAAAACAGCAGATGGAGTCTGAAGTCAGCAGTGAAGGACCTCAGGTCCCTTGATTCCCACGACAGCACTAATAAAACCAGTAGGACCTTGTCCATGTTACAGTTGAAGGTCACACACTAGCCAGCAGATGCTCCATGGAGATGCCCACTACTACTATATTGCAAATTATCAGTTCCAAACTCTGTAGGATGCCTGGAGTCAATTTACAGCAGACCTCTTCAACACTCATTGGCTGGAGGTATTCTGGCAGACTTACCATTACAGCAAGCATCTCATTGCATATATTGATCAATGTTTTCTGCAGTCTGTCCCAAGGAGGTCCTCATCCAAATCCTCTGCAGCAAAATTACTATGAGATTCAGCCCTCTAGAAAGTCTAAAGATGGAACTTATGCAGCCCATTTTGTCTTGTGACTCATCACTTGCAGATTCTGATTCTAAACTAGCCTGTAAGTATATGCCCTGCCAGAACCTGAAATGGAAGCTGCAAGTATTCGGTTGGATGAGGTCATTTTTTTTCAGGTTATCTTCCTTCACTTTCCTCTCCTCTGCTCCTGGAGGGTCTTAGCACCTTGTAGTTCCACATTATCTGAAAGAACTATAACGTAGCGGATGAAATCAGAGTTTTCATGGTCACTCCATGTGTAATCTCTGCTTCACAACACCTTTCATGATATGGAATTATCAGTTAATGTTAGAGATTTTTCTAGTGTTGTAAGTATGGTATATTGAGCAGTGGTGCAATTGAGATGGAGGTACAATTGTATCCAGTGAGAGATGTGGGCTGGATTTTATGAGGCACATTTTCCCCTTGAGCAAAACTTTGTCAGTCAACCCACTACCTGAAACCTACTACAGAGATGTCACATTGGGAGCAGTTTAAATTGTTTCACAGTGGAAAGTAGACCTGCCCAAGAGAGTTCCCCACCAGTCTCCTTAGTACCAGCTGGTGACAGGTTTCTTCCAACAGGGTGTTGTACCTGATGTAATAATACTTATGTACTCTCCCATAACATAAAACTCAGCATGGATATCATGGTGTTGATGAATCCAACAGATATTTATTACATTTAAACATTATTTACAAACACTATCTCCTGTGGCAGAAAACTACCTGTGTTAATATTAAGCTGTTAGATTACAACAGAGGACGATACTTCAAGTAATATGAGGTAAGATGGAGTATGTGATCTTTGTATCCTCAGGACACATACTATGATACAGTGATGATAACATGAACATGTCTCTTAAAGGAATACTGATATACTGATTATGAGACAAGACACAACATCAGCAGCATTAGGGGCATGCTGTAAATATAGACAGCCCCTGAAGAAGTAATGAAAACTGTCCTGAAACATAAGTATGGAATTTAGGACAGGTCTGGCTGACACATCCCAGTGAGGGAGGGGGTGGATGGGCAGGGGGAGAGCATTAAAGCTGCTCTACGATCTTATGGGAGCAGGGGGTTAATAGGCACAAAACCCCACAAGAGTTATTTACCATCTACCCCACACCCTACCCACTGCCAGCTCCACAAAAAATCCTCACAGTAAAAGCTGTTGAGTTATTGTCTTGCCTCTGCTTTCTCTTGCTCTACATAAAGTAGTGTTGGTGGTAGAAGGAGGCTCTTAACCCATTACTAATTCATCACTCAAGGGTTACTGGCCGAAGGGTGCCTGAGAAGGCTGCTTAACATTTACTCCACCCACCATACTGTGGGAGACAGATCAGGAGTACACTGAATAGCAACAGGAGGCCACTTACTTGATTCTGAACACAATTCAATCCTACCATCTTTAAATATTTCTACAGGGAGCTGTAAAATCCAGCTGATAGTGGAATGGAGCTTCCACTCATCTTGGCCAGTCAAGTGGAGCAGGAATCTTCATCTGCCATTGTCAGTCATCATTTTCTGGATACTGACAGCTCTCGGTACCTGTTCCCATCCTCTTCTCATGGTCAGTCTGCCAGGCTTCTTTCCCCACCATTCTCTATTCTCCTTACCTGCCAGTAATAGGACCTTCACTCTTAATTCCTGAAATAGCACATTCAGAACAGCATGGGTAATTCTGGGTGTCCCTCCTCCCTTCCTTCAATATGGCTTTGAGGGGCCAGAACCATTACCAACAGCTGCCATGTTGACAGTGCACTGCAACTTCCTTCTTATTGTAGGAAGAGGAGTCATATTGGACTCAAAACGTTCACTCTGTTTTTCACCTTACAGATGCTGCCAGACCTGCTAAGTTCTTTTATTAATCTTTTTATAGGAACTGCACCTTAAGAAGGCGCTGCCTGGCACACAAACTTTCCACTGAATTGCTACTTGACCAGAATTTGTACAGCATCCTTGTACTTCAATGGAGCTTTGAAGATATGCCTTACATGCCACAGTCATGAAAACAAGGTGGGTAGATTAACCTTCTGTTTTACCCATCCTGTTCCTAATAGATGAGGGCAAGTTATAAACTGTGGTTCATACAAGTACTTCTTTTATCGGGGTCCTGTGCCGATGAACTGAGTATAAAGTGAACGCATGAAACTAAAGGTATATACTGAATCTCAATCAGTCCATTTATTTATCATTAGCATCTGTGTTTGGGAATCATTGTGTATATAAAGAAGTAATATTAAAGAGAGGATGGAATGTTTTAACAATTGTTAATATGTACTCCACTTCAGTACTCCAATGCACTGTGTATGATTGCAACTGAGGTTTCCAATCTGTGTTATCGGGGAAAATGCTTAACTAGGTTAGTCTACTCCCCAAAGAGGGGGATATTTTAAAAAGTCACTCAAATAACACCCAGTTAAACAGGAAAATGCATACAGTTTGAGAGTAGATGAACCTAAAATGGGAAAGTAGACACAAGTTATGGTTTTAAAAAATACAAATATTCACGTTCACAATGTAAACTGTAGGGGGAATTTTCATGCAGCAATTATGTTTGACCTCAATTTCTCCCCACCCAGCAATCCAAGATAACAATACAAATTAACTCAGAGGAGACCATTAAATAAAATTACCGCTCTTCTTGTGACTTAAGCAAAGCTTCAGGTTGGTTTTGAGCTTCAGTTTTCAGGTTTGCCAGCTGTTCTTCCATCTAAACCCAAATAATATATTTCAAGGTGTTATTCTTGAAAGTCTAATTCCACGAACAAACAGAAAATAATGTTTCTCTAAGATAACAATCTTTGTAAATGTAGAAATATAATGTTTTATACAAAGTTGGAATATTACTGATTATCAAATCCCTTCTGTAACTGTCCTTGTTCATCTATCACTCCATAATTGTGATTTTGTTTATATTCTGCTCTCTCTCTCTGGCTCTTGGACTTTCTTTCTGCTATCTCTATTTTGATTCCTTGTCCATTTTTTTGTCCTTGTTCTTCTGTTTTCATAGATTTGTCTCTCTCTCTAAGCTTCTACTTCATCTTAATCCTTTACAATTTCTCTAACCTGCATTTTTAAAATAAATGTATGATTTACTCACGTTAAAAATTGTATTTATCAAGGTGTTAAAATAGATGCTAGGGAAGACATCACTCTGTGCTCTTTGTATATCAGCAATACTTCCAAATTCAATATCTGATGTGCATGCACTGAAACGCAATCATGTAGAAATGTACATCCTGGACTGTCATAATCAGATGACCCTGACCAAGAGATGGACACGCAATGAAGGTAGCCATTTCATAGATACTTCAGTGTAGACCAGACTGCTGTCTCGTGAGCATAGAACATGGTGTCAAAAATGTACTGAAGAGTACTGAAGAGCTTTACAAAGGTAGACCTACTATCAGGAATATTCACAGCTATGAAAGTTGCAGCTGAAAGAAACTGGAAAAGGACAAAGAATGAGGTCACAGCTAAAACGCTGGATAAGGCACAATGGCTGAAACTTCCCTCCTGACTCCAGTGAAAATGAAAGGTGAAACAAAGAAATACTGGCAGTTGTTCCACATGCCATGGCTAAATTACAAAATAGTGACAGGTTTGTTTAACAAGGCAGAGCAGCTGAGAGCAGCGACACATTTATCACTGACTGTTTGTTTCAAAATGTACTCCATGCTAAATTTCCCTGAAAAACACAAGAAACAAACTGCAGAAATTTTGAACATCTTGAAAGCACACTTTTACTTTGAATCCTAAGTGAGCATAATTTATGAATGGCACATGTTCAATATTAAAGTCCAGGTGGAAGAACAGTCCATTGAGCAGTATGTGACTTAAAACCCAACTAACAGATTTTGTGACTTTGCAAAACTAAAAGACAATCTAAGTAAAGAAGGATTATGTTAGAGTCATAATATCATGGAATCCCTACAGCGTGGAAGCACGGCCATTCAGCCCATCAAGTCGTCAGGGCGGCATGGTGGCTCAGTGGATAGCATTGCTGCCTTACAGCGCCAGGGACCCGGGTTCAATTCCCACCTTGAGCGACTGTCTGTGTGGAGTTTGCACATTCACCCCGTGTCTGCATGGGTTTCCTCTCACAATCCAAAGATGTGCAGGGTAAGTGAACTGGTCATGCTAAATTGCCCATAGTGTTAGGTATGTAGGGGTAGTCAGGGGTAAATATAGGGGAATAGGTCTGGGTGGGTTGCTCTTCGGAGGGTTAGTGTGGACTTGTTGAGCTGAAAGGCCTGTTTCTATATTGTAGGAAATCTAATCTAATCTAAAAGGTCAACACTGACTCTCCAAAGAGTATCTCCCAGACCCACCCCCTACCCTATTCCCTGTAGCCCTGTATTTCCCATGGCTACACTACCTTGCCTGCACATCACTAGACACTATGGGCAACTTAGCATTGCCAATTCACCTAACCTGCACATTATTAGATTATGGGAGGAAGAAAACTCACGCAGACACAAGGAGAATGTGCAAACTCCACATAGACAATCACCCGAGGTTGGATTGAAACCAGGGTCCCTGACGCTGAGGCAGCAGCGCTAACCACAGAGCCATCATGACCTATTAGTCATAAGAAATCCCATAGTGAGGTCACGTTTCGTGAGAGAGGAGAAACTAACTCTCAGGAAAACAGCTGACACACCCAGAAGTACTGGGATTATAAGCTAGCAACTAGAGCATGTTCATGCTAAAACAGACTAGACCTGTGTACACAGACAGTCCAGGCCCAAAGGGCTGAACAATCAGGGGGAAACAGCAGGAAGTAATACAGTGGAGGGTATCCACAAAGTGAAGGTGAGGGGAATGCAGTATTCTGACTGTAAGAAGTGGAATTACTTTGCAAACAACTTTAGAGCTGGAAGGAGCAAAAATAGCTGTTGGAGAGATAGACGCTGAAGATACTGATTAATCACTTTATACCATATCACTGGCTGGATAGATAGGTTGTAAATTGTTTATGGCTGTTGGAATGATGACTACATCAACAGTGTCAGACACTGACACGACATACAATATCAGTACTTACACAAACTTGTGCAAAGCATATTAAATCCAAAAATGAAGCCCTTGAAATAAGGTTGAGGCTTTGTGATGGCACCATACATGTGCTGAGAGGACAGATTACAAGTCTCTTTCAATGGCATGAACAAAGCTCTGAAGTTCCAGATCCCAGTAATCAAGTAAATGCCACTCTCTCACCCAAAATAAGTCAAAAGTTTGGATTGGTTATCTTCACTTGCCAAATCAAAGATGTAAAGTTTCGCAGCACACTAAACTATTAACAGTGTAACAGATCCTGGAGGAATACAAAGATGTATTTACAGGGTCAGGATGTCTTCTGGAGAATATCATTCAAAGTAGATAAGAATGTAAGACCAATTCAGCTGCTCTCACTTCCAGTCGACATTAGATGATGTGGAGGTGCAGTAAATGGACTGAGGTGGACAAGGTCAGAAGTCACACGACACCAGATTATAGTCCAAAAGATTTATTTGAAATCACAAGCTATTGGAGTGCTGCTCCTTTATCATTGAAGTGAACAGAAACACACAGACACAGAATTTATAGGCAGAAATATCAAAAGATTGTACATATGGTGAGAGTGGGGTGTCAACCAGCTGAATAACAAGTGTTTGCAGGTGATCAAGAGTGTCAGACAGTGTGGGTAAAATGTCAACAGCTGAATAACAAGTGAAAGGATAACCAATAATCTGATTAATTGAGGCAGAGAGATAATTACAAAAAATTAAAAATAAGATGGTCGTGGAGACAAACCAAATGTTGGAGTGACATGATAGACATAAGAGTCACATGGTGATGGTCTCACCAAAGCAATAAATAATCCAAAACAGTTCAAGCTAATTAAGGTAGAGAGATCATAATAAGTTATCAAGATGATGGGATCAAAACAGAAGTGAGGAAGATTTTACAAATACGGAACATGTGGTGGGGTTACATGTGAAGCAACATGAATCCAAGAGAAAATTGGAGAAATTGGTGAGATGATTGTTGTCATTGATGACATGTTGAAGGCTGCAAAGAACATGGTGTACTTTCTCCTCTCCGGGATGTTGGAGGGTATTCTATCGATCATGTCCTGTGTATGTCTTCTGAGGAGGTCGTTGCAGTTTTTCCACTGCAACAGTACCAGCAGTAACCAAGCCTCCTCAAGTACCACATTTGAAACCAATACCACCACATGGAAATCCATTGTCAACTTGTCTGACCATACCCTTCAACCAGGCGAAACAGAAGTTCTCAGCCGAGGGCTCAATTTCTGCCGCATGACAAAAATGGACCCCATTGGTGTCACAGCAGACACAGGAATTCATCAGGCGAATGAGGCTCTGGGAATTCTTCCACAAACCCCAACATGTAGGCAGCGAGCCCAATTCATCTGCTCACCCTCAACCACAACAAACAGCTCTTCATCCAGACACATGGAACAGCCATGGGGTCCAAATGTGCATCCCGATACGCCAAAATGTCCATGCACAAGTTCGAGCAATTCTTCTTTGCTGCACAGGACTTCCAACCAATGTGATACACTAGATACATGGACATTTTCTTCCTTTGGATGCATGGTGAGGAATCACTGAAACGGCTGTATAATGATATCAACAAGTTTCATCCCACCATTAGACTTATCATGGACTACCCTTCAGAATCAGTCTCAATCTTGGACACCCACATCCCCATCATGGACGGACACCTCAGTACCTCACTCTACCGCAAGCTCATGGATAACCTCATGGTGCTGCACTTCTCTAACTTTCACCCTA
Organism: Chiloscyllium punctatum; assembly: GCF_047496795.1. NCBI lineage: Eukaryota > Metazoa > Chordata > Chondrichthyes > Orectolobiformes > Hemiscylliidae > Chiloscyllium > Chiloscyllium punctatum. The sequence continues at coordinate 43,062,796 of NC_092739.1, forward strand.
AACATGTTAAAGAAGCCATCCCCTATGGACAAGCCCTATATATACACAGGATCTGCTCAGACAAGGAGGAATATGATGGCCACCTGAAGATGCTGAAAGTTGCCCCTCATAAGAACAGGATAGAATGCTCAACTCATTGATCACAATGCCAAATGGAAAAACTGCAACGACCTCCTCAGAAGACATACACAGGACATGATCAATAGAATACCCTCCAACATCCCGGAGAGGAGAAAGTACACCATGTTCTTTGCAGCCTTCAACATGTCATCAATGACAACAATCATCTCACCAAGGTCATCCCTACATCTCCAATTCACGCCTTTAGACAACCGCCAAATTTTAAACAGACTGTTGATCATTGCCTTCAGGAAAACACAACCACACAACCCTGCCATGACAATCTCTGCAAGACAGGTTAGATCATCGACCACGTACATGGCACATACTCACGTGATTCGACCAATGTTGTCCACCTCATATGCTGCAGACAAGAATGCCCCAAGACATGGTATATTGGCAAGACCATGCAGACGCAACAACAACAGATGAATGGACACTGCGCAACAATCGCCAGATGGGAATATTCCCTCCCATTCGGGGAACACTTCAGCAACCAAGAACATTCAGCCTCCGACCTTTGGTTAAATGTCCTCCAAGGCAGCCTTCAAGATACACAACAACACAGAATCGCTGAGCAGAAACTGATAACCAAGTTCCATACTCATGAAGATGGCCTCAACCTTGATCTTGGGTTCATGTCACGCTACATGTAACCCCACCACATTGTTCTCTATTTGTAAAAGTATCCTCACTGTTCTGTTCTGATACCATCATCTTGATAACTTGTTATGATCTCTCTACCTTAATTAGCTTGTACTGTTTTGGATTACGTGTTACTTTGATTAGCCCCTAGTCATGCGACTCATACCTATCATGTAATTCTAACCATTTGGTTTGTCTCCATCACCATCTTCTTTTTAATTTTTTGTAATTATCTCTCTGCCTCAATTAGTTGGATCATAGGACATTCCTTCACTTGTTATTCAAGCTGTTGACACTTTACTCATACTGTCTGACACTTCTGATCACCTGCAGAGACTTGTTATTGAGTGTGTTAACACATTTGTACGAACTTTTAATTCTCTGCCTGTAAATTCTGAACCTGTGTGCTTCTCTTCATTTCACCTGATGAAGGAGCAGTGCTCTGAAAGCTTGTGATTTCAAATAAACCTGCTGGACGATAACCTAGTGTGCCATAAGATAAGACAGAAGAGCTGGAAAAGAAGGGAATAATTAAGGAAGTGACAATTTCTGCAGAATGAATTATCATCATGGTAGCAGTGATATAACCTTGAAAGCTGAGAATATGCATTGACTTAAGGAAACTAAATAAAGATCTGAGAACAATGTCCACTACCTATTATTAGAGTTTGACTTTTTTTTAAAAATTCCCAAGTCAACAATGCTTGGTCTTTCAGTGAACTTGCCAATTTCCAAATACTGGTAAGGTTTGCAGTATTAACTCATGCTTACTTTGGATTGAGATCATTTAAAGTAATTTTACCTGGGATTCTTAAAGCCAGTATATGCAGGTTATTTCCATTTCACCAACTTTAGCCGAATTTAAAGCTCATGATTAAAAAACAAGAGGAGAAAAGTCAATGCTAACTCTCTTTTGTGGACATTATTGGCTAGATCCATGTGGATTATATATTTTTAATTGCCCTTGGGAAGATTATTACCAGCTGCCTTTGTGAACTGTTCCAATCCATATAGTGTAGGTATACCCACAGCATTATTAAAGAGGGAGATCCAAGATTATGGCCCAGTATTAGTCTTGTCCATGTGAGAATGGTAGATAACTTAAGGCGAACTTGCAAGTGGTGTTCTCATACATCTTCTACCCTTGTTCTTCTAGATCACAGATCGTGGATTTGGAAGAACTGACCAAAAGCACCTTGGTCAGTTCCTGCAGTGCTTCCTGTATACGGTGTTCACTGCTATCACTGCAGTGGAGGAGGGAGAAAATATTTAAGTTGATAGATGGGATGCCTATCCATTGGGTTGCTTATTGCTAGGTAGTGTCAAGTTTCTTAAATGCTGTTGGAGCTGCATATATCTAGACAAGTGGATATTATACAACTATACTCGAAGAATGAGGGAGGATCTTATGGAAATATATAAAATTATGAAGGGAATAGATGAGATAGAAGCAGGGAGGTTGTTTCCACTGGCGGGGGAAACTAGAACTAGAGGGCATTGCCTCAAAATTAGAGACAGCAGATTCAGGACTGAACTGAGGAGGAACATCTTCACCTAAAGGGTTGTGAGTCTGTGGAATTTCCTGCCCAGTGAAGTAGTTGAGACTTCCTCATTGAATGTTTTTAAAGCTAAGATAGATAATGTTTGAACAGTAAAGGAATTAAGGGTTATGGTGAGAGGGTGGGTAAGTGGAGCTGAGGTCACAAAAAGATCAGCCATGATCTTATTGAAAGGCAAAGCGGGCTTGAAGGGCCAGATGGCCCACTCCTACTCCTGTTTCTTATGTTTCATGTGTTTGGTGCACAGGCCTTGGAAATCATGAACTGAATTACTCACATTGAATTTCCAGCCTCTGGTCTGCCTTTGCAGTGGTATTATTTATATGATGGGTGTCATTTCTGGTCAACTGTATAATCGCACCCAACCACCCCCACCAACTCTCCCCACTCCCCAACCCCTTCCCCGGCCTCCCAAGAAAGGATTTTGATAGAAAGAAATTTAGGAGTGGTTATGTCATTGAATGACAAGGGGAAATGATAACATGCTTTGATGTGGGAGATGGTCATTGCCTGGCACCACGTCGGGTAACTTACATACCCAGTTCCACATATTTAATGTGCTACTGCCAAGCAAGTGCAGCCCACCTTATCCAGAAATCCACATTTAAATCCCTTCAACAAGATGTGATGGAATCTATTGGGAGGTCATGTTGTGGCTGTACAGGACATTGGTTAGACCACTTTTGGAATATTGCGTGCAATTCTGGTCTCCTTCCTACCAGAAAGATGTTGTGAAACTTGAAAGGGTTCAGAAAAGATTTACAAAGATGTTGCCAGGGTTGGAGGATTTGAGCTATAGGGAGAGGCTGAACAGGCTAGGGCTGTTTTCCCTGGAGCGTTGGAGGCTGAGGGGTGACCTTATAGAGAGGCATGGATAGGATAAATAGACATAGGATAAATAGATAAATATTTATTGGGTGTGAAGCACAAGAAAGATTTAAGGGCACTAGGGTGACTCAGCAACTTAGTGTATATGTGGAATGGTTAGAAATGTTTTTCACAGCTGGAGGAGTGAGCTATGGAGGTATTCAAAAGCAAGGATTAAAATTTTAAAATTGAGGAACCACCATAAGTCAGCAAACACAGCAACATGACTGCCTGGGCTAGAATGTATTTATTTCCAGGTTGGATTGCCTTCCAGTCACTTGTGCAGTGGATCTGAAGCTGCAATATAAAATGGTACATATAGAAGAAAAATATTCCCTGCAGAGAACACTGAGGCCACCTGCAGTGGGAGGTGGAGCCATGTCTGGAAAAATAATCGGGACACAAGCCAAGGAATTCAAGTTAGGACAAAGCCTAGCTGAGGCCTGGAAACTGTCAGTCAACCACTGGTAAAATGACAAAACCGTAAAAATAAGTCAGATCCTAGTCAGTACCTGATAACGCCCCAACTGTTAACATTTAATTATTCCTCGCCAAAGATACATTAATAGTCATGTAGTTGACAGGGAGCAACTGGAAATCAACATTAAGATATAGAAGAGCAGACATAAGTGTATGCATACCGCCTCTTGTTAAAATAAGCCTGTATAAATGAATAGAACCATATCTAAATTGTGCACAGATATTAATATGATGACTACGTGGCAATGTGCCATTCAGGTCTGGAGTGTGACAAACTCAATACATGGAATGCACTGAAGTAAATGATGTCAGCTGAGTCTGCTGTAGGAAACTATATTTATCTGGTATTACATCTGTCTCAGTGACCTGAGGCAGGGATCATAAAAAGTCAGCTAAGATGCCTAGACCCACTAAACATGCTGCCAGAGACAGCATGCAAAACATTAGAATATTATTTGAACAGAAAATACAAGGACAGCTTCTACTGTGTCAGAATCAAGGCTAATTAGATTAGATTAGATTACTTACAGTGTGGAAACAGGCCCTTCAGCCCAACAAGTCCACACCGCCCCGCCGAAGCGTAACCCACCCATACCCCTACATCTACATCTACCCCTTACCTAACACTACGGGCAATTTAGCATGGCCCATTCACCTGACCTGCACATCTTTGGACTGTGGGAGGAAACCGGAGCACCCGGAGGAAACCCACGCAGACATGGGGAGAACATGCAAACTCCACACAGAGAGTCGCCTGAGGCGGGAATTGAACCCGGGTCTCTGGCGCTGTGAGGCAGCAGTGCTAACCACTGTGCCACCGTGCCGCCCACAATATTACATTAGTTAAAACAATAACAAAGGTAATTAATTCAGAAGATTACTGACTTTAAACTTGATAACTTATAGCAAACAACAGTTTCCTAGCAAAATGATCAGATGTGAAACCTATTTCCTTAACAGTTGATAAATTATCCCCTCCTTATTTGGAATTGGTTCTTGCATAATTCTTCAGAGATGATAATACTGACTGCAAACTTAATACTAGTTTGTTATCTCGTGTTTCACTTGGACAACTTTCAGTCAATATATAGGATGGTTTCCACAACTTGCATTTATATGAAATCTAAAGCATTTCACATAGATACACGAAAAACATGAACATCAAATAAGAGAATGCAGGATATTTATTGGGTGCGAAGCACAAGAAAGATTTAAGGGCACTAGGGTGACTCAGCAACTTAGGGTACATGTGGCGTGGTTAGAAATGTTTTCCACAGCTGACAATATCCTCAAAGGTCCTGCTAATCCTGTTAATCAGGCAACGGGAAAGCAAAGGGATGATATTTCTGACAGAAGTAGGCTCAGAAGTGTTTGAGGTGCTCATGAATTTGCTCATCCCTGCTAAGTGCAAAGACATGTTTCTTTTTGGCATGATGTGGAGGTGCCGGTGTTGGACTGGTGTGTACAAAGTTAAAAATCACACAACACCAGGCGATACGCCAACAGGTTTATTTGAAAGCACTAGCTTTCGGAGCGCTGCTTCTTCATCAGGTACTCCACAAACCACAGTCTGGTGTTGTGTGATTTTTAACTTTCTTTTTGGCGTTTTGTGTAAACTTGAACAGTGCAACAGTCCCAAACCATTGGAGATTGCAGAAAATTATCAGAATAAAAACAAGAAATTAGTTACCCAATGAGGATATTGAAGACTTTATTGTAACTTTGAAGATATTCATACATTGTTATTTTGGAGAATTTTGAGAGGCAACATTGCAGAACAGATCTGTGTGTGGTGATAAAAAGTGAAAGCATTCACAGTGCATTGCTGTCATTGCCAAAGTTAATTATTGACATGGCCTGTCAAACAGCCTTGTCACTGGACATAGCAGTACATGATTTGAGAGAAGTCAGAGTTGACCACCACCTGTTTATATGTTGAAGTAAACTAGCTGCAGCTCACTGTGCAAAAGGCCCCAATGTTGGGTGTTATTACTAGCAGAGGTACAAAAACGTTGTAATATCAATCTGTGGACTAATATTGGGCACAGAATTGCCTGTTTGTAAAGACAGAGTGCAACAGCTGCAACAAAAACGGTCATCCTGCCAAGGTATGCTGAACAAATGTAAACACAGAAAATGCTGGAAATGGAGGAAACAGCAATCACTGCACATGGTATTGAACAGTGTCAGGTCAATGAAGGATCAGATGAGATCCATGCGAACCAAAGTACAAAGATATTGAGTGTAAATTCACAGGACGCTGTAGTCCATGTAGTGTTTTTGGATAGAGATCTGATAAACATGGGGTCAACAAGGATGCATGTGATTTCTGAATCACTGTACCACAAAAAAGCTGAGTCGACATCAATTGGAGAAATCGTGCACAGAATTCAGAAGTTATGGAAGAGAGAAGATTATGAAGCATGTTGGTTTCAGTCACAATATAAAAGGTAATATACAAAACTGCTCACCAGTGTGGCATTGGGGGATAAAAACAGCCTCGTAAGGAAAAAGACTAACAGCATTTAGTTGAAAAAGGCCTTTTTGCACAGAAATGAAATTCACAATGCAAGATGACATGATAACCAAGTGAATCGTCGCCGATGTTAGTGAACATCAAATCAATGAAGGATATAGGACCAATGTACAAGTTCAAATGCATCAGTAATTATTGTGGAAAAGGATATGGAAGATATAGACTGTAGAGAAATAGATGCTGACATCTTGCAAAATGTCCAGATTACAGAGGAATAAGTGCTGGATGTCTTGAAACGGTTAAAAGTGGATAATTCCCCAGGACCTGATCAGGTGTACCCGAAAACTCTGTGGGAAGCAAGAGAAGTGATTGCTGGGCCTCTTGCTGAGATATTTGTATCATCGATAGTCACAGGTGAGGTGCCGGAAGACTGGAGGTTGGCTAAGGGGGTGCCACTGTTTAAGAAGGGCGGTAAAGACAAGCCAGGGAACTATAGATCGGTGAGCCTGACCTCGGTGGTGGGCAAGTTGTTGGAGGGAATCCTGAGGGACAGGATGTACATGTACTTGGAAAGGCAAGGACTGATTCGAGATAGTCAACATGGCTTTTTGCGTGGGAAATCATGTCTCACAAACTTGATTGAGTTTTTTGAAGAAGTAACAAAGAAGATTGATGAGGGCAGAGCAGTAGATGTCATCTATATGGACTTCAGTAAGGCGTTCGACAAGGTTCCCCTTGGGAGACTGATTAGCAAGGTTAGATCTCATGGAATACAGGGAGAACTAGTCATTTGGATATAAAACTGGCTCAAAGGTAAAAGACAGAGGGTGGTGGTGGAGGGTTGTTTTTCAGACTGGAGGCCTGTGACCAGTGGAGTGCCACAAGGATCGGTGCTGGGTCCTCGACTTTTTGTCATTTACATAAATGATTTGGATGCGAGCATAAGAGGTACAGTTAGTAAGTTTGCAGATGACACCAAAATTGGCAGGGTAGTGGACAGTGAAGAGGGTTACCTCAGATTACAACAGGACCTGGACCAGATGGGCCAATGGGCTGAGAAGTGGCAAATGGAGTTTAATTCAGATAAATGCGAGGTGCTGCATTTTGGGAAAGCAAATCTTAGCAGGACTTATACACTTAATGGTAAGGTCCTAGGGAGTGTTGCTGAACAAAGAGACCGTGGAGTACAGGTTCATAGCTCCTTGAAAGTGGAGCCACAGGTAGATAGGATAGTGAAGGCGGCATTTGGTATGCTTTCCTTTATTGGTCAGAGTATTGAGTATAGGAGTTGGGAGGTCATGTTGCGGCTGTACAGGACATTGTTTAGGCCACTGTTGGAATATTGCGTGCAATTCTGGTCTCCTTCCTATTGGAAAGATGTTGTGAAACTTGAAAGGGTTCAGAAAAGATTTACAAGGATGTTGCCAGGGTTGGAGGATCTGAGCTACAGGGAGAGGCTGAACAGACTGGGGCTGTTTTCCCTGGAGCGTTAGAGGCTGAGGGGTGATCTTATAGAGGTTTATAAAATTATGAGGGGCGTGGATAGGATAAATAGACAAAGTCTTTTCCCTGGGGTCGGGGAGTCCAGAACTGGAGGGCATAGGCTTAGGGTGAGAGGGGAAAGATATAAAAGAGACCGAAGGGACAACTTTTTCATGCAGAGGGTGGTACGTGTATGGAATGAGCTGCCAGAGGATGAGGTGGAGGCTGGTACAATTGCAACATTTAAGAGGCATTTGGATGGGTATGTGAATAGGAAGGGTTTGGAGGGATACGGGCCAGGTGCAGGCAGGTGGGATTAGATTGGATTGGGATATCTGGTTGGCATGGACGGGTTGGACTGAAGGGTCTGTTTCCATGCTGTACATCTCTATGACTCTAATTGTGAGACCAGATTATTGCAGGCCTTGTCCATGGCCTTATGCCCTGAGGGAGAATGTAGCACAAAAACTGAAAGACTTGACACTGAGAACACAATCACTTAAGTCAAACAGAGTAACTGAGATAACTGGCAGGTGGTGGTGCAAGATATGTGGGAATTATCAAGCAGCCATAAATCAGGCACTAGAACATAATTCACTTGATACTTTGTAAATGTCATGCAATGTCATCAGGAGGCCAGATTTTTTTCAAAATTAGAATCAGCAAATACTTATCTGCAACTTAAGTTAGATGGTGAGTTAAAAGCCCTATTTAACTATTAATATACACATTTGGTCTATTTCAGTTTCATAGACTACCATTTGGTGTTTTCTCTGTCCCTGGAATTTTCCAATAGATAATGAACTTAATTCTGCAAGGAATTCAGGGTGTGGTATGTTATTTAAATACCCTACTTATTTCAGCTCCAAACAGGCAGGCCCATAATGTCAGGTCAAATAACATGCTCCAAAGTCCAAAGCATGGAATCTGAGTGAAGGCACACAAATGTGAAATGGTTCAAAACTCTGCAATGTACTCGGAATACAGAATAGATATCCTACCAAGTGCAAGGTTAAAATAATAAGAATTGCACCACACTCCCTGAGCTCAGATTTATTTCAGAGGGGCTAAGTGAATTACTATGGTAAATACACATACCAAAGTTATTGTATCCATTCAATTAACTCCAGAGGAAGGCTATTCTGGGGAACTGGACAAGGCAGTGTGGCAAAACATTTCAGCTGAGTATACGTTGCTCCAATGACTGACGGTAGTGAAGAAGACATTTGGTAAACTTGCATTTCTTGGTCAGTGCATTCAGTCTAGGAATTGGGAGGTCATGTACAGGACATTGGTTGGGCCACTGTTGAAGTACTGCATTCAGTTCTGGTTTCCCTGCGACAGGAAGGATGTTGTAAAACTTGAAAGGATGAAGTAAAGATTTACAAGGATGTGGCAAGAGTCGGAGGGTCTGAGCTGTAGGGAGAGGCTGAATAGGCTGGGGCTATTTTCCCTGGAGAGTTGGAGGCTGAGGGGTGACTTTTCGGAGTTTGTGGAACATAAGGGGCATGAATAGGATGAATAGTCAAGGTTTTTTTTCACAGGGTAGGTGGTGTCCAAAATTAGAGGGCGTAGGTTTAGGGTGAGAGGGGAAAGATTTAAAAGGGACCTAAGGGGCAACATTTTTCAAGCAGAGGGTGATGCGTGTATGGAATGAGCTGCCAGAGGAAGTGATGGAGGCTGGTACAGTTACAACATTTAAATGGCATCTGGATTGGTACATGAATATGAAGGGTTTAGATTAGATTAGATTAGGTTCTCTACCGTATGGAAGCAGGCCATTTGGCTCAACAAGTCCACACCAACCCTCCGTACCCCATCCAAACCCTCCCCCTTACCCTATATTTACCCCTGACTAGTGCACAAAACACTATGGGCAATTTAACATGACCAGTTCACCTAACCTGCACATATTCGGATTGTGGGAGGAAACCGGAGCACCCGGAGGAAACCCATGCAGACACCGGGAGAATGTGCAAACTGCACACAGACAGTTGCCTGAGGCGGGAATCGAACGTGGGTCCCTGGCAGCAGTGCTAACCACTGAGCCACTGTACCGCCCAAGACGAATTTGGGCCAAATACTGGCAAATGAAACTAGATTAATTTAGGATACAGGTACCCCCGCTTTTCAAACATTCGCTTTACATAATTTTCCTTTTATGAAAGAACTACATTAGTACATGTTTTTGTGAATGCAAAGAGGATTTTCGCTTTGACAAGAAATGACGATCCTTTTTCTCATATAAATTTTGCACCTATGCTTTATGCCATTTTCAGCTCATGAAAGGTTTCCTGGGAACACTGTACTTTGGGATAGCAGGGGCTACCTGTCCAGTAAGCTGAGCAACTACTTGATGGCTCTGCACATGCCAACATGTTGACCTCAAGTTCCAGAAAATACTCCTGTGCGTGCACTGTGGGAGTCAGCACAGTAGTGGGAAAATCACAGGGAACATAGTAAATAAAAAGTTACTGTGTCTTGGCTAAGGCAACAAGAATAGAAATATTGAATTCCTACTGTACAGATAGAGCCCATTCGGCCTGTTAATTGTGCAACAATTGTCTGAAGAGATCCCATCCAGACCAAGCCCCCAACCCTATTCCTGTAACCCAATACTTAGCATAGCTAATCCACTTAGCCTGCACATCCCTGGACACTATGAGCAATTTAACTTGCCAAATCCCCTACCTGCATATCTTTGGACTGTGGGAAGAAATCTGAGCATCTGGAGGAGGCACAGTGACAGTGATTCAGCAGTTAGCATTGCTGCCTCACACTGCCAGGGATCCAGGTTCGATTGCAGCCTCCAGCAATTGTCTGTATGGAGTTTGCACATTCTCCCCATGGGTTTCCTCCGGGTGCTCCGGTTTCCTCCCACTGTCCAAAGATGTGCAGGTCAGGTGGATTGACAATGGGAAATGCAGGGTTACAGGAATAGGGGTAGGGAGGTGGGACTGAGTGGAATTGTCTTCATGTGGTTGGATTTAATAACACCTTCCAGGGCTTCTGCCAAGCGCCCACTTGTTCTGGACATTTCCAAAAGCTTTCCTGAGTCCTAACCCTGCCCTTTGTTGCACCTATCCATTCCCAGGGCTGTTCCTGAGCCTTAACTTCACGATGGGCCGAATGGATGGCTTCTGCATTGTAAGGATTCTATAAAACCCACGCAGACACAGGGAGAATTTACAAACTCCAAGTTAACCAAGGCTGGAATCGAACCCGGTCCATGGCACTCTGAGGCAGCAATGCTAACCACTGAACCACCAATAAAGCCACAACATTCCACAACTTTGACCAAACAAGCTTTTCTATACAAAGTTAAAATAGTAAAAGAATATTCTATATACATACATACCTTCTGCTATACCTTCTTGAATGACCATGTTGTAAATATGGGCAACAGTGGTCAAACACCCCACAGAGTGCATTGAGTTGCAAATGCCGTCAAGACAGATCCCAAGGATTTCTTAGCAACTTTTCCTAGAGTGGGTCTGTGACACTATGGATGATCAAATGTCTTTAAAACTTTATAAGGCATTACAATTGTCCATTTTTTAAGGATGTAATCTTGGAATGTCCTTGGAAGCAGATCTATTAAGGACTGCCTCAACAACTTCACAAGTCCTTACAGTTCAGTTTCTCCCCACTAAGATGGTGTTCCATTGGATTCCCAAGACAGCCCTCAAGTATGTAGCCAAGGACATAATTCCAACTGTTTTACAGACTGCCAGCACTTAATTTGACTAGATTAGATTACTAGATTAGATTACTTACAGTGTGGAAACAGGCCCTTCGGCCCAACAAGTCCACACCGACCCGCCGAAGCGCACCCACCCATACCCCTTCCCCTACATTTAACACTATGGGCAATTTAGCATGGCCAATTCACCAAACCTGCACATTTTTGGACTGTGGGAGGAAACCGGAGCACCCGGAGGAAACCCACGCAGACACAGGGAGAATGTGCAAACTCCACACAGTCAGTCGCCTGAGGCGGGAATTGAACCCGGGTCTCTGGCGCTGTGAGGCAGCAGTGCTAACCACTGTGCCACTGTGCCGCCCACGGGTTTTGTCCAATCCCCAATCATTTTCAGTTGCAAGCAATTCTGCTTCTGTCCCCCCCCCCAACCCAGTTCTCAGATGCACGGATTTAATAACACCTTCCAGGGCTTCTGCCAAGCACCCACTTGTTCTGGACATTTCCAAAAGCTTTCCTGAGTCCTAATCCTGCCCTTTAGTTGCACCTATCCATTCCCAGGGCTGTTCCTGAGCATTAACTTCACAAAGCCTGCTACAGTAGCATCTCTTCAGCATGGAGCATCTACCCCTGCTCCTAAATCTAATTGACCACCAAAAGTAGCAACCTTCTGCTTTGACTGACTTTGATCAACTGACTAAACACCAGTTGTTCAGTGACCGTTGAATGGTTTTGAGCGATCTCTCGATGACAAAGCTATTAAAAACTAACCAACCTTGTTTCTGAGCAACATAGAATGTAACAATGAACTTTGAATGTCCTGTTCGCTGAATGTTAGAATATTCAGGAAGTTGCTGACCTACACAGCACATTGGATAAAAAATGGATTTACCAAAAGTACGTTGGGAGATGGTAGAATGCTTATATTTTACAGTGTGTCTAAAGAAGGAATTGCTTGGAGGACGTAGGGGGACAAGGTTCCAGGTGATCGAGGTAAGATAACAGATGGTGAGCACGTACATCCTGGTGGGTGAGGTGGTTTAGGTCACAGATAAGTCGTTAGGGCAGATCGTGGGGTTAGCATCTGGAATTGGAAAATTGAGGTCCAACGTTGGGGCAGCAGTGACAAAGAGATGTCAGATCTTGCAGTGGAGAGAGGGAGATCGACTGAGGGGTGTCTGAATTGCAAGGTGTCATTGAAGGGATCAGCAGTGATTCAGGGATTCAGATTAATAGTTACCTAGAAGCTACAGCAGGTTTTTAAAATACTCTGACATTTCCTGACTGTTAAGTGGGTCACAACTCTCCAAATTCTTCACACATAAGGGACATTTTCAGAGGATCAAGGCTCTATGTAAACAGTTGAGATCCAGATATTGGGTGCCTGTCACACACCATGCACTACATTTTGCCCACTTGAAGAAGACCCATGTATTCATGCTATCTTCTTGTTGTTAGCCAGCCACTTGTCTTTCCATGTCAGTATGCTAATCCTACACCTACATGAGATTTTAACCTTTTCTCTGATGCTTTATTAGACATCTTGACAAAATATTGCCCATCGGAATGGTCAATTTCTCGGATAATTGCCTCAGAATCAGGTGTCCTGTGATCTCTGCACGGTCCTGACATCCACTGTCAATCTACGCTGCAGTTACTCTCTTACAAGTTGTGACCAAACCTAGTACAGATCCAGTCAGAGTCAGACTGACACATCTGACAAAATGGAAATTTCAAATGAAACTCAAGGCCAAGATCAACCCTTGTTGGAGAAATCTTTTTCTCAGATGCGGGCCATTTAGGTCAGGGTTCTAAAAGTTTTGGTCAAGAGTGGAGGTGCCCTCTTTAAAACAAGAAATGAGTGGTTCGATTAGATTTGTAAATAAGTGATAGAAGGAATGTTGTACAGAATTATGACCATAGCATAACTCTTTCATTAAGGATGGATGAGTGAAAAAGCATCTTCTTGATGCTATTTGTCTGTGTATGTATATGAGCCAAACTGAAGGATACTTGAATTCAATATGCATGCATCAATTTTTCTGTGCTGCAATTAAAGTTTGACCTGGAAAAAGCTGAAATCAGCAGAGGCAATAAATGGGTGGTTTCCCTGAGCAGGTGAAGATGAGAATGGAGATGGCATGAGAAAGGTTGGTAAAAAGAAGCAGAAGCCAGGGGTAACATCCGCTCCCTGGAGTAATGGGTAGTTTCAGCAGAGGTCAACCCAGTAGAACATGCTGTGTTCCAGCCTGATCTGATAATAGATGGGCAAACACGATCATATTTTGTCAAGATGTCTAATAAAGCATCAGAGAAAAGGTTAAAATCTCATGTAGGTGTAGGATTAGCATACTGACATGGAAAGACAAGTGGCTGGCTAACAACAAGAAGATAGCATGAATACATGGGTCTTCTTCAAGTGGGCAAAATGTAGTGCATGGTGTGTGACAGGCACCCAATATCTGGATCTCAACTGTTTACAATTTATATAAATGACTTGTTTGAAGGAATATTTGGTGACCAAAGTTGCTGGTGACACAAAGGCAAAAAAGTAAATTTTAAAGAGGCGATTACAAAAAGTCATAGATACGTTAAGTGGGTGTGCAAAGATGTGGCCAATTGAGTATCACTTTGGAAATTCAGATTAATAGTTACCTAGAAGCTACAGCAGGTTTTTAAAATACTCTGACATTTCCTGACTGTTAAGTGGGTCACAACTTGTGGGTCACAATTGTGAACAGCCCATTTTGGCAGGAAAAATTAACAAGTATTTTATCTGTTGGTCAGAGATTGCAGAACTCTGTAATGCAGAGTGACTTGGATTAGATTAGATTGATCTCTCATCACACGTTTTACAATTACAGTGAAAAGTGTTGATTATTGTTGTCACTCTCCAGCACCATCTTCTAACTTGGAAAACAAAGCAAGACTCAGAATATAAAGCCATAAAGAGAGCAAAAGTGTTCATCATCACATTTCTTTCTTGTTATGGACTCCAGAGTCTTTGGATACAATCATCTCCTCTACTGCCATTGCTGGTATTCTGCGGGTCCTCCACCTTGCCAATAGGGCCTGGGACCAACTGTTGCCACTGCCATGAGTCCCACTCTGGGGCCATCATCATCACAGCCTGCCTCCACCTCTGCTTTCCTTTGTCAACATAGACACCACAATGGCGCACTAGTGCCATTACCATTGCTGCCATGATCGCATACTGAGCCCACCTCACCAATGCCACTTGATGATGCCACAGAGCTCTTCAAGAATGTGGTAAAGGGTAAAACAAAGCCAAAATAAAATAGTTGAGAGAAGGCAAAAAAAAAGAAATGTGGACAGAAGAAAGGAGCAGATGAGCCCCAGACTCAGGAGCCTGAACGCTGCCTACATCACTGCCGTAATCTTAGTGCAAGAATTGCAAATAGTATGCAGATACAGCAAGTAATTAGAGAAATAATATGATATAATTTATTGTGAAGGAAATTGAATACAAAAGTAGGCAGATTTATATGGAGAAAGTGAGAACTGCAGATGTTGGAGATCAGAGTCGAGAGTGTGGTGCTAGAAAAGCACAGCAAGTCAGGCAGCATCCGAGGAGCAGGAGTGTTGATGTTTTGGGCAAAAGCCCTTCATCAGGCATATTTATATGTCATTTATACAGAGCACAGGTGAGAGCACATCTGGAGATTGGTGTTTTCTTTGGTGGGGGACACAGAGGAGCAAAGGTAAAGGCCACTATGTTTGACAGGTCTCCCTAATGACAGAACAGCATCAGCAAACAGTCCACACAACAACTGGTATTTTTCCAGAAGCATCCCGTAACACAGCCCCCAGCGATGAACTAGCAGACAAGAAATTATTGTCTAATGAAATCTGATAATCACTTACTGGTCCAAGTCTTCCTTTGAGGTAGGAAATGTCAGCATCTGCATCTCTCAGAATTTTATCCACTACTGTGCCCATATTCTGGACATGAAGGCAAGAGAGATTTTTGTGTTCATATATTTTTTTGCCAGTGCGCTCCTCATAATGCAACAGTGCTTGATGGATATCGTTTAGCACAGCATCATAGATATGTATCTTTTTCCTCAGTTGCTCAATTTGAGTGTTTGCATCTCGAACAGTATCATCTTGCATTCGATTAACTGTCTCAAGGTCTTGCACTGTGTTGTGTAGCTTGCATATCAATTCTCCCTGGTCCTGACTTTCTTTAAACCTGAAATACAACACACGTTCACAGATTTCAGCACTTGATATTGGAACTTTTTGTTCATTCTCATCTTGTATGTGCACTTTGTTACAATGTATTGAAAATGATTTTTGGCTTTCACAACTCCAGTTGAATATTTTCCAATCAATCTAGGAGAATCTAGTACAATTTTTGCATCAAAATAGAAATGTAACTGGGAACATAGAACAGGGAAGCAGAGTAAACAAGGGAAAATACCAGCCAACACGTTTGCCAGTGCCAACAATGCACAAAATCTGGTAGTCTGTCTCGGACATCATAGCAACATCATCTGACAGGTCAGTATAGTTTCCGCCCTGGAACAGCATGTCAATGCAGGAAGCTTTCAGCAGAGATGGACAAAAGTGAATCATGAAGAATACGTGGACTAGAATTTTTCTTCAAAACAATGTCTGTCTCTTTGAATAAAATACACAATCTAGTTTGCACACAGAAGGAGTCCTCCAGCTGTAATCCCTGGTCCATTGAATGAATTGATTTTTAGCTAGCTTGCTTCCGTATTCTACCACTGACCTCAGTAGATTTGAAAAAAGAAGAAACTGAGGGGGCTAGGTAAAAAAGTGAAAACCAGCCAAATTTCCCACACGTAATGACTTCCTGTGTACAAAGGCAATATTCAATGGAAAATGCCACTCCATGTTGGCCCTGACTAATTGGACAATATAGTAGAGAGGCAGGGTAAGACAGGTGAAGGTACACCTTGACAGGTAATTATAGTCTTCATGAGAAATGGGTGGAAACAGATAGATTTCTTCAAAAATAGAAACAACAGTTTGTATAAGCCAGAAATCACTGTGTTACTTCAAATTCAACAATCCCGTCAAGATAGTGAGCTTATTCATTGTGCAAGTATAAGGCACCTCTTAAAAAAAAAAGACAAACTGCTGATCTTTAGGAATGTAAGCTAGAATCTGCTCAAATTACTCACATGATAATTGTATCATATGAAAATACTGGATTCACCACATTTCCTCACATACCTGAGATTCATCAGGTTATCTCTTTCTGCTTGTAATTCCTGTAATTTACACTGCAAATCTACCACAGATCGTCTAATATTACACCTTGGCTGTTCATGATATTGAAGACTCTGAAAAGAGAAAGAAAAATGGATAGGATATCGCCTACAAAATTATCTACAGTTTTCAAAGTTTAGCACAATTGAATTTCAATTCACTTTCATTACATTTTATTGTCCATATGTAATTTCATTTTGGTACATTGTTTATTTACTTTGTATACAATTATTACCTAAAATCGCCACAGTCCTACCAGACTATAGGGCTGCTCTCTCATAAGACAGAGACAACTGGTGGTGAGTTAACCTGAGGGTCACCATACCTCAGGCAAGGGGAAAGGGTGAGAAGGAGAGTCCTTCATAGTAACCTCAGCTGGTGTAGGAATTGAACCCATGCTGTTGGCATCACCCTGTATTGCAAACCAGCTGGCTAGTCGTATATGATAATCAACACCAAATATATACAAGTCATAGTATCACAGAATTATTACAGTACAGAAGGAGGCCAGTCAGCCCATCAGGTCTGCATCATATCTCCAAACAAGCAACTCAGCCAGTGCCATTCTCCTCTCTTCTCCCCACAACTCTGCAAATTTATTAATGACCATTTAACCTCCTTTTCAATGTTTTTGTAGAACCATATCAAACGGTTAACAAGTACATTCCAGTTCCCACACAGAATGAGAAAAGCTGTTTCCCATGTCACTTTCTTTTCTTCTTTACGAACTGCTTTAAACGTGCGCCCTCTCCTTCTCCTGTTATGAATGGGAACTGTTTCTCTCAAACTACTCATTGACAATCTTTCACAATTTCGAATACTTCAGTCATATCTTCACTCAGCTTTCTCATCTCCAAGGATAACCAACCTTTCTAAATCCATCTTCATAAATGAAACTCCTTGTAAACCTCTTCTGCACTTTCTCCAAAATGTGACATTGGGGAATGGACATACAGTTGCTTCAGCCAACTGGTGTATTATATAACTTCAGCATTGCCTTGTTCTTGTACTCTATGTCTTTATTAATAAAGTCCAAGGTACTGTATGCTTCATTAACCACTGTCTCAAACTGCCCTGCCGACTATGGCTTATGCATACAGGGTCTGAAGAGTGACAAGTGACATATAAGGCTTTATTTCAGAGTGAAATACTTTTATTTCATTGAAGTTTTTGGTAAAAGAATAATTAAGAACAATAAATTTGATTGAGAGTGTTTGGAAGTCTCCACTAGAATCATTTGTACCCCTTCACTCAACCTATGACCCTTTAGAGCCCTAGTGACAATTCACACCCTGCACCCACCATCCTTTGCCCTTACAGCCTCCATGGAAATTCCCCTAGTATCCACCCACGGCAGATGTAAGACCCAGGCTGAGATGAAATGAGATCAACTTTTTAAGTGTCTATTGACAAGTTGCTATTTAAAAGTGGATAATCTCATTAATTAAATAAAATTAATACATTTAATTCCCTTCAAGAAAACGACCCCTTAGCAAATCAAACATTAATATTCATAGGTTTACTTCAAGTGATTGTATAAGTAGTTGAAGGAGGTGGAAGTGGCTACTGCAGATGCTGGAGATTAGAGTCAAGATTAGAGTGGTGCTGGAAAAGCACAGCAGGTCAGGCAGCATCCAAAGAACAGGAAAATTGATGTTTCAGGATGGAGCCCTTCATCAGGAATGAGGCTGGGAGCCTCAGGGATAGAGAGATAAATGGGAGGGAGGTGGAACTGGGGAGAAGGTAGCTGAGAGTGCAATACGTGGATGGAGGTGGGGGTAAAGGTGATAGGTCAGAGAGGAGGGTGGAGCAGATATGTGGGAAGGAAGATTGACAAGTGGAACAGGTCATGAGGACAGTGCTGAGCTGGAAGATTGGAACTGGTGGGGGGGAAGAGAAATGAGAAATCCGGTGAAGTCCACATTGATGCCATGGGGTTGAAGTGTTCTGAGGCAGAAGAAGAGGCATTCTTCCTCCAGGCGTCGTGTGGTGAGGGAATGGTGATGGAGGAGACCCAGGACCTGCATATCCTCGGCAAAGTGGGATGGGGAGTTGAAATGTTCGGCCACAGGGTGGTGGGATTGATTAATGCGGATGTCCTGGAGATGTTCTCCGAAGCAAGAAGGCATCCGGTCTCCCCAAAGTAGAAGACACCACATAGGTAGCAACGGATACGATAAATGACGTGTGGAAGTGGAAGTGAAATTTTGATGGATGTGGAAGGCTCCTCTGGGGCCTTGGACTGAGGTGAGGGGGGAGGTGTGAGTGCCGGTTTTGCAATTCCAGCGGTGGCAGGGGAAAGGTGCCAGGAGGGGAGAGTAGGTTGTTAGGGGGCATGGAACTGATCAGGTAGTAACTGATGGAACGGTCTTTGCGGAAAGCAGATAGGAGTGGGGAGGGAAATATATCCCTGGTGGTGGGGTCCATTTGTAGGTGACAGAAATATTGGCGGATGATGCGATCTCTGCAGAGGTTGGTAGGTAGGAAGGTGAGGACGGGGGGGGGGGGGGGGGGGGGGTCCTTGTTTCAGTTGGAAGGGTAGGGTTCAAGGGCGGAGGTACGGGACATGGATGAGATATGTTGGAGGGCATCTTCAACTATGTGGGAGAAGAAATTGAGGCCTTCTGGTGTAGTTCTGTGTTGGAACTGGTCCTCCTGGGAGCAGATGTGGCGTAGTCGGAGGAATTGGGAATGCAGCATAGCATTTTTGCAGGAGGTAGGGTAGGAAGAGGTGTAATCCAGGTAGCTGTCTGAGTCGGTGGGTTTGTAGAAAATGTCAGTGTTGAGTTGGGCATCATTGATGGAGATTGTTTAAGGTCGGGGTGGAATGTGTTGGTAAAGTTGATGAACTTTTCAACCTCCTTGTGGGAGCACGAGGTAGTGCCGATGCAGTCATCAATGTAGCGGAGGAAAAGGTGGAGAACGGTGCCGGTGTAACTCCGGAAGATAGACTGCTCTACGTTGCCGAAAAAGAGACAGGCATAGCTGGGGCCCATGCGGGTGCCTTTGGCTACCCCTTTCGTCTGGAGGAAGTGGGAGGATTCAAAGAAGAAATTGTTGAGGATGAGGACCAGTTCAGCCAAACAAATCAGAGTGTCAGTGGAATGGTACTGGTGGAGACAGTGGGAGAGGAAGAAACAGAGGGCTTGGAGGCCCTAGTCATAGTGGATGGAGTTGTAGAGGGACTGGATGTCCATGGTGAAGATGAGGCATTGGGGGCCGGGGAAAGGGAAATCTTGGAGGAGGTGGAGGGCATGGGTGGTGTTCCGAACATACATGGGGAGTTCCTAGACCAGGGGGGAATAGGACAGTATCGAGGTAGGTAGGTGGAGATGAATTCGGTGGGGCAGGAGCAGGCTGAGACGATGGGTCGGCCGAAGTAGTCAGGCTTGTGGATCTTAGAAGCAGTCAACCTGTGAATTGACAGGCACCTCAGAGATTTTAATGGTAGATTGTGAAATCAATCATGTAGCATAATTCCTTTAATGATAGCCCTCAGGTTAATATCAACAGACAGAGTGAAACAACAAACACTGATTGATTTTATTAAACTACATGCAGTCTTCTCAAAAATTTGAAGTCCATGAGACTGAAGCCACCTGACACTTTGCTCAAGAATTCCCTTGACAGTTCAATTGAATTTAATAACTTTTTACAAATACTTGTGTCTACTTCTAACCAGGTAAAAAAAGTACCTCTACACTCCCAAGTTGTTGCTGGACCCACACAAAAAGGTGGTCCACTCTCTGAAAGGATACCCTATTTCTCCAAAGAACTCCAGGAGCTTTAGACTTTGGCTTGAAAAGTAAAATTCCACACCATGTATTTTGGAAATTCCACATGTAGAAACCAGATCCGATTTTAATTTAGACATTGCCTCTGTGACCCACCGATGTGCAAAGTACAAGCTGACCCTGTTTCCAACTCCAAGTCCAAGCCGACCAATCATCCCCGCCCTCCCAATCCAGCAAAAATGAAAGGAGCTGGTTCTGGGGCATGACATCCAGAGTCATAGTTCCAACACAATTTTTGTTAAGTCTGAATTTCTCTCTATTTTAAGGAATATGAGGGCCTCTGGCTATCGGAGCAGGTCAGAGATTTGAATTCTATGGCAACCAACTCACCCCCGGACATTTCATAAGCCTTTCACCATCTACAAGAGATCAGGATGAAATGGAATACTGCCTACTTGCCTGGATGACTGCAGCTCTGAAATTATTCAAGAAGTAAAACTAACAAGGTTAAAATGGCCCAGCTGATTGACACCAAATACCAACTGAAGTGTGATTGCCTCCATGACAGGTGCAAAATGTTAATGGGGCATACCATCTAAAACTATTTTGCAGCAACTCTCCAAGGCTCCTTCAATGACACCTTCTAAACCATTAGATCCACCAACCTAGCTAGAACAGGAACAGCAGCCATGTGCCGTTTCTTTCCAAGTTATAGACCATACTGACTTGGAAATTTATTATAATTTCTTAACCGTCAGAGGTTTAAAATTCTGGAATATCATACTTAATGAACTATCTTCATCACAGGGACTGAAACATTTCAAGAAAGTGACTCATTACCACATTTTCAAGGATAATTAGTTGGGTCACAGAAGCAAATGTGCTGGTGATACCCACATCCCATGAGTGAATAAAAATGACTGGTTCCTGAACATGGGTGATGTTGCTAAGGTTACATTTTACTTCACATTCGTAGTTTGTGATTCTTAAGATCATGGTGAAAGGCATTCTCAATATACTGAATTATTTGATTTAATGCTGCTTCCACAATGCACAGAATATGTAATTCCAGGATACTGATATTGGAGAAATGAAGCAGTACTGAAATATGATGCAGTACTGAACTACCAATGACACAATTGAGTTACTGACATAGTTTGATTGCTGTAACCAATTGCTGAGGTAATAATTATAAATAAAGGTTGAAACAATTATCTAAATGTCACAGAAGGAAGATGATTTAGGTTCCATAATTGCAATTTTTCTTGTATGGAGTTCATTATTTTGACCGAGTAAAGGAATATACATCTTTTATAAATCTACAAGATGCCTTCTAGTGGCCAGCTCAAGAGTATTACTTTCTAACATGAAATGGGAAGGAAATTGAAATGAGATATATATTTTAAATACAAGGTATCCCCAGCTTACTAATGTCCAAAATATGAACATTCATACCCATTCGTCCTGTAATATTTATTGTAAAGATCCAATGCACGATCATTTCCATATTCTTATGAATGGTTATTTTATATAGTACTGCATTGTGTTCCAACTTGTGTACAAATCAACTTGCGAATGATCTTAAGAACAGAACCCATTCACAACCCAGGGACTGCTTTTCAGTAAGCATTTTATTTCACTTGATCGCTTATACAAATTGTTTACCTCATGTGCACAGTCATCCATTGACCTCTCCACACATGGCGGTCCAGAGAACAGGGGGTTCTTTCTGGATACAACCAAATCCAGGTCATATTTAGTAGTCTGTGGTGATTTGTTACGATGGGCTTTTGAGATAGAAGCCTGAAGCATTGAACTACGCAAAGGAGATTTCACATTTGTGAAGCTTGTTGTAAAAGAACCTGAAACAAAAATTTAAAATGCTTGAATAAAATTAATAGAGGTCATATTACTTATTATTGAAGAATAGAATTCTTTAGAAATGATAACAACAGCAAAGCACAGTCTTATGCTTAGATCGCAAGAAGAATCATAGAATGTAAAGTGAAGTTAGAGAACTGCCAAGTCCACGCTCCTGTCGAATCTATCCATACCACTGAAAGATCTGTGTCTTCCACAAAGAAAACTTTAATTTTTTGTTGGCATGCTGGTTCCTTTAAGAAATTGGAGTAGAGGACTTAGGTCAAGGACTTAGTTTCTAGTTAATGATGATCCGAACAAATTGCATGAACATAAACAAACTGATAAGATTAAGAATGAGTTCATTATAGAGGTGAATACATTGAGTGTTTTAGCTTCTAGCAAAGTTAATTTGAAATTCGGTATATTGACTAAACAAAGTTAAACCTTTCTGGATTAGTGGTGCTGGAAGAGCACAGCAGTTCAGGCAGCATCCAAGGAGCTTCGAAATCGACGGTTCGGGCAAAAGCCCTTCATCAGGAATAAAGGCAGTGAGCCTGAAGCATGGAAAGTCTCACTGCCTTTATTTCTGATGAAGGGCTTTTGCCCGAAACGTCGATTTCGAAGCTCCTTGGATGCTGCCTGAACTGCTGTGCTCTTCCAGCACCACTAATCCAGAATCTGGTTTCCAGCATCTGCAGTCATTGTTTTTACCTAAGGTTAAACCTCTTGTTAACTGAAGGCTCCTAGCAGAGAGTTAGGCTTCTGGTATAGCTATGCTGAGAAGCAGGAGAGGGAGAGAGTGTGTGAGAGCACGAACAAACAGAAATAAGAGAACAAACAAGAATGAGAGAAAGGTAGTGAGAAGAACAAGAGGAACAGAGAGATAGCAATTTGAGACAGTGACAGACAGCAGAAGAGAAAGTAAGATAGAAATGAGAACCTATGTAGAGATATTGGGGTAACTGGGCTTGAATTCTCTTGAGTTTTGAAGAATGAAAACTGATCTCAGTGAAACCGACTAAACACTTAGAGGTATAGTCAGTGTAGATGCAGATAAGATTCCAATGGATGGGGAGTCTGCAACTAGAACCATAATAACAAAATAAGGAGAAAGCTACTTAGAACCAATGTGAAATCATTTTACTCAGCCTTTCGTGAAACTTGAAATTCTTCTCACTAGAGGGCTTAGGATGCTCGGTCATTGTGTGCATTAAAAATAGACTTTGACAGATTTCTAAATGTCAGTGACATACAGGAATGAAGGGGAGCTGTGGATCATCAGCCATGACTTGGTGCTTACGGCCCAAAAATTTCAAACTTTGGGAAGGCCTACTCTGCATTCCCCAACAGTAGAAATAGTGGATTGCTCAAAGCCATAAACATGTTGCCCTCAATAAATAGACGGGAAGAGAAACTGCAAAAACAAGTCTTGAGGTTCTAGCAGGACAAAGAATATACAGAATCTATCCTCCAACCCATGAGCTCATTCCACTCAAAACACTGGCAGCCTATTGATAATAGCAGAATATTGATCCCAACAAATTCTTAATTCGCCCATATAATGCTCCAACCAGATTGTAACTTGGATAGAACGTCAAGTTCTACTGGCCAAGAAACAAGGACTGAGATGTAAAGGTGGACAGAAGTCACTCATGGTACTTGAAGCCTTTGTTTTGCTCAATGGTCAAGTCACAGGGCTTCAAACTGTTGTTAGAAACTAACAGTTGCTGCATGTATTTTATAAATTGTATGAACTAGAACTACAGTATTTCAATGAGATGAGTAGATCACTAAGTCCTGTGGCAGGACATTAATCAAACATATTCCACTGTCCTGAACCATGATGAACATTACCCTCATCCACACAAGGGACAAGTTCTTAACTGTGCATTGCAGATATTGAAAAAGCTTTATTAATATGGCTGCCAGTTAATCATCTGTTCGATATGAAGTTATTAAGCAAACATCACAGCAAATCAACTAATTTGTGTGTGAAGCTTGCAGGGTTAAAGCAGATTAACTGCCACACAGGGTCACGAGATTGTACACACACAGCACTTGGAATTCTAAAAAATGAACTGTCTTAACAGCAAGGTGTACAAACAATATCTCTTTGCATTCCAAAAAAAAATTGTTATTGTAAATAGGTGGACTGAGTCTATGGATTGGAGTCTCTATGATGTTTAGGTTATCTGCTGAAATATCCAAATCCCAATGGTGACTTTGCTTAGAGGTATTGTTGATTAACTGTCACCAGTCATTGTGATACTGTTTGTCATTCCTATTTGCATCTGGGATCTGGTACATGATGTAAAAGGATTGGAAGGCCATGGGAAATTGAAACTGACTTGATTTGTTCTAGGTTTTGTTTCACCAGTTACACCACCATGCGTGTGGACTCAAAAGGACCTCAGTTCTGAACACATTCTTATCACCTTGGTTGGTTGCCATGCACATTCTGTGGAACTCTCAACAGACTTTGTTGACCCACTGTAATTTAAGTCATTCTATACTCCCCTATTCATCATGCTGGTCATCCGCTCTTGCAGGTTTACAAGGTGTTCTTGAGTTTTAAAAAGAGAAATTCAGATATGCGTTGACAAATTGGTGTGCATTGGTCTGCCAAACGTGAGCAGATGGAAAAATTACATTGAGTGTTGCTTTCAAATATAACATTGGAATATCCAGTCCTTTCTTAGCCTATCTATATTTGAGTACTAGGTTTTTAATTCTGTGAATCATGCATTCAGCTCGACCATTGAGAACCTGGAATAATCTAAAGTAGTAATAGTAGTAGCAGTACAACTGATAATCCATTTCTCTCACGTCTCCTCGAATGTCCTCAATGCAGGTGTCAAATAAATAAAAAAGGGCTTAGAGTGTACATGATAGTTAGGCTTGACATATTGTGCAATTAACAAATGACAGTGTACTTGGTAAAATATTCAATGTTGATAAAGTAGTAATTTAGATATACATGAAATACATTGAAAACAGTGTTAGACCAAGGACAGGCAAAGACTTTGTGGTATCAATAGCTCTGTGTATTGACTTGGCATAAGCTCTTCATATGGCTCCAAGTTCTTAACAAAATGACAACATTACTGCTGATACTTAGCCAATATACTGCCTGTTTTAGGAGTCTTCTCATTCAATCTATGCCCATATGTACATGATGTAGTTGTTGAAGAATATCAAGTCGCTAAGGAGCTGGTATGCTGACCTATCTTTCTTTAAAGAATACTCCATAGAAAAGCTTAACTCATACCAAAAGCTGAACTCAATCCATGCATATGTGTGCAAAGATGTGCTGAATTGAATCAGACCACCTACAACAATGTTTTTTCATAGCTTCTGTCGTGTTTCTATTTCACCTTGGAGCTGATGTTTGTACCAGATCAATTTGGACAACACTTTTGATGTTATAAACTAAGGGTATAGCTTCTGTTCTGACCAAGTTAGGTAACCTCATTGCGTTTGATGTGAGCATCAGATTATTAGCTTGGATTTAATCTCACAAACATAACCTTCGATCTTTATCTGGAAATGACTGCAATCTTGGCAGTATAATTTGGTCGTCAAGGGTTTTTGGCAAATCATCTTTTTTTTTCATATGTAGGATGTGGATGTGGTTGGCTAGGGCAGCATTTATTGTTGATTCTGAAACACCAAGGAGATGATGCTAGTAAACTGTCATGATGCACTGCTGTAGTCCTTTGGGTGTGGGGACACTGTTAGCGAATTCGAGGATTTTGATACAACAACACTGAAGGAATGATGATATAGTTCCAAGTCAGGGTAGTGAGAGACTTGGAACCTGCAGGTGGTGATCTGTTGCCTTTGTTCTTCAAGGTGGTACAGTTACAGGTTTGGAAGATACTATCAAAAGGACCTTAATGAATTATGCAGTGTATCTTGCAGATGGTTCACATTACTGCCACTGTGTGTCTCAATGGTGGAGAGAATGAATTTTGAAGGTGGCTTACTGAGTGCCAATCTAACAGTCTGCTTTCTTGTGGATGGTGTTAGCTTCTAGAATGTTGTCGGAGATGCACTCACCCAGACAAGTAGAGAGTATTCCATCACAATGCTGACTAGTGCCTTGCAGATGGTGGACAGGCTTTGGGGAGACAGGAGCTGAGTTAGTTGCAGCAAAGTTGGGTGGCACGGTGGCACAGTGGTTAGCACTGCTGCCTCACAGCGCCAGAGACCCGGGTTCAATTCCCGCCTCAGGCAACTGACTGTGTGGAGTTTGCACATTCTCCCAGTGTCTGCGTGGGTTTCCTCCGGGTGCTCTGGTTTCCTCCCACAGTCCAAAGATACGCAGGTCAGGTGAATTGGCCATGCTAAATTGCCCGTAGTGTTAGGTAAGGGGTAGATGTAGGGGAATGGGTGGGTTGCGCTTCGGCGGGGCGGTGTGGACTTGTTGGGCCGAAGGGCCTGTTTCCACACTGTAAGTAATCTAATCTTCAAAGTTCCTAGCTTCTAACCTACTCTCATGGCCACAGTATTTATATGGCTGGTCTAGTCTAATGAATATCACAAACAATAATGGGCACGGCCTTGATCTCTGTGGTATGCTAATAGACACCAGTCTCTAGTCACATGAACAGGTTTCTATCATCACCCTGTCTCCTACCACAAAGCCAATTTTTGATCCATTTTGCCAAGTTAGCCTGGATCCCATATGGCTTCACCTTCACTGACAGTCTCCCCTGTAGGACCTGAACAAAGGCTTGGCTGAAATCCATATGAACGACATTAATTAAACTATTCTCAGCTACACATCTAATTATCTCCTCAAAAAAATACACAATCAAATTTATTAGGCATGGCCTCCCACTGACAAAGTTATGCTAACTATCCAATCAAACTTTGCCTTGTCAAGTAGAGATTAATTCTCTCCTTCAGAATTTTCTCCAAAAGTTTCCCCAACTCAGACTCACTGGTCTGTAATTCCCTGGTTTATCTCTGCTATTCTTCTCGAAAAGTGAAACCATGTTAGCTGTCCTCCAGTCCCCTGGTGACCAGAGACAAAATAAAAGGTTGGGTCAGAACCCTGTAATTTCTTCCCTCATCTCCCACAGCAGTTTGGGATAGAACTTATCTGGACCTGGAGATCTGTCCACTTTTAAGCATGCTATAACTTCCTCACTCCCTATGGCAAACCGCTCAAGAACCTCAAGCACCCCCTCCCAAGATTCTGTTCCTCCTAAGTGAAGACAGAAGTCGAGCACTTGTATAACACAGTACCATTGGTCTCCACTCAGACTACTTTGTGCTCATCACCCTCAGTGCTTCCTCCAAGTGTGCTTAATATGGAGCAACATTGGTTCATCAGCATGAGGTTTCCTTGACCTGATGACATGGAACTTCATGGGGTCCATGTCAATGTTGAAACTCTCAGGGAAACCCCATTCCAACCTCTCCGGTGAGTTTGTCCTGCTGATGGGACAGGACATTACCAAAGATGATAATGATGACATCTGGGAATCTCTATCCAAGGTATGATTTTGTGGATATCATGATGTTAGCCTGTTGCTCGAGTACTCTCTGGGACAGCTCTCCCAACGTTCACACAAAGCCTGAGATGTTGGTAGGGGAGTGGTGTCATAAGAGCTGTCCTTGCAGTCAGGCCTGGTTTACAGTGCCTGGGTTGATACTGGGTCATCCATCTGGTTTTATGTCTTTGTTTAGGTTTTGAAGGAGTTTGGTACAACTGACTGACATACTTAGACCGCAGTTCAGAGTCAACAAAATTGTTGGGGACCTGGGGTCATACTTCGGCAATATTAGGCAAAGACATACGTGTATCAGAAAGGGTTTTTATATTAATTGAGAGTCGTTACATGGTCACCAATAGGTCAGCCTTTTATTCCAGATTTTTAAAAATTTCTCCAACGACTGTAATGAGATTCATATCCAAGTCACCAGAAATTAACCAGAGCTCTGGGTTACTCATCCAGTGACTTTGTAATCATGATGCCACTTGTGGTCAGTCTCTATCATAAATCTTTTGCATGAAAATACACAATTCCAAAAACTAAAGCAGACTTTTTCTGATCAATATTTGAATCATTGGGCTGTACTATTGACAGCACATTTGCAACAAATGTGATTTTGGTTTGTCTTTGAGTAGAGTGCATACTCTGAGGCTTTTCTGTCAGGCATCTACCTGCAATGATTGTAAAATTGCAGAACTGATACTTCTAATAGTGACTGTTTCAATGCTTTGACGACATTCTGGTACTTCACAAGCCATTGGAATGGCACACCTCTACAATAGCTCCCTGACAACAATTTTCAGAAAAACTGGAAATGGATGGTGAAATTAAACAGGCCTAGACATCTTTGAACAGTGGCTTCACCTTTAGGTGTTTGCTTGGCTTTTGTACACACTGACCAGGTTGGAATAAAAAGTACAGAAAAAGTTGATCTGTGACAATTCTGGCTGTTGAACACCAATCCTCTAGAGTGTTCTGCATGCTTCAATAAAAGCAAATTATGATAAAGCTCTTGATTTGTTTTTCCTATCACAGCAACATCATCGGCTAGCCAGATAAATCCGGATTATAGTAGATGTATTGCAATATATGTGAGCAAGCATGACATCCTGGCCAACATATAGTTTGAAGGTAAAACACTGAAAACAGTATTGCCCAAATCAGGTTCAGAAAGTAGTGAGGCCTCGTGACTGCTCAACAAGACATTTTGACGAGTAACCATACGTGGTAGCAATCGTCAAGAAGAGTTTTGCATCTACAAACCGCGGATCTAGCTGTTCTGAGCTAGGCATTTAGGCATCACGGACCACAACTTAGTCTCAAAAGGTGCATATTTTCATAACAGATGTTGTTGTGTTCCTGTACACTCTTAATACATCCATCTCACCTAGCTGAATCTTCAAAGTCTTTTTAGTGATCACTGCAATTGCATGAGGGGCCAATGGACGAGCTTGCATTCTCCAAGTACAACACTACAGCTTTCTTCCAACTGGCAATTTTATCAAGTCATTTGGAATATTTCAAAGTTAAGCCACAAATAGACTTTATAGGTAACTTTATGAACTTGATTTGTAGTCTGATGTCTGACTGATGCCATAAATTGTTACTAGCATTAGTTCATGGTATGCCATTAGATTTGCACTTGCTGGTACAGCAGTATCTATGATGTGGACCATCTGCTATATCTAGTAGGATTATTGTAGTTGTACACCAGCTTTGTTGATCCTGTGTGTGGAATTGGTGAATCATTGCATGCAAAAAGAATTACACTGTAGCTTCTATTATGATTTGACACTGTTTTATATGCGGTTTATGTTTTGGTGAAACTCAATAGTATTTCAGCACTTGTCCCTTGCCGATCTTAGCCAATAACAAATAACCACCCTTTTTTTTTTAAGATTAGATCATTTAAGGTTTTGCAAACATTTCACATAATCTGATCACTTTAAATTTTCCAGGCAACTGACAGTGTGAAATGGCTTTGCTACTCTTCACACTCAAAAGGCACAATCAGATTCTGATCTATCGATAATTTCATGTCTAGCAGAATACCCAATGTATATGCTCCATTTAGGTCAGTATGTGGCTCTTTGTAGCTGTATCAGCCTTTGCTATTGTGCACTCTCACTGCTAATGAACTCTTCCTGTAATATAGCTTTCAGAATTGATTGAAAGATGGGTACTTCCTTGATGCAGGCAGAAGGCCACACATTCGATGTGTCTTGCTGGGTTTGAGCGTTCTTGTGATTATGTCAATTGTCACATTTATACTTAGGACGTGTAAAGATTGCTTTGCACTTTCAACTATTCTTCAGTAGCTCTTTGTCACTATAAGTCTTAGATTTGCTAGACAAAGTTCTAGAAAGCTGCATGGATGGATGAGATCACCAACTCAGCAATTGTTTGCTCGCTCCCCATCTGAACTCTTTTCCTTGCATCTGTTCAGAGTGACCTACTCATTCTGTAAACTTTTGTCGAAATGCAATAGATTTTAATCAATAGATAAGAAACTTAATCTGATTTTGAATTGATCTTCTCATGTCTCCACTCTTTTTTGGGATCTTTTAGCTTTCCACCTGTTAATCCTGATGTTTTAAATTGGTATTGATCTTCATTCCCATTCTTAAGCAAATCTCTATTTTTGTTTTTCTGCATCGGACATACACAAACTTAGAAACCATAGAACGGTTAGCTGTTTAAATATTGTAAGTACTGTCAGACCTGCCATGTTCCAGTTTAAACAAGGGAATTTTCCGGACACTCTGGAAATATAACTTTGAGTTTCCCTTGCTCGCTACCGATTTGGTGCACACCTTGTAATCACCACCAAGCAACACTATTCCTGACATCATAATGAATTAAATAGCATCAGTGGAGTGATTTACAGTAGCACGCAAGGAACCCAGAGAGCAACAATTACAACACTTTAGTAAGTTTGCAGATTACACCAAAATTGGAGGTGTAAATGACAGTGAAGAAGGTTACCTCAGATTACAACAGGATCTTGACCAGATTGGCCAATGGGCTAAGAAGTGGCAGATGGAGTTTAATTCCGATAAATGCGAGATGCTGCATTTTGGGAAAGCAAATCTTAGCAGGACTTATACACTTAATGGTAAGGTCCTAGGCAGTGTTGCTGAACAAAGAGACCTTGGAGTGCAAGTTCATAGCTCCTTGAAAGTGGAGTCACAGGTAGATAGGATAGTGAAGGCGGCATTTGGTATGCTTTCCTTTATTGGTCAGAGTACTGAGTACAGGAGTTGGGAGGTCATGATGCAGCTGTACAGGACATTGGTCAGGCCACTGTTGGAATATTGCGTGCAATTCTGGTCTCCTTCCTATAGGAAAGATGTTGTGAAACTTGAAAGGGTTCAGAAAAGGTTTAAGGATTTTGCCAGGGTTGGAGGATTTGACTATTAGGGAGAGGCTAAACAGGCTGAGCCTGTTTTCCCTGGACCGTCGGAGGCTGAGGGGTGACCTTATAGAGGTTTACAAAATTATGAGGAGCATGGATAGGGTAAATAGACAAAGTCTTTTCCCTGGAGTCGGGGAGTCCAAAACTGGAGGGCTTGGGTTTAGGGTGAGAGGGGAAAGATATAAAAGAGACCCAAGAGGCAACTTTTTCATGCAGAGGGTGGTATGTGTTTGGAATGAACTGCCAGAGGATGTGGTGGAGGCTGGTACAATTGCAACATTTAAGAGGCATTTGGATGGGTATATGAATAGGAAGGGTTTGGAGAGATATAGGCCCGGTGCTGGCTGGTGGGACTAGATTGATTTGGGATATCTGGTAGGCATGGACAGGTTGGACCGAAGGGTCTGTTTCCATGCTGTACATCTCTATGACTCTGACTTTCTCCCAGGTATGTGACAGCTCCATTATAAAAACAATTTTTTTTTCCCTTTTATGGGACAATAAACTGAAATGGAAGCTGAACTGCTCTATAATTTAAATATCAGATTATATTTACAACTTGAAGATCAAGTGCATGATATTTTTGAGCTGTGCAATACAATGTCACTCTTTGAAGCAGTGAGGCAGAGAAATGAAAACAGAGTTACTACAAGTCATACGAATTAAGGAAATGCTACCTGAAGACAGCCCTCTGGTCGAACGATAGGGTATTAAAAGCTTTAAAAGGGTAGCGGAGAGAAAAAGCATCCAGATCTTGCAAACTGAAGCTTACAGCCCCTGTCAACATCCCCATCACCTTTCCCCCCCCCCCTCTCTGTCTTTTGTTAAAGTTGTCCGTTATAAATCGATTAAGCTATTTTTGTTTAATGAACTTGTTTGAACTACTTTTTCTGTCTTGAATAGCAGTATATCAGGCAAATTAGTCGTTTTGGGGATGTAATTGGGATTTTATACATTTTATGAAGACTTGTGGACCAGTGATGAATGATGATTGGCACATGATTCCCAGTTAAGTGGTGCAGAATTTCCAACTCTGTACCCTTCTCCAGTGAATGGTGTTGGAGAGAGTGGGATGAAGTTGTTCCTTTAACAAGGTTAGGTTGTAAACAACGCAGGTTTCAAAAAGTGGGAGGTCGGATGGACTTTAGGGCCACTTTGTTTTCAGCTAACAGATACTGCTTAAGGCAGAACACCTTCAAGTTAAATAAAAACACTTGTATGATGAAAAGGGAGCAGCCAGTTCTGGCAACTCAACGATGGGTGTATGGGTAACACACATCACCATAGTTCTTTCAATAGAGAGAAATGACTAGTGGTGACTTTAACCAGAGGATCACTATAATCCCAATATCTCAGGTGAATGTCCTGCCTTCTAAATCTCACATTAACCTCACTCAGCGCATAAATTGAACTCGCACTGTTGAGATAACTTTGCATTGCAAATCAGCTGTTCAGCCAACTGAGCTAACCAACTACCAATAATATGGTGATAAAATCAGGAGGCAAACATTAGGAGATAATGACTAGGTGACCTTGAGTATGTATTGCCTCACGACACTTAATATTTTCTGAAATAACTTTGCTGTTGATTGGGAAACATTGTATTTTTTTCTTTATGTAGCCAGGACATAAGATTATATTATAGGAGCAAAATCAGGCCATTCAGCCCATCAAGTCAGCTCCAATACTTGATCATGGCCAACATGTTTCTTAAGCCCATTCTCCTATCTTCTCCATGTAACCCTTGATCACTTTTCCAATCAGGGACATCTCTCTCTCTCACTCTCAAATACACTCAACAACATGGCCTCCACAGCCTTCTGCAGCAATGAGTTCCACAGAGTCACCACCCTTTGGCTGAAGAAATTTCTCATGTCAGTTCCAAATGGGTTGTTCCTTCACTGGAGGCTATGCCCTCAAGTTCTAGGTTCTCCTACTGGCCTCTCAAAATTATATTGGTTTCAATGAGATCTCCTCCCACCCACCCCCACCCTTCTGAACTCAGAATATAGACCTCGAGTCCTCAAACACCCCTCATATAACAAACTCGTCATCTCCAGAATCATTATTGCAAACCTCCTCTGGGTCCCTTCCAACATCAGCACATCCTTCCATAGATACAGGACCCAAAACTACTTATAAATTCCAAATGCAGTATGACCAGAGCATTATACAACCTCAGCAGCACATCTTAGCTCTTATATTCTAGCTCTCTTGAAATGAATACTAACATTGCATTTGCCTTCCTAACTGCCAAGTGAACCTGCATGTTAACCTTAAGAGGATTCTGAACTAGGACTCCTCAGTCCCTTTGTGCTTCAGATATTCAGAGCCTTTCACTGTTTAGAAATTAGTGAGCCTCTGTTCGCCCTAGCAAAGTGCATAATCTCTCTCTCACAGGTATTCCATCAGCCACTTCTTTACCCACTCTGCTCACCTCCCCAGCTTCTTCTACAGCTCCCTGCTTTCCCAACACTACCTATCCCCATATCTAAATTTGGGTCACCTACAAACTTAGCAATAATGCTCACAATTCCTTTGTCCAGATCATTAGTGTATAGCGTGAACAATTCTGGCCCCAACGCAAATGCCTTGTGGAACTCAGCTAGTCACCAGCTGCCATCCTGAAAAACATCATCTTTGTCCCCACTCTCTGCCTTCTGCCAATCAGCCAATTCTTTATCCATGCCACTACCATACCCCTGACAACGTGGTCTGGTGTTATTTATAGGCCACCTGTGCAACACCTTGTTAGACTCCTTCTGCAAATCCAAATAGCTCACATCCATTGGTTTTCCTTTGTCTAGCATGCTCGTTATCTCAAAGAATTTTTAACAGATTTGTCAAGCACGGCCTCCCTTTGACAAAGCTGTGCTGACTCAGCCCTATTTTACCATGCTCTTCCAAACACTCTGCAATCTCACTCTTAAATGGATTCTAAAATCTAAATTAATGACCAAGGTCAGGCAAACCAGGGTATTGTTTCCTGCCTTCTGCCTTCCTCCCTTCTTGAACAGGGGTGTTACATTAGCCATTTGTCAGTCATCTGGGACCCTCCCCAATTCCAGTGATCAGTGAAAGATCACCACTAATGCCTCCATAATCTCCTCAGCTATTTCCTTCAGAACGTTGGGGTGTAATCCATCTGGTTTGGGTGATTTATCCACAGCTTCCCCAATACCTTCTCCTTAGTGATGGCCTCGACACTCACATCTGCTCCCAACTCTCTGGTATACCACTGGTGTCTTCTACTATGAAAACTGATACAAAGTATCTCTGCCATTTCTTTGCTCCCCATTAGTACTCATTAGCCTCATTTTCCAGCATTTCAATGTTCACTCTAGCCTCACTTCTCTTATCTTTTAAATATCTATAAAAACTCTTGCAACCTTCTTTTCTATTAAGAGTTAACTTACACTTCGGTTTCATTCCTCCCTGATT
This sequence comes from Chiloscyllium punctatum, assembly GCF_047496795.1. NCBI lineage: Eukaryota > Metazoa > Chordata > Chondrichthyes > Orectolobiformes > Hemiscylliidae > Chiloscyllium > Chiloscyllium punctatum. The sequence continues at coordinate 43,097,344 of NC_092739.1, forward strand.
GACTTTTTCGTTGTCCTCTGCTGGATTTTAAAGTCTCCCCAAACTTCTGGTTTCCCAATAATCTTCACCACAGTGCACGTTATATCATTTGTTTTTATGCTGTCCCTGACTTCTCTTGTTAACTATAGTTGCCACATTCTCCCCTTAGTGTGTTTCTTCTTCCTTCTGCCTTCCAATTACTCCCAGAAACCCCTGCCATAGCCTTTCCCTGCTAGGGTACCCTTTCAACTCTGGCAGCTCCACCCTTATGTCTTAGTAGTTACCTTTACTCAACTGCAATAACATTACATCAGATTACAGCTTCTCCCTCTCATTTGACCTTCAGTAAATTCCCATCTCATTCGGTTCTACCTTGGCAAGTAAGTAATTCAACTACTTTGGTCCTACTCCATAACTCTAAATCATTGCATCAATTTGTCTCTGTTGTAAGAAAGTAGCTGAGAACTTTGTTTGACCAAGGTTTCAGTCACATCTCATAAATGGACATCTACAGAGTCACAGTATGCTTAAAGTAAGGAAGGAGTAATATTCTTGAAGATAGGTTAGAGTTTAATCCGGTCACCTATAGAGAGGTACTTCAAACATTTTGTTTTTATTAAAAATGTACTATACAAGAACAGAACTGAGTGATTTTTGTTAAGCTGTATTAGCAAGGGATATAGAGTCATAAGGAAGATTTAGATGTGTGGAAAAAGAAAAAAAGTTGGCCAAGGACAAACGTGGAACCCATAACAGGTGGGAACAGAATTTATTTTATAGCACAGGGAAATAGTGGCGAAACTGAAGTTACATTTTCTCTATCTTTACAGAAAATCTCCCAGAAATATTATATTATATGAACCTAAAAACCTACAAAACTGAGGAACTAAATGAAATTAGTACTAATAAAGAGGAAGCAAATTCTATTTTTAAAATTGCAAATCCACTGGACCAGCTTTACTTCTTTTCCAAGTGTTGAAGGTGGTGGCGAGAGAGTGGATGCATTGGTGCTACCTTGCATAATTCTATACATTCTGGAAAGGTTCCTGTAAAAGTGGAACCGCACTATTTGAGGGAGGGAGGGAGAGAGAGAGAACACAGAACATTCAGACATGTAAGTGTAGCAAACAATTAGGCAAGCAATTGGTATTGCCCTGTACCAATTGGTAGTAATACTGGGCAAGTTTGATCGGTTCAGAAGGACACCTGGCTTTATAAATTATACACTTTTTTCAGTTGGTTACCATAGTGATTGGTCACTTAAAACATACTCACACAAGGCTACAAATGCTTTTTCTAAACAAAAGAATGCAAGTTTATTACTCAAAGGTAAAGCAAAAGCTAAAAATAGGTATCTATGAGTGACAGTTACAAAAAGTCTTCATACAGCATTAAAACACATGTTCACTTGTTTTCTAACACTATCCTTTCACTCAATTCCAGACTCATTTCATAGAGTCAAGAGTTGTGCAACACAGGAAAAGACCCCCTTGGTTCAACTTGTTCATGCTGAACAGATATCCTAAATAAAAGAGTCCTGTTTGCCAGCATTTGGCCCCTCTCCCCTTAAGCCTTTCCTATTCATCCAGATGCCTTTTAAATGTTGTAACTGTACCAGCCTCCACTACTTCATCTGGCAGCTCATTCCATACATGCACCACCCTCTGCATGAAAGTGTTGCGTCTTGGGTCCCTTATAAAATCATTCCTCTCTCACCTTTAACCTATGCCCTCTAGTTCTGGACTTCTCTACCCTGGGAAAAAGGCCTTGGCTATTCACCTTACCCATTCTCATGATTTTATAAACTTCTATAAAGGTCACCCCCCTCAGCCTCCGATACTCCAGAGACCCAGCCTATTCAACCTCTCTCTATAGCTCAAACCATCCAACGCCGGTAATATCCTTGTAAATTTCTTCTGAACCCTTTCAAGTTTCACAACATGTTTCCTATAGCAGGGAGACCAGAATTGAATGCAGTACTTCACTCCCATCCCAACTCTAAATTTTTAACTCTTCTCCATATCTTCTCCTTCAACTGTGAAGACAGTTTTACAATTTCGTTGTCAGTGTGCTCACGTAACCTCAATTCTGATGGCCTAAACATTTTTGGTTCAACAACTTGAAGACTTCAAGACAAATTCTCCTGATTTGGAAGACTCTTAAACTAAAAGAACGCTTTGGTTAGGATTCAGTGTTCCCTTTAAACTGACTCTGACATTCTCTGCATGGCAGTTGGAATGCTGACGTTGATCAGTGCTGGAAGTCACAATTTAAGAAGTCGCTGCCATGAATGGACCTTGGGAGTACCACATTGATGTAGCCAAGATATTTCTTCTGCCTGCTGAGTGGGGTCATAATCTCAAAATTATGGCTAGGTTATTTCAGTCCACCTAAAAAGGAATTCCTTCAATGAGGGGATAGGGAATATTTTGAAAGTCTTGACCACATAGGATTGTGGAAGTTCAATCACTGAGCATGTTCTAGGCAGAAATCATTATATGGAGACAGACTAAGGAGGTGAAATGGAGGTAAATAGTCAGTCAGGATTGCATTGAATGGCAATGAAGGCTCAACATGCTATACAGCTATTATTGTTTTTATGTTCCGCAAGCTAAGGTGGACAAATGAAGCTTAGATCATGACATAATTTAATGGTGTAGCAGGATGAAGGGACGGATATGCTTGTTACGGTCTCTAAACTTCGTAAATAAACAAATGAAAAATATCACCCCATGAAGAAGAGACAAACACTACCCATAAGGAGCTCTCAATTTGGTCTTGCAGTCTCTTAAGCAGAGTGTTTGCCAGTAGGCTGTCAAAATAAACTGTGATCATCACGTAAAAAAAGGTCTCTATATCCTAACTAGAAAGGCTGGAAATGAATACATTAGTTCCTCAACATTTTTGTCAATACAAAAATATTTTGGTTTTACATGACTCACGAGCAAAAAGTTATCAAGGCATTTAGAACTGAACTTATTTTCAATGTGGAGAGAATCGGAGAGAGAAAAACCTGTCAGTCATTTTAGGTTAGGACAGGAATTGGCACAGTCATGGGTCATTGGAGAAAATAACAACACGAATTTTGAATAAATCCTTGATGGTACCAAAGTGGACATTGTGGTATAAACTGTATTTTTCAATGGAGAAAATCAACAAGAAAACATTTTCTATACATTTACAATGAATTCCTAGCATCCTTTCAGATGGCTCTATCTTTAGGATCTATCTTGTCCATCAGAAAACAATGAGTTAAGGTACCACACAGATAAGAATATGTATGAAATTTATGACAATTGTACAATGCATCATGAATTCATCTCCAGAGAGTGTAGTACATAAGCTAATACTTACTGTCTGGTTCTGTCTTGTCATTAGGGCTAGTTGAGAACTCATTGTGATCGGAACTTCCATCCTCATTGAAATTCCAGTTGAATTTGTCCATTGTTAATTTGGTAGCAAGCTCTACTTCTTCCTGAAGTATCTTTGTTTCTTTTGTCTGTCTTTCTAGTTCTTTCCTGTAGGCAGGAGCAGAAATAAATAGTAGAAAAAAAAAGTTGTTCTTGATACTAGAAAACATTCTATATGCCAATGTTGTCATTGGCTACAATCAACAACCTCAAAACAATAGTCAATGATAAACTGCAGCACCTAAAGAGGAATCAGGAATATTTTACTGAAGGTTATCTTGTGCCTAACTGATGAGAATTGATGATCAGATCTTTGCTAAATTTGAATTTCTCCACACATCATTAACAGCAGGCAGAAATCAAAAATCCAGTATGTATCCAAAATAATTTTTCCTCATATTAGGAACACAGAATATTTTTGAGATTTTGCGCATACTTCCAGAAAGTATTCAAAAATTGGAACAGTATAACATAGTGCACTGTCGTTAAAGCTTAAATTGACTAGCAAGGAAGAAATATCCTATGAACTGCAACTCCACACAAATTAGAGATCAATTTGCAAAGGTCTGTAATTAGCTGTGGGACAGAACTCTCATGGCTAACCTTCCTGAGAGTGTCATGAAGTAGCTGCATTTGCTACTTCAATGTATATCAAATAATGAGAGTAAAAGTGCATTTGGTATTCGAACAATGACCTCAACAATACCTTGTACAATCAAAACATAATGTCCCCTTGATGAGGGTCATAATTTAAAGCTATCCCCCTGATTTATGGTTTAAGAGAGGGTTTGAATATCTCCCACCACCTCCCCCCTCTTCTCTCCTCCACTTAGAAGATTGCAGTATCTGGAACCCATTACCTAAAAGGGTGACAGAGACAGGAACCCTCAAGACACTCAAGAACTATTTGGAAGAATACTCAAAATCCCATGGAATACAAAGTTATGGGCCAAGTACTAGAAAGGGATAGATGCTCGATGAACCGAAGGACTTCTTTTTGTGTTGTAGAATCTGACTATATGTTGAATTCCCCTCAAACTATATCATTGCATTAGCCTTAGCCTTCTTAATTACACACTGTGGCTACATACTAAGTTTGTGACTCATGCTTTGGAACACCTAGAATCTTCTGTCACCTCAATTCTGCAGTTGTTCCTCATTCAACTAATACTTAATTTTAAATATGATTCGGAGGGGAAAAAAAATGAATTTAATGAATAGATGCATCGCAGTGAGATAGCCTCAGAGAAACTAAATGTTTGTAAATTACCATTTACCACTGACTGATGGAAACAACCTCAATTTGACTCATGATAAAAAGGTGTTGAGGAACAGAAGGATTACAATGGTTAAAAAAGTCAACAAAATCCATTATAAAAACTGTTTTAATTTTGACTCTTAACTATCATTATACTCAAATGTTTCTGACCCTCTTAATTAACCCACCTCATCGTTATCCTTCTGACCAGTGGGCAGGGAGAGGGAAAAAAACTACAATATGCAGTATCTTTGAAATCAGTGTTAAATGCATCAGAAAATCCCTTCCTTAGCGTCCAAAAGCAAACTTACATAAAGACTTGGGGAATGACTCTTGCATTTGGTGTTCCAGTTGAAAAGTGCATCTTCGAAAATCAGAGGTGATATTTCACAATTTATGTTCATGTATTTTAACAGATTAAAGTTCACAGATGACCCACCCACAATATCCAAGTTCACAATGTGGGCAGTGGATCATAGAATAATGTCTTATATTCTAGTTTATGATGGGGTTGTTAAATATGAGAACAACTTCTTATAACTTTTTCACTTCAGTCTAATTGTAAGTGATGTACTGTCTGAAGAACATTTAGTTCAGTGTCACATTATGAAATAAGAACCAGCCATATATACACTTTATTAAGTCAACCTGAAACTAACCTCAATTTCTCTAAGTTTTTGCTCGGTCTTCTGCTATCAGAAATATCTGAAAAAGACAACCATATTATTCACAAAATTAAGATGATGAAACTCAAATTGCATTTAAATGAAGTATTTGAAAACTTCAGCATTTCCTTAAATTCTCAAATGAAGTTCGAAGAAAATCTTTGTGCCACTTCCATAGACAGTCCACTTCAATGCAGAGAACAAACAACACAGATTGACACAGATATAAATTAAACTCAGTGGACCAAAGTCCTCTGGTAAAGGGATAAGCTTACTGATTGACTGTGTCTCCAGCTACTGAGCAAATTTGTAAAGTAAATTACAATGATACATTATTAATTGGGCACTATCATATACATTGATCAAATCTACATCACCAGAACAATCCTTTTAACCCATTTACTCTATGCTGGAATTTATGATTGACTGCCCCTAAATTTCATCTAATTCCATCTGTCTTTGACGTATCCTTGATCTTTTACTACATAAAAAAAACGGTTAATGCTTACAACAAAATTCAGCTCCACTCAATCTGTTGATATCATAAGGATTTGGTTGGTTTGAAGACAGAACACCTTAGGATATCAAAATGTCTTTCTTACTAAAATAATTTGCACATGATTGCTGACAAGCAATAAACTACATCTTGTTTGAGGCTCTTCTTTTCCAACTACCACTCTTTACCAATTCAGCCCAGTGAAAACAATGTGGATGGAGGCAGCTATTTACCCAGCTACATGTTGGCTACAGTCAGCAACAAAAATTCATGAAGAGAATGAAGGGTGAAGATATTGGATGGGGTGCTAATCAAGCAGGCTATTTAATCCTGAATGGTGTCAATTTTTCATTGTTGTTGCATCTGCATTCTTTCAGGGCACAGGAGAATTCTAGCAGCATAGAAACAGACCCTTCAAAATGGACCATAATCCCAATCTTAACTACTCCCATCTGTCTGCGCTTGGCCCATATCCCTCCAAACATTTCTTATGCATCGAATTATCTAAATGTCTTTTTGAAATTGTAACTGTACCCATATCCACCACTTCCTCTGGAGGTTCATTCCACATACAAACCATTGTCCTTTTTTTCTTAAAAAGATCTTTCTCCTCTCACCTTGAAAATATGCCCACTAGTCTCGAAAACCCCAACCCTAGGGAAAGAAAACACCAGCCATTCATCTCATCTATATCCCTCATGATTTTATAAACCTCTAAGGTCATCCTTTAACCTCATATGCTCCAGTGAAAAACATCCCAGCATATCTAGCCTCTCCTTATAACCCAAATTCCCCATTTCTGGCAACATGCTGGTAAATATCTTCTGAACCCTTTCCAATGTATTAATATCCTTCCCATAACAGGGCAACCAGAAAAGGACACAGTACTCCAGAAAAGGCCTTACCAATAGCCAGTACAACCACAACATGATGATCCAAACTCCTCCTCAAAGATCAGAGCAATAAAAGGCAAGCACGCTAAATGCCTTCTTCAACACCCTGTCTACATGTGACGCAAACTTCAAAAAAATTATGGACCTGTACCCAGTTCTCTCTGTTCTATAACACCCTGTTCTATAATGCCCTACTTTTGATTGAAGTCCTGCTCTTGTTTATTTTATCAAAATGCAATACCCCGCATTTATCCAAATTAAACTCCACCTGCCACTCTTCGGTCCATTGATCCAATTGAACAAGATCCTTTCGTAATGTTAGATAATCTTCTACACTGTCCACTAAACCACCAAATGTGGTGACTTACAGATGGCAAATAGGCTTTGAATAGATAAAAGGGGAGTTACTTGTGTAGAATTCCTAACATCTGACTATTCATATTGAGGATCTGAAACCTGAATACAGGCCGAGGTAACTAGTTTTTGTCAGGAACAACCACTTAACAGATTTCTTAATAACTTAGGTGGAATAAAACGGCTTCTCGATTCAAACAACATGACAAAATGGCTTCTAGGCTGAAAATGGACAATTCTGCTAAAGCTGCATAAAATGGCTTTTAAGTTACTAACTGCTAATTCTACTATGGCTGCATAATTGACTAACCACAGTCTGCTTCAATAGAGATTAGAAAACAATGCTCCCTTTACAGTTAGGATGGGCAGTAATGTCTTATCTAGTCTAGAAATAACTCTACTAGACAAGACATTACTGGCCATTCTAACTGACCTATGCAGGTGCAATGGCTTGGATAGTAGATAAAGCTGGCCTGAGTGTTAGAAAACAAAGTTGGTTCCCAGGAAATATCATTGGACCACGTAACTGTCAAATAAAGCAATATAGTGTATTGATTGGTAATTGTTTGAATGTACTGTGTGATCATGGCCTGTACCCTTCTTTAAGAAAAGTATAAAAATGTCTTTGTTTTAAGCCATGTGCGCAGCTGCTCCAAGGAATACAGAAGTACACAACCTGCTTCCGGATGCTCTATACCCAGCCGTATGAAGAAATAAAGAATGAAGTCTTAAAGAACCAGACTGATTGGTCAATAAACACTCAAATCACAGAACAGAAACCCCCCACCCCCCAACCTCTCCCACCACCACCACATCTTCAGTATAGCCATGGTCTTCATACAGTCAGGAATTAAACTACCGTGAGGCCAACGAATATCAAGTAGAATAGTTAGATTCTCGCCTTTCGGAGATGGGAATTTCCTGGCACTTGAGTAGCACCAACATTGCTTGCTATTATCAGCTCAAGCCTGGATGCTGTCCAGCTCTTGCAATGTTTCGACACAGGCTGCTTCAGTGTCTGACGAGTCACAAATTGTGTTGGTCATTCTGCAAGCATCCTCATTTCTGACCCAACAATGGAGCGAAAGTCATTGATGAAGCAACTGAAGAATTCGTGCAGATGTCCTGTGACTTAAACGATTGACCTCCAACAACTACAACTATCTGCCTTTCAGTTTGGAATGAGCAATCAGCAGTGTTCCTAACAATTCCCAATGGCTCCAGTTTTCCCCCAATTACTCCTTGAAGCATCCAGAAAGCATTTAAAGCAACAGGAATGAAGCAGCAATGAAATACTTTAAATCTTTTCATTTTTGCAGTAAGAAAAATAAATAATCATATTCTGAAGAAACAACAGGAGAAACAATATAGCGAGGAAGATTTAATTTCAGATATATGGGCCAAGTAAAATACTGAAATGGATACCTTGGAGGAAATAATTGTTAAGATGCAGAATTGCTTCCAAACCTAGTGGGCGGCACGGTGGCACAGTGGTTAGCACTGCTGCCTCACAGCGTCGGAGACCCGGGTTCAATTCCCGCCTCAGGCGACTGACTGTGTGGAGTTTGCACGTTCTCCCGTGTCTGCGTGGGTTTCCTCCGGGTGCTCCGGTTTCCTCCCATAGTCACAAAGATGTGCAGGTCAGGTGAATTGGCCATGCTAAATTGCCCGTAGTGTTAGGTAAGGGGTATCTGTAGATGTAGATGTAGATGTAGATGTAGGGGTATGGGTGGGTTACGCTTCGGCGGGGCGGTGTGGACTTGTTGGGCCGAAGGGCCTGTTTCCACACTGTAAGTAATCTAATCTAACCTAAAAAGCTGAACAAGTAAACAGAATTTGCATGTTCTCGCTTACCTCTGCATGGGTTTCCCTCCACGTGCTCAGGTTTCCTCTCCCTCCAAAGACAAGCAGTTTAGGTGAATTGGCAATGCTTAATTGCCCATAGTGTTCAGGGATGTGCAGGCGAGGTGGATTACCCACGGGAAAAGGAGGTGTTGTAGGGAGAGGGTGGGATACTGCTCGGGGAGTCGGTGTGGACTCTATGGCCTGCTTCCACACTGTGAGGATCCTTTGTGAGGAATCCATAGATAGTTTCCTTACCAGTATCTACAGATTAGTGAAAACATGTGTATATGGAGCTTTGAAATTAGAGTTCACAAGAGACACAATTGTTGTTGAAATTGCTCATAAACATTTGGACTGAAATCTGTATTTGGGCTTTCAGAAAGTGTTTGACAAATTCCCACATAAAAGAGAGATTATTGTGTAAGATTAAAGTGCATGGGATTGGGGCAAGTCTGTTGAGATAGAAAACTGGTTGGTTGAGAGAAAACAAAGAGTAGGAAGTGATGGGTCCTTTTCAAGTTGTCAGGCAGTAACTAGTGGGGTGCCACAGGGATCAGTGCTAGGACCCCAGCTATTCACAATATGTATTAATGATTTGGATGAGGGATCAAAATGTAACATCTCAAAATTTGCAGATGATACCAAGTTGGGTGGGAGGGTGAACTGTGATGGGGATGCAGAGATCCTTCAGAATGATCTGGACAGGTTGGGCGAGTGGGCAAATCAATGGCAGATGCAGTATAATTTGGATAAAAGCAAGGTTATTCACTTTGGAAGCAAAAACAAGACGGATTACTACCTGAATGGGTGGAAATTGGGAGAGGGGAGTGTGTAGCAGGACCTGGGCATCCCTGTGCACCAGTCGCTGAAGGTAAGCATGCAGGTGCAACAGGCGGTAAAGGCAGCAAATGATATGTTGGCCTTCATTGTGATAGGTTGCAAGGTCAGGAGCTGGAATGTGTTATTGCAGTTATACATGGCCTTGAGGAGGCCACATCTAGAAATATTGTGTGCAGTTTTGGTCTCCTTTTCTGAGGGAGCGCAGCTAAGGTTTACTGGACTCATTCCGCGGATAGCGGGACTGACGTGTGAGGAGAGATTGATGAGGTTAGGATTGTTTTTGATGGAGTTCAGATAAGTGAGGGGGGAATCTCAAGAGACTTATTGAATTCTAGCAGGACTAGACAGAGTAGATGCAGGGAGGATATCCTGTTCCTGATGGAGGAGTGCATCCAGAACCAGGGGACACAGTTGGAGGATTTGGAGTAGACCATTTAAGATGGAGATGTGGAGACATTTCTTCACCCAAAGAAATCAAATAACTACTACATACATATTAATGAGGCAGAACAAGGTGCAATAAAGAGACAGCCAATGCATGCCCCAGGGGAAATTGGTCATCTAAACAATTCACTTTGAGAAAAGCCATTTAATGTCTTGTCATGAATTGCAAGCTTGATACTCCCTCCAAGTTTGAACAAATCAATGTTTGACAGTTGCGCTTACTTTTTTGCTATCAACTGTGGAAAAACAGTGGACAAAAGGTGCAAGTGTTACATACCAAGACCAATGATGGAGTTCTCAGGGTCTTACTTAAAACATTCACCACATATGGGATCCTTGATGTGGTTGTGTTAGATAGTGGACCACAGTTTGGTAACAAATCTTTCATCCAATTTGCAGCTCATTCTGGAATTGAAAATTATTCAAATGTGCTGAAATGCCCACAGTTGAATGGAGAAACCAAGTGTGAGATCCAGATAGACGAGTCATCTTTGAAGAAAAATGCTGAGTTTTATACAGAGTAGTTACATTACTGGTCCACCTCATTCCAGTGTAGCTTAACGCTATCAGAATTGCTGAAAGGTAGAAAACTGAAGACTCATCTCCTTATCTTCCCAAAAGCGTTGACTTTGCAATGAAGTCCACAGGGCTATAAGCACGTATACAAGAAGGAACTATCGTGCTGGAAATAATAAGCTGCCCACGATCATAGACATCACTGTGCATGATAAATGACACACAAGAACAGCTGGACCATAACAGGGAAGGGACAGCTGTTAAAGAGGCAGTGCACCAGCAAACATGCATTGATCATATAGCTGAGGAAGTTGAACAGAAGAATTACAGTAATCTTGTGGACCAATCATTCATCAATAGTTGATCAGGGTGAACGTAACATGACAAAGTCTTAAGATTCTGTTAATGACTATGAACAGTTCAAGGTCAAATGTCCTCAAGCTAAAGACTTAATCTTCCAATTTTGAAGGGAATGTATCCTGAAAGAACTGTGAAACCTCCAGATAACAATATGAGGAAATGAGGTAGTAGTAAACGTACTTGTATACAAATTTGTAAAGGTTGATTATTGGAGAAAAGCTTGGGGGGAAGGTGGTGTACAAGGTATTAGTTCTTAAAAGGTGAATGCTAAAGGCCTCATTAAGCTCTGCCAAATCTGATGACTAGAACGAGTCGAGTAGAGAAAGGCAGATCCTGTTTGAATTACAAAAGGGACAGAGCAATGTAGTAACTATGTCTGACTTACTTATGTTACTTGTATTACCATCATTTCATTTTATTCATTCACAGGATGAGGGCATTGCAAACTAGGCCAGTTTTATTGTCCATCCCAGACGGCAGTTAAGAGCCAACCACATTGCTATGGGTGTAGTCACATAGTCCAGACCAGGTAAGCATGATATGTAATAAAGTACACCTTATTTAAGGTATCTATCCACAGCAGATTATCTAGTGGTTTTCCTCTAACCCTTTAAACCAAATAGGTGCTGTAGACTCAATCAGAAAAGGGGGATGGTGACAACTATCTAATCAACCACATGTTGGTATATGCTCATACAACATTCTTAAATGAAAATATTTCCACACGCATGATTGTGATTCCAGACACACACAATAGTGTCAACAACTGGGCTAAGTTACAGCAATTTAACTTACGTAATAATAGACTAGATTTATATAAAGAAGTAGTTCTTTATGCTTCTGTTCATGTAGTTAATTGACAATAAAGTTGCCACATGCTGAATGTAAATTGGTCTGTTGTATTGCCACAGAGGAAAACTCCAGAGAAGAAGCCAAAGAAAGTAGATACCAGAGGGAAGTGGCTTTGTTTTCACTCTTGCATGTTGTGATAGTTCATATTTTATTTGTTCATGAGACATAGATGCAAGTGGCAAGGCCAACATTATTGCCCAACCTGAGTTGCTCTTGACAAAGTCTTGATAAGCTGCTTTCTGGGATCACTGCTGTTGGGAGGAAGTTCCAGGATTTTGGCCCAGCAACAGTTTAGGAATTATGATATAGTTCAAGTCAGGATAGTGTTTTACTTGCAAGGGAACATATAGGCAGTGATATTCATCTGCAGCTGCTGTCTGTCCCCTTCCAGCTGGCATAGATCAGGCTTTGAAAAATGCTGTCAGAGAAGCCTTGTGAGTTGCAGTTGTACAGTTTGTAATGGTATTCATCACCAACATTCTGCCTCCATGGTGGAAGGGCCTGAATGCTGATATGGTGCCAATCAATTAAGCTGCTTTGTCCTGGATGATTTCAAGCAACGAGTGTTGATGAAGCTGCACTCAATCATGCAATGGAGAGCATTCTATCACAACCCTGATTTGTGCCACATTGATGGGAGAGGCACTTTGGAAAAACAGGACTTAGTTATGGCAGAATATCTATGATAGCAGGGAGTCAGTGATGAAAATGTCACTGAATATCAGCTAGATTCTCTTGCAATCTCAAGTGGCATGTATATTAATTCTCATTTAACAGTCCCAGCTGAAATGTGCAATGAGACCTAGGTAGCAGAGACATGAACTATTTCACGGTCCAAGGAGTTGTGAGTGGTATTGAATTCTGTGTAGTGAACATTCCTACCTATTGCATTAAGAGGGAGAGAAGTTATTAAACGTAACTGCTGAAGATGGTTTGAACTTGGACATTAGCTTCTGACATCTATGAACATGTTCCATCATGCTAAGTATGATTCCAGCCAGTGGAAAGTTATTGCCAGCTGCCTCATTCTGATTTTCACTGACTTAGTTTTATTGAGTCTGGCATCAAGAATCTCCAACCAAGAATGGAGATCAAGAATAGACTTTTGTTTCATGCCTGGAATTCTGTTTTACTGGTGAAGACACTGGTTTTGACCAAAACTATAATGAGATCCGGAGTCAAGTGACCCCTAAATTGTGCATCAGTCAGCAAGCTCTTGTTGTATTTAAGTGCCACTTGAGAACGCTCCTTTTGACACCTGCCACAAATGTGCCAGTGATTGAGTGTAAACCAATCAGGTGATAAGTGGGCAGATTGGATTAATTCTAGAACAAAAACAGAAGTTGCTGGAAAAGCTCAGCAGATCTGGTAGTATCTGTGAAGAAAAATCAGAGTTAACGTTTTGGATCCAGTGACTTTTCCTCAGCCAAGGCACCAGGCCTGGTTCAATGATAAGCAGAGATGCATGTCAGGAGCAGCACCAAATATACCTAAAGATGAGTTGCCAACTTGCCAATAACGCAACACAGAAGGATATGCACAGGATGAGATTACCACCTGATCAGTTTACTCCCTGAGAAAGGGTCACTGAAAACTAACCCTAATTTCTGTTCACAGATGCTGTCAGACCTTTTCCAGCAACTTCTGTTTTTGTTCCTGATTTACAGCATCTGTAGCTCTTTCAATCTTTATTTGAAATAATTCTAATTTTGGTGAACAGAATAGTCCTGAGTAACTTTCCACATTGGTGGTAGTTGCCAGTTTTGTAGCTGCATCAGAGAAGCTTGGTTAGAAACATACGTCATATTGGAACACAAGTCTTCAGTAATACAGCCGGAAAACTGTTGAGAGACCAGAGGTTCTCTCAAAACCAGTGTCTTCAGCAGTTTCTTGATTACATGCAGTGAACTGAATTGGTTATAATATTGGGAATTTCAGGAGACAGCCAAGATGGATACTCTGTACCTCTACATGAAGATGGTTGCAAATGCCTGATCTTTTCCACTCACTTGCTGTGGTCCACAATGACTAAATATTAAAAACCTTCTCCCCATTAGATATTTTGTTGTCTGCCACCATTCAGGACTAAATGTGACGGGACTGTAGAGTTTTGACATAAGTCATTGGTTGCGAAACTGCTTCACTGTCTGTAGAACGCTGCTGTGCTGTTTAGCATGTATATCATCCTGTGTTGCACTTCCATCAAATTAGCAACTCACTTTTAGGTATGTTTGCACATCAGGAGCAGCACTTGCACTTATCATTGAACCAGGGTGGTGCCATGGCTACATGGTAATGATAAGAGTGTGGGATATGCCACAGCATGAAATCAAAATTGCAGCTGCATACAATTTCAATACATTATTGGATGCCTAGTTTTGAGTCACTTGCTCTCTTCTGAACCTCTTCCTTCAGTAGTAGTGCTGCACAATATGACAGAAGGTGTTAAGCTGGGACTTCATTGCATCACTACTTCTGCAGTGGTCAACTCTATCAGAATGGTCATTGACAAATGAATCTGTGTCAAGTTGCTTGGTAAGGACAATATTATGCATATTTTCCACTCGTGTTGGTTCCCTTACCACCTGTCAGGGGTCATGTCTGGCAAACATATCCTTCAGGACTTACGCAGCTGTCAGTAGTGGCACCACTAGAAAAGTCTTGGTGATCGCCATTGAGGATGCTTATTGCTATGAGTCTGAAATCACAGCCCTGAATGAAGAGGTATGGACAGCAAATTTCCCTCCTTTGGAAAAACATTAGTGAACCAGGTAGTTCTGATGACAGTTACATTATCATATGTTTTTATTCTAGATTTAGTTAATGAAATGAATTTGAATTTAGATTGTACTCTCTTCATCCACATAAAAATGAACTTTACTATAAAATGGCATACCATATATTTGTATACATTATCAATTGCAGATAAGAATGCCACCATTATAATAAAAACCAACAGATCAAACCCGATAATCCCTTTTCTTCACATTCTGTCCACTATAAAGATTGACAAGAACACAGGATACAGGAGCAGACTGTACCAACTCTGCAATTCAAATACGATCAAATTGATAAAATGCTTCAACTCCACTTTCCTCGTCACTCTTCATAACCCTTTCTTTCCTCCAGCCCAAAGATTTGCATGTCTAAGCCTTAAATACATTTATTGATGGAGAAATGACAACCTTCTGGGGCAAAGAATTCTGGATTCAATGTTTTGAGTGAAGAAATTTCTCCTCATCTCAGTTCTAAAATGAATGACCGCATATCCTGAACTTGTATCCCAAAAAGAGCCCAGCTTCCTAAGCCAGGAGAAGCAACCTCTAAAATTCAGCTAGTGTTGCATTGAATAAATTAATCAAGAAATAAAAGAGCATTACAAGTAATCCAACCACTTACAGTTACACAATGTAAATTGTGTTTTTCCAGCTTCTGAGGCATGCAGACTTGACTGACAAGACCGATGGTCAGTAGATGAAAAATGTCCACGAGCCCCTAGTGACAAAAATAACAAGTCAATACAAATTCAGTTATATTCACTTTTTCTTGTTATCCTTTAGTATACGAGTATGCCTTTGCTCTTTTTAAATTCAGTTCAGTCACCAGCTTTTGTTTTACTCTCGCAATAGCATACTACGTTAATTCACTCATTCTAAAGACAACTTTACATGAAACACAATTGAAACATTTCAACTGTAGAACAATGGCAAAAAAATGTTCCTTTCATCTATGTGATTTAAAATTCACAACTGACAACAACAGTACCACAATAGATTTTGGTAATATATTCACTGTTATACTAAATCAATTGCAAGTTCACAAAAACACAAGTTAACAGCGATATTGATGAATAAATTGCCCCACAATTTTACAGATTGAATACTAAAGAATCGGACCTAAAAAGAATAGTTTAAAAGTTGAGTAGAAGGTTGTGGAGGCCAAGTTATTGAGTATATTTAAGAGATATAGATAGTTTTTTGATTAGTAAGGGGACCAAAAGTTACAGTGAGAAAGCAGAAGAGTTGAGAAACATATCAGCTGTGATCAAATAGTGAAGTGAATTTGATGGGCTAAATTACCTAATTCTGCTCCTATAGCTTAAGGCCCTATGAAAATAAGCAAAAGCGACCATTTTATCCTTGAATTCTGCCCAGAGACTCTTGTTAGTGACAACAGTTAATAGCAGCTTTCTCCTCTTGAAGAAAACCAAGAACTACAACCTATGAAAGAATCTTAGATGAAATAAACATTTTGATTAAATCATGTTCTATGGCAGTAAAAACTTTAAAGATGGTTTTGCTCCACCAAATCTAAAAAGTGACCCACTTTCGCTGGACTTCAATTCAGGCTGTTCGGTACATCAAAATAAACCATTTGTTGACACAGGTGCAACAGTACTGATATGCTCACCCAATAAACATTTTATAAAATCAATGTCAATATTTAAAATTATGCAAAGTAAATTAATTTTAAAATTAAGTGAAAGGTATTTAGATAATAAAATACATCCAAACCTATGTGTCTCTGCAGAATGAGCAGCAACAGGATAACTTTAAAAATCAAGAGCTTCGAGTGATACAGATTAGTAAAAGTAAAGCCGAAGTCTATTGGTTTCATTACTTAAAATATATATTGAATATGTATATGGAAACCGAATTAAAAATTCAAGAGAGATATTATTACCACCACAGCTGGACAACAGTGGAAAAACCTTCAGGAGATGCTGCAGTGACAGTGCTGTGATGGGGTATTATGACATAGTTAACAAAGAATAATCAGTTTGTGATTCACAGCAACATATAACAAGAAACTTATTATGCCCCCAGAAATTGATGATTTATCACATTTATGGAAATCAAAATAAATAAAGTTGATCAATTTTATTTAAGTTAATTGTTTCCTTCATACATTTCTGGCACACACATTTTCTCCAATGTGGCAAGTAGTGGTGCTAAGAGGTTATTATTTGGCCACTCTAAGTGAGGTGGTAAAAGCCTAATGATATTACAGCTGGGGAGTGGTACGGTGGCTCAGTGGTTATCTCTGCTGCCACACAAAGCCACGGACCTAGGTTTCATGCCACCCTCAGGTGACTGTCAATGCAAACTCCACATATTCTTCCCATGTCTGCGTGGGTTTCCATCAGGTGCTCTGGTATCCTCCCACAGTCCAAAGATGCGCAAGTTCGGTGGATTGGACATACTCAATTGCCCATAGTATCCAGGGATGCATAGGTTAGGTGTGTTAGTCATGGGAAATGCAGGGATAGGGTAGGGGGATGGGTGGGATGCTCTTCAGAGGGTTGGTGTGGGCACACTGGGCTGAATGGCCTGTTTCCCCACTGTGGAGATTCTATTCTATAATTCTAACTGGGCTGTTAATCCAGAGACCGAAGTAAAGTTTTGGGGACCTGTGTTCGAATTTCACCACAACAGATTGTAGAATTTGAATGCAATAAAAATCTGGAATTAAGAATCTGTCAATTGTCAGAACACCCATCTTGTTCACTAATGTCCTTGGGGGAAAGCGAAACTGCCATTGTTACCTGGTCTGACCTACATGTGACTCCAGTTCCACAGCAATGTGGTTGTCGCTCAAATGCCCTCTGATCAGTTAGGGATGGGCAATAAATACTTGCCTGGCCAGCAATGCTCTTATGCTATGAATAAATACATGAAAAATAAACAGGTTTAGGGGTCTTAATTGGTGTTAAATTGAGAATGTCACCAACTGTTGTGGTTCTGTTCGCCGAGCTGGGAATTTGTCTTGCAAACGTTTCGTCCCCTGTCTAGGTGACATCCTCAGTGCTTGGGAGCCTCCTGTGAAGCGCTTCTGTGCTGTTTCCTCCGGCATTTATAGTGGCCTGTCTCTGCCGCTTCCGGTTGTCAGTTCCAGCCACTGTAGTAGCCGGTATATTGGGTCCAGGTCGATGTGTTTGTTGATTGAATGTGTGGATGAGTGCCATGCCTCTAGGAATTCCCTGGCTGTTCTCTGTTTGGCTTGCCCTATAATGGTAGTGTTGTCCCAGTCGAATTCATGTTGCTTGTCGTCTGTGTGTGTGGCTACTAAGGATAGCTGGTCGTGTCGTTTCGTGGCTAGTTGGTGTTCGTGTATACGGATCGTTAACTGTCTTCCTGTTTGTCCGATGTAGTGTTTTGTGCAGTCCTTGCATGGGATTTTGTACACTACATTAGTTTTGCTCATGTTGGGTATCGGGTCCTTCATTCTGGTGAGTTGTCTGAGCATGGCTGTTGGTTTGTGTGCTGTTATGAGTCCTAGTGGTCACAGTAGTCTGGCTGTCAGTTCAGAAATGCTCCTGATGTATGGTAGTGTGGCTAGTCCTTTGGGCTGCGGCATGTCCTCGTTCCGTTGTCTTTCCCTTAGGCATCTGTTGATGAAATTGCGAGGGTATCCGTTTTTGGCGAATACTTTGTATAGGTGTTCCTCTTCCTCTTTTTGTAGTTCTGGTGTGCTGCAGTGTGTTGTGGCCCTTTTGAATAGTGTCTTGATGCAACTTCGTTTGTGTGTTGGGGTGGTTGCTTTCATAGTTTAGGACTTGGTCTGTGTGTGTGGCTTTCCTGTAAACATTTGTGGTGAATTCTCCGTTCGGTGTTCTCTGTACCATCACGTCTAGGAATGGGAGTTGGTTGTCCTTTTCTTCCTCTCTAGTGAATCGGATTCCTGTGAGTGTGGCGTTGATCATCTAGTGTGTGTTCTCTATTTTTGTGTTTTTAAATTATTACAAAGGTGTCATCCACATATCTGACCCAGAGTTTGGGTTGAAGTTGTGGTAAGACTGTTTGTTCTAACCTTTGCATTACTGCTTCTGCTATGAGTCCAGAGATCGGTGAGCCCATGGGTGTTCCGTTGATTTGTTCGTATATTTGGTTATTGAATGTGAAGTGTGTTGTGAGGCACAAGTCCAGTAGTTTAAGTATGCCGTCTTTGATTATAGGTTCAACGTCCTGTTGTCTGTTATGTCTGTCCAGCAGGTTGGCTATTGTTTCGTTGGCTAGTGTTTTGTCGATGGAGGTGAACAGTGCTGTTACATCGACATCCTAGAGGCATGACACTCATCCGCAGACTCTATCAACAAACACATCGACCTGGACCCAATATACCGGCCACTACAGTGGACAGCTCGAACTGACAACCGGAAGCGGCAGAGACAGGCAGAATGCCGGAGGAAACAGCACAGAAGCTCTTCATAGGAGGCTCCCAACCACTGAGGATGTCACCTAGACAGGGGACGAAACGTTTGCAAGACAAATTCCCAGCTCGGCGAATAGAACCACAACAACGAGCACCCGAGCTACAAATCTTCTACCAAACCTGCTGAAGCGGGTCAAAAGGAGTATGCATCTCTCCAGGGTCAATTTGGCCAATTATCTGACTGTCCCATTACCTCCGGGGAGAGAAAACTGAATGTTTCCATCAAGGAACTGTACTAGAATTACCTAAAATAAGGTAATGCATTGAGCAATCTGGATTGTATGCAGTCATGGCAGATGAAGGGAATTGATTTTTTTTATAATGATGATTGTGAAATGGGATTGGGGCGAGGGTGGGGAGAGGAAGCAGCGACAAAGCGTGGAACAGAGGATAGAGAGAGAGAGGGTGGGTTTGGCAGCAGTGTGAAGGATAGTGGCTGTAGTTTCTGCCCCCCCCCCCCGCCCCAGGAGACCCCCTTAACCTCCCTTCACATTGAGGATGCCCTGCATTGTGCTCTCTGCCACTACCACTATGCTGTGACAGATTTTAAAACAGATCAGAATGAGCATCAGCCCTAGGTATCAGTGCTTCATTTGACCAATGATGGTTGCAAGGGGCACAAGCAAAACTGGAGTTATTGGAAATTGGGGTAAACTTTCCACTGGTTGGAGTCATACCTAGTGCAAAGGAAGAGGATTGCAGTGGTTGGAAGCCAATCCTAGTCACTGGATATCAGTGCAGGCATTCCTCAGGGTAGTGTCCTCGGCCCAATCATCTTCAGATGTTTCATCAATTACAACAAATGTTTAGAATGCATTATTATTTCTTTAAAACTTAGATTCTAAAGTCGAGGTAAATGGGTTTGGGTTTTCAGTTCTGTGAAGGTGACTTTTTCTTTTAAAAAGGTCAAAAACATTTTTTTTTCAAGCAGTGGGTCAAAAACACCATTCCCAAGACATTACATGGTTTAAATAAAACAATGAAAATATTTGTAACCTCATCAAGTTGAGTAAGAAAGTAGAGAAATAAAATGGGAACAATACTTTACAGGGATTGAGTCTGAAAAGCATCTTTCTGGGGAAAAGGGTGCAGTTCATGGTGAGACCTTAAACTTCATCTTTTCTCCTTGTAACGTAATAAGCTTGTGTTCTTTTAATAAAAGGTACATTCGCAGTCTTGTGAATATTTCAGTGACTGATCACAGTAAATAAATTGCAAAAACAAAATAGGGTCTATCAAGCTAGGATTCAAACTAGAATCGGACTTCGAACGTGGTGCTGGAAAATCACAGCAGGTCAAGCAGCATCCGAGGGGTAGGAGAATCGATATTTCCGACAAGCCCCTCATCAGGAAAGAGCTTTGATGAAGGGCTTATGCCCGAAACGTTGATTCTCCTGCTTCTTGGATGCTGCCTGACCTGCTGTGATTTTCCAACACTACACTCTCGACTCTGCTCTCCAGCATCTGCAGTCCTCAACTTTCTCCTAGAATCTGACTTATCTAGTATTACCAAAGCAAGGGCTTTGGGATAGAAATCCATTGGAGATCGAGTACATGAATATACTGCACATCAAAGCAAGACTTCTTAGGAAGTATATTGCAAAGATTGGAATTCAAAAAAGATGTGACTGTTGGTAGAAAATTAAACAGTGAAGTAATTGAAATCTTTGACGAAAGCTAAACTGAGAAATAGTGGATAAAAAAAAGTCAGCATCTATGAATGAGATAAGAAGTTATGTCAGTGCTCGTAGCAGCTAGGATTCAATTAGAAACTAATCAAATTCCAGTGGAATTGATTATTTATCAGGGTGTTACAGGCTAAAATACTAAATCATCAACTGGCCAGGATTATATTAAAATAGTCAAATTTTACCAGACATATTCAGAATCATAGAATGCCTACAGTGTGGAAACACGCCATTTAGCCCATCAAGTCCACACTGACCCACTAAAGAACATACCAATCAGGCCCATCCTTGCAAACCTGCATTTTCCATGGCTAAACCATCTAGCCTGCACATCCCTGGACCCTATGGGAAATGTAGCATGGCCAATCCACCTGACTTGCACACTTTTGGACTGTGGGAAGAAACCAGAGCACCCAAAGGAAACCCACGCAGACATGCAAACTCCACACAGACAGTCGCCCGAGGATAGAATTGAAATCCAGTCCCTGGTGCTGTGAAGCAGCAGTGTTAACCACTGAGCCCCATCTGCCATGTCATTGGGAAATCCTAGCCGGTTAAACCAATGCTTTTAATTCTAATGTAATCTTTTGAAGACCTATTTAGCAGTATCTTACTGGATTATCTAAAAACAGGAATGGGCATTAGTATCTTTTAATACTTAGACAGTGAGGCAGTAGCTTTCAAAAAAGGAGGGGCAAAATGGTACAGAAAACCTCTTTTTTTAAGTATGCTATTTGAATTACTCAAAATTAACAACAGTAACAAGGATTAAACATAACGTCACAAATAATCAGGGAAATCGTATTTTGGGGTTAAACCAGTTTATATCTTGAGTTTATCATTCACGATCTCAAGGAACGTACAAATCCAGCATCAACCATTAAAGCCAATCAAACATGATTGGAGATTACGGCTGGGATAATGGAACTTCCTTGTTACTGTTTGCCATTAGGGAATAAGGACCCAATCCTTTTGGACAAATATATGGAAGAAGTGAGGTCACCTTTAAATTAATTTTTTTTAAAAAGTAACCAACAGCAGTTTTTAACAATCTGTGTTTCTCTCTCTTAGAGTGTATTTTCATATCCCATTTGCACTTTATCAATTTTGATTATACTTTGCTGCTCTAAGTTAAAAAAAACTGAATCCAAGGCTTACTAGCCTTCTTTGCAACATTATCAACCTTTGGTAAACCTACTTTAACTTTTCATTAGCCATTGGTTATCATTCCCCACCCAACACCAATGAGGTTTTAAATTCTTCAAGCAATCTATATTTGCTGCCACTACTAATTTTATTTACATTTTTACCATTGGTCATCTATCTTTTAATCACATTTCTCAATCTGATTTAGCCTAATAGCATAGTTTGCTTTACTCAGATCGAAGAATGGAGTTTCAATCAAAACTAAATCACAAACTCAACATTGAACTCTCATGTTGCAATCACTCTTACTCAAATTAGTTTACTGCAAGTTTTGGTTTTTGTTGCATAATACCAGAAGTAAAATACTCTCTGCTCTAACTGGCTGCTCAACAAAATGATCTCAAAAACTACCGCTTACAGGCATTCCATTAACTTGTCCTCTATACTATAATTTAAAATTTGATTTGTCCATTCTAAATGAAGTTTAAAATTCATGATTCACATTTCACCCTTGTTGCGTTACTTGAATACTTTTCGGAACAAAACATGAATTAATGGCACAACTACAGGCTAATGGTTATGATCTTATAACCATTACAGAGACAAGGAAATCGAAATTGAGAACTGAACATTCAAGGGTATGTGATCTTTCGAAAAGACAGGCAGGAAGCTAAGGGTGTGGGTGGGGTGGATTTAATAGATGATGAAATTACTACATTGGTAAGAAATCATCTTGAATCAGAAGATGTTGAATCCATATGGGTGGAAAGGGGAATAAGACATTGATAGAAGTTGTCTATAAGCTTCCAAACTAACTGATTATTAGGTCAGAATAAATCATAAGATAAAATGATAGCATGCTAATCGTGGGACACCTTAATCTACACATAGACTGCGGAATATCAAACTGGCAGAGTAGGTGAGAGGAAGAATTCAAAAATGCATTTGGGATTGTTTTCTACAATAATAATTTAAAAAAGAACAGTACCGTACAGAACAAGATACCTTTTGAAACCAAAAACCTTTTGCCTCTAAAGGGGTCCACATATCTCTATTCCCTGCCTATTCATCTCTCTGCCAACTTGACCCTTAAATCTGCTTCCACCATCTCCTCTGGCAATAATCCCAGATACATATCATAATCATCATCATCATCAGTCCAAAAACATGCCTCTCAGTCTCCTTTAAATTTATTCCCTTTTACCTTAAACCCAAATCCCCAGCAATTAATATTTCTAGCCTGGGAGGAAAAAAAAAGGCTGACTATCCATTCCAACCTTGCCTCTTTCAAGTTTGCAAGCTTCTATCAGTTCACCCTCATCCTGTAACATTTAAGTCAAAACAAACCAAGTTTGTCCAATCTCTCCTCATAGCTAATGCCCTCCAAATCAGGCAACATCTTGGTAAACTATTTCTGTATCCCTCTGCAAAACCGCCACATCCTTCTGGTAACGTGAGGATTAGAAGTGCACACAATATTCCAAATGTGACCTAACTAATGTTCTGTATGTTGGGACTCCAACCAGGGATCAATCTATTTTGGATCTGATAATGTGTAAAGAGGCTGCTTTTAACAAATCATCTCAGAATAAAACAGCCCTGAGAATAGTGACTATAACATGGTGAAATGTAGTATTTAGTTTGAGAATGAGAAACTTGGGCCAGAAACAACTGTACTAAACTTAAAAAAAAGAGTGATTCCATGGGAATGAGGCCAGAGTTGGTGGTGTGGATTGGAAAAGGAATTTAACAGAAAAAGGCAGTTGATGAACAACAGCAAATGTTTTTTAAAAATAAAGTCATGACTCACAGCAAATATAATCCTGGTGAGGAAAATGGATTCTAGGAAGGGAAGACACTGACCACAATTAGCCAAGAAAATTAAAGACTGTATCACAATTAAAAGAAAAGGCAATCAGTGTGCCAAAAGATTAGCGGTAAATCAGAGGATTGGCAACATTTTAAATACCAACAGAAGGTACTCAAGAAAACAAAAGTGAGAAAATAACCTGAGGGCAACTAACAAGCAATATATAAAACAGAAATATAGCCAAAGGAAGAGAGGGCTGAAAAATGTGTTGCTGGAAAAGCACAGGTCAGGCAGCATCCAAGGTACAGGAGAATCGACGTTTCGGGCATAAGCCCTTCTTCTGGAATGAGGAAGGTGTGCCAAGCAGGCTAAGATATAAGGTAGGGAGGAGGGACTTGGGGGGAGGGGTGTTGGGGTTAAGGTGAGGGTGATAGGCCGGAGAGGGGGCGGGGGCGGAGAGGTCGGGAAGAAGATTGCAGGTCAAGAACGCGGTGCTGAGTCTGAGGGTTGGGACTGAGAAAAAGGTGGGGGAGGGGAAATGAGGAAGCTGGAGAAATCTGCATTCATCCCTTGTGGTTGGAGGGTTCTAGGCGGAAGATGAGGCGCTCTTCCTCCAGGCGTCGTGTTGCCATGGTCTGGCGATGGAGGAGGCCAAGGACTTGCATGTCCTTGGTGGAGTGGGAGGGGGAGTTAAAGTGTTCAGCCACGGGGTGGTTGGGTTGGTTGGTGCGGGTGTCCCAGAGTGTCTCTGAAACGTTCCGCAAGTAGGCGGCCTGTCTCCCCAATGTAGAGGATGCTGTCTGACCTGCTGCGCTTTTCCAGCGACACATTTTTCAGCTCTGATCTCCAGCATCTGCAGTCCTCACTTTCTCCTAAAGGAAGAGAGGGGCTCAGTCAACATAGGCCTCTTACAGAATGGGTCTGGGGAAATAATGAAGGCAAGGTGGGAAATGGCAGGGGAGTTGTACAAATACATTGCATCCATCTTAAATGTGGAGGATACTAATAGCATAACAAAAAAAATAGTGGGGAGTGAGGGTTTTGGGTAGATGAGCACAATAAATATCAGTAGAGAAAACGGACCAGGGAGATTAAAGACTAATATGTTCTTGACGCTGCTGGGTTGTATCCTAGGATTTTAAAGAACATAACTACAGAGACAACGGAGGCACTTACAATAATCTGTCAAGAATCCTTAGATTCGGAGAGTCCAGAGGATTAGAAAACTGCTAGTACAACACCCCTATTCAAAAAGGGAAGGAGCCAAACAAAAAAGCCACACAGGTAACTATAAGCCAGTTAGCTTAACATTTATCATTAGGAAAATGTTAGAAATGGGGCAGCACGGTGGCTCAGTGGTTAGCACTGCTGCCTCACAGCACCAGGCTCCTAGGTTCGATTCCAGCCTCGGGGGCGACTGTCTGTGTGGAGTTTGCACATTCTCCCAGTGTCTGCATGGGTTTCCTCCGGTTTCCTCCCATAGCCCATGTGCAGGCCAGGTGAATTGGCAATGCTAAATTGTTAGGTGCATTAGTCAGAGGGAAATGGGTCTGGGTGGGTTACCCTTTGGAGGGTCGGTATGGAATGGAAGGGCCAAAGGGCCTGTTTCCACAATGTAGGGAATCTAATCTTATTATAAAGGATGTAAGAGCAGAGCACTTAGCAACACCATATAATCAAGCAGAGTCAGCATGGCATCATGCGGCAGAAAATGGCTGAAAAAGTTATTACAGTTCTTTGAGGAGGTTAACAAGCAGGGTCAATAAAGAGGAACCAGTAAATTTAGTTCTGGATTTCCAAAAAGGCATTTGATAAAGTGCACACAAGGCTATTGAATAAGTTAAGATTTCATGGCGTTGGGCATAGCATATGAGCATGAATATGTGATTGGCTAACTAACAAAATACAATTGGGATAAAGAGGCCATTTTCAAGATGGCAATCTTTAACTAGTGAACTACCACAGGATCAAGGCTGGGGCCACAATTATTTACGATATATATAAAAATGACTTGGATGACTGAAGCAAATATACTATCGTTAAGTTAACAAACCACACAAAACCATGTGGGGATGCAAGTAGTGAGGCTGACAGAAGGCGTCTACAGAAGGATACAGATGATATAGAAGGATATAAATAAGTGGGCAATAAAATAGCAGATGAAGCAATGTGGGAAAACGTCAAGTTAGGAACATTGACAGAAGAATAAATGAGCAGAAAGTGAGGACTGCAGATGCTGGAGATCAGAGCTGAAAATGTGTTATTGGAAAAGCGCAGCAGGTCAGGCAGCATCCAAGGAGCAGGAGAATAGATGTTTCGGGAATTTCCTGAAGAAGGGCTCATGCCCGAAACATCTATTCTCCTGCTCCTTGGATGCTGCCGGACCTGCTGCGCTTTTCCAGCAATAGATTTTCAGCAGAAGAATAAAAGAGGTCAATATCATCAAACTGGAGAAAAGCTGCAGTAGAGAGGATGTTGGGGTCCAAGGGCGTGAATCACAAAAGTTGGCATCCAGGTTCAGCAGGTAATTGGGAAGGCAAATGGAATGGAGCATAAAGTAAAGAGGTTTTGCTAAAACTACACAATTAATCAGAGATTACTATTGCAACTATGCTAAGGAAATATGTGCTGACATTGGACATTGCTGAGAGAATGTTCACTACATTGATCCCGAGTACAGAGAAGAGATTGAGTAGGTTGGATATGTACTCATTGGAGTTGGAGAGAATTAAGGGAGGCTTCAACAAAACATATACGAAGCTTTGGGAGCTTGACAAGGTATAGATACAGAGAGGGTGTTTCACCTTTGAGTAAAGCCAACAGAGTAAAGCAGAGTAAAGCTCAGTGTGTAAAGCTGAGTAAATCAGCAAGAGAATCAAGGATTTGGGGCAAGATAGGAAAGTGGAATTGATGATTATCAGATTGGCCAAGATCCCATTTGAATGGCAGAGTGTACTCAATGGGCTGAACCAACTACTTCTGATCCTATACGTTCATTCATCTTTAATGGTCTGAGTTATGCACTGCCTGACATACTATTGTACAGAAGATCTATAAACTGTTCCCACTAACATTTCCTGCTCAATTATTTCTTAACTGCATTCAAAATGATTCTGTATGTTGATTTTTTTTGAACCACTATTCTCTCAAAGGTTTTAACTCATCTTTCATTATCTGTACTATCCATTCTGCTAATCATTCTTCCTCTGCCATTTTCCTACACTGCCAAAAAAATCCCATCCCCTCCACTGTCAGCATTCCTCAGGAACTGTTTCCTCCAATGACAGCCTGGCCCATGCCTCAATTCAACACTTCATTACTCCCTTCTTCCTGTAATACTTGCCAATTCACCTCCTCCTTTATCATTGTTGAAGGCCCCGAACACAGATTCTCGGTGAGACAGCATTTTACTTTTCCATCTTGTCTACTGCATTTGCTGCTCACAATACAGTCCCCTTTAGATTGGAGAAGCCAAATGCAGACTAGGTGTATTGCAGATGCCTCTGCTGTTTGTAGGAATGATGCTGACCTCCCAGTTCCTTGCCACTTCAATAAAACAATTTGCTCTCATGCTAACATTTTTATCTTGGACTTACTACAACATTCCACAAAACAAACTCAAAAAACAATACCTCATTTTCTGGTTAAGTACTTTACAGCCTCAAGGTCTCAATATTGAATTCCGGGGGCAGCACAGTGGTTAGCACTGCTGCCTCACAGTGCCAGGGACCCAGGTTCAATTCCAGCTTCGGGCAACTGTCTGTGTGGAGTTTGCACACTCTTCCAGTGTCTGTGCAGGTTTGCTCCAGCTTTCACCCACAGACCAAAGATGTACGGATTAGGTGAATTGGCCATGCTAAACTGCCCTTAGCGTTCAGAGATGTGGAGATTAGGTACATTGTTCAGGGGCAAATATGTAGGGGAATGGGTCTGGGTGGGCTACTCTTCAGAGGGTCGGTGTGGACTTTTGGGCCGAAGGGCCTGTTTTCACACTGTAGGGACTCTACTTTTAAAAAACTTCAGAAATTGACTGCATTATGTATGTTCGCCATTTTTCTTATATTTTCCCCACTGCCACCACAACTCATTTGTTTTTAGCATTGGACCTCTTCATTATCTGCCCCCTTGTTTCTCCTCTGCTTCTGTCAAAAGCATTTTATAAATTTCCAACACCTTTCAACTTTGAATAAGAGTCAGACTGGACTTGAAGCATTTAACTCTATTTCTCTCTCCATAAAATGTTTCCAGCCTGCTGAGTTTCTCCAGCAGAATCAGTGTTGGTTATCCATTTTACATATTGCTTCTAAAAGTGAAGCATCCTAAAATGTTTAGTTTCCAAAACGTGGCTAAGCACCAAGTCCTAGTTATTTAAAATAACAGGGAAAAAAACAGAATGGTCTGAATTTTGACCTCCAGGAGACAGTTCTGTGTACTTCTCCAATTAGAAAAAAAAATCCATTCAGTATTTTCTCTAACTTCACTGAACCATAGAGTACACTAGCACTTTTGTTTTAAATAAGGCCATTATATGCTACATTTTCACAATGTTTTTCAAAATAGCCAAATATACAAGCACATTTACTACAATGTCTTTATCAACCCTTTGTGTTACTTTCAAGAATATAATCAAAATCAGTCAGTCACGATTGGCTTTAAATCTGCACTGGTTGTCCTTTATTAAACCTGTGTCAGAGATCCAGGTGGATTAGTGACTCATTCAAAAGACAGGCCAAGCCTCTTGGTGAAAGGAAGAACTTGTTTTCCTTTTTTTAAATATATAAAAATGAGGAGTGGTAAGAAACAAAAGCCTAGAGTTAACTCACTAGAAATTGAAAACCTGGGGAGATTCATGCCCATAGTCCTCCAGCACCAGCGCTTTGTTTACAGCCTTCCATGGGATCTCAAGAGTTTTTTTTTGAAACCATTCAAGGGTTGGCCAGCATTTACCACCTAACCCTAACTGACTTTGAGAGGATTTGTAGAATTGCAGCCAGGTTTCAGACAGAAAATGCTACTCTGTTCTGCCTCCGACCCAAATAGTGTTCAAACAGCCAGCATTCATTCACAAGAACATGTATAGTAGTGCCCTCCCGCATTATACAGCCAACAGCTCACCCTCAGCTGCAAGGCGCCGCGTGAATTAAAACATGTCAAGGAACATTTACTAACCATGACATACTCACTTCCTAGAGATCTGGAAACTGCTGGCAAGTCGAGGGCCGGTCTGCTGCTCAGTGCCGCAGTATCGCCACAGGCCGCTGGGTTCTTCTCGGCTTCAGTTTCAAAAACGTTGGGCATTTCTTTTTCAAAAATAAACTTTAGGCGACTTTTAAAAAAAAATAACCTTTGGGCCTTAACGTTGGCTGACTTAGAAAAATACACATTTACAGTAGATAAATAGACGGACCTATGTCAAAATTTATATTTTAAAAAAAAAGCAAGTTCAGCTAAAAAAATATATAGATTACGAATAAGACTATGACTCTGCGAGATAATTAAAAAAAAGCTCTTGACTAATTGTGCGCGCGCACGGAGGTTTCGGTGAAACACCACCTGTCGCCCTGATCACAGGAGAAGCCTTCCTTGCCTCTAGCTCTGTCCGAGCGGCCACTGGAGACCCACCTGCCCCCTGCCCGCTTCCCCCTCCCCCCAAATCCTCAGCCAGGGTTATCACTCCCGGAGTCCGCGGGAACCGACGCGGCAGAACGCTAACGGGATTCCAACGCTCCGTATCTTAGCAACCGCCTTTGCAACACCCAGCGGCTTTGTGAGGTCACAATGGATCCCCCGCTGTGACGTCGCACAGAAAGGACAGTCGCCGCTGGGATTCCCAGGTCAAGCAGGTGGCAGCATCACTTAAGCTGTCCCTCCGGAAGTCGTGCGGTGTGCATCCACAGGACACTGTGCTGTTGCCCCCAACTAAACATTTTCAAGCACCAACATTGGAGGTAGGAATTGTCTTGAGGAAGTACTTGGAGTATTAACTATTTCAATGAAAATTGAAACTTGTGTCTCTTTTGCTGGTGAATCGCTGGCGCTATTGATGACCTTAAGTTTCAGAAAGCAAAATGTATAGGAAAGAGGTCAAAACCGCACTGATTCTTTCCAGAGGGGAATGCTGCCACTGACTGGGGCCATTTTTCATTTGCACCATGTTATTTGTTTGCCGAATTATTATTTTTGGTCTATATTTAGCAAAGTTAAAAATCACACAACACCAGGTTATAGTCCAACAGGTTTATTTGGAAGCACTAGCTTTCGCAGCACTGCTCCTTCATGACAACCACCTGATGAAGGAGCAACGCTCTAGAAGCTAGTGCTTCCAAATAAACCTGTTGGACTATAACCTAGTGTTGTGTGATTTTACCTTTGTACATCCCAGTGCAACAACAGCACCTCCAAATTATGATTCGCAAAGTTGATAAAGCGTGGTGCTGGGAAAAGCACAGCAGGTCAAGCAGTATCTGACGAGCAAGAGAGTTGATGTTTTGGTCAGAATCCTTCAGAACTGGGGAGGGGTAGCACCTGCAGTCCTCACTTTCTTCTAGTTGCTGCAAAAGATACTGCAAAGCCTCTTCCAAGGATGCCCACCTTGAAGAAATTTTCATCCTCCCTCCATAAAGATTACCCGCTCCTCCTCCCCAGTTCTGAAGAAGGTTGCTGCCCAAGACATCGACTCTTGCTCCTTGGATGCTGCCTGTCCTGCTATGCTTTTTCCAGTGCCACACTTTATCAACACTGACTCTCCAACATCTGCAGTCCTCGCTTTCCCCATAATTAGCAAAACAATGGGAAAGATTAATGCATGTGCCATTACTAGCCTGTAAATTGTGCAGCAGTTTTTGTCATAGAGCAGAAATGGTGTGAATTGTGAATTATCTGAAATTGTTGGAAGATATGTGCTCTTGCACTACTAACTGTGCAGAATTGATAACAGGATGACAAACTTCTTGTCAATTTCAAGTTATGACTATACTTAAATATTGACTGCAAATTAAATTTGTTGCAAAAAGTCAGGGTTGGTACTTAACAGTGTAATTCCACGATTTATGTTCTTAATATCTATCAAATTCTCTAGTTTAGAAAAGGAAAATATGAAATGTTTAAGTCTCCTGATGGGAAATAGTAACTTGTTTCTTAAATTTTTCAAATCAATCTTCAAATCACTTTGTTTTACCTTTCTGGTGTTGTATTCTCTATTCTCTAACCTTTTACTTCTTCCTGTTATTTGTTTCTGTTTCTGTTTTTGACTTGATTGTAAATCACAAAGTTTCTTTCTGTGTCATCTCTCTGATTCCTTAACCATCTGTATATCTGATCAGTAAAGACTCAATACAGCTGTTTATCAAGGTCCTAGGTGCTGCATTATCAACACAGTAATGTGCAGTGCAGCAACATTTTGAGCTGAAGATAGTGGTAAGAGCACACTCCAGCAAATTCCATACCTGCAGAACACCTATTGGTAATGATTCAATCCCCAGTTAAATCAAAGGCAACTTGAATTTGTTGTTTAAGTCTCTGAAAATGCTATTACCACTTAGATCATTTCAGATTGGTACTTGTGAGTAGAGGAATCAGATTGATCAAAGCAGATGCCACACTTTTGAAGGATTAATGTAAGGCAAATGTAAATGTTATTTGTACTTGTTTCTTGCACCTAATTATGTAATTGAAGAAAATAGAATAATCAGAATACTTTGTTTTCGCCGGAGTAACTGTTTTCTGCATTGACATCAGAAACCGTTTCATAAGCAGTCAGATATTGCACAACATTTTTCCCAAACTTCACCCATGCCAGCCATAGCCTTGTGATACAGTGTGAGTCACAGGAAAACAGTCCTCTAGGAAATATTG
Organism: Chiloscyllium punctatum; assembly: GCF_047496795.1. Taxonomy (NCBI): domain Eukaryota; kingdom Metazoa; phylum Chordata; class Chondrichthyes; order Orectolobiformes; family Hemiscylliidae; genus Chiloscyllium; species Chiloscyllium punctatum. The sequence continues at coordinate 43,128,966 of NC_092739.1, forward strand.
TCCCTGTTTATCATCTTTTGATAGTTTTCTGCTGATTATAAATAAATGTTCGTCAAAGGTGACCATCTAATGATTTGATACTGCTGTGTTATGAATTGCATTGCACAGAAAGAAGTTATTATGGCTATACTGGCTCTTTGAAAGAGCTATTGAATTAGCTTCACTCCCCAACTCTTTTCCATGGTGCTGCAGTGTTTCCTTTTCATTTGTGTGCCTATATTTCTTTTCGAAAATTACTGTTGGATGTGCAACCACACCTCCCTTATTTCTTACTGTAATTGAAGAAAGTAGAATAGTGGATAAAACTTTATCCATTGATTTTGGGATAACTGTTTCCAGCACTGGCATCAGAAACAATTTCATAAGCAGTCAGATAATGTACAGCATTTTTCCCAAAATTCACTCACGCCAGCCTGAGCCTTGTGATACAATGTGAGTCACAGAAAAACTGACTTTGAGAAAATGTTGTCCTTGTTTATAATCTTCCAGTAGTTTTCTGCTGAATATAAATAGGTGTTCGCCAAAGGGAACCATCTAATGATTAGATACTGCTGTGTTTTTATTAATTTACAGAATTGTGTGGCACAGAAAGAAGCTATTCAGCCTATTATGGCTATACTGGCTCTCTTGAAAGAGCTATTGTATTAGCCCCACTCCCCTCCTCCTTTCCACAGTGCTGCAATAATATATATTTCTTTTTGAAAATTACTGTTAAATCTGCAAGCACGTCCCAAGCAGCAATCTATTCCAGATCATTAAAAAATATTTTCCTCACCTCTTTTTTTTTGGTTCTTTAGCAAATCATGTAAATAATAATAAATTGTGTTAATGATAACGAGCTGTCTTCTCCTGCACTGCTATGACCAGATCCTGGACAAGATTCCCCTAAATTCATTACAGTTCCAGATGGAATACCCAATATTGTCGAGCTCCTCAGTATGGACAGATGAACTGGCACTCCTTAATTGGTCACAGCAAGGTTAATTTACCAAGGATTCCCTCTCTTGTGAATACTTTTCTCAGATCAAATGAAAGCTGTGTGAGGTGATGCACTTGGGCAGTTATACTTCGTGAATGGTAGGACCTGGAAAGCACCAAGGATCAGAAGTATGTTGATGTGCATGTCCACCAGTCCTTTAAGGCAGTGAGACATGTAGATAAAGTGATCAAAAAAGCATAGAGGATACCTGCTTATATTGCTCAAGGCTTAGAGTTTACGCCTCAGCTAAAAATGTAATCGTACAGACCTGTAAATAGGAATGATTACTCTGTTTCGGTATGCAAACAAATGGAATGTTTACATATGTATGGCATGTCCAGTTGTACAGATCATCAAAGTATTTTATGAATAAAGTGTATTTTTGAAATACAAACAGTTCCAGTATAACTTCCATTTTATGATACACAGGTTAGGCTACAGCCAGAGTTTTATGTGCAGATTAGGTAAGCATAGGTTAGAATAGTCAGGTGTAGAGGTAGCAAAGAAATGAATGAGGATTTCAACAGCAGAAGAGAAGAGAGAGTTGAGAGGGCAACATTGCTGTTGTGAAAATAGTTAAAACTCACACAACACCTGGTTATAGTCCAACAGGTTGTTTTTTTTGGAAGCACTAGCTTTCAGAGCACTGCTCCTTCATCAGGTACTTGTGGAGTAGGACCATAATGTTACAGTGTCATGCAGCTGAATTGATATACACTCTGACACGTTGTGCAGTGATTGTCATGACAGGGTTGTATGGTGTTCTGGTCGATGCTGTCCTGAAGGCTGGGCCATTTGCTGCGAACAGTGGTCTGTTTACAGTTTGGCAGTTGTTTAAAGGCGAGAAGTGAAGGCATAGGGAAGGTCTTGGTGAGGTGTTCATCTCTGAAAATGTGTTGTAGGCTGCAAAGAACATAGCGTAGTTTTTCAGCTCCTGGGAAGTACTGGACAATGAGGGGTACACTATCGGTTGCAACCAGTGTCTGTCTTCTGAGGAGGTCATTATGGTTTCTCGCTGTGGCACATAGGAACTGGTAATCGATGAGTCATGTTTTCTGAGCAGAGGCTGTGTGTGTGTGTGTGTGTGTCTGTCTGTCTGTCTCTCTCCCTCCTCCATCTTTGTCTCTGTCTGTCTCTCTCTCTCTCTCTCTCTCTCTCTCTCTCTCTGTGTGTCTCTTTCTCTGTCTCTCTCTCTCTCTTTCTTTCTTTCTTTCTGTGGGTCTTTCTTTGTGTCTCTCTGTCTGTCTGTCTCTCTCTGTCTATCTGTCTCTCTCTCTCGCTCTCTCCACCTCTCCCTCTTTCTCCATCCCCTCTCTTCTCTCTTTCTCCCTCCTTCTCCCTCTCTTTTTCTCTTTCTTTCTCCCCTCCCAATTTCTCCTTCTCTCTCTCTCTCTCTCTCTCTCTCTCTCTCTCTCTCTCTCTCTCTGTCTCTCTCTCTCGTTCTGTCTGCCTCTGTCTGGCTCTCTGACTCTCTCTGTCTCACTCTCTCTGTCACTCTCACTCTGTCTGTCTGTGTCTCTCTCTCTGTCTGCCTCTCTATGTCTGTCTCTCTCTGTCTCTCCGTCTCTGTCTATATGTCTGTGTGTGTGTGTGAGACACACAAACACACACCCTCTCACAGACTTATACCCCATCTCGCTTTCACTCACACAAACACGCACTCTCACATGCACTCACACTTACCCGCACACATTCTTTACCTCATGCGCGCACACACACATATATATTTATATAAGCATATCGGGTGAATTTGTATTTGCATTCTATTTTGCTCAAAAGATGCACAATCTGCAGGCAGTCAATCCATGTAATATTTTGTACATTCCACTTTGGAAATAGAACCAGTCTGACTCAGATGTCACCTTTTTATTATAAAACTTTTAAGTTATCTCAAGAATGTGAGTTAAAAGAAGTTCTGGGATTTACATAATAATGAATCAAAACCTGCAACCCATTCTGAAAGATAAAAGACTTAACAACACTCTAGGTTTGTTCGATATATCATTTCAGTTGCATGACACTGTGATCTTTTGCTATAAATTCTGTGTCTTATGATCCTGCTCCATAACCACCTGATGAAGGACCAGCACTCCAAAAGCTAGTACTTCCAAATAAACCTGTTGGACTATACCCTGGTGTTGTGTGATTTTTAACTTTGTCCACCCCAATCCAACACCGGCACCTCCACATTGTGGTGTAAATAGGCATTTATAGTGATGCAGAGGTTCATGGCTGTAAGCTAATCTCGGATTCAACTACGAAAACAAGATTGAAAACTGTTTTATTCAGCCTCATGAAGTTGTCAGAAAGAAAGATGAAAATGGTAGCAAATGAATAGGGTTTGTAACAAGGATCAAAGTTAATAGTTTTAGCCTTCCCAGTTTTTAACTGGAAGAAATGTGGATTCATCCAGTACAGCCTTCTGGTTACTGACCCTTGCACCCCTGAAATTAGCTTTCTTTTTTACTGGAACAAGATGATTCATAATTTTGAATGTGGTTTGTCAGTCTTGGCAGTAATGGAGCACTCTTGCCTGAGTCACAAGATTCCCGGTTCAGGTCCCGCTCCAGAGAATTGAGCTTTCAAATTTCTCCTGATCTTCCAATGCAGAGTAAGTGCTGTATTGTCAGAAGGCTGTCTTTGAATAAAACACCAAGGTCCCATTTGTTTTGAGTTTTCCATGCAAGATCCTGGGAAACTATTTTGAAAGGAACATTACACATGTTCCTCTGGCCAGTGTTTACCCTTTGATCAACATTCCACAAACCTCGTATCTGATCAATGTTACATTACTGTTTCTAGGAGCTTGCTGTGTGAAAATTGTCAGACATATTTCTTATATAACGTTGTGTTTGCACTCAATATTAATTCATTAGCTGTTAAGTTCTTAGAGACCCCAGAGGTCATGAAGTGCGATGTCAATCTTCATGAAATTTCTTTGCAATAGGAATAATAATCCCAACCTCTCCATATATCAAAAGACCCTCATCATTGCACTCTCCCTTCAGCCTCAATATCTTTATCTTGTGGTTACTAAATTAATGATTGGGAGATATAACACAAATTTTACAACTAATTGTAACAAACAATCTACTGGAATTCAAGATTAATCACACTTTTGAAAAATAATTGACATTATACTCTCATAGTGTTTAATTTCACAATCTAAAGATTAAAATTCCAACAGCAATTTACAACTGAAACTGCATGTGCTCTAGAAGTATGATTAAACCATTAAGCCACTTCTGCTATACAGTTATATCAGGGGGGATCTGATTTGAACTAATTCATCATTATCTATCATTCTGTCTGTTACACTGCTTTGTTCACTGACGCACATTCTCATTATTTACCCAGTGAATTTTATCAGAAATATCAAACTGGAAGATGGGAGTTTCAACATTGTGATGAGTTTGTCATTGGAGCAATATCCTTCTGTGCCTATTTGGGGGATTACAAAACATATGTAAAACACATTCAGAGACCTGGTGGATCTTCCTCTGACCTTTTATTTGGGCCTTGGAAGAGAATTATTATCACTCATTTCTGTTTGTTAGACCATGTTGTACAGAAAACGATTGCAGTATTTCCCATTGTAACCAGAATAACTATGCTTCAAATGTAATTAGTTTTGAAGTTCTTAGGGGCATGCTGACAATGTGCACTAGATAAATGGAAGTTTGTCCTTGATAAAATAGGTAAGATAAATGTTCTTGTTGGTCTTCCCAAAGCAAGGAGTTGCCCTTGACTGAATGTCACATTCGAAGGTGCAGGATGACTTGCTGAGGGATGCACTAAGGCTTGGAGCAGTTGCCACCAAGGCACAGTGAAGAAAGACCACAATCTAAGGCTTTTCTCCTGAAGTTAAATGGGGGTCTGTTCAATTATTGGATCCTGCCAGTACCTCAAATATATATAAAAGTTATCTTGTACAAGTAAGAAATGTGTTGGTTTTGTTTGCTGGATAGAGTCAAACTCCAATGTTTGTGTGTTTTAGTGCTTTACTGACTATCTATATCTATATAAAGATATTTTTATGAAAAGAGTAAAAACTTTGTGATAGTATTATGTCTTATGTCTTGAAATATCTGTGACAAATGATAACTTCTGCTCAAGTCCAGTCAATCACCGTCAACTTCAAGCAGAAGCAAATAGCCATTACTTTGTCCGATAAAACAAAGATAAACTACAAAAATTAAGTCAACAAATGTTTTTCATCCTAATAACACAAACCAAGGTAACTTCTGGCTCTTTCCAGGTTTTGCTCAGATTTTCATTATCCATTAGATTCCCTTTTAAACTGCCGACATCAATTTGTCAGATGGTAATTTCACCTTGCTGCCATTGATGATGACAATAGACAATAGACATTAGGTGCAGGAGTGGGCCATTCTGCCCTTCGAGCCTGCACCACCATTCAATATGATCATGGCTGATCATCCTTAATCAGTATCCTGTTCCTGCCTTATCTCCATAACCCTTGATTCCACTATTCTTGAGAGCTAGATTAGATTAGATTACTTACAGTGTGGAAACAGGCCCTTCGGCCCAACAAGTCCACACCGCCCCGCCGAAGCGTAACCCACCCATACCCCTACATCTACATCTACCCCTTACCTAACACTACGGACAATTTAGCATGGCCAATTCACCTGGCCGGCACATCTTTGGACTGTGGGAGGAAACCGGAGCACCCGGAGGAAACCCACGCCGACACGGGGAGAACGTGTAAACTCCACACAGTCAGTCGCCTGAGGCGGGAATTGAACCCGGGTCTCCGGCGCTGTGAGGCAGCAGTGCTAACCACTGTGCCACCGTGCCGCTCTATCTAACTCTTTCTTAAATGAATCCAGAGACTGGGCCTCCACTGCTCTCTGGGGCAGAGCATTCCACACAGCCACCACTCTCTGGGTGAAGAAGTTTCTCTTCATCTCTGTCCTAAATGGTCTACCCCGTACTTTTAAGCTGTGTCCTCTGGTTCGACACTCACCCATCAGCGGAAACATGTTTCCTGCTGCCAGAGTGTCCAATCCTTTAATAATCTTATATGTCTCAATCAGATCCCCTCTCAGTCTTCTAAACTCAAGGGTATACAAGCCCAGTCGCTTCAGTCTTTCCATGTAAGGTAATCCCGCCATTCCAGGAATTGATCTCGTGAACCTACGCTGCACTCCCTCAATAGCCAGAATGTCTTTCCTCAAATTTGGAGACCAGAACTGCACACAGTACTCCAGGTGTGGTCTCACCAGGGCCCTGTACAGCTGCGGAAGAATCTCTTTGCTTCTATACTCAATCCCTCTTGTTATGAAGGCCAGCATGGTATTAGCCTTCTTCACTACCTGCTGTACCTGCATGCTTACCTTCATTGACTGGTGTACAAGAACACCCAGATCTCTTTGTACTGCTCCTTTACCTAAATTGATTCCATTTAGGTAGTAATCTGCCTTCCTGTTCTTGCCACCAAAGTGGATAACCATACATTTATCCACATTAAACTGCATCTGCCATGCATCTAACCACTCACCTAACCTGTCCAGGTCACCCTGTAATCTCCAAACATCCTCCTCACATTTCACCCTGCCACCCAGCTTAGTATCATCAGCAAATTTGCTAATGTTATTGCTAATACCATCTTCTATATCATTAATATATATTGTAAAAAGCTGCGGTCCCATGCACTGATCCCTGTGGTACCGCACTGGTCACTGCCTGCCATTCTGAAATGGAGCCGTTTACCACTACTCTGTTTCCTGTCAGCCAACCAGCTTTCAATCCAGGTTAGTACTTTGCCCCCAATACCATGTGCCCTAATTTTGCTCACTAACCTCCTATGTGGGACTTTATCAAAAGCTTTCTGAAAGTCCAGGTACACGACATCTACTGGATCTCCCTCGTCCATCTTCAGAGTTACATCCTCAAAAAATTCCAGAAGATTAGTCAAGCATGATTTCCCCATGCTGACTCTGACCTATCCTGTTACTACTATCCAGATGTGTCGTAATTTCATCCTTTATAATAGACTCCAGCATCTTTCCCACCGCTGAGGTCAGACTAACTGGTCTATAATTTCCTGCTTTCTCTCTCCCACCTTTCTTAAAAAGTGGTACAACATTAGCCACCCTCCAATCCGGATGAACTGATCCCGAATCTATCGAACTCTGGAAAATAATCACCAATGCATCCACGATTTCTTGAGTCACCTCCTTCTGTACCCTGGAATGTAGACCATCAGGCCCCGGGGACTTATCAACCTTCAGACCTAACAGTCTCTGCAACGCCAATTCCTGGCAAATATAAATTCCCTTCAGTTCAGGTCCTTCAGCCACTGTTACCTCAGGGAGTTTGCTTGTGTCTTCCCCAGTGAACACAGATCTGAAGTACCAATTCAATTCTTCTGCCATTTCTTTGTTTCCCGTAATATATTCCCCTGTTTCTGTCTTCAATTTTAGCCTTAACCTTTTTTTTGCCTTTTCACATACCTAAAAAAGCTTTTACTTATCCTCCTTTATATTTTTGAGGAGAAAGTGAGGACTGCAGATGCTTGAGATCAGAGCTGAAAATGTGTTGCTGGAAGAGCGCAGCAGGTCAGGCAGCATCCAAGGAATAGGAGAATCGACGTTTCGGGCATCAGCTGGACTGACCTGCTGCGCTTTTCCAGCAACACATTTTCAGCTCCTTTATATTTTTGGCCAGTTTACCTTCGTACCTCATTTTTCCTCTGCGTATTTCCTTCTTAGTAATCCTCTGTTGCTCTTTAAAAGCTTCCCAGTCCTCCGTTTTCCCACTTATCTTTGCTATGTTATACTTTTTCTCTTTTAACTTTATATGTTTCTTAACTTCCCTCATCAGCCACGGCCACCCATGCCTCCTCCTAGGATCTTTCTTCCTTTTTGGAATGAACTGATCCTGCATCTTCTGCATTATACACAGAAATATCTGCCATTGTTCCTCCACTGTCATCCCTGCTAAGGTATTGCACCATTGAACTTTGGCCAGCTCCTCCCTCATAGCTCCGTAGTTCCCTTTATTCAACTGAAATGATGCTGTGGTTCCTCAGGTTTAAAGCTGCCAGTCAGCTCCTGTCCTCCACAAAATACTGCATTTTTTTCTGATTAATTATTTACAATGTAAACTAACAACTGAGTGTATGACTTTAAAATGGCAACTGACAGATCAATGTTTACTGGTCCACTTGTGGTCTGTCCTCTTGCCTTCATTTGGTGAAAAGGCTACACTTGTCTTGACATTCCTTGTGCTGTAGAACCATATAAACATAATAAAAAGACTTTGCGTGAAAATATTATTTTAGTTTTAAAAAAGAGATGCTTATCATTAATAACCTGACAATTAGTATTCACATTTACAAATGCTGTATTTGTCACAGTCAGTTTTGATTACAGATAAAATCAGCATAATAAATTAAAAACCTGATAACACAACAACTATAGGGATTTGAGAAAATTCACCTTGAAAGTGTAAATTAGTTTTCCAATCATTAATTACAGAAAACAATAAATATTCTTTTTTCTATTGAAAAGCCTTCTCCAGCAGCACTGATTTCACTGCATCACTTCCAACCCTTTTCAGTTCTCAATATCCCTTCCTGCTATTTGCATTTGTAGATTTTGTTTGTATTTGGCTTCAGCAAACCTATGTTTTCTAATCTTTTCAATATTAGTTTGAATAATATTCATGACTTGTCTTTGTTGTTTGTTTTGTGTTAAGGATGGAAGACTGAGAGTTATGGTTATTTGTTATTTATCAGATTTCAAAATAGTTGACTGTGGTATTCCTTGAGGATGATTACAATGACTTTTTTGAAATACCCTCCTTTTATACCATGAGAAAACTTCCTGAAACCTGTCTCCAGTGTCTCCAGAACAGTGAAGAATGAAAGTGTATGTGACTGGCACAATCATTGCCATATGTTTACCTGTTGAAACATGGACAGATAAGTCCATAACTGGAAATAATTTGCATGTCACAAACATATTTTTAAAAACAATGCTATCAAGCCATGATGCATCAATAATAATTACATTCTCGAATAAATTCTGTACTGATAGTTTAAGAGAACTTACAATTGAACACATTAAAAGAGGTTATTTACATTTAAGATACATTTAACTTTGATTTTCAGAATAGAATTGTATTAATTATGGTTTCATGTTTGGATTCACTCTTTAAGGGAAGTAGAATAAAGAAAAAAAGGAATTTGATTTGATTACAAATTCATTTACATCTGATTGCCTTGGAAGAAAATTATTTTTCTATAATAGTTTTACCATTGAGGCAGTAGTTGTAATGATACTGTAGCACTACAATAATACAGCACTTTGTGATGTTTCTGAAATAACTTCTTTGTTAGTCACAAGACAATATTAATTCTGATTTTAAAAGTGCTTGCCAGACAGAACAATGGATGTTACATCAAAAGACTTCCTTGACCGGAAATGGAAATTGTATTTTCTGATGTGTCTTTCAGTGCAACACAAACAAAATGGGCGACTACTGGCAAAATAGTCGGTAGAAGTTAAAGTTTGTCAGTTACAATTGTTCAAGTCAATTTTTTTATGAATACGTTGAATAATTACATCATAAATTGAGTATAGATGGCTCAAATCTAGTATTAAACAATTGGACATTTTCAACACCCGTAAACTATCCATGGTGCTATTTTAGTTAAAAATCTGTTGAAATTCTGTACTCGAGACTTTTCATATTGTCTTTGGCAGACTTAGAATTGAGCGACTCAACTTTGCTTCATTGTGTGATGAGGAAATACCTGGAAAGGATAGGTAGCTTCTTTACTGGCAACAAGAAATAATAGCAATTGTTTCACTCCCACTGCTGCCCCTTTTAACAATGTACTTTTATGAGATCAATCACCCAGATAGCTAAATGGCAATTACTTCACATTAATATATTTATCTAATATTAATATATTAATCTCTCCTTTTCATCTTCATACCTAACATTTACTCTTGCTTACTTTAAATCTCTCTATCTGCATTTTAGCTAATTACTTCATCAATTTTACTGAAATAACTTACAGTAATATGTATGTAAGAAATTAACCTTTTATTTTGATTAATGGATAAACCATGCTGCTGATGGTCTATAATTTGAAAAAAGTTATAAAGAAGTAGTGACATTTAAGGTTACATAGTGTACAGAACCATTCATGAGAGAATCTAACTTCTCCTTGATATTCAAAGGTACCGCGATAGCTAAATCATCCATAACATTTTGTGGGTTACTATTGACCAGTTTTCTAAATACTCTGGCTAGCAGAGCAGATCAGAAGTGAGAATTCTGTGATGGGTACCTCGCCTCCTGATTCTTCAAAGTTAATATTTTCTACAAATCTGAAGCATGAAGAAATACTTGTCACTTGACATGATTAGCATCCCAACCAATATCTTAAACATCTTGAAGAAGAAACGACATTCTCTCTTGTTAGAGAGGATCATTGCCCGACATTTGTATGGCATGATTGCTACTAGTTACTAATCAGCCTGAGCCTAAATTTTGAACAGGTTTTGCTGCATGTCGACACGAATCTTAAGAGTCATGAATGGTTCTGTACACTGTGTAATCTTTAATGTCATTACTCCTCTAAGTGTGGTTCATGAACTAAGAATGTATATACTTTATAACTGTATGTTAATTTTCAGATTTTTCACAGCAACTGTGTATACTATGTACAAGATGCACTGTCGCACCTCGTCAAACTTGCTATGACAGCATTTTCCAAATCTATGAACTCTCTCCCAACTAGAAGGACAAAGACAAAAAGCACATGGAAATATTACCTACTGCAACTTCCCCTGCCAGCCACACACCATCCTGACTTGGAAGTATATCACTGTACCTTCATAGACACTGGGTCAAAAAACCTGGAACTTTCTATTATACTGTAGTGAATGTTTATCTTTATTAGGTGGACAGCAGTGGCTCAGGAAGGCCACTTAGTCATCACTATCTTCTCAAAGACAATAAGAGATTGGCAACAAATGCTGGCCTTACCAGAAATGCTCATGTTTTTTATGGATTTTTTTAAAACTAAATTTAACACAGAATTGTGAAGTGATTAATTTTCATAGGAAGAATGAGGAGAGGCAATGTAAATTAAACATTCCAATTTTAACTGGAGAGGAACAACAGGAAAACCTGGGGGATGTATGGATGGGAGGGATAGTTGATGCTTGCTCTGACATATTTGAAGGTCATGGACAAGTTAAGGTGGTTAAAAATAGAAGCATGGAACATAGAAGAATAGCAGCAATGCTAGATATTTAAAGAAGATGCATATAGTAGAATGGCACCAAGGGTGAAACTCTTCAGTTACATGGAGAAACTGAGATTGACCAGCATCGAGTAAGGCGAGATTTGTTAGAAGTTGGCAAAGTTATAAACAATTTTTGTTTCAAGCGAAGTGAGCCTGTTAGCAATGGAGGAAGGGTTGGTAATCAGAGGATGCTGATTTTAAAGTTCACCAAGAACCAAACAAAAGGAAACATAATGAAAATATGTTCATCCAGAACATGTCATGATGTGGAAAGTACTGCTTGAAAGGGTGATGTAAGCATTTCAGTAAAACTTTCAGTGGAATTGGATGTGTATTTGAAAGGGGGAAAATGTCTAGGCTATGGTAAAAGAACAGAGAGTAGGTCTATTTGGATGATTTTTTAAAAAATAGCTAGAATAGACATAATGGGCTGAATGGCCTCTTCCTGTAACTTTATGTCAGCTACATATGCATTGTTGATTACTAACTTTGATTTTGTGAGTACCACAATCAGCCCTCAGCTTCCTTTACCCTCTCCTGTCTCCTTGCCTTCCCCTTAAATATACCTCGCTACTTCATTAGATCGGGAGAAAGTGAGGACTGCAGACGCTGGGGATCAGAACTTAAAAATGTGTTGCTGGAAAAGCGCAGCAGGTCAGGCAGCATCAAAGGAGGGGTCAGGCAGCATCAAACCTGAAGAAGGGCTTATGCCCAAAATGTCGATTCTCCTTCTCCTTTGATGCTGCCTGACCTGCTGCGCTTTTCCAGCAACACATTTTTAAGCTCCTTCATTAGATCTCCTCACACCCTTGCTTAGATTTATCAGAAAACAAAGTAAGGATTACTCTCGCCTCACCTCTTTCTCCATAACTGACACAATTCTGCTTCCACATTATGCCTTACTAACTGCAATGTCCTTTAGGGAAGGAATTCTGCCATTCTTCTCTGGTTAAGCCTATATTTGGTCCAGATCCAAAGCAACATGGTTGACACTTGACTCCTTCAATTGGAGATGGATAATAAAAATGTTGGCATAACCAGTAATATCCACATCCCATGAACAAATAAAAAAAAATTGGTTTAAAAAAATCTTGAACATTTTTAATTAACATATTTTCTTCTGTGTATGTGCTCAAAATGGCTTCATTCCATGTTAACCTTTTATTCCTCAAACCTCCGCACTCCTCCTTGTTCTCCCTCCCAGCTTTTCTCCTTCCATTCCTCATCTCTCCCATTTTACCCCTTCCTTCTTCTCCATTCCATCCTTCTCCTTTCCTAATGTTTCCTCTCCTAAATTCAATCCTCATCCAATTTCCCCCTAATTCTCTGACCCTATTTCTCATTTGAGCAGTTTGTGGGCATCTTACAAATTTCAAGTCTGCATGGACATTCTCTTGGGTTCATTGTTATTGGAGACTTAATTAATTGAATTTACCTTTCTTGGCCTACATGTTCAGTAATTATTGTGACAATCCTGTCATTTTAAGAGGTTATTTTGTCTTTTTATTTGAAGAGAGATTATAAGGAAGAGGTGTTGAACTGGTTACTGAAGACCTCTGGGTTTTTTAAACAGCCTGAAGGTGTATGGCTAACTTTCTCAGATGTAAATTTCTGGGTTTTAGTTTCTTTTCAGTGACATAAGAAGCCGTTGGTGTCCCAAAAGAGTTAGAAGCTCCAGTGAAGCTCCTGGCTGTTAGGTCCTCTGCATTTTCTCTTGATGTTTTTTCCTTCCTGAATTGGAGAACTATATGTGGATCTATGTGTGAATTTGCCTTTTTGCCAAGGGGTGTGTTTATGGGTTGTTATTATATTGGAACAGTTAATTATTAAGAGTTGCTGGATCTATTATTCAGTTAAGTTTTCCAATGATTAAGTTATTCTAAATTCCTCCCTTGTTTGTTTGTTTGCATTTTAAGTATGGTGTTTAAATAAATATCAGTAGTTTGAGCAAAGGCATCGAATCCTGAACATGACACTTCACATTTATCTTTAAAATGAGAATAAGTTAGGGTCTAGGCTACCTTTTTAAAATATTTTAACAGGGTCTGAACTGGTCCATAACGCTGTCTGACAGCATAATCCAGAGGTAAAAACAATGACTGCAGATGCTGGAAACCAGATTCTGGATTAGTGGTGCTGGAAGAGGTTATTAGGGTGAGGTGCTTTCTAGAATCAGCAATGTTTCACAATATTCAACGTGTGCTTCCCTTATCTTCCAGCAGGTGGACTAATAATATTGTGTAAAGATTCCGATTGTAAAGAAGAAACCTGTATTTTTTTCTCTACAGATGATACAGGATTTAACAGAATGCAGTTATTAATACATTTGGCTGCATTTCATATAATTCCTCATAATTCAAAAATAACAAAGTACACATTTTATCTCAGTTAATAGCTAACATTAACATTACAGGTAGGTAATCCTTGAAACTAGGTGCTACTGTAGAAAAGAAAGAGTTCTATTAACTCTTTGCCCTTTTTCCATTTTTTCTAATATACCCATTCAAACAGTAGCCTCTTCGAGATGAAACTGAATACTGTATAGTGAAACCCTTGCTTCAAAGTAATGTTTTATACACAATAAAACTACTATTTATCAATATCATTAATAAAGGGATTTTTCCCCACTGTGGAGTTTCAAAAGATGACTATGTCATTTGCATGACTTGCATTTGGCTGGCTGACTGATCAAATTGCCTGCAAAAATTTTTTTATCCCTTGCATAACATCAGTCTCCTGAGAACACAACTGAACAACTCATTCCAAGAAACATATAAAATTGAGAGTTTGTATTTATGGCATAGAATCATAGAATCCCTACAGTGTGGAAACAAGCCATTCGGCCCATCAGGTCCACACCGACCCTGCAAAGAGTAACCCACCCAGACCCATTTCACCAACTCTATATGTACCCCTGACTAATGCACTTAACCTACACATCCCTGAACATTCTAGACAATTTAGCATAGCCAATTCACCTAATCTGCACATCTTTGGACAGTGGGAGGAAACCAGAGCACCCGGAGGAAACCCACACAGACATGGGAGAATATTCCCTTTTCCCAGAACACAGCAACATTTTCATTTTCAAATCTATGCCCAATTCCCTTTTGAAAATTACTGCTGAACCTCAAGTTATTTTAGGAGTTCTTAATATTAAAAATATAATGATCAGTGATTGGCGATATAATTCAGATTACCATAGAAACAGTAATGTTGCATAAACTGGACTGTAATGTATTTTCTTTCCAAAGAAGTGGCCAATAGCCATAAATTAAATGTGAAAATACATCTTTCAGGCACCATTTGTTAGACATCCATCTGAAAGTTTTGGATTAACAGACAATCATGCAACAGGAACCATCTCGCAGTCAACGGTAGTATAAGGCTTTCAAATTATAGTTCGATCGTGGGGATATTTCAGAAATACTCAGTTAAACAGAGAAAGACAGGGATCCATTATTACACACTAACCTATGTTACTAAGATGCTAATTTTAGCATTTTCTAATTATTACGTATCAGAAAAACAAGAAATGCTCATAGAAGTTTTGTTCAAATGACAAGCTGAAAATTCTGAGGAACATAGGAGAACCTCAAGAGAAACAATCCTGTGACTTCTTTACCTGATCAATTGGAACTCAACTAATTGCTGACATGCTTAGTAATAGCAAGAGCATTAATTTACTCACTTTTTCAGAGTTTGGTATCAGCCAACATTAATTTGCAGATCAGGCAAGGTTGATCAGACTCCGGTTCTTGGTTAAGTGTCACCTCACAGAAAATCTGATGTAATCCAGCGGGATTACTGACAGTTGGAAGATAGAGAAAAGTTAAACCATTTTATTCTTGATTTTTGGATAAGTCGTCATCTTTTTAATATAAATTTTCTCTCTGATCCAAATAGCACAAATAAGCCTAAGATAACCAAACACAGAGAATCCTCAAGTCTGGCAGCATCCGAGGAGAGGGAAACAGAATTGGTGTTTTTGAGTCCAATATAACTGTTCTGAAAAAAAAAGTCATGTTGGACACAAAATGTTAGTTTTGTTTCTGCCAGACCTGCTGAGTTCCTCAGTTTTACCTTTGACTATTTACCTTATCATTTTCTCGTAAATATTTTGATTTCATGACCAATTGATATTGATTTTGAAACATTTGTTATGCTCCTCACCACCATGTGAAAATAAATGCCGGAGCTGGCTGGTGAAGAGGCAACCATTCGTATGGGGGAGACTGGGACCTCCACGTCCAGCAAAATGAGTGAGTTTCATTAGGCTATGCTGCTAGGGTTTTATCCCTTTGTTCACAATTAATTCCCTCTCTCCTCTTAAGCATGTACTAATGGGACCCAAGAAACCACTGCAAGAAAGAAGCCAGCACCAGAAATCCTTAGCTCCACCTCCCTTTTTGAGGGGGAAGCCACTGAATCCTCAGGATGCACCAACAAGGCTTCCACCTGCACCCTCCTCCACCTCTTTCTAGATTAAACCTGGGAGCACATCACTGATACATGTCGCAGTTGGCCAAGGAAGAAATATCTCTGGTCTCTGATGTTCACAGCGCTGGCTGAGACCAGGCACCTGCTCAGCCCCAGGAAGACAAATCGCATGACCTTGGCTTCATCCAAATGCACAAACAGGCATGGAGAAATCAGTTATGTCAGAGGCAGTTGGCATTGAAGGATGGAGGAATCCATCACCATTATCTGTACCATGCTGACTCCTGTAGGTGCTCATCTGGCTCCTGCCATCTTCACCACCCTGTCCACCTGTGATTCCACTTTCAAGGAAATATGCACCTTCACCCCTAGGTCCCTTTGTTTAGCAACAGTCCCCAGGGCAAGGGTGAAAGAAGATACCTTATATTTGTTACCGTAAAGAAACATTTTTTTAACCACAAAAAAAGTTCCTGAACTGTAGAAATAACCAGGTTCACATGAACGGACTGGGAGCCTGTTTGCCATATTCAATAGAAGTGACACAATGAAACTTCCATGGAGAGTCAGGCCTAGTACATTCAATGCTTGCTAAGTATCCACACAGATCTGTACTCTATCTCAGTAGCCATTGGTGCTCAACAAGAAGGGGAGGGGGAACCTCACTTCAGGTGTCCCTTCCTTTCATGGTGATGAGGTGGTACCAGCAGGTACCCATAGGAGATGGGGTTACACACAGGAGAGCCTTCTCTCCAGGTGAATCTACCGAGAACACTCCAGAATGGCCAGCCGTTTCACCACCTCCTGCCTCTGATGTTGAAATGTGCGGAGGGGGAGCCTGTATCTGGGCAGGCCTATGCACTCTAGGCCCAAACCTACTGAAGCCACATCGGTTCACAGGGGACACAAATAAATGTTCACTTGCACAATTACATTTCAGCTGTAGTCTCTTTTTAGCTATGAGACCTGATGAAGTTGGATCCATTTGAGATGATGTGCAGCTCCTTTAGACATGAAAGACGTTATAATGGCCAAGCTTTACTCATCTATCACTAGTAGCCAACTCCTTGAAGATATCAGTCTTCAGGGGTTGGAAACTGTATGTTTGATGATTGCATTCAAGGCATTGTGCAATAAGATAGACAACACTGAGGTTACAAGTGATGTGAAGGGATGTGGTAGAGCTTGCTCTGCATTAATCATCTGCTTACACCCACACTGTGAGTGAGAAGATAGAATGAGTGACCATTCCAGACATTTTTTCAACCTTTCAGCCCTTCAAGGCAGCTTATTGTTAATCAGCACTGAATAGTGTACAAAGGGCAATTTACATTCTCTCTCTCTCTCTCTCTCTCTCTCGACGCTGCTCAAGCATTTCATCACAATATAATAATCTGTACAAACTTTGAAATGTTGAAGGGTGAAAGAAGGTTCCTTATATTTGTTACCAAAAGGAAATACATTTGTCAACTGACACGTTCCAGGACTGCAGGAGTGACCAGGTCCAGAGTGAACTGACTGGTGGCTTGTTTGCCATGTTCAACAGAAGTGACACAATGAAATAAGTCATTCCTCCTGGAAATGGGTCCTAGTTAGATTCTGTCTGACTGCTTGCACTTGCTGTTGCAAAGCTCTATCATGGTCTCTTGGATATCCCTCCCAGTCAATGCCCTGATCCTCGTCCTTTGAGAATCGATTTTGATCCCTTATTTTTTCCTGGAGTAATGACATGGCCCTCTTGGTCAGCTCCAGTGTGAAGGCTTTCTAGAATATACAGTTAGTTCTGCATTTCTTCAACATGATTTGGCTATAACACGATTGAAAAATTTAGACCATTATTTGTGGAACACAAACTTTCCTTACTTGTATTAGCTATAAAGCGATTCTGGTCCCATTGATTTAAATGGTGCTGCTATTATGCAATTTTCTTACATCAAGGGATCACAACGGATTGGAACTATCGCATTATACCAGAACAGACTGTGCTGCAAGATCATGCCAGAACAATGAAACCTTGTATTAAGGAGATCTATGGTCGGTTTCACTATGACACCGGTGACAGTGTGAGCAGCATTGTATCTCCCTTCTGTATCAGTCTGAGATTTTGTAAAGGTGTCATCAATCAAGTTTGCAAGGGGTAACCCTTACCTCCGAGGAGCCATCCTGTGTAGGCCAAGGACTTTGGGATTCCCCATTGCTCCTTGAAAGGAACTGGTATAAAAATTGGGATACAATGTAGTACTGTATTAATATTTTGGATACATACAACTGGATGAGGTTACATCACTCAAAACTCCATATCCAGACATGACATTAGCCTCCTTGCAAAGCCTGCTAGCCACACTGTCTACACAAACAGTTGCTTCATTGTAATTGTTGTGGGGGATTAGGACTACTGCTACTTATTCACTATTCTCCACTGATTATCAGCTCACTCATCTGAGGTACAATCTGTGTTTGGAGGATCCCTTGAGGCCTTAATGAACATACGACAACAGCATCAAAGAAGACATCAATCAAAGTGTCACAAGCAAACCAGATCAAACAAACAATCACCAGCAGCTGCAGCCCAGTGTCCAGAGGGAGAAGCAGCAGGTGAAGAGCCCCCAAGGAGGTAGGGAAGAATGACTAGGAACTGAGCTTACCAGCCTCATTGTCATTTGTCTGAGCCAACAGCTCGAGATAAAGTTGGCCCAGGCCAATATCACTGAATTATGCCATCTGCTGAAACAGGACTGGCACTTGGAAAGAATATGTGCCATAGCTTGGACCACACAGGGATGGCTGCTGGGAGGCAAGGGTTACCACTTCACAAAATCTCAGACTGACACAGGAGATACAATGCTACTCACACTTTCACCAGTGTCATGGTGAAACCGACCATAGGCTTCCTTTTGACAAGGTTTCATTGCTTTGGAAATTCAATGTAGTGGTAATGGCACCACTTCCCAAAAAAGGTCATCCCAAAACATCACAGATCATGTCTTTGCATACTTCAAGTTAGGTGCGGGATGTAGCAGTTCCAAAGCATTGTTTTTAATTTCACATATCAAAAATTTATGAATTGGCAAAGGCAGGTGAGATTTTTAAATTTGTCTTTGCATCGCTTTGCAGATGTGACATGGTGGAGGCTAGTTGATGCATGATGGTCAAGATTCCTAGATGCCATTATTCTCAATGTTGATGGTCCCTCACTTCACACTTATCCAGATTCCATTTGTGACTGAGCAGCTGATCTAACAAGCTGGTCTATATTCTCCTGTAATGCAAGGCTATCCTCCTCACCATTTACAACTCCAAATTTTGCAACAACAACAGCAATAAAATAGAAATTGCTAGAAAAGCTCAGCAGATCTGGCAGTGTCTGTGGAGGGAGATCAGAGTTAATGCTTTGGCCAATTTTTAAATCATCTACAAACTTGAAGATCTAACCTGCTACATTCAAATCTAAATCGTTTATATACACCGCAAACAGCCAGAACCCCAACACTGACCCCCTGTGGAACCCCCTCAGACACAGACTTCCAATCACTACAACACTTCTCAACCATCATCCTCTGCTTCCAGCCAGTCAACCAATTCTGGATCTAATTAGTCAAATTTCCTTCATACTCTTTGGATCTTGCTTTTTTTTTCTTTACTTAGATCCCCTGGATTCTGATGATCACTAAGAGTGTCCCATCTGGGATCTTATCAAAAACCTTGCTGAAGTCCAAGGAGACTATGTCAAATGCACTGTCCTCATCTACACACTTGGTCACCTCTTCAAAGAATTCAATCAGGTTGGTTAGACATGATTTCCCCTTAACAAGACCATGTTGTCTGTTCTTGATTAATCCCTCCTTCTCCAAGTGCAGATTAATTCTATACCTCAGAATTGCTTTCAGTAGTTTCCCCACCATTGAGATTAGACTGATTTGGCTTGTAAATTCCTGGTTTATCCCTTCCTCCCTTTTTGAATAGTGGAAGGACATAGGCTGTCCTCCAGCCCTTTAATATCTCTCCTGTGGCTAGAGAGGAATTGAAAATTATTGTCAGCACTCCTATTTCCTCCCTGGCCTCACTCAACTGTATGGAAAACATTTAATCTGACCCTGGAAATTTATCTCATTTTAAACCTGCTATTTTACTCAGAACCCCTCTCTTCTTTGTCTCTGCTAATTTCTCCTTTACATTATCCCTCTCATGAGTGAACACCAAAACAAAGCATTCATCTAGAACCCTACCTATGTACTCTGGCTCCAAGCATGCATTACCTACCTGTGGTCTTTAATGGGCCTTACTCTTTCCCTAGTAATCCTTTTACCCTTAATATACTGGTAAAATAATTTAGGGTTTTTCTTTACCTGCCTTTATCCTTTCATGCCTCCTTTTGCTCTCCTGATTTCCCTTGTAAGTTTCCCCTTGCACATTCTGAACTCCTAGAGGGTTTCTGCTGTTTTGAGCCCCCAGCTCATGTCCAAAAGCCTCCCTTTTCTCTTTATTCAATCCTGTATATCCTTCAATATCCAGTTTGCTGGATTTGTTGGTCCCACCCTTTATTTTTATTGGAACGTGTTAGCCCTGGACACTCCTTATTTCCTTCTCATTACTCTGACACAGATTTGCCTACAATTATCTGCTTCTAATCCACTCTGGCCACATCATACCTGATGTCTTTAAAATCAGTTTTCTCCAGTTTAGAACTTTGATTTTAGGATCATCCTTTGCCTTTTCCATAACAACCTTGAATGTAAAGGAGTTATGATCATTGTCTGCAAAATACTTCCCCAGTGAAACTTCCACCAGTTGCCCAGCTTCATAATTTAAAATTAAATCCACAACCACTGGCTTAAAAAGCTCTCCTGGAAGCATTTTAAAAATACTGTTCCCTTTACAACTTTCACACTATGATTATCCGAGGTAATGTTGGGGAAATTGTACATCCCCATTATTTATTATGCTATTACTTCTTATAATACTCAAACTTGCCTACAAATCTACACTTCTATTTCTTTCTGACTGGAGGATCTACATTATACTTCCAGTGATGTGATTGCACCTTTTTGGTTTTTAAGTTCTATCTGTATGACTTAATTTGACGACCTTGTAAAATATCACCTGTACTGCTAATCAATATTGCCTCCTCCCTCCTCTTTTATCTCCTTCCCTCTCTCACCTGAAGACCCTATATCCTGGAATACTGAGTTGCCAGTTCTGTCGCTCTCTCAATCATATTTCACTGACAGCAATATTATCATGCTCAAAGTTTGGGAGACAATTTGTAGCTCGGGTGCTCATTGTTGTGGTTCTATTCGCCGAGCTGGGAATTTGTGTTGCAGACATTTCATCCCCTGTCCAGGTGATATCCTCAGTGCTTGGGAGCCTCCTGTGAAGCGCTTCTGTGATGTTTCCTCCGGCATTTATAGTGATTTGTACCTGCCGCTTCCGGTTGTCAGTTCCAGCTGTCCGCTGCAGTGGCCGGTATATTGGGTCCAGGTCGATGTGCTTATTGATTGAATCTGTGGATGAGTGCCATGCCTCTAGGAATTCCCTGGCTGTTCTCTGTTTGGCTTGTCCTATAATAGTAGCGTTGTCCCAGTCAAACTCATATTGCTTGTCATCTGCGTGTGTGGCTACAAAGGATAGCTGGTCATGTCGTTTCGTGGCTAGTTGGTGTTCATGGATGCGGATTGTTAGTTGTCTTCCTGTTTGTCCTATGCAGTGTTTTGTGCAGTCCTTGCATGGGACTTTGTCCCTACATTGGTTTTGCTCATGCTGGGTATCGGGTCCTTTGTCCTGGTCAGTTGTTGTCTGAGAGTGGCTGTTGGTTTGTGTGCTGTTATGAGTCCTAGTCCTAGCAGCACTAGAATGCACACTCAGAAACAATGGACTGACAGAAGAGACACAACAAACAGTGAGACAAAGTATCGTACCCCTGATAACAAGAAAAAGACAAACACATAACCTCAACACCAAGGAGAGGGAAGCACTAAAATCTCACTAAGAAACGATAAGAACATAATCATACTACCAGCAGACAAAGGCAGAATGACGGTCATCCTGGACAAAGCAGAGTACATCCATAAAGCACAACAACTACTTGCAGATACCAACACCTATCAAAAGAGGGAATTTGACCCCACCCCACAACTCACCAATCGGATAAACAACACACTGAGGAACCTACAAAAAAACGGACAGATAACCAGGTTTGACCTACAGAGAATGAAACCTGAAAGCAACAACACCCCCAGATTCTATAGACTACCGAAAGTGCACAAACCAAACATCCCACTCAGACCAGGGACACCATCACACAAACTGGCTAAAGAACTAAGCAGAAACTGAAACACCTGATCAGCGGATCCAGACACTCTATACAGTCAACACAGGAATTCTTGGACATCATCAGAAATATACACATAGACAAGGAAGGAACTATGGTCTCATTCGATGTAATGGCACTGTTCACCTCTATCGACAAAACCCTAGCCAGAGAAACAATTGCCAGCCTGCTGGATGTACAGAACAGACAACAAGACTGGGAACCTACCCACAAAGACTGCATACTCAAACTACTGGACCTGTGCCTCACAACACATTTCACATTCAACAACCAAATATATGAACAAATCAACGGCACACCCATGGGCTCACCCATTTCTGGACTCATAGCAGAAGCGGTAATGCAAAGGTTAGAACAAACAGTCTTACTGCAAATTCAACCCAAACTCTGGGTCAGATATGTAGATGATACCTTTGTAATCATTAAAAACACAGAAATAGAGAACACACACCAGATCATCAACACCACACTCACAGGAATCCGATTCACTAGAGAGGAAGAAAAGGACAACCAACTCCCATTCCTAGACGTGATGGTACAGAGAACACCGAACGGAGAATTCACTACAAAGGTATACAGGAAAGCCACACACACAGACCAAGTCCTGAACTACGAAAGCAACCACCACAACACACACAAAAGAAGTTGCATCAAGACACTGTTCAAAAGGGCCACAACACATTGCAGTACACCAGAACTGCAAAAAGAGGAAGAAGAACACCTATACAATGTATTCGCCAAAAACGGATACCTGCGCAATTTCATCAACAGATGCCTAAGGGAAAGACAACGGAACGAGGACAAACCGCAACCCAAAGGACTAACCACACTACCATACATCAAAAGCATTTCTGAACTGACAGCCAGACTACTGTGACCACTAGGACTCATAACAGCACACAAACCAACAGCCAAACTCAGACAACAACACACCAGGACGAAGGACGAAGGACCCAATACCCCGCATGAGCAAAACCAATGTAGGGTACAAAGTCCCATGCAAGGACTGCACAAAACACTGCATAGGACAAACAGGAAGACAGCTAACGGTCCGCATCCATGAACACCAACTAGCCACAAAACGACATGACCAGCTATCCTTAGTAGCCACACACTCAGATGACAAGCAATATGAGTTCGACTGGGACAACGCTACTATTATAGGACAAGCCAAACAGAGAACAGCCAGGGAATTCCTAGAGGCACGGCACTCATCCACAGATTCAATCAATAAGCACATCGACCTGGACCCAATATACCGGCCACTGCAGCGTACAGCTGGAACTGACAACCGGAAGCGGCAGGTACAAATCACGATAAATGCTGGAGGAAAGATCACAGAAGCACTTCACAGGAGGCTCCTAAGCACTGAGGATGTCACCTAGACAGAGGACGAAATGTCTGCAACATAAATTCCCAGCTTGGCGAGAACCATAACATATCATCATGCCCTCATATTTTAATTTGTGCCTTCAACTCATCTACTTTGTTCATCAAACTCCCAGCATTAAAATAAATACTATCCAACCTTGTCAAACTCCTTTAGTAGGAGAAAGTGAGGACTGCAGACTCCTTAGTACCTTAACTTGCCTTTAATTTCTATTCTTTAATTACTCACTTGCTGTCTTTTCTAATTTTGGCCAGACATCTTCCCATTCTGGTTCACATGCAGCCCATCCAGTGTGTGCAGGTGCCAGCATCCTGAAAAATGGTCCCAATTCCCATAAAACTAAAGCCCTCCCTCCTGCATCATTTCTGCAGACATACATTGTTTTGGGTGAACCTCTTATTTCTGTATGCACTAGCATGTGGCATCAGACATAATCCAGGGACCTCATCCATTTTCTGCTGATGTTATCACACAAAGCAAATTGTCTCAAGCTCAGCTGCAAGGACCCAATCTCACTGTAGTAATCACAAATAGTCTTGAAAGATGACTGAGTTTCCCAATGGTGGTACAGATGAAATAGTTTACACAAGACCATTGAAGACAATGATTACATTGTGAAGGGAGTTTTTATTCTGCTTAATTTATGCAGTTTGCAAGGTCTGTAAATCTAGCTTGTGTGCCTCTAATTTGTTTGATTATCAGTCTGTTGCTCAGCCAGTTGGGGCAGTGGGTACAGAGAGGCTATGTGATGGATGGTGGAAATGTGAATGTGGGCCTTCATTCATGGAGGAGAAATACATGTTCTTTCAGGAACTTCATGATGGAGAAATCACTCTGAATAAGATTCCCATGAACCTTCCAAGTATGCTGCTGCAGGGCTCTGACTGAAAGTTGATGTTCTGATTCCTTTTGCTTTTTCCTCCATATTTGTCAGTCCGAGTCTGCTGTATCATTGTGCCCTTCTCTGTTGAGATAGATTGTAGCATCCTTCGTTCTTCACAATCATCGTGGAGACCCTTCCTGGCTCATTCTGAAGAACAAGCCCAGAGCAGGCACTGCAGTTTTTAGAAGGCGAATTGGTTGCTCTGTGTCATGTCAGAAATTGTATTGAGTCTCTATTTCATTACTGGGGTTTTGAACAGTGTATTATGACCTCAACTGAGTGCATCATCTCCTAAAAAAAGAAGTCTGTACTTTTGGTTATTAACTGAAAGAATCACGCCGTAAAGTTTCACATTTTAAACAAAACTTTACTATATAAAAACTAAATAAAACAATTTAACACTAAATATATTTTATAAACATTTAGATTTTAAACTTGAAGATCTCAATAGACCACTTCCTGTTCTGTTTTTAATTCCATGCAAGAATTCCCCTTCACATTACAGAATTTAGAGGGTTCCATTATATCTCCTGGGACCAAAGGAAGTTGTGTCACAACTCTTAGGATTTTGTCTTGATTCTCCTTAGCACGTCTGCTTTTCCTAGAGATATGCAACTTCTTGATGTTCTTCCAGTAGCATTCAGCTAGGCAGCCCACTTTAAAAGCTCATCACTATGGACACTCCAACTCAGGTGAAGGTTTGACTGTCTTCCTGCTTCTTGGTGTATGATTTTCTTTTCTCTACTGACTTCCAAGCTATTCCACTTTGTAAAGTTTGTAAAACTATGGTGCTTATCGGAAAAGACACAGGTAAACCCAAAAGAAAAAGGGTGCCTTCCTTGCATACTATCTCCATGACAATGTGGCCCAATTGAGATATCCCAGATAGCGATCCAAACTAATTAACTTTACCTTCCCAAATCAATTTGTTGCTATAACAAATGTGTGAATACTATAAGGCCTGCTCTTATTTGCCAGTTGCTTTCCAACATCTCTTTGACGTAGCGGAATTACATGAATAATTTACACATTTAATTGGGGAAAACAGCAAACCCATCAGACTCACTTGTTCCATTCATAAGCAAACAGTAGCCCACCGATCTAATTATCAGTTTCTCAAACCCAATATTTTTTACACTTATGTTTAAAAATGTATGAATCATGAAATTAGGCATTTTCACAACAGGTGTTAACAGCCAAGATTTGAGAGGGGAACTCCTGTTGCCTTGGATATATCCATGGTGTTGTGTGACATGTGTAAACAGCTGGACAAGTTGAGTACTGCCGGATGTGACTGGTGAGTGCTTCCTGGGATAACTTGCACAACATACTTCCCATGGTCACATACTAACTGATCATAAATTGAATTAAACCTCTTGCTGTTGTTAGAGGCTGCAGTCTGCAGGGCTGAAGCTTCAATGGCCAGATATGTGGAATTGATGGTTTCCTGCCCATATGGAGAGCCTTCAATGGACTTGAATCCTATACACACCTCATCTTGGTTTTTCAGGTGCATTCAGAATTACATGGACTCTCCAGTATTTTTAAAAAGTTTTTTTTGTGACACCCTGATGCAGCATTATTTATCTGTCCTAGAATGTTTCCCTTGGATTCTTGAAAGAACCTGGATGCTTAAAAACCTGATGTCCCAGTGATCTTTAGTATGATTGGCATCTGCTGCCCACACAAACCCATTGAACACAGGTTATTCCATAGTAGTCTGCTTAATCTTTGATTCTACACTTGTACGCTGGAAGTCTGAGATAAGAGAAAATGCTGCAGAAGTTCAGTAGGTCTGACAGCAACTGTGAAGAACAAAGAGTTAACATTTCATGTTTGATTTGACTCTTCTTCAGAACAGTCATACTGGACTCAAAACATTAACTGTTACTCTCTCCACACATATTGCCAGAGCTGCTAAGTTCTTTGCAGTGATGTGTCTGACTATTTGGATATATCATGTATATTGTAAATATCAGTTAGTTTTATTCAACGACCAGTTTATACTGACACCTTCTCACAAGAAGGATTTCTTGCTGATAAGTGTTGTGTCAGTAGCCATGTTTATTTCTAGTGTATTCTTCACTTTCCTGGTCACCATTTCTGAAGTTTAGTTTATTCTTTACAATGGAACCCTTTCCTTCCTTTCTGCCAGCTTTGTGAAGTCAATTTTTGAGAGGTCTTGAGAAACAAATTGCCGTTTCATTTCACCTGTTTGTCTTTTTAAAGTTGTATTTTTGATCTGACACTTGGTTTGTCTTCATCCTACATTATTTTCAATTTCCTCTTGAAGGTGCCCTCGCTTGTGCTATCTTGAGATACGAGCAAATAATTGCACCCAACCACATTGTTCATACAACTTATTGTGTAGCTTTACAGTCAGTCTTTTTAGAATGTTAAAATATTGACTGTGTTGAATCTTCAGTCAAGTTAATCCACCCAGAGTTTTCCATTTTCAGTGTACTGTCAGAATAAGTTGTCTTTGTCAAGTTAAGCTGAGAGTTTCTTCTTGTAATTTTCCAGGCACACCAAGTCATGAAATAATCGTGAATTATATTTACAAATTTTGATTCTAAGCCTCTTCCATTTTATGCTTGATCGAAGTGCACCATGAATGCAACTCTCCTATTTTTACTTATCCTCTTTAGTTTTCCATGATGCATTCTTTCTAGGCTCTTATTCTGATCTAGCTGTCTGTAAAATCTTCCAGTTTTATCATTGCATTAGAAATGTGCAGCCAGATGCTTTCAATTCAAGCAGTCCATGACAATGTGTCCAGTAATGGGTAGAAGAGCATAAAATATGTGCAGATAGATTTTCCACTTGTTTCCACAAATAATAGCAGTGTTGTCCAGATGGAAGTAAATGGAGCAGAACTAAAGATTAGAAAATGTTAACAGCAAATAATGCCCAAATACATTTACATTATGCACAATCTTTTGCCTAAACAAGTCCCGATCCCACGAAAGGGATTATGCACCAACTCTTCTTCCCCCCCCCCCCCCCCCCCCAGTTGAAATTGAGCTCTTTTTCTTTGTACATAGGCATTATTATGCACATTTTAAAAGTTCTTTCATATCAAAATCTACTTAATTTACTAAGAAAATGACTTGTATAATTATGAAATGAACCTGTCTAGTTTATTGTTTTGTTGAAGTTTAGATCATATTAATCACTGTTGGAGAGCTAGGACCTTCACTAAATATGATTAGTTGGTGTTAAACCTATTTTCAGATGTAATAAAACTGCACTTGATCACTTCAAGAAATGCATCTTTAATGAAAATAAACAATTGAATTCTATAATGCTGCCAGATTGTGTTTGTACATGACAATTTCACATTTATGATTAGAACAAATTTTAATGGAAACTAATGGTAACTGGTGCAACATTAAGGAACTTTTGAGTGTAGTTCCCGATTATATCTAAAGCAGAAACTGTAACCAGTGTCTTCTCCCAATGCGGCACTGATAAGTGAGGCACATGCAGTATTTGCAAGTGAGTGATCCTTTTAGGAAATGCACATCTTAGTACCTTGTTGTGGCCAAGTCCTTTCGCTGCCCAACATTTCTACAAATGGAATTATAGTATGGTTACAGCATGAAGAAGGCAATTGAGTCCTGTGTGTCACTGCTTGGTCCCTTTCCCCAGCTTTATCATGTAGGCTTTTTTTAAAACAGAATCTTCCCTTTATTATCTAACTCTGTTTCGAAGGCCTCACTTTAATTTGCCATCACCCCACCCTCAGGCTATGTAATTCCATTACACATATGGATCACAGCATTAAAAATGTTTTTGTTCATGAGTCCTTTGCTTCTTTTGTCAAACGTCTTAAATTGGTACCCTCTAGTTTTGGATGCTTCTACTACTGGGAACATCCCAATATGAACTCTGTCCCTAATTATTTGCATACTTCTATCAAATCTCAAGTCAATCTTCTCCTGTCCAAAGAGAACAGTCCCATTTCTCCAACCTACCAATGTAACTGAAGATCTTTATCTCTGTAACCATTCTCATGAATCTTTATTCTATATTCCATCTCATGTCTTCATATCCATCATGATACCCAGAATGGTGTTTCTTCATAACTTCTTTGCTTGCACTTTCTGCCTCTATTTATAAAGTTCAGATTACTGTATACTGTATTCCATTAATTGCTTTCTCAACCTGACTGCCACTTTCAATGATGTGTGCACATGTACCCCCAGATTCCTCTGTTCCAGCATTCACCTGAGAACTGTATTTTCCACTTGATGTTGCACACCTTTGTACTTCCTCCTGAAATGAATTGCGTCAGATTTTTTTTCTGCATTACATTTCACCTATAACTTCCATCAGCCTGCCTTCCTCATAAAATTGTTAAAGAAGGTAGGATAGTGAAGAAGGTGTTTGGTGTGCTTTCTCTTATTCACCGTGGGGCAGCATAGTGGCTCAGTGCTGCCTCACAGTGCTAGGGATCTGGGTTCAATTCCTTCCTCAGGTGACTGTCTGTGTGGAGTTTGCACATTCTCCCAGTGTCTGTGTGGGTTTCCTCCAAGTGCTCAGGTTTCCTCTCAAAGTCCAAAGGTGTGCAGGTCAGGTGAATTGGCTGTCCGAAATTGCCCATAGTGTTAGGTACATTTAGTTAGGGGTAAATTTGGGATAGGGAATGGGTGTGGGTGGATTACTTTTCGCAGGGTCGGTGTGGACTTGTTGGACCGAAGGGCCTGTTTCCATCCTGTAAGGAATCTAGTCTTGTTGGTCAGAGCGTTGAGTACAGGAGTTGGGAGGTCAAGTTGCAGCTGTACAGGACAATAGTTAGGCCACTTTTGGAATATTGTGTGCAATTCTAGTCTCCTTCCTATCGGAAGGATGTTGTAAAAACTTGAAAGGGTTCAGAAAAGATTTACAAGGATGTTGCCAGGGTTGGAGGATTTGAGCTACAGGAAGAGGCTGAGTAGGCTGTTGGACCAAAGTATCTCTTTCCATGCTGTACTTCTCTATGACTGTAACAGAAAGAGGCCATTCGACCCCTTATGTCTGTTCTGACTCTCCAAGTGATAAATATCCATAGTACCACTCCACTGCTTTTTATCACCACCCTGAAAACCTGTCAAGTTCATTCAGTTCAGATTTTAAAAAGCTCATTCTTGATTTTGAATGCTTTATTGAAGCTGCCCCATTCACACTGTGAGGTAACCCATTTCCAGGTCTTAACTATTTGCTATGCTATTTCCAATGACCTTAAATCCCTGCCCTCTATATTGGATCAGTCCTCCAGTCAGTATATCTTTTATACCTATCTGTTCTGCCCCGACCCTTCCTGATTTTGAATACCTCTCTCAAATCTTCTCTCAATATTTTCTTCCCTACTGCTGAAGTTCCTCATTCCTGACCTGGAAATATTTGGAATGTTCACACTATCCTCAAGGTTGGAGGCGTTGCTGTTGGACTGGAGTGGATAAGGACAGAAGTCACACAACACCAGGGTACAGTCCATTTGGTTCATTTCAAATCAAAAGTTTCAAACCACTGGCGAATGAGCAGCGCTGCGGAAGCTTGTGATTTCAAATAAACCTGTTGGACTATAATCTGGTGTTGTGTGACTTCTGACAAAGTTCATCGTAGGTCCAGGTTTTGTGTCATCTGCACTTTGCATCTTGGTGAGAGTGATGCGTGGGATATCCCCGGGGAGCAAGGCGATGTCCTCCCATCTGAGACCTAACACTTATCAAATATTATTCAAAGGTACAAATTGCACAACACCAGGTTATAGTGCACTCCACAACCACTTGGTGAAGGAGCAGCGCTCAGAAAGCTAGTGCTTCCAATTAAACCTGTTGGACTCTAACCTGATGTTGTGTGATTGTACACCTCAGTGCAACACCAGCACCTCCAAATCATTATTCAAAGGGGTTGTTGAACATGATGCTGTGAAAGGGAGCTGTGATTGTTGTCCAGTGTAAGACTTATTGCTGTCAATTGCCCAGGGCTCGGCTGTTTTCTCCTTTTGGGTTCTGAAAGTACCAGGGAGTTGAGTCTCACTCTGTCGCCCTTCCAGGCGCCCTGGGCTGCAGGGAGCGGCTCGGATTGATTGCGCCCCCCGGAGGCGCTGCAGCACAGCCCGGCCGGCAGCAGAGCGCATGCGGCACCGGGTGCCTGCAAACTTCCTGGTCAGTGTGGATGGGCGAGAGGCGGGCAAAGGTGTTAGCAAAGGAGAGAGAGAGAGAGAAAGAAAAGGAGGTTCTGCTGCTGTTGCGACTGAGAAACTCAAAGCCTCCAGTGGAGTAAAGCAAGGAGGCGCTGTTGGTAGGAAGTGCAGCTGCAGCAAGAGGGAGGCGGCTCTAGCTGAGTGAGCCCAGGCTCCCACCACAGACAGGGACACTGACTCCAGCATGTACTCCCAGTGCCAACTCTTCCTGCTCCATAAATCCAACTTCCAGCGACCTGGCAACACGCTGCACCGCTAGCCCTGTGCTGCCTGTGATTACAACCTGTGTGCTTTGCTGGAGGAGATTGTATGGAAGAACAAACAGCCCCAGGTGACTGGAATACACCCTCTTCTTGTGATTTCTTCTAGCCGGCTTGTGAGCATCAGGAGCAGGGAGCAGTGACGGGAAAGCGCCTTCTGCCTCCCTCTCACCAGAAGCCCGGCTGTAATGGTAAACATAAATCGGATGGACAGCACGTAATTAATCAAGAGTGAAAAGTTTCTGCAGGCTGGTTGCTGCAGCTGCTGCTTTTCCAAGTATCTATGCACGTTTTATTTAAACGAAAGCGCTCCTGACATTTTAAAGGAATTTCAACGACATTATTGTGCTAAACCATAAAGGGAGAGAGGAAAGAAACATTGTGGGGATGCCTGCGAGCACCTTGCAGTCTGCCATTGAGATGGTGTTGTGTTTGAAGGAATGGTGTTAGCTGAAGTGCATTAATCCAGACGCTGGCTCTGCAGAGCAACAGCGGCCGGGCGGGCATCAGGATTTTGTTTTTCCCTGCGGGCAGGTTTCGTTGCGAAGCAAATTAGCGTTTCAAAGTGTATTTATCGGAGTATTTTATCTGTATGTAAGAAAAAAAAGGAGGTGGGGAGGAAGGATGCACCCCAGCGTGTACAGAGCAAAAGTCGAGAAGCAGAAAGGGAGACACAACTCTGTGACTGTGGAAGTGTTTCTGCAGGGAGGTGCTCCCTGGGGATTCACTCTGAAAGGTGGCCTTGAACATGGGGAGCCGCTGATCATCTCCAAGGTAAGATGTGATTCTCACTCTCTCTCTCTCACACACACACACACACACACACACACACACACGGAAGAAAGCAAAACAACGCATTCTGCTTTCTTTATGCAGCATTGGCTGTACATCGTGTAGAAACTGTTGGTGCATGGCCATTCCCGGTTGTGTTTTGAACTGTATCGGAGGAAATTGAGTTTTGAAGCGCTAATTTTCGATACTGGATTAGTTCCCATTGATAATGTCACACCTCTGTTGCCTTCAACGCTGATTTTTTTTTTTGGTGAGAAAGCCCCAAACGAGTCACCTTGGCAGGAGGGAGGTTCGCCACTTCGCTG
The DNA here is from genome assembly GCF_047496795.1 of Chiloscyllium punctatum. Taxonomy (NCBI): domain Eukaryota; kingdom Metazoa; phylum Chordata; class Chondrichthyes; order Orectolobiformes; family Hemiscylliidae; genus Chiloscyllium; species Chiloscyllium punctatum. Next base: position 43,160,821 of record NC_092739.1, read on the forward strand.
GAGCTCCCCCCCCCCCCCCCCCGAATAAAGTGAGATGGAACTTCTGGACTGACGGATTAAATGAGTGCAAGGATCCGGTTTCCACAACAACCCGACCCTTTAATGGCAAACACGCCGCGAGGGAGAGAGTGATGCCACTGGGCGCTGCATCACTTGGACTCGTTCACATACCAGCACATCGCGACGTTTGGACCTCTGCTTAGGGGGGTTAGTTTACAGATCATTGTAGAGCCAGGAACACCGCTGCCGGCATGATAGCGTTCTGCCGACCTCATCGTTGAAGACAGGGTAGCATTTGTTCCGATATGTTCCTCCTTCACCGGCACAGGGAGCGATGGAGGGAAGCACAGCTATGGTGTCTCCTGTGACCCCGCGTTTCAATTTGGTTTGAAGCAGTGGGGGCTAGGTGTAGATGAAAGTTTAGATGCAATCATTGGGCGAGAGAAAGATTGCGACGAGACTGTGGATTCTCCCATAATCAGCTCTAGAGAGAGACTCAGCAGGGCAAACGGGTGACTCGTACTGAGTGTGCTCCACAGCTGTAGCAAGAGCTTTTGATTTGATTTATTGTTGTGTACCTAAGTACAGTGAAAAGTTTTGGTTTGCAAGCAATACAGGCACATTCATAACAAACGCAGACGTACAAATCATAGGGTGCTTAGAGCAAGGCATATCAGGTTACAGCTGCACAGGAAGTGCACAACAGCAAGATTAGATTTGACATTAGAGAGGTCCACTCAGCAGTCTAATAACAGCAGGCAAGATGCAGTTCTTGAAATTTTGGTGCTTGTGTATCTTCTGTCTGACCGAAGAGGTTGGAAAAGAGCTTTACCAGGGTGGGAGGGGTCTTTGATGTTGGCAGCCTTTCTGTAGCAAAAAAGTGTAGATGGTGAGCATTGGCTTTATGTGGTGGTTTCTGAATGTGATGGGAGCTATAAGGCAGATGAAAACCTGTGTGACACATGGAGACTTTTTTTGCATTTATTTATGTCAAACAAATAAAGGCTACAGCCTCATTGTCACACCATATTATGATGTGACTAAGACTTTTTGCATGTGTTGATCAGGTTAACAATTTTATACCAATTTTTATATTTCTCTTCACTTGACAAACCAGGGAGAAAATCATCTTGACAGTTCTATCCGGTGACAATTACTGGCAAGTTGCTTGTTACTAAACCCATCACTCATCCCACCCCCTGTCAAGTGCACCCATCTCTGCTCCCCAAAAGGCCATCCTAAATCAATTGCTACAAAAGACTTGAAGTACAATTGCCCTGCTAATAGAGAATTGGAATTAGCTTTATTATCACATGTACTGACATGAGTACAATGAAAAGTGTACAAGTCACCACTTCATCATCTTAGGGATGAAAGTACGTAGGTACAGATAGTTAAGTATAAATTCTTTGATATGAATTAGAAAAATTAAGAAAAAATCTAGCAGAGGAATAAAATAGAAAATAAAGAAGTAAAAAATATATAATATACAGGCTTTCCACCCCAGTCCATTCAACTTCCATTTATGAACTCCATCTCAGTATGAATTAGCAGCCCAAGGAGAGTAAGAATAAGGGGAAAACATCTTTTATCAGAAGCTAGATAGTGAGTGAATTCTGCTGGTGCTCATGAATAACCGCCCTCAAGAAGTTGATTTCAGACCTTGCCTTGTTGAGTCTTTGTTCCCATCTAATGTTTTGTTTGATACTGTGGTAGTTTTTTTTAATATAGATTCTGGCACCAATACTCCTACAAAAACAGAGACTAATCACTCAGTGCACATGAAGGTTGTGCCGCCCTTGCACTCCTCTATTGTTTCTCAGTGTGGGCCAATTGCATTGTGGTAGTTTGCTAAGGAGACTTCCTAGAATGAGATGTTCCTAATCTGTGAAGATTCATGTACCCCAGCACTGTAAAGGTAATAAATTCTAAATATTATGTTAGACTTGTTTAGTAATAATTTCCATCAGCTGTTATAAAGTATTGGTAATCTTTGGGTGATACCTTAAAAAAAGAAGGAAAATTACTAAAAGCTAGTAGAACAAAAAAAAGAGAAGGCTGTGAAATAATGAAGTCAGCAAGAAATACTCAATATTGGGAAGGGTATTGGATATGTCAAAACTGTCAGTTGTGTATTGGTTCTGTAATATTTGAGAGTTTTCAAATTTATGGGAATTAATGTAAAAATAGAAGGTCAAAACTGTTATTATCAGTCACAGTAATTCAAAAAGTGTTATTTTAGTGCTTGAAGCATTTTCCGTTTCTTAGTTCTGTCCTTTTCTGATAATGTAAATTAAACACAAGTAACCATTTAAAGCTGAACATTCAGGGGAAGTTACCATTTTGGTCCCCAGTGTGATCAGTTTAGCTGTGGAGACCTAATACCTGGAGTTCTGAGCGCAGTTTTGATTTCTCTATGTAAAGTTGCAACATACTGAAAATTCACTGTTGATGTCTGACATGAGAGCATTCTGCTAAGATAAAGGACTGCATAAGTTAGGCCTATGTTGTCTGGAATTTAGAAGGATAAGAGGTGGTCATGCTGTAATATACAAGTTCTGATGGAGCTTGATAGAGTAGGTATTGAGAGTTTATTTCCCTTTGCTGGACAATCTGGATCATGAGGCTGCCATCACCGTAGACCATTTAGCACTGTGATGCGGTGAAATTTATTCACTTAATGGATTGCAAATCTTACAAACTGTCTCCTTAAGTGAATTCTGGGTACTCCAATCTTTGAATGTATTTAAGGCTGATATTTATGGCAGATTTTTCAGTATTCAGTGAATCAGTGGAGCAGTGAGAAGGTGGTGTTGAGGCAGAATAATAGCAGAGTGAGCTTGAGGACCCATGTAGTTAATGCACCCTCCTATTTCCTATATATTGTCTGCATTGCTGCTAGCTTAGGTAGAGAATGGTCAGCAAATGATGCAATCTTCTGTTTGCAGGTCTACAACATTTGGTGATCAAAGACATAATTGGATTGTGATTTTGCCTGTATTTAGATAAACTGATGTGTTTACTGTTCAGGCTAGCAATGAAGAATAATCACTTAGTACTGGAAGATGCCAAATGATAATGACAGTGGTTCCAATAAACAGTCAGTGTTGCAGAGGCCAGAAAGGGGGAGCAAGTTTAATGAGAAGAAAGTATCCAAGTGCCTTATTGTTTCTTGGGAAATTTCATGATCTTACATCTTTCTTCTTCCTTAGTGTATGAATAATATGGCTTTAAGAGGTGTATTTGGTCCTTTTTTTTTGAAGAGAGGTTGTGAGCCATAGGCGCCAAGCTGTATCTTCCAAGTCAATAAGTAAAAAGCTGTGAGGCCTTGGTTTTTTTTAAATGGTTGGAACAATAAAAACACCATGAATGGGCAGAGTCAGGTTCCCACAAAACGGGAGTTTTAGTTTAGCTTTCAGTGGTTAGGTTTTGAAGTTGCTTGTGGAAGCTGCCATACCCCTCTCTCTCCAGAGTTTTCCCATGGTGTTTGTTTCTTCTTGACTTAAGAAGCATCGCATGTGAGATAATCTGTTTTATTGAATTTGCTTTCACCAAGGGTATGTTTAGAGGAGGTTACTATATTGTTGTTTAGTAGTTAAATAATCTTTTATTCTGTTAAGTTTTCCAAAAGAATTATCCCGATTATTCTTTTATTTGTATTTTAACTGTAGGGTAAGCATAAAGTGTGTTTTGCTTAAGGCAGAGTAGTGTGACCAAGTTACACCTGAAATACAGCATTCTTGCACTTGCCTTTAATTAAAGTAAAAGTTAGGGTCTCGGCTATGTTCTTGATAGACTTGAAGGGGGGTTTAGTCTGGTCCATGACGTTTGTCCAATCTCTCTGATTCACTTGAGTGTTTATGGCATTACAAACTGTAAAAGCCAAGTTCAAGTAGTTAAGGACATCATTTTTAATTTCTTCATTAAGCTGGCTGATTTACTTAAACCATAGAACAAATGTTTAACTTGTATAATATCCTAAATAGTTTAGTGAAAATGTAACAAAGATCATGACACAGTATCTTTGGTATTATTGTAATGGTATTATAATTCCTTTTGGTGTCAGGTAAAACAAAACCTTTAAGAAATGTTGCTGACAATAGATTATGGGTGAAGGAAAAGACAAAGTAATACTTTGGACTGTTGTACATCCTATATAATTCTCAGTCACAACCTTGGTTCGTGATCATTTTGGCTGATTGAGGAACATTTATGGCATTTGCATCTCTGTAGTACAACACTTCTGTCTTCCGAGGACTGTAAAGCAAATGTTTTCCAGTTGCATCTAGAATTTTTCTAAATAGCACTTCAGTTAAGTTTTTTTTAAACGTTTTTTCAAATCAATGTTTGGTAGCACAGATTCAAATTAGTGAACTAGGAATTGTACTTTATTTCATATTTGATTTCTAAAACTCTGCGATTTGGAGTAATCTTTTGGAAAATGATTTTTGATCATTCTGCATACATGGAACAGTGCATTACCTGTATATATGTGTTTAGAGTCTGGTGCAGATTGACATGCAGGATCCTGCATTCACAAACTTGAAAAACTCTGTGATGAGTGATCTGAGCCAAAAAGGGTCCATTTTCTTGTGAAATATCTTAAAGCAATCTTTTTCATAATAATGTGCAAATTTATGACGTTTCAATATTGTCTGAAGTCAGTTGTCTCTGCCAGTGAGCTCATTTTCCTATTTGCTCATAAAAAAATGCATCTGAAAAGGAGGGAAAAAAAAAGTGAACAAGAGGCTTCCATCCAAGCTGATATCAAGGTCCATGTATGAGAAGCAGTCTCATAGAAGCTGGGAAGTGAACATGTGGAATGTAGCTGAAGTTTTGGCTGTGCTCCAGGGTTGGCAAAGGAATGCCAAAAACATGTGCAGCTTAGTCAGCCCAGTTTGCTTAAACCGTAAAAGGGTCATCATTTCAAAAGGATTGTTCGAGACTTCCTAGTCTGCCTGTTAAAGAGTAAGGTCTTTTATTTAAAAAATCATTCATTTGAAAAAAAACTATATTTAATTAGTCAGTTTTCTAGTGTGGAAGCAGAAAGGAAGTGGTGTGTTAACCTATTTGTCAAAGAACAGTAAGATTAAGAAACTTTGCCTTGTTTTTCAGGTTTGTATTGATGGCTGTATTGTGGTTGGTTTGGCAAAGGGTTCATATTTTTAAAATTCATATTAACATTGTACAAATAGTAAACATTTGTTTTTTTCCCTGGTAAGTAGTAATTGCATTAAAACTTCCAGATGGAAGATCTTGGCTAAAGTGGCCAACCCTATAGTTGAATCTTTATATTTTTCGTATTGATTTCTAAATGATTGTGTAATTGGATCATTTTGTTTACCAGGTTTTCTCTAACCAAATCGCCTTTTTAAAACTCTGCAGCAGCTCACAATCGTTTATTGGAACACATGGCATTGTGTAGCAGATAGTTAGTTAGTCTCTGAATCATAGCCCCTGTGATGCACAATGTTTTATTTTTGTTATAAAAAGTTTAGGTGAGCTTTTGATTTATCATGATCAGAATCAGAATGGGCAGTACGCTGAATTGACCGCGGATTCACTCCTTGCTACAGACATCAAGTAGGACAACGTGTCAGATGCAAAGTATTGTCAAATACATTGACATCGTTTCCGTTTTACAGAAATAATTTGGTAATGGAAAACAGCGTGAGGAGGGATTTTACTCTTGATGCCATAAAAAGCTTTTTGCGATCCTCATTAATTAAATGCATATTTGAAATGTTTGCGCTAATCTAATTACTAAATCTGATGTTTAACCTGAATATGAAGTCCAAGTAGATTACAAATTGTCGAGTTGATGTTGCATTATTACTGATAATTCATTCATGCCTTCATCAAAATGATTGCAATTCTGTGCATTACTGAAATGTGACTTTATTATCATGGGAACTTTTGTAAAAGTTCGCAATTACTAACAAAATACTTTTTTCATCATCAAAGCAGTCCTTAAGCTCTCTACTTTATACATTACACCATATCTAACTTTGTTGTGGTAAAATAAAATGAGGTATACAGTATATAAACTTCAAAGAGACAGGCTCATGTGCCTGATGGGAAGCTTCACGTATCCACCATTTTTGATTTTAAGCCAGTTCATTTGTCAGGTGTAATTGAAAATTCACCAATCCTTTTATCATGTATCAACTATCTATTGTAGTGCTACTAATAAAGCCTCATTCCCACTTCTGTGTCGTTCTCCAGCTTTCTATTCAGGGAAGATTTACTTCCTCTAACTGTGGTTGCAGCTGCTGTTGTTGCATCTCCTTGATAAGTTCTGTGAATAAGTAGATAACTTTCCCTCCAATTTGCCGCCTTGAACAAAAGAATAATTTCCCCTCAAAAAAAAGAGACACCAGAGACTAGATGAGCAGTGCCCCCTGAACTAGAGTATACAGGAAGGCCTGAGGCCTCTGCTTCCACTGAATGAACAACATGAATGTTGGGTTCCTTTTCTACCACTGTCTCCTGAAAGATCAAACCAAAGGTCTTGAGTGCCTTATTTAGCTTTGCTGCCATTTGTCTCACCACGTGTCGCTGCTGCTTTAAGAGAATGAAGGGTCTGCTTTACCCTTGAGGAATCTTATGACTTTGGTGCCTGCCAACTTTAGAATATTCAATACGATGCCCGCATCTCTGCTTCATAAAGAATCAGAATGATTTGGAATGATTTGGAATGATCTACAGGGTTTCTGTTATCTCTCTTTCATTCTAACAAAGATTAGCCTGGATCTGCTCTTTGGGGCACAGACATTATTAAAATCAGAATCAAAGTTGGTCTGAAAATTATTTGCCTTAAACATGGCAGGCAAGCTTCTGAAAGAATGAATACCTCTGCCCTTATATCCAATTTAAAATTAATTTTCTTGTTTTTAAGCATGATCTCAACACACCAGAATTTGTTTTATGGGCCTGTGCATTCTGGGAAACTGACACTTTGCAGTAGCCCTGTCACACCCCAGAGGAAGAATTCACCATCCCCTCCATTGTCCTCTGTTGCTGGAACACAGATTGCTGTAGTCTCTGTTTAATTTTTGGTGTTGCTGCTGTAACATGATCTTCCTCTTGGTACTTGTGGCCTTCTATAAAACTAGCTAGGCTGATTTTCTGCTGGTCAGATTCCTTAACTCTGTTTCTTTATTAGCAAATTTCTTTGAGTGTTAATTTCTTCTCCATGCCTGTAAGCCCTGTGATCTGTGATTCTATTTACTTGCTTTTGCTGGAGGCTTGCTGATTTTCCTGCAATGAGCTATTTCCTGCATTTTTACTGCTTTTATGCATGTTTTCCTTCTCCGTGGTCCATTGCTTAGGTGAACCTTGAGGTCAGTCACTCACTGCTTCATGTTACTGTTGGGTTTCCCTTCTGCGATTTGCCGTACTCCCAGAGTTAGGTTGCTGGGCTAGTTTCATCTTTCACCTGTAGCACTAAACTGCCGTTGGGCTTCACTTCAGGCACTCCTTGCCATTTGCCTCTAATTATCAATGTCCAGTCATTGCTGTTAAGATGTGATTGATATGCTTGAGTGAACATTGATGAGTGTTACTAAGCGTAACTATATACAAGATATGGTAAAAGGTCTTCTGGAACCCTGTAGACTTTGCTTCCATTTCCAAGTGTTCTGATGTTCTGTGACTGCTCAATTTGCATGTGCCAACTGGCTATTCTTAGAGTCAAGTTATAATTAACCCCTTACTCCACACCTTGTACAGCCCAGTTGAAACTTTCCCTAAGTAGGTTGGCACAAGTCTCTGAAATCTTTGTAAAAATGACCAATTGTCCCACCAATTTGTCCTCAGTCAATTCCAGTCAAATCATTGATATCACTAAAAAGGCTTGTATTGCATGAGATTGCAAAGTGGAAGATTTATGTTTTCCAACCTTCAGGTAATTTTGCTGTTTGTCAGGAAGAACATAAGTGTGAAGCTCCTCTCTTTCTCCCCCCCCCACCCCCTTTTTTTCCAGTTACCTTTGTGCTCCAGTAAAAACAAAATACTGTGGATGCTGGAAATCTGTTAAGCAAGTTGCTGATGATAGTCAGCAGATCTGGGGGTACCTTTGGCAAGAGAAACAGTTAGTGCTTCGAGTCAAATATTAATTGCAGAGCCTCGAGAAGACTAAGACTCTTTGGCCATTGTCATTAAATTGGAGGATAGCGCAAAGCGGACGGAGGCAACTTGAGCCATTGTGTACGTGCTGACTGTTTAAAAGAGCTGCCCAATTCCTCCCACTCTTCTGAATTTTCCCCAGAGCCTTCCAAATTTTCAAGTGTTTCTCCAGTCCCTCTTGTAAGTATTATTGAATATGCATTCCAAATTTTCTCAAAAATATTCTCCCATCTCTCCAGTAAATAATCTGCCTTTAAAATCATCACCTTTAAACCAGTATTCTGTGCTCACCAGCCTGCTGCCACTTGAAACAGTGTCGTCTATTTACTCTGTCATAAGGTTTCCTGATGTTGAACATGATTTAAGCTGGTGTAAAGCCTCCAGGTTTGAATACACTGGTAAGTATCAATGTAATAAGGTTGGGTGTCAAAATAATAAGTACATACATAGTTAACTAGTTTTTACATATGATGTGTATCGCTGATGGCTACAAATCACCATACTGTGTAACTTGCTTAAACTCTGAAAGTGCTTTTCCTTACTTAGATTTAGCATCGCATTCGAAAATGTGCAGACAGTCTCAAATTGGACAATATGGTATTGCATTTGGATGATTGATTTTGGTGGTTTTCCTCTTGCAGATGTTTGGAGCTTCAAATTATATGCAGTTTTGAGAATGCTTTTAGTGTGGCAAACCAGAATGAAGCCATTGAATTAGTGGCCCAACCTCAAAGATTTGGTATACGTTTTACATTGCTGTATTCACATCTGATGGAGAGTTCTTCCAAAAAAAACCTTTCACAAAATTCTGCTGCACCTTGGATGTGAATCGCGTAAATGCAAAATTACAAAACTGGTGTGTTTCATCTCTGGCATTGTTGCATACAATGATAGTCTTTAGCAATGAAATAAAATATGTTCTAGTGTGATTGGTTGGGTTCAGTTAACATAGGTACTTTCAAGCCTAATTTAAAGATGTTATTGTATATCTCTGAAACAGGTGGCAGTTGAAGCCCGGTCTCCTGGTTTAGAGTTGGGGGCACTACCAGTGCCCCACAAGAGCCCACAGGGGTGCGAATATAGAAAGTTTTTAATTAACGTGTTCAGAGTTCTTTATTACACACATTTGGAGCAGCTGGGATCTAAACCCAGGCCTCAAAGTGGTAAAACAAAATGCATAAATATATAATGTTTTGCAATAGTATATACTTTGCTATGGCTATTTGCATTTGTCAGCTTACTTAATCAGAATTGGGCAGTTATAAAATAACATGGCATCAAAAATAAATGATTTAAGGGTTTAATTTTGAAGAGCATCATAGCTAAGCTAACCCTACACTCAGATAAGGCTCATGAGATGGATTGAGGAAGGGGAAGTTGGCGGATGTTTTATTTTTCATTTGCTTTCTCCATGTCTGAAGGTGCCGAGGTGATTGTAGTAATGTTACTGTAGCTGAGATCGATTAACTCAAACTCAGGAAGTGAATCTGGAACCTTTGTCTGTAATTCATTTTCAAGCAACTAAAACATCTGTGACATGTAGCAGACTTTAACAGCCTTGATCTAGTTAGAGGTTTCCCTGCATCACATTATTAATTGACTCCCAGTTTCCAAAAGGCTGAAACTTGTTCAACATAAATCTAATATTTATTATTTGCCATTAGGTTTTGCAGTCCCTTCTAGTGGCTTTAAAGTATTACCAATATTGCTCTGATATGTGGATGTGGTACTGTCAATATCTCATTCTCTCAAAGGCTCCAATTTCCATGGAAAAGCCATAGAAAAGACAGAAAAAACATGATTTATTTTTCTTAAACTTCCTCAGCTACTGTGCTGATGTCACAACAGAAGTATGGAAGAACCCTTATGGATGGTGCCACTCTTTAGGAAGGGTAGTGAGGACAAGCCAGGGAACTATAGACCGGTTAGCCTGACGTCAGTGGTGGGCAAGTTGTGGAGGGAATCCTGAGGGACAGGGTGTACATGTATTTGGAAAGGCATGGACCGATTAGAGACAATCAACATGGCTTTGTGCGTAGGAAATCATGTCTCACAAACACGGTTTAGTTTTTTTGAAGAAGTAACAAGGAAGATTGATGAGGGCAGAGAGGTAGATGTGATCTATATGGACTTCAGTTACGTGTTCAACAAGGTTCCCCATGGGAGACTGGTTAGCAAGGTTAGATCTCATGGAATGCAGGGAGAACTTGCCATTTGAATACAGAACTGGCTCAAAGGTAGATGATGGAGGGTTGTTTTTCAGACTGGAGGCCTGTGACAAGGGGAGTGCCACAAGGATCGGTGCTGGGTCTTCTACTTTTTGTCATTTATATAAATGATTTGGATGTGAGTATAAGAGGTATAGTTAGTAAGTTTGTAGATGACACCAAAATTGGAGGTGTAGTGGACAGCGAAGAAGGTTACTTCAGATTACGAAAGGATCTGGACCAGATGGGCCAATGTGCTGAGAAGTGGCAGATGGAGATTAATTTAGATAAATGCAAGGTGCTGCATTTTGGGAAAGCAAATCTTACCAGGACTTATACACTTAATGGTAAAATCCTAGAGAATGTTGCTGAACAAAGAGACCTTGGAGTGCAAGTTCATAGCTCCTTGAAAGTGGAGTCACAGGTAGGTAGGACAGTAAAGGAGGCGTTTAGTATGTTTTCCTTTATTGGTCAGAATATTGAGTACAGGAGTTGGGAGGTCATGTTGCGGCTGTACAGGACATTGGTCAGGCCACTGTTGGAATATTGCATGCAATTCTGTTCTCCTTCCTATTGGAAAGATGTTGTGAAACTTGAAAGGGTTCAGAAAAGATTTACAAGGATGTTGCCAGGGTTGGAGGATTTGAGGTATAGGGAGAGGCTGAACAGGCTGGGACTGTTTTCCCTGGAGCGTCGGAGGCTGAGAGGTGACCTGATAGAGGTTTACAAAATTATGAGGGACTTGGGTAGGGTAAATAGACCAAGTCTTTTCCCTGGGGTCGGGGAGTCCAGAACTAGAGGGCGTAGGTTTAGGGTGAGAGGGAAAAGATATAAAAAGGACCTAAGGGGCAACTTTTTCAAACACAGCGTTGTACGTGTATGGAGTGAGCTGCCAGAGGAAGTGGTGGAGGCTGGTACAATTGCAACATTTAAAAGGCATTTGAATGGGTATATGAATAGGAAGGGTTTGGAGGGATATGAGCTGGGTGCTGGCAGGTGGCACTAGATTGGATTGGGATATCTGGTCAGCATGGACGGGTTGGACTGAAGGGTCTGTTTCCATGCTGTCCATCTCTATGACTCTGTCTGTCTCAGCTGTTTAATTTCCAGAGACCTTTTACATTATGTATATAGATGGGCTGTTGTCCTGTTTAAAATCCACAAAATATTTATCTGCTCCTTCACTCTTCCTCTCAAATGTTTTACTTCTGTTCTTGGATGAAAGGATATAGATGTACACAAAAGCAACAACTTCCTATCAAGATATTATTCATACATCTGAATAGTTGTTTTTTAAAGAAGCATAATATTGCTGCATTTAACTTTTCTTTCATTTTCATGTACTTCAAACTTACCGGAAGCACAAACCTTTATTCTGGTACTGCAAAAGACATCTGCAAAGATATTCTTTACATATAGAATATATATTTTACAGTATTTTCATGTTCCATTTTCTTTCTACCATGATGGATGAAAATAATATTCCACTCTGCATGTGAGGTGAAGTAGTTGGCTGAGCAAAGTTCTCTTTCTTTCTCATTATAGTGTTCATGATCTTTCTCACAATAGAGCTAACTCATTGCAGAGGAATGACACCAAACTTAAACCTTCCAAAGAGAACCAATCTCTGTTTTACCCCAGTTGTATATGCTCACTCTTACTAAGAGTACTCATGACAAAGCCAAGAACGTCACTATGAAAGCCAATTTGTCTATGAGCAGTGTTGTAACAGACTTGGGAACTTGTGTTCATAACTACTAATTCTCGTTTGCATTTACCACTATATATAATCTGAAAGAACTTGGAAAGGATTATTTCAAATGTTCCATTCTGATGTTCACAGCATTATGATCCCAAAGAGGTAGGTAGTTTCGGCAAAGCATAAACTTTCATTTGATAATTTCTGTCTGCTTTCGGGGATCTTGGCAGCTGCTACTACCTAGCTGGGTCATCTTTAACGTGCAAATCGACTAAGGATAATATTGACTAAGGAATGCAATGTGTAATGAAGTTTTATGTCTATTAGAAAATTGCCCTTAAATATATCTCACTAAAGTATTCAACACTGTCAGCAGGGTAGGATCCAACAAAAAGTGGGTGAAAACTGCTGACAGAGCTCCTCAGTCACATATTCTTTTACGAAGATGTTCCTTTTTACTGGACAATTTGATTACAGCACCTCTGACAATTTCATGATGAAGAATGAAATGAAACAAGGTTGTGTCAAAGACGCAATGAAACAAGGGACTTGAAAGTCCTCATTCAGGATTCTCTTTAAGGTTAGCATGGAAGTTCATTTGGCACTTAGGCAAATGTAGTTTTAGCATTCCTTTCAAGAGGGCTAGAATGTAAGAGCAGAGACGTACTGCTGAGGCTATATAAGGCTGTGGTCAGATTGCATTTGAAATATTGTGAGCAATTTTTGGACTCCATATCTAAGGAAGGATGTACTGGCATCATAGAGGCTCCAGAAGAGATTTACAAGAATTGGTCTGAAGTTTCGAAGGGTGCGGAGGGGATCTGATTGAAACTTAGAGAATACTGAGAAAACTGGATAAAGTGGGCATGGCGAAGATTAGATTAGATTCCCTGCAGTGTGGAAACAAGTCCTTCAGCCCAGCAATGTTTCCACAAGTAGGAGAGTGTGCAATCTGAGGCACAGCCTTGGAAGGAAGGGGCAACCCTTTAGAACTGACATGAGGAGGAATTTCTTCAACCAAAGCGCGGTGAATCTGTGGAACTCATTGCTGCAGAGGCCTGTGGAGGTTAAATCATTGAGTGTATTTAAGATAGAGGTAGGTTATTAATTGCTAAGGTGATCAAGGGTTACAGAGAGAAGGCAGGAAAATGTGCTTGAGAAATATACCAGCCATGACTTAACATAGACTCATCAATGGCCTAGTTTTGCTTCTATATCTTATGCTGTTCTAGCCCCCATCTTGCTAGTATCATCATCTCCATGGAACATGGCACAGTGGTTAGCACTGTTGCCTCACAGCGCCAGAGACCCAGGTTCAATTCCTGCCTCAGGCGACCTACTGTGTGGAGTTTGCATGTTCTCCCCGTGTCTGCGTGGGTTTTCTCCGGGTGCTCCAGTTTCCTCCCATAGTCCAAAAATGTGCAGGTTATGAGAATTGGCCATGCTAAATTGCCTGTAGTGTTAGGGGCAGGGGTGAAATATAGGGGAATGGGTCTGGGTGGGTTGCTCTTCGGTGAGTCAGTGTGGACTTGTTGGGCTGAAGGGTCTGTTTCCACACTGTAAGTAATCTAATCTAATATCACCTTTCCCTGCATACTAGGTTAGATGGCAAGCTCGGCAATCTACTGAGATTGCAAGCAAAAGCAAAAAGTACATGTATTTATCAGAGAGCTTGTCTGTGCTGACACTGCAGCATCAGTCACTCACAAAGAAACTGTCAAAGATTCATGAATTGTCACTCCAATATCTGCAACTTGCTGTAACTGTGCTACTTCTATAATGCTATAGCCATCCAGAAAATTGTGGTTGTGGGTCAGCATGTCACATTTCTACCCTTGATCACATAAGTAACATGCCATTGGAAGTGGTTAGTAGTTTCTTGAGTCCACAGTGACAGATAATCTTTCTCTTGGCACAGAACTTGCATGCTTGTGGGGAAGGCAGTTTCCACCTTTTGGTCAAATCACATAATATGCATGTAATCGCATCAAGCTGACTCTTGACAGGAAGATATAGGCTTCTGATAGAACATAGAACAGTACAGCACAGTTCAGGCCCTTTGGCCCTTGATGTTGTGCCGACCATTTATCCTACTTTAAAATCAAACTAACGTACATACCCTTCATTTTACTGTCATCCACGTGCCTATCCAAGAGTCGCTTAAATGTCCCAAATGTATCCGATTAATGCACCCAGTACTCTGTGTGTAAAGAGCCAACCTCTGATCCTCCAATCACCTTTAAAATAATGCCCCCTTGTGATACCCATTTCTGCCTTGGGGAAAAGTCTCTGACTGTTCACTCTATCTATCTCTGCCTGTCGTTAAGTTGTACATTCTATCAAGTTGTCTCTCGCTGTTCTTTGTTCCGATGAGAAAAGCTTTTGCTCCCTCAACCTTTCTTCATAAGACATGCCCTCTAGTCCAGGAAGCATCCTGGTAAATCTGCTCTGCACCCTCTCTAAAACTTCCACATCTTTCCTATAATGAGGCAACTGGGACTGAACACAATATTCCAAGTGTGTTCTGAACAGGGCTCTACAGAGCTGCAGCAGAACCTTGCGGCTTTTAAACTCAATTCCTCCTGTTAATGGAGGCCAACACACCGTGCCTTCTTACCAACCATATCAACTTGGATGGCAACTTTGAGGGATTATGGACATGGACCTCAAGATCCCTCTGTTCCACCACACTGCCAAGAATCCTGCCTTTAGTCCTGTATGCTGTATTCAAATTTGACCTTCCAAAATGCATCACTTCCTCGCACTTTTTAATATTGAACTCCATCTGTTACTTATCAGAGTAGTTCTGCATCCTGTCAATGTCCTGTTGCAACCTACAACAGTCCTCCACACTATCCACCACTCCTCCAACCTATGTGTCACTGGCAAACTTAATAACCCATCCTTCCACTTCCTCACTGAAGTCATTTATAGAAATTATAAAGAGCAGAGATCCCACATCAGATCTCTGCTGGTTACTGAGCTCCAGGCTGAATATTTTCCATCTGCTACCACCCTCTGTCTTCTATAGGTCAGCCTAGATCCAGACAGCCATATTTCCCTGTATCCCATGCCTCCTTATGCTCTGAATGAGCCTACCATGGGGAACCGTATCAAAAACCTTGCTACAATCCATGTACCACATCTACCGCTACCTTCATCAATGTGTTTTGTCACATGAAAGTTTGTGAGGCATGTCCTACCCCTGACAAAGCCATGCTGACCATCGCTAATCAAACTGTGGTTTTCCAAGTAATCATAAATCCTGTTTCTGAGAATCCTCTCCGATGTTTCACCTGCCACAGATGTAAGACTGACTGGTCTCTAATTCCAGGATTATCGCTATTCCCTTTCTTGAATGAGGGAATAACAGTTGCCAATCTCCAAACATCTGCCATGACTTCAGTGGACAGTAAGGACGCAAAGACTATTGCCAGAGGCGCAGCAATATCCCATCTGGCCCAGGGGACTTATCTATCCTTACGTTTTTCAAAATTTTCAGCACATCCTCCTTCCTAACATTAACCTGATCACGCATATCAGCCTTTTTCATGCTGTCCTCACAAATGAAAAAGGTCCCTCTCAGTAGTGAATACTGAAGCAAAGTATTCCCCTATCTCCTTCGACTCCAGGCACAAGTTCCCTCCACTATCCCTGATCAGCTCTACCCTCACTCTGGCCATCCTCTTGTTCCTTATATAAGTGTAGAGTGCCTTAAGGCTTTCCTTAATCCTACCTACGAAAGCTTTTTCACGCCCTCTTCTCGCTCTCCTAAGTCTATTCTTCAGTTCCTTCCTGGCTACCTTATAAACCTCTAGAGCCCTGTTTGATCCTTGCTTCCTCAACATTAAGTAAGCTTCCTTTTTCTTCTTGACTAGATGTTCTATATTCCTTGCCACCCAAAGTTCCTTCACCCTACCATCCATTTCTTGCTTCAATGGGAAAAACATATCCAGTACTATCAGCAAGGGTTCTCTAAACAACCTCTACATTTATCTGTTATGCATTTTCCTGAGAAGATCTGTTCCAGTTCCTGCCTAATAGCATTGTAACTCCTCCCCCCATTAAATATTTTGCCATTCCATCTGCACCTATCCCCCTCTATGACTGTGGAAAAAGTCAGGGAGCTGTGATCACTATCACGGAAATAGAGTCATTGAGATGTGCATCACAGCAACAGACCCTTCAGCCCAAAGTGTCCATGCTGATCAGGGTGGCACAGTGGCTCAGTGGTTAGCATTGCTGCCTAACAGCGCCTGGGACTGGGGTTCGATTCCAGCCTCTGGCGACTGTGTGGAGTTTGTACTATCTCCCTGTGTCTGCGTCGGTTTCCTCCAACAATCCAAAGATATGCAGGTTAGGTGAATTGGCCATGCTAAATTGCCCTGCGTGTTCAGAGATGTGTCAGTGTATTAGTCAGGGATAAATGTAGAATAATGGGGAATGGGTTTGGGTGGGGTACTCTTTGGGGAGGTTGATGTGGACTTGTTGGGCCAAATGACCTGTTTCTACAATGTAGGGATTCTATGATATTCTAACCTAATCTAGTACCATTTGCCAGCACTTGGCCCATACCCCTCTAAACCCTTCCTATTCATATACCCATCCAGATGCCTTTTTAATGCTGTAATTGTACCAGCCTCCACCACTTCCTCTGGCAGCTCATTCAACGCATGCACCACCCTCTGTGTGAAAAATCTGCCCCTTAGGTCCCTCTTATATCTTTCCCTTCTCACCCTAAACCTATGCCCTCTAGTTCTGGGCTCCCCCACCCCAGGGAAAATACCTTGTCTATTTATCCTATCCAAGCCCTTCATGATTTTATAAACCTCTATAAGGTCACCCCTCAGCGTTCGATGCTGCAGGAAAAACAGCCCCAGCCTATTCAACCTCTCCCTGTAGCTCAGATCCTCCAACCCTGGCAACATCCTTGTAAATCTTTTCTGAACCCTTTCAAGTTTCACAACATCTTTCCGATAGGAAGGAGACCAGAATTGCACGCAATATTCCAAAAGTGGCCTAACCAATGTCCTGTACAGCTGCAACATGACCTCCCAACCCCTATACTCAATGCTCTGACCAATAAAGGAAAGCATGCCAAACATTGCCTTCACTATCCTATCTACCTGTAACTATTTTCAAGGAACTATGAGCCTGCACTCCCAGGTCTTTTTATTCAGCAACACTCCCCAGGACCTTACCATTAAGGGCAGCGCAGTAGCTCAGTGTTTAGCACTGCTGCCTTGCACTGCCAGGGACCCAAGTTCGATTCCAGCCTCGGGTGACTGTCTGAGTGGAGCTTTCACGTTCTCCCCGTGTCTGCGTGGGTTTCCTCCGGGTGCTCCGGTTTCCTCCCATGCTCCAAAGATGTGCAGGTCAGGTGAATTGGCCATGCTAAATTGTCCATAGTGATAAGTGCATTAGTAGGGAGGCGGGGAATGGGTGTGGGTGGGTTACTCTTCGGAGGGTCAGTGTGGACTTGTTGGGCCGAAGGGCCTGTTTCTACGTTGTAGGGAATCGAATCTAAACATTGTGTATAAGTCCTGCTTGGATTGGCTTTTCTAAAATACAGCACCTCACATTTATCTAAATTAAACTGCATCTGCCACTCCTCAGCCTGTTGGTCCATCTGATCAAGATCCCATTTTACTCTGAGGTAACCTTCTTAGCTGTCCACTACACCTCCAATTTTGGTGTCATCTGCAAACTTCCTATGTTCCCATCCAAATCATTTATATAAATGATGAAAAGCAGGGGACCCAGTAGTGATCCTTGAGGCACTCCACTGGTCACAGGCCTCCAGTCTGAGAAACAACCCTCCACCACACCCTCTGTCTTCTCCCTTGGAGTCAGTTCTGTATCCGAATGGCTAACCAGTCTCCATGAGGAACCTTGTCGAATGCCTTCCTGAATTCTGTATGGATCACACCTACCGCTTTGCCCTCATCAGTGCTCTTTGTTAGTTCTTCAAAAACTCAATCAGGTTCGTAAGACTTCTCACGCACAAAGCCACGCTGACTATCCCTAATCAGTCCTTGCCTTTCCAAGTACTTGTAAATCCTGTCCCTCAGGATTCCCCTCCAACAACTTGCCCACCATCGATGTCAGGCTCACCGGTCTACAGTTCCCTGGCATTTCCTTACCACCTTTGGAATTAGTGACACCTCATTAGCCAACTTCCAGTCTTCCAGCACCTCACCAGTGACTATCACTGATACAAATATCTCTGCAAGGGGCCCAACAATCATTTCCCTAGCTTCCCACAGAGTTCTATGGTCAGGTACCTGATCAGGTCTTGGGGATTTTTCCACCTTTATGCGTTAATTTTATCAAGCACTTCCTCCTCTGTAACATGGACATAGAGTCATAGAGATCTACATTTTCAAGGTGTCACCATGTATTTCCCTACATTCTATATCTTCCACGTTCTTTTGCACAGTACTCATTTAGTATCTCCCCCATCTCCTGCTGCCCCACACATAGCATGCTTTGCTGATCTTTGAGGGGCCCTATTCTACTCCTGGTTACCCTTTTGTCATTAATGTATTTATACAATCCCTTTGGATTCTCCTTAACTCTATTTACCAAAGCTATCTCATGTCCCCTTGTTGCCCTCCTGATTTCCCTCTTAAGTATACTCCTCCTGCCTTTAATACTCTTCTAAGGATTCATTCGATCTATCCTGTCTATACCTGACATATGCTTCCTTCTTTTTTTTTAACCAAAATCTCAATTTCTCTAGTCATCCAGCTTCCCCTCCACCTACCAGCCTTTCACCCTAACCGGAATATACTGTCTCTGGACTCTCATTATCTCATTTCTGAAGGCTTCCCATTTTCCAGCCGTCCCTTTACCTAAGAACATCTGCCTCCAATCAGCTTTTTGAAAGTTCTTGCCTAACACCATCAAAATTAGCCTTCATCCAATTTAGAACTTCAACTTTTAGATCCAGTCTATCCTTTATCATCACTACCGAGAGATCGACACCTGGCCTATTTCGTTGCCAAGCACCAAATCCAATATGGCTTCCCCTGTAGTCGACATATCTACATATTGAGTTAGGAATTCTTCCTGGATGCACTTCACAAAAGCTACTCCATCCAAACAATTTGAACTGAGGTTCCAATCAATATTTGTCATTTCAGTGTCGTGTTGAGAAATGAGATTTATTTTCAGCAGTGAAGAAAAGTATATTCAACAACTTTAATCTGTTGTTTGTGACACATTCTGGGCATCTCATAGAAGGACAAAATAACAAATATGGTAGTCATCTTAAGGGCAAAGCTGCCATGTATGTTGGTACTCAGCGGACAGAGGCGTCTTGGTTCTCCTAGTCATTTTCTCAGGATGGAGCATGATTAAATTCCTAAAGATTTTCTCTATAATGAGTCAGCTGGAGCCAAATGAAAGGTACGACACCCAGAACACTGCTTCAAGAATTCAAGCATGGCATGATGGCCCTAAACATTGATTCTCTGTCTGGGAGATGGTAGCTGATCAGAGGACAATATGGCATCATCATCTGTGGGCTAGCATCTGTCCCCATGGTGATCAGTAGTTACAATGGGTGCCCACATCAAAATCAACAACCTGCAACATGACCTGATAACCACTTCAAATGAGACATGTGTCACAGATCCTGCATTTCATGAAAAGCTTTCTTCAGCTCTTCGCAGAAGTGCACCAGGTTAAGCTGCTGGGCCATACCTAACATTTGAGTTGTTGCATGCCCATCATCACGTGCAGATGGTCAGATGCCAATGACATCTGAGGGAGAGAGTTGTGACCTCTATAATTATTAACTTTGACTGTGTAGTCAGTAGTTAGCAGTGTGAGGAAATGATGGAATCGAGAAAGGCCAATATTGCTTGAACCTTCCTGAAATGTGTTGGAATGAAGGGAAGTAAGAGAAAATTGAGAAAATTATTCAAACAAGGGATCAGATTTCTGAAGACGAGATTCATTTTTCAACCAGCTTAAAGGTGTTGAAAGGGGGATTTGGTAATTTTGTGAGATTAAAGAGCAAGACATCAACACAATAAATTTAGAATTACATTCTGAATTGAATAGAATTAGCTTTATTGTCAATTGTACTCCATTCTCTCCTATCAGCTCGACAGGTTAGGGAGAAAAAGGTTAGGTTTAATACAAGTTTTGGTGTGATGTAGTTCAGAGGCTTTTAGATTTATTTTAAGGCAATGGACAGAAGTTTGAGCTAATAGAAACTCTGACACAGTTTTATTGAGATTCTGAGAGTACCGATGTTATTGTACAGAGAGAGTAAACAGAGCAGTGGGAGGATTTAAACTATAAAGCAGTTGACAATCGATAAATCCTAGTGAAATGAATCAGTGTAAACGTAATTTTATGAAAGATAACTTGCAAAGGATAGACATTAATAAGAAAAGCAAAAAAATGAAGAAAAGAATTATATTGAAGAGGATGCCAGGAAGTACAAATATACCAGTATTAGAGATGGTGATGAGAAAACTGGTGCTTCTAATTTGAATACAAAAATTATATTCTCATCTTGATGGAGGTCATTTGGGGTGAGGCTGAGCTAAATATTGCTGGATACAATATTTTCAGGTGACACAGAAAAGAACAGGAGTGGTCTTATTCATTATTACATAATCTTGCATTTATTTTGTTCTTGTCATCAGCAATCACTCGCTGGCGAGTGTGATTGTCCATCTGGGTAATCCCCTGTCACTGGTCATGGTTTCTTTGGGTCCTTGAGGGGCTGATGAGCCCAATCCTCGAGCTGCATGTGACCAGTGTTTCTGGGAGTTGGAATTGGTACTTGGCCTCAAGATCACTGGCATTACTTTCTCAGCCTTTTTTCTTGCACTTTTCACGCCGACGCAAGTTTGCAAAGAATTGTGCCCCTTCCTACAGGAGGCTTACCTAAGTGAGTTACTTCTAAGTGAGGGTCCCCCTGGTGTTGATGTCTATGTTGCCTTTCTTGGTATCTCCCTCATTCAAGTGCCTTCCTTGAGCAATTTACATAGTGCCTTTAAACAAGGAGGATCTTTTGTGTACACTAAAGAAAAGCATTGCTTTTGTTTTGGTTGTCATGTAATAGGAGTATAGTTCCAGCCATGGCTCAGTCTTCCTTGTTTGCCAATGGAGAGAGAGATATTCAGACTAAAAATCACAAGCAGTTTAGGGAAGTTGGCAGCTGTAGCTGATTGCACCAAGGTAAACTGCATTAAGACGGTAATTCTGGTTAATTATTTTAGCCTTTAATCAATTCATTTTCTTTAATGGTAAACCGAAAGAAAGCTTTCATTGCTTGATCTGATTGAAAGTGACTAAGGAGGAGGGTGAACAACCCAAAAGTAGACATCATGACATAAATCTAATTGGGTTTGTTTTGCAAAGAGCAAGGCTGTAAGTTTAAAAAGAATGGACAGAAAATTTTCTATGGCATGAAAGAGCTTATGAAATACAATCAATTTTTTTAAAAATGATAGGTCAGTTTGTGATGTCCAAGTACAAAATAAATAAGATTAATAAGTGGGAGGTTAGAATAAACAGACATAGAATACACTCACGTTCTTCCAAATGCTTGTCCACCATCTACAAGATACAAGTCAAAAATATAATGGAATATTCTTCACGTTCCCAGATGAGTGTTGTTCCAACCACATTGAAGAAACTCAGCATGATCCAAGACAAAGCAGCCTGCTGGAGTAGCATCCATCTGCCGCATTCAACAGTTACTCCCTCCAGCACTGGTGCACATTGTGGGCAATGTGTCCTCTTTATAAAGCGCTCTGCACCAGCTCATCATAGCTCCTTCAGCAACACCTTCCAAACCCACAACCTCGTTCACCTTGGACGTGGGCAGCAGACATGTGGAAACACTGCCACTTAAATGTTCTCTCCTATGCAATATGTCATCCTGGAACAGAAATGTTACACCACAGCAATGATATCATTTAAAAAGGAAATATTTGACTATTTTACGCAAAAGAAGAATATAAAGAGATGTGAAGTGAGTACAGGAAGATAGGATCACAATCGATGGTTAAAAGCACCAACGCAAGATAAGCGGAATGATGATCTTCTGTGCCTTGATTTTTTTTTGTTCTGTTTTTGTTGTATAATCTTGAGTGGATATAAATAGATTGAAAGGAGAAGTATAAAAATAACATCCCATTGTAATATAAGATGATCTCATGCTGTGTTTTCTGCTGTAGAATCCTTTTAAAATGTAGCGCCCACCTTGCCTCACCCTGAGTCTCAACAGTTAATTGCTTCTGTGCTGGCACAAGTAATATTGCGAAAGGACAATGTTGTAAGAATACGTTAACTTGATTCAGCTGAAATGGTTATTTACTGACCAGAGTTGAGGTACAGATGGCAATACCCAGAATGGTAGAGAAACCAAGCTTCAGACAAATGTTGCTGCATCCTGTTGAGAATGTTCCTTCATCTGATGAGAGAAGAATGGTCAGAGAATATACTGTGTTTTGTTTCAGAAGGTAGCTGGAGTGGGCCTTATGCTTTCAATCCCTTTAGTATGCACCCTTTAGTTATTTAAGGTTGACTGCTGCACATTAAATAAGAGATTGCCTCCTCTTGTTTCTTGACCATGGCATAAGTGTTGTCTGCAGTCTGCATTCAACAAGAGAACTGTTGTAATCTTCCTTTTGAAGCACAATATAGAAATGTTGGTGAATAATCTGCTATCCTTCAATGTTTTCATTGTGGCTTAAGTGACATTGGAACTTGATAAACATCAAATATTTTTATTCAATTCCTGCAGCAAACTAGTTTTTCAGATTCAGCAATGTACAGCACAGAAACAGACCCTTCCATTTGTCCATTTTTGTTTTGTTTAATGTTTCTAAAGCTCATGTCTTTAATAATTTTGAATGCACTTGGTCTTGATTTTTAGTTCGGAGGTTTGTTTCAATCTTACTCAACTCTTCTGAGCGTTACAGTGAATGTCTTGACAGTAAAAGACAGAATGTTGTCAATAAATTGTTTATACTCCTAGGGAGAGGTGATGAATGCGAGTTCTGCTGTTTCGTAAGTTTCTCTTCTGCGCCATCCATCTTAAATGTAAGACAGGGTGCACCAAACATCTTTGACCTTCCTAAATCCTACGTATCACGCAATTCATTTTATTCCTTGACTCCTTTTTCTTTTCACAGCTTTGTTTGAAAGGTCATAATTTCTCCAGGACTGGTGAAAACCTTTTCCTCTCCTGCTTCCGTTTAGTGTTTTTCAAGCAGTTACTTGTGAATCCCCTGATCATTGACAAGCAATCTGGAACACATTTTCTTCTCTGCCAATCAATTCCTCTCCTTCGTTTCAATTATGTATCAGTAATTTTGAGTACTTTCTTTTAATAACTTCAAAATATTGTATCTCTACACTTTTGTATTATTCTGTGAGCTGTTTGTACTGCTCAAGCAAAACCCCAGTGCAATTGTTTGTTTTTCTCATCTACTTTTTTTTAAACTGTGAAGCAAAGAGTAAAGCAATTTCTGAATTTCCGGACTTTCTTGGTGTGCTTTCATTTATGGGTGTATACAGGAAACATACAGGAAAATCAAGGAGTTGCAGGAAAAATGCATAGAGAAGTTTTGGAGTATACAGGAAAAGCTTGGATTCTGATCTAGGAATATTGAAGTGATAATTGCAACAGAGTGTGTTTTTGTTTTTAATATTTTTCCTATCTTATCTTCCCTATTCATTAGGCATTTGTTTTTGAATGATCTGCAATGTGACTCTCTGAAAGACAGTTGCCCACTCCAGCTATCATGTACAAACCACAAAAAAATGCATTTGAAAGAAAGGAAGGGAATTCTGGTTTGTGCTTCTTCCTTTAGCAAGAGATGAGAGAAAGTTGCAGAGAATGGGCAGGATGAGCTTGCCTGTGACAAAGTCAAATGCATATCTTGGCCAGAATTTGGGCCTTTTCTGCCATAAGTGTATCGTTTATTTTATCTGTGATCATACTGCAGTGCTCATAAAATATATTCTGTTCCTTTGCACTCTGCAGCTTTATTCCAGTACTTGCAAACAACTAGCACATTAAATTGAGAGGCTTGTGAAATTGAGATTTATTACCTTATGTGTATGTCTTATGTACATATACACACAGAAAATAGTTACTGGTACTATGAGAGTCTTTGTATCAAAGTAAAAGCTAAGCCCGCTCCTCTTTGACTGATACAGCGGGCCATATTTCTTTCAAAAATAAAAGCAGAATCTGCTGGAAAAGCTCAGCATGTCTGGTAGCATCTGTGGAGAGAAAGCAGAGTTAATGTTTCAAGCCCATGTACACCTAGCTATTATTGCTTTCGAACATTTCTCGAGCAAGCTGGGATCACATCTCATCAATCTCTTCCCTGCCCTACTGTGTTGGTGAGGCACAACACTAGATATCAGCAAAATGCAGGCTACATGATTTAAGTACATTATCTTTGTCAATGATGATGTTTTGATGGAAGTAAAGCAAATATTGACTTTGTCGATCCAGACACGTCTGCGCCAGAGCAAACAGTATGCATAGTTCCCAATCCTCTGGTTGTTATCATTTTAAGCAAATAATTTACTCTATAAGTAAACCTAAATTTAACACAGATGAGAAGGTATAACAAGGACATGTGTATTAACAAAATGCATTGACAAACAAGGAAGACTATTTTACAAGATTATACAATCTATTGAAAGTGCCGTTTCTGACCCGTAATAACAATGCATCTGTATAGAAGGTATTCATTAATAAAATAATTAAACAATACAAAATTACTAATCTATTTTGGGATAATTTCCCAGGTCTGCTTGCCTTGCAAGGCATGTGGTAGAATTTTCCATTCATGTAAAAAAAAATCAGGCCTTGCTGAATTACCTAGCTCTTGAAGCTATTCCTTTTATGTTCACGACCATCGCACCCTTAACAATGGTCTCCCTTCATTCCTGCATCCTCAATTTTTCCACTGTTTCAGCACTGATTGTTCTGATTTCAATCCTTTTCCTATAGACCCAATTATTTCCCTTCCAGTCCAGTTTCTTAAGGACCAATTTTTAAAATTATTTTATTCCTGAATAATGACGTAGCTTTAGGGATTTCCATGTGGGGACAGATCTGAGTCTGGGGGAAGGCAAATTGTATGTTAAACTTTCTAAAGTTGAAATAAGTGTAAAGAAGTCTTGCTGCAATTATACAGAGTTTTCATGAGACCATACCTGGAGTACCATGTACAATTTAGTCTCCTTCATGAGGAAAGGATATACTTTCCTCGAAGAGGAGCAGCATTAATTCGTTAGATTGATTCCTGGTACTGACAGTGATACTGACAGTACTGTAAGCGGAGATTGAGTAGAATTGGACCATATTATTGGAGATTAAAGAATGTGAGAGATCCCATTGAAAGTCAAAAACCCAGTGAAACCCAAACAAGATTGATGCTGGGAGGCTGTTTTCTTTGGCTGAGAATCTAGAACTAAGGATCATAACTTCAGCTCAAGTGATGAACCATCTAGATGAGGTAAAGAGAAATTTCTTAGCTGCAATGATTGTGAAATGTTTGAACTTTCTACTTCGAGAATTTTCTGAATGAGTAGATTCAAGTATTTGAGGAGACCAAAACAATCAAGGGATCGGATAATGGGGTAGGGCAAGTGCAGTTAATATAATTGTTTATGATGATTTTATTGAATGGTGGAGGAAGCTTGAGTGGCTGTACAGCTTACATTTGCCTTTATTTCTTGTATATTTTTATGACTTGGCCTCTGTTCTCTAACTTGCAGATTGAGGTTATGTTGTATTTGATGACATGTAGTCGGCAATTATATTTTGAATTGATGCATGGACTTCTAACTAAGAGGTTTTCGCAGCTGTAAAACAGAAAATGCTGAAAACACTTCGTGGGAGAGGGAGCACCTGCAGAGGGAGAGTCAATTACTGTCATTGTTCTAGTTCAATAGCCTTGCATCAGAGCCGGAAAATGTTAATAATGTAACAAATGTTTGCAAGAAATAAGGTGGGAAAAAGAGGGGAATGAAGAAAAGGGAACTTGATTAAATTGCAAAAATGGTGATGGCACAAGGTAAAAGCTGATGGTTATGGGTCATGTAAGAAACTAAAAATGCATCCAGAGAAGCTGTGATTGGGAGTTAGCAAAATTTTCACTCACAACTGTTTTTATACAATAAATGGTAGAGTCCTTGGAAGCATTAACATACAACAGAATCTAGGTGGAAAGGTCCACAGTCCTCTGAAAGTGACATTACAAGAGGATAAGGCAGTCAAGGTGGTGTATGGCATGCTTGCCTTAGTTGGTACTAACATAGACATAGAAAACTGCTAAGTCATGTTGCAGCTTTAGTTAGGTCGATTTTGGAATATTGTGTTTCGCTCTGGTCACCGCTGTGCAAGAAGGATGGAGACAGAAAGGGTTTACCAGGATTTGGCCTGGTTTGGAGGATGTTAGCTATGAAGAGAGATTGGACAAACTTGATTTGTTTTCACATAAATGTCGGAGACCGAAGACATGAACTGATGGAATAATTTTCCCAGGGTAGAAATATCAATTATCAGGGGGCATAGGTTTGGATTAAAAGGGGGAAAGTTTAAAGGAGATGAGAGAGACCAGCTTAAAGGGTGATAAGTGCCTGGAATGCACTGCTAGAGTACTTGGTAGAAGATGCAACAGTAATGTTAAAGAGGCATTTTGACAGATACATGAATAGGCAGGGAATAATAAGATACAGACTGCATAGAGGCAAAAGATTTTTAGTTTAGGAAGGTGTTGTACGTCAGTGCAGAACTTGGTAGACCAAAGGGCCTGTTGCTATGTTATATGCAGATGTTTCAATTTGAAAACTGTGAAACTCAGTGTCATGGAAGACAGTGAATTGTCCAATCAAAAAATGAGATACTGTCCTCCAATTAGGTTGACCTTAATTTAAACACTGTTGAAGCCAAGGACAGGGAGGTTAAAGTTGGGATAGGGTGGAGAATGAAAATGAGTAGTGAGAAGTTCAGGATGGTAACTTAAAAAAAAATTTGGTCTTACTAACCTGGAACTGTCTTTTCAGAATGCTGAAAGGAAATGTGAAGGTAAGTTTACTGATGACATCCTGCATTTGAGATGGTGGAAATGATAGAAGATGATCCATTGAATGTGGATAATAAGGCGAACATGTTGGAAACACTGGTATGAAAAGTTGCATTAGTGGCGATGTAGTGGAGATAGATTAGATTAGATTAGATTCCTCTACAGTGAAAACAGGCCCTTCGACCCAACAGGTCCATAACGACCATCCGAACAGCAACGCACCCAGACCCATCTCCCTCTGACTAATGCACCTAACACTATGGGCAATTTAATATGGCCATGGAGGAAACTGGGGTACCCAAAGGAAACCCACATAGACACAGGGAGAATATGCACAATCCACACAGACAGTCACCTGAGGCTGGAATAAACTGAGAGAATGGGAACAGTGTTGCAGGAAATGTAATAAACACAGCTAACATTCCCCATACTCATCAAAACTTTATAACTCTCATTGAGAAAGAGAGAGGCAATGGCCTAGTGGTATTATCGCTGGAGTGTTAACCCAGAGACCCAGGTAATTTTCTGAGGGCGTGGGTTCGAATCCCACCAAAGCAGGTGGTGGAATTTGAATTAATTAAAATATCTGGAATTTAGAGTCTAATGACTACCATCAATCCATTGCCAATTGTTGAAAATACCCATCTAGTTCACTAATGTCCTTTAGGGAAGGAAGCTGCTATCCTTACCTGGTCTGGCCTACATGTCACTCCAGACCCATGGCAATTAGGGATAGGCTTGCTTGCCAGCGAAGCCTTCATCCTGTGAATGAATTAAAAATAAATCATATTGCAGTCTACAAACATTTAAAGTTGTGTCAGTTGCTCTGTGAGAAATGTTATGGAAATTCATACAATAACTTCTGAAGGTCAGGCACACTAGCTGCAAAGCAATATTGGGAAGTTTAATAAAATAAACTCCATAGTTTGAATGGGGAGATGATGGCCTTAGTGGTATTTTTCCTAGACTATTAATCCAGAGACCCAGATGGGGTTCTGAAGATCTGGTTAAAATCCTGCCATGGCGGATGGTGGAATTTTAGTTCCAGTTTTTGTATTGAATTCAGAATCTGTTGATGGCCATGAATTCATTGTTGATTGTTGTAAAAGCCCATTTAGTTCACTAAAATCCTTTTAAGGAGGGAAACTGCCATCCTTAGCTGGTCTGGTCTCCAGACCCATGACAACGTGATTGACTTTTTACTGCCCTCTGGATAATTAGAGTCGGGCGATAAATGCTGATCCTGTCAGTGATGCCCTCATCCAGTGAATGGTAAAGAAAACTTGCCCAGTGTCCACTATTTTGAGTCTGCTTAGTCCAAGAAAAAGGACATTTGTAATATTGGTCAGTTATGAGATTTAAAGCTTACAAGGTTAATTTTATTCTAAGAATTGTTGGAGAGATTTTTTTTGAATAATTGGAAGTCAGCAGAGACTGCATGGTTAGGATTGAAGAATGATAGAGAACTGAAAATCAGAGCAGGAATTGTCTGCAAACCTCCTCAGAAGAGCAGCGAAGTGGTAAAATGTTTTAATTCTGAGATTAAAGTTTTATTTGTAGAAAATGTCAAGTTGTTTTCGTGTGAGTCTTCAATTTTCACATGTATCAGGAGCAACAAAGTAGTTGAATTGCTGAATTTCTTGAGTACACTCCATGTAGTTTTTGGAAGCAACGTGTTCGAGAATCAGCAAGAGGACAAAGCAAACCAGATTTAGAAATGAGCTCGACTTAGTTAAAATTATAACTGTAAATAACATTTTATTAACAGTGATCATAATATTATCAATTTAATGTTTGGATTGAAAAGGAAAACTTATCGGAACATGTAGTTTCAGTGTGTTAAGACTAACTTGGAGAAGGTGGTTAGTGATGACTGCAAAAACGTTACTGAATAAAACTACAATTGAACCGTGGAAGTGTTCAAATTGCAGTTAGATTAATACAGGAAAAATGCATAGTCCTAAGGAGAAAAAGTGCTACTTATTAAATAAAGTAGCTATGACTGACAGAATACTTGTAAATAACAGCAAAGAAAATTTGCAACTGATTTCAAGATTTATACAGGGTTGACAATTATATTGGGGAGAAAAGTGACGGTATTGAGGTTAATAAAATCATGAGGTATGGGGTGGCACGGTGGCTCAGTGGTTAGCACTGCTGCCTCATAGTGCCAGGAACCCAGGTTCGATTTCAGCCTTGGGTGACTCTGTGGAGTTTGCACATTCTCCCCGTGTCTGCATGGGTTTCCACTGGGTGCTCCGGTTTTCAAAGATGTGCAAGTTAGGTGAATTGGCCGTGCTAAATTGCCCATAGTCAAAGGGAAATGGGTGCGGTGGGTTGCTCTTCAGAGGGTCTGTGTGGACTTATTGGGCTGAAGGGCCTGTTTCCACATTGTAGGGAACCTAATCAATATAGATAGGTGAATGACAAGGGTCTATTCCCTAGGATGGGGAGTTCAAAAATAGGGGACATACTTTTAAGGTGGGCGGAGAAAGATTTCAAAAGGAAATGAGGGGCAATCTTTTTACACGCAGTTTAGATATCAGACAAAAGTAGTGGATCCAGGTACAGTTACAATGTTTTAAAGTCCATGAATAGGAAAGGTTTAGAGAGACATGGGCCAAACACTGGCTGGTCAGATTAGTTTAGTTTAGTTTGGGAATATGGTCAGCTTGGACTGAAGGGTCACTTTATATGTTGGATGACTGACTCTGACTCGATGGCCAAACAGTGTAGTCAGGGATATTGTGGGCATTTAAAACAGTTGTTGAGAATATCAAAAATGGAAATAAAGAAATAGCACCCGTCTTGAATGATGGAGGATGAGGATAAAATACCTGATATTCTAAGAAAGTTAGTAATGAACTAAGAATTAGAACTCTCAAAAATTAGCATTAGCCAGAAAACAGTGTGGAGGAAAAAGGCATTAATGATAGACAACTTCTTGGGATTTGATGGTTTCCACTCCAGGATTTTAAAGGAGGACCCTTTATACACTTTTTACTGTAATTTTCCCAGATATGGAGGTGCTGGTGTTGGACTGGGGTGGACAAAGTTAAAAATCACACAACACCAGGTTATAGTCCAACAAGTTTAATTGGAAGCACTAGCTTTTGGAGCACTGTGCTCCGAAAGCTAATGTGCTTCCAAATAAACTTGTTGGACTATAACCTGGTGTTGTGTGATTTTTAACATAATCTTCCAAAGCATTCTTTTAATACAAGAATTGCCTTCTCTAGATTTCTAAGTTGTAAATATAACTCCCTCATTTAAGGAAGATAACAAGTAAACACTTTCAGAGATCTGTTTGTCTGAAATCTGTTACTGGGAAGTTTTTGGAATTAAGGACAAAATGACCGAACTCTCGGAAATATGAGTTGATTAGAGAGAGCCAACGTGGGAGCATAAAGTGTATGTCATGTGTAACAAACCAAATTGATTCTTTTTGACCAAGTAGTTAATGTAGTGTACAAAGCAGCATGTATAAATGTAACTTTTACGGACTTTTAGTAGACACTCAGAAATGGCCCTGTTAAATAACTTCGCTAAAAGGTGAATTATTGCCCTTATCAGGAGATTGATTAGGTGGTAGAACAGAGAAGGAATCTGGATAGTGTCCCAGAAGGATTTGTGCTGGGGCATCAATTATTTGCTATATTATTTGTGTCTGTGATAACATAGCAGTGTGCTATATATGCATGTTGGCTGACAACACACAGATTTGTGGCATAATAAGTAGTTTAAAAGGAGGATAAAATGACAAACGGATATTGATAGCTTATGAGTGGGGAAGATGAGAAGATGGGTTTCAGCACAAGCCAGTTTGAGATCATTCATTGTGGGGCAAGAAGAACGGACCGGAGCATTATTAAAATGATGAAACGTTGGGAAGAATCGGCCTCCAAAGGAATTTAGTGGTCTATTTGCTCAAACCTTAAAAATATATCAACATATGAAATAAAATCAAAACAGATTATGGAAAGTTGATGTTTAAGACTTGATTATAATGAGGAGGAAATTTTTAGCTCGATCACCACAAAGCTCTGGTTCCACCACATCTGGAATGCTATACACAGTCTGGGAACCACATTTTAGTAAATATGGATTGACCTTTGAGGGAATGCAGCACAGATTCACCAGAATGTTATTGTCCAACTTACAGAATGATAGAATGGCTGGGGTGCAGCAAGAGGTCCTTCAGTCCATCATGTTGGCCTCAGGCAGGGAAAAAAACAAGTTTCCCATGCAAATCCAATCTCCCCAGCACCTGGTCTGTATGCATCAGCTACGGATCCAGGTTCCTTTTAAATGAGTTGATAGATTCAGCCTTCACCAACAAACCACGCAGTGAATTCCAGGCACCCACCTTTATCTGGGTGAAAAATCTCTTCTTCCTGTCCCCTCTAATCCTTCCAGCAATCACCTTAAATCTGTGCCCCTGGTAATTGACCTCTTTACCAGGGACCAGGTAATTCTTGTCCACTTAAAAGAAGAGTCATACTGAACTCCATGTTAATTCTGTTTCTCTATCCACTGATGGACTGTGGCTTTGAGTACTCTTGTGATCTTTTCATGAATGCTATATACAGTATTCTATAAGTTTGGCTGGCAGCATGCTTTCCTGTGCTAGGGCAACAGAATGTTGGCTCCCAAGCAACTCAAAACAAATAAAAATGTGGACAGGAACTGATCACTTTAAACTGTGTTACATTTGCAATTCATTTAATTTAAAGATTACTTCAGGCTAATTTAACAAATGTTTTAGATTTGAACTTTTATGGGGAGAGAATGGCAGATAAGGTGAAGACCAAGGACAAATATGTAATACTGAACAAAAACAGAAATGCAAAGAAATATAAAATGCAAGCACTGGAAATACGCAGTCCATCTGACAGTATCTATGGAGAGAAAAGTAGTTAACATTTCAAGTCTGTGACCTTTCATGAGACTTATGGGTGGTATACATTATTACAGTGAATGATTGAAAATGCTTATTGTTTACTCAATAATTGCTTTGTGTTTTAGCTTGTAATAGCAAATAGCATAATTTCTGTATTTAAAACATGTAAATGTGAGCATCAGAACATTTGAGGAACTATATTCAGGTTTATGTACATAACATTGAATGGTTACCAGAACTTATGGCACATAATCACGTGCTGTACTAAGCCAAGCTTGTATAACAGTCATCTTATTTGTGTTGGAATTTACCTCCCAAAGAGTTTCAGCAAGTTTGAAATGTTAAATTATGATCCAAACAGTTTTTAAAAAAAAAAATCAGCTCCAAGATAAACATTTTGTTTCCTCACTCAGTCCTATCTTTCAGAAACTTGGCGCATGGTTACTTTGCTATGCAACAGAGTGAAATTTTCCAGGTAAGATTTTTGTAAGGTTCAACATTGGAATCCCCATAAAAGTACTATAAGTTTAGAAACGATGCTGAATGCCGCCTTGTTTTAATCATTTCTGGTTTGATCATGTTGACCTTAAATTTGAGCACTGGAACTTTGTTTGATAATTGTAAAATCTGAGGGAAGAAAACCTTTGATCACACGTAAGTAATCAGCGCAAAGGATGGTGCTATAATCCCCACGGAGGCCAAGAACCTTTCTAAATGTTGGAATCCAAATAATTCCAAATAGGTAGAGAACTGGTGGACAAGAATTCAAGTTTTTGAACTCCTTCTACACAACTAACTGAAATGAAGGCTAATAGCATGCTGGCCTTCATAACAAGACGGATTGAGTACAGAAGCAAAGAGGTTCTTCTGCAGCTGTACAGGGCCCTGGTGAGACCACACCTGGAGTACTGTGTGCAGTTCTGGTCTCCAAATTTGAGGAAAGACATTCTGGATATTGAGGGAGTGCAGCGTAGGTTCACGAGGTCAATTCCTGGAATGGCGGGATTACCTTGCACTGAAAAACTGAAGCGACTGGTCTTGTATACCCTTGAGTTTAGAAGACTGAGAGGGGATCTGATTGAGACATATAAGATTATGAAAGGATTGGACACTCTGGCAGCAGGAAACATGTTTCCGCTGATGGATGAGTGCCGAACCAGAGGACACAGCTTAAAAATACGGGGTAGACCATTTAGGACAGAGATGAGGAGAAACTTCTTCACTCAGAGAGTGGTGGCTGTGTGGGATGCTCTGCCCCAGAGGGCAGTGGAGGCCCAGTCTCTGGATTCATTTAAAAAAGAGTTGGATAGAGCTCTCAAGGATAGTGGAATCAAGGGTTATGGAGATAAGGCAGGAAGAGGATACTGATTAGGAATGATCAGCCATGATCATATTGAATGGCGGTGCAGGCTCGAAGGGCTGAATGGCCTACTCCTGCACCTATTGTCTATTGTCTATTATCTATTGAATACAATTCCCACATTAATTAACAGGTGGGATCTCTGCCCAAGGAATGAACATTGCTCCTTGGAATGCGAAATGATTGTGGGGCTGCAGTGCTCACTTAGGATGTGTTCCTCACCCACTGTTAGGTGGTGGGGCTGGGAAATCTGCCATCTAAAACATCCTGTCATGTGCCCTGAACTGTGGGTTGCACTGAAACCAGGGTTGCAGTTCAATCTCTGTTCAACGTTTGCTATTTAGCTTTCATCCCCCAAAGCATCCTCGGGTTGCTTCTTGTAATGAAAATGCTTGCTTTGGAAAATCTGCTTATGTCCTTTTTCAAAATATTAGCCACTTTCACTCTGAAGCGGACACGACATTCCCAAAAGAACTCGCAGGCTGTTCCCAAAAGCGAACAGGTCCACACACATGCTTGCAAAAATGAGTAAACATTTTAGGAGCAGTTAAATAAAGAAAACTAGCCACTTGTGCTTGAAACATGGCCCTATTTCTATGTCCTATGCACAAGTGAGCAAAGAATTGAAGTGAGGGGAGTGGTCTCCAGCTCTCTCAAAATGAGACATTTCCCTCGCCAGTCTCTGTGGAATCTGCAGTCACTATTGATCTGAATTGAATGAATATTTTCAACTTTGGTTCTGTGACAGCACTCTCACCTCTGAATCTACAGGTTCAAGGTTCAAGCACATAGTTTCAACTGACTCGTCAATGAGCAATTTCTTAGCAGTGGGAAGGGGCTTTGGCAAGTTAAACCGAAAGCGCTGTGCTGCACTTTGGAGAATGCTGCAGGCAAGAATGACACAATTTTGTTACAAATTCCTTTTTTTTAATTCTCTCCCTTTGGCATTGAGGTTGAATGTGATGTTGGATATAGGAGAATAAAGGGTGCAAAAGATTAAATGTGAGAATCCATAGGACAGTTGAAGGCTTAATGTATGTGGATAATCATGGTATATTGATCCTTCAATTTAGTTTCAATGGCGATATGGATTAGTGGATACATGTCTTCCTTCATATTTAAGATTTATGAGTATACTTGTGTTAGAAACACAACCCCAGAGGTCAGCTACTTGCTTAACTTAACAACATAGTGCAGTAGCTTTTACATGCTCGTTTACTTTTACATTACCTGCATTCCCTCTGGAACATTAAAGCGCTTCTGTCTCACCTATTAGCTCCTTGTCTTTGCCAAAATGAGTATTTTCTATCAGAGCTAAAGGATTCCCTTGGACAATTGAGCAGAGTTTTCTCAAGGTGAAACAAAATAACTACATATAGAGTAGGCGATTACATTTTTAATAAGAATTATATATACTGTAATTGTAATTAATTTTCTTCTCTTTTTCAAAAAAATAAATGACAAGTGCATGGCTATCTTTTCCTACCTTCCTCTGTTGTTTGCCCTCCATGTTGTTCAATTTTTTTTAAAAAAGAACTGAATGAATTGTACCACTGTCACCTTGCATTTAGTGTTACTCCAGCAGGTGGCAGGCAGAGATAGGACTGAACTTTCTCAAAAATTGGCAAAGTGTCAATTTTGGGGAGTTTAATGGAGGGTTTCTCCCCATGAGCTTGAGTGAGTTATCACAGAGTTCTCAGTTGCTTGCTTCATTATGTCAGCTCCACATCTTTGAGACACTGTTGTTAGGTTATCCTGCTCTCACCAGATGTACTACTCATTGTTGCTGGGAGCTCCCGGGATTTGCTCTGTGTGTACCTTTATTTGAAGTCCAGCTAAGTACCAGGTTAAGCTCTGTCAGACCTTCGTGCACATAGTAAGAAGGAATGAAAGAGGAAATCCTTTTGAGGGCACATAAGTGGCATAGGTAACACTTCATTTGAAATGTAACATCTGTGAACTTGAGGTTTTATCATTACCTGTTTGGATGTCATTGTGATTACAGCTGCAAGAGTCCAGCTGCAGTGGTTACCTGACCGTGGCACCATGCCATGTTCGAACCCTGTCGGACTCTTTACCTAAGGCCCTGTGTGGTATCTTGTCAGTGCTCAACATGTGAGCAACAAGGGTAACCTTCAAACAGCTGAGAGTGTTAACCTTTCTTGAACTACAGCAAAAACAAAGAACAAACAAAAAGCTTTTGTTTTTGGGACTAAACTGGGGCTGCTGACCTTGCAATGAGCCAGACACTTATGGTCAGTGGAAGGTTACTTTATCCCATTCCAATCTGTAGGAGCAGGTGTCGATTACATCCTGTCTGAACAGTTGTACCTGATGCCCCACTTCAGTATCGTGTTGATCACAATGTCCCTCCTGCGCAGTCTCATCCTCTGGAGACTGCTGCCAGTCTCCTAGCTCCTCAGCGTCCTTTGCCTCCTCCATCTGTGCAAGGTACAGTATGTTAAGATAATTCTGCGCACTCTATATGGACTATATTGCAAGACCATCTCCTCTCCATGAATGACACCGTCCAGGACAAAGCAGCTGCTTTGATTAATACCACATCCACAAGCATCCGCTACTGACGCTTAGTAGCAGCAGGGTATACTTCCTGCAAGATGCATTGTAGCAATTCACCAAGGCTTATTTTGCCACACCTTCGAAATCCGCAATCTCTACCACCTAATCGGGCAAGGACAATGGATTTACAGGAGCACCTACGCCTGCAACTTCCCCTGCAAACCACACACTATCCTGACATGGACATATATTGCTGTTCCTTCACTGTCACTGGATCAAAATCCCAGGATACCTTCCTGAACAGTACTGAGAATATACTCCATAGTCTACCACATTTCAAGAAGGCAGCTCACTGCCACCTCATTTTCTCCAGGATAGTTGTAGAGTCATCGAGATGTACGGAAACAGACCCTTTGGTCCGACTCGTCCAGGTATCCCGATCCAATCTAGTCCCACCTGCCAGCACCCGGCCCATATTCCTTCAAACCCTTCCTATTCATATACCTATCCAGATGCCTTTTAAATGTTGCAATTGTACCAGCCTCCACCACATCCTCTAGCAGCTCATTCCATACACGTACCACCCTCTGCGTGAGAATGTTGCCCCTTGGGTCTCATTTATATCTTTTCCCTCACCCTAAACCTATGCCCTCTAGTTCTGGACTCCACCACCTCAGGGAAAAGACGTTGTCTATTTATCCTATCCATGCCCCTCATAATTTTATACACCTCTATATGGTCATCCTTCAGCCTTCGATGCTCCAGAGCAAACAGTCCCAGCCTGTTCAGCCTCTCTCTATAGCTCAAATCCTCCAACCCTGGCAACATCCTTGTAAATCTTTTCTGAACCCTTTCAAGTTTCACAACATCCTTCCAATAGGAAGATTTGCTTTCCCAAAATGCCGCACCTCGCATTTATCTAAATTAAACTCCATCAGCCACCCCTCAGCCCATTGGCCCATCTGGTCCAGATCCTGTTGTAATCTGAGGTAACCCTCTTCACTGTCCACTACACCTCCAATTTTGGTGTCATCTGCAAACTTACTAACTGTATCTCTTATGCTCACATCCAAATCATTTATGTAAATGACAAAAAGTCGAGGACCCAGCACCAATCCTTGTGGCACACCACTGGTCACAGGCCTCCAGTCTGAAAAACAACCCTCCAACACCACCTTCTGTCTTCTACCTTTGAGCCTATTTTGTATCCAAATGGCTTATTCTTCCAGTATTCCATGAGATCTAACCTTGCTAACCAGTCTCCCATGGGGAACCTTGTTGAATGCCTTACTGAAGTCTGTATAAATCACGTCTACTGCTCTGCCCTCATCAATCCTCTTTGTTACTTCAAAAAACTCAATCAAGTTTGTGCGACATGATTTCCCATGCACAAAGCCAAATCCTTGCTTTTCCAAACACATGTACATCCTGTCCCTCAGGATTCCCTCCAACGATTTGCCCACCACCAATGTCAGGTTCACTCGTCTATAGTTCCCTGGCCTATCCTGACCATCTTTCTTAAACAGTGGCACTACGTTAGCCAACCTCCAGTCTTCCGGCACCTCACCTGTGACTATCAATGATACAAATATCTCAGCAAGAGGACCAGCAATCACTTCTCCAGTTTCCCACAGAGGTCAAGGCACCCCTCTGCCCTCAAACCCCACCCCTCCAACCGTAACAAGGACAGAACCCCCCGGTCCTCACTTTCCACCCGACCAACCTTCGCATAAACAACGTCATCCGACGACATTTCCATCACCTCCAAACGGACCCCACCACCAGGGATATATTTCCCTCCCCACCCATTTCCGCTTTCTGCAAAGACCGTTCCCTCCGTGACTACCTGGTCAGGTCCACGCCCTCCAACAACTCGCCCTCCCATCCTGGTACCCTCCCCTGCCACTGCAGGAATTGCAAAACCTGTGGCCACACCTCCTCCCTCGTCTCCATCCAAGGTCCCGAAGGAGCCTTCCACATCCATCAAAGTTTTACCTACACATCCAACAATATTATTTATTGTATCCATTGCTCCCGATGCAGTCTCCTCTACATTGGGGAGACTGGGCACCTCCTAGCAGAGCGCTTTAGGGAACATCTCCGGGACACCCTCACCAATCAATCACACCGCCCTGTGGCCCAACATTTCAACTCCCCCTCCCACTCTGCCAAGGACATGCAGGTCCTGGGCCTCTCCACTGCCTCACACTCACCAACTGACGCCTGGAGGAAAAATACCTTATCTTCCGCCTCAGCGCACTTCAACCCCATGGCATCAATGTGGATTTCACCAGTTTCCTCATTTCCCCTCCCCTCACCCCAGCTCCAACCTTCCAGCTCAGCACCACCCTCATGACCTGTCCTACCTGCCTATCTTCCTTTCCACCCTCCTCTCTGACCTATCACCTCCATCCCCACCCCTATCCAGCTATTGTACTCTATGTTACTTTCTCCCCACCCCCACCCCCCTCTCATTTATCTCTCCACTCTGCAGGCCCCCTGCCTCTATTCCTGATGAAGGGCTTTTGCCCGAAACGTTGATTTTCCTGCTCCTCTGATGCTGCCTGACCTGCTGTGCTTTTCCAGCACCACTCTAATCTTGACTCTAGGTCCTGGGATTTATCCACTTTTATGCGTTTCAAGACATCCAGACTTCCTCCACTGTAATATGGACATTATTCAAGATGTCACCATCTATTTCCCTACAGTCTATATCTTCCACGTCTTTCTCCACAGTCAACACTGACACAAAATACTCGGTTAGTATCTTCCCCCATCTCCTGCGGCTCCCCACAAAGGCCACCTTGCTGATCTTTGAGGGGCCCTACTCTCTCCCTAGTTCCCCTTTTCTCCATAATGTATTTGTAAAAACCCTTTGGATTCTCCTTCACTATTTGCCAAAGCTATCTCATGTCCTCTTTTTGTCCTCCTGATTTCCCTCTTAAGTATACTCCTACTGCCTTTATACTCTTCTAAGGATTCACTCGATCTATCCTGACTATACCTGACATATACTTCCTCCTTTTTCTTAACCAAACCTTCAATTTCTCTACTCATCTAACATTCCCTATACCTACCAGCCTTTCCTTTCACCCTAACAGGAATATACTGTCTCTGCACACTCGTTATCTCATTTCTGAAGGCTTGCCATTTTCCAGCCATCCCTTTATTTGCGAACATTTGCCCCCAATCAACTTTTGAAAATTCTTCCACAATACTGTCAAAATTGGACTTTCTCCAATTTAGAACTTCAACTTTTAGGTCTGGTCTATCTTTCTCCATCACTATTTTAAAACTAATAGAATTATGGTCGCTGGCCCCAAAGTGCTCCCCCACTGACACGACAGTCACCTGCCCTGCCTTATTTCCAAAGCGTAGGTCAGGTTTTGCACCTTCTTTAGTAGGTACATCCTCATACTGAAAAATTTTCTTGTACACATTGAACAAATTCCTCTCCATCTAAATGAGTTAATAAATGCTGACCCAGCCAGTGACACCCACATCTTGTGACTGAATCGGAAAAATGCCATATGAAATTTCGCATCCTCTTGAGAGAATAAGTAGGACTTCAGTTTAACATCTCATGAAAGGTAGCACATCTGACAGTATGGCTGGGCTTCAGCGGTACACTAAGTGTCAACCTGGATTGTGAGTGGAAGGCAGGAGTGGGTGTGAACCAGCAATATTCTGACTCCAAGAGAATGCAGCTATTGAACCAAGCTAATGAGTACCAAGTTATAATGAAATACTGTTGACATGTCCATTTTGCAATTGTATCAATTTAGAAATTGAAATGAATATTTTTTGGGAATTTACCAAGGTGTTAATATGAATATATTTCTGATGGACAAAATTCAGATTAACTTGAGGAGTGAATGCTATGTTTTTGAAAATTGTAGAACCAGTCTCTTTACTGATCATCTTTGTGTGCAACACCCATGGTGCCAATGGTATTGCTAATTGTCAGAGTATCCCAGCAACATAAAACGAGTCAAAATGTATTGTCTTCTGGTGCTGACCGAAGTGGTCAGTGATAACACTGCCTGTTCATACACCAGCCACTGATGTTCAAAGAAGATCTGTTGCACTTCAAAGATTGCACATATGTAGTTATTTATTTTCTGGCACTACTCCTTGGAGATCTATTTTTTAATGTGGATGTGCTGAACTAAAAGCATTGCGCAATTGCTTCGACAGGAAATCTGGAATGAACAGTTCAGAATAAAGTATTTGTGTAACATAAAAGCACAATGATGCTGGCTGTCGGTGTGTAATTGTTGATGAGCTATACTATTAAATATACTCATTGAAGTAAATGTTCCTATAACAAAGGTCAAATTCCTGACCAAATTAACGTAATGTAAAAAATCCATATTGTGAAGATTACACTGCACTACAGAAGAGCATAATTGAGCTATTAATGCTAGTACGTTCTCTTGCCTTTGTGTTCTCAGAAAACACAGGCAATTAATTGCCTGATGCTTGCATGAGGGCAATTAGATTCCCATTCTCTCCACCCAGCCCCAGTGTTGTACTTTAGATATTCTGCATCACAATAAAGCCTTCATAGTTACGCTATGGTTGGGTCCTCTTATTTCATGCACGTGGAAGAAATTCCTTTTGTATGGACAATTGACCGTTGGCTGCAGATTTTTGGTCATGTGACATTATGGACCAGTCTCGACGGTTTTCAGCAGGAGCTGAGTTAGAAATGATCGTTGCAGCTTGAGCCACCAATTTCATTCAAAGTAGCAGCGTATTTGAAATGGGAGGATGTCAGTTCTGTTTAAATAAAAAAGTATCCTGCATTAGTTTCATAGCTGAATCATTCTTGTACAGAAATTATTCTGTCTGACATGATTACATTTCTTGCAATTGTACAGAACAAAAAGCCACATCTGTGATCAGTATTAATACCAGGTATATATTTAATCAATTCTCTAGTCTATTTGTTTGACAGGCTCAGATCCTGAAATCTATGTTATTGGGAAGTTATAGTAAAGAGCAGAGTGAGTAATTGGAAATGGAGACTATCTAATTTAGGTGAGAGGTAGATAGTTGACAGAAAGTGAAATAAAGGCACGTGGAACTAGTTTAAGAATAACCAGCAGCTGCCTTCTTTACCTGTTGTGATTTGTATGAAATGTTTTAATTACTTTCACAGTTGCTGATCTGCATCATAATTTGTAACATCCAAAGGTACATAACATTGAATATATCAGCTCACATAATTATAAATTGCTTGTTTTGTCAGTGTCATTTTCACTGAAAAAAGGGTTGTACCAGTTCTTTTATTTTGCACGACACAGGCATTTTGCTTTTATCCTCCTTCTCATACTTAGTAAATCAAATGCATAGGGTCCCTCTCCTGAATGGTTTTGTGGCTGAACTTTACATGCTGTGAAAGCTTTGAAAATTCAACGTTGTCTTTCAGTGTATCTGCCAGCTGTCTCTTTCAGAAATGCTGCAAAGATTAGGGTAGAGAAGAGGAATTTTGTGTATTGTCTTTTTTCCTGAACTGGACAGGGCAGTGCACCAACATCCACTTTGGGAACATTTATCATTCTGCAAGAACTGGTGAATTCAGCGAAGCACTGTCCTGGAATGTGGTCTCTTTGAGATTTTCAACAATTTGAAATTGAATCCACATAATTAACGATGCTCGCAATCAATTTTTAGCCTGAATGGATTTAACTTTATCAAGAACTCTTCCAAGTCTGAATTTCCTCCTGTCCATAAAGAAGGGAGGAGGTTGTTTCCTTTGTGCATCGTCTCATCACTAACTCATTGTTTGTAGCATTGTCATAAATTTCAGAACTACTGGTTCATCAAACCAGTCATTAGAAGAAGAGGTGCAGGACACCCATCTAAAAGGGTGGGTAGCAATCGCCATATAGATTGAGAACACAGCATATAGAATTAGTGTGGTTTATTTCCATGTCTGGTAAAAGAACTTGTATTTATACGTCTTCTCCAAGAAATGTCGAAAGGTAGATTCTTTTTTAATAGCTGTGTCACTTCTGAGGACACAGCAGTCAATTTGTGAGATTCCTCAAGCAGCAAAGTAAAGGAAGGATTAGTTAATCTGTTAGGACACTGGTGGTAAAGAACTTGAGTGTTGCTGAGAGGTATGCTTTGTTGAAGCTTTTCATCTTGTACTCATCAGACCAATTTGCAAGCACTACCAAAGCAATCATTTATACTGTATGAGGTGAGTACTGATTGTTTGGTAGTTAGGGGACTATCATTGGTCATGGTGTTGATGGTTGCTGACAATTAACTGTCAATCTTTATTTAAATATTAAACCATGTGCGCTGACTCTGATTAAGCCATCATCCTTGGAAATGAACCAGAGACTAGCCGTCTTCTGTTTTATTGCATCGAATCAGGTGCAGTATTGGTACATGTTCTTTCCATATGACAAGAATAACCGTCTGTGTAATTATATCTGTAGCTTCCAGTACATATCAGTACTGTAAGCCGAACTGACAATCCTAAATCTTTGCACGCTCAGGATTATGGTGCAATTGTTGTCCTGTTAAGATAGTTGTAATTTTGGATCCTGTTATGAGTTTAGTGAGCATGGGCTAGTTGGATATGGGTAATACCTTTCTTCTTGCAGGCAGCTAAAGGAATATGCTGTTAAATGTGATCTGTCTGTGTTTGGTATGTGCAACCTATGTATCTAGCTTCATAGAAGTATGTAAATATCTTTGCAACCAGAAAGAGCTTACAGACTGCTTGTTTCGATGCAACAAAATGGGTGGCAGCCATTCTCTGGTTCATTTCTCAGGGCCATATCTAGATTAATCAGAGTCACTTTTTAGTATTTTCTGAGGGTTGTCTCAAAAAGTGCACAATGAAATCACAGCCGGATGTGATTTTTTTTTTCTTCAGCAATGCTGAATAAGAATTGTTAACCAAACCACTGGGCGAATACTGCTCACTCCAAATAACGCCAGCTTTTGCATTTATTTAATAGGTGGGAGGGGCTTTCATTAAACCTCTGAACCAAAAGGAAAGTATCTTGCTTCTAGATGACTGAGTTGAAGCCTTTTTTATACTCTTGGTCTTATATATTTTTCATAGATTTTTCAAGCTGTGCAACTGGACCTTGATAATGAAATACATGAATAAAATAATTGCATGGCTTTTGTAAAATCGGACATAGAAGAAATACAGAAGCATAGAAAGTAAGTGCAAGAGTAGACCATTTGGCCCTTCGAGCCTGCACCACCATTCAATATAATCCTCGCTGATCGTGCAATCTCAGTATCCCGTTCCCACCTTCTTCCCATACCCCTTGATCCCTTTAGCAGCAAGGGCCACGTCCAGTTTCACATTGAAAATATCTAATGAACGGGCCCCAGCAGTTTCCTGTGGGAGAAAATTCCACAGGTTCGCGACTCTGAGGGGAAAAAAATCCTTCTTCTCAGTTCTGAATGGCTTACCTCTTAATCTTAGACTGTGACCCCTAGTTCTGGAATTCCACAACATCAGGAAGATTCTTTCCAAATCTAGCGCCTCTAGTCCTGTCAAGATTTAATGTTTCTATGAGAACCTACCACCCACTACCCACCCCCCAAATTCGCTTCATTCATCTAAATGCCAGCAAATATAAGCCCAGTTGATCCATAAGTCAGTCGTGCCATTTAGTGAATCAGTCTGGTGAGCCTTTGCTGGACTCCCTCAATAGCAAGAAGTGAGCGTCTTTGTGAGATGTGAAAAGAGTGCTCATGCCGCAGAGTTTATTTTCTCTTTGGCAGCGAGTGATATCAGTTTACATTCCTGGCCAGGGTCATTTCATTTTTCATTGATTTAAGGAATGAAAATAATGATCAAGACTTTCATTATAATTGATAATCCATACAGCAATATTCTGTTTAACCAAGTAAGTGACTCATTGGAGGTAATTTTGTTGTATTCTCATTTTGAGTAAGCAATATTGTGAGAATCGTTTGAAAGATAAATTCTAGTACTTGATCAGTTACACGAAAAAATTTAATTATTTCTCTCGTACTTTGAGAAAATTTTCCCATAAGCCGCAAAGTGTGTT
This sequence comes from Chiloscyllium punctatum, assembly GCF_047496795.1. Lineage (NCBI taxonomy): Eukaryota > Metazoa > Chordata > Chondrichthyes > Orectolobiformes > Hemiscylliidae > Chiloscyllium > Chiloscyllium punctatum. Next base: position 43,204,774 of record NC_092739.1, read on the forward strand.
TATAGTGCCATGTTTACAGGAACAGAATAACAAATCATCCTGATTGAGAATTCTATACGTATGATACCCACGGAAATTAGAACCTCACAATCTCCTCTTTGTAGAATTTAAATTATATACTTTTTAACTTTGTCATTGTTCTAACAACTTGCCCCCACTGATGTCTGCCTAGCAGCTGCTTGTAACATTCCCATCCACTGCCCTAACATCCTAGCCAGCTGCCTGAATTGGGAATCTTCTGGTTCAGCTTGGGAACCCTTTGCTCTTGGTTCACTGGCCCAGTACCGACATTGTTGGCATCCACAGAGAGGAATATTTGGTCAAATGTTAGAGCTAGCCACTCTTTACAAGATTGGGAAATCCTACATTGAAGGGTCTAGCTAAGTTTCTAATAGCCACATCTAAGACTGATTAAAAGTGAATGCAAGTCGAATTCCCCAGCTTCATGATGGATGGAAGATATTTAAAGCTGATGTCCAGTGGTTACAAATGAGCAAGAAATCACAGAATTTTGGAAAAGAGGCTTGGAAGTACTGACTGAGGCTAAGTTGAGATGTTAGTCAGTATTGATATTTCCATCAAGTCTACAAATTTGAGAAAAATGTCAATATTGTGGAAGTAATTAACTTGCATCTCTGTTAAACGTTAAAAATCACACACCAGGTTATAGTCCAACAGGTTTAATTGGAAGCACTAGCTTTCGGAGCGACGCTCCTTCATCAGATGGTTGACAATCACCTGATGAAGGAGCAGTGCTCTGAAAGCTAGTGCTTCCAATCAAACCTGTTGGACTATAACCTGGTGTTGTGTGATTTTTAACTTTGTACACCCCAGTCCAACACCAGCATCTCCAAATCTGTTAAACAGAATATTATTGAATAGTGTGTGAAAGGACAACTATGATTTGTCAATTTTGTGCCTGCATATGCAAGAGACAGATATGCATGGAAGGTATACATTGTTCTTTTGACCTATGCTTGACTAAAATAAATAATATTTATAAATATTTATACAAATAATTATGGGAGGCGATAGACTAGTGGTATTATTGCTAAACTATTAATCTGGAGAGCCAGGTAATGGTCTGGGGTCCTGGGTTCAAATCCCACCATGGCAGATGGTGGAATTTGAATTTAAAATTTTAAAAATCTGGAATTAAAAGTCTAATGTTTACCATTATCAGAAAAAAATACGTATGGTTCATTCGTGCCCCTTAGGGAAGGAAACTGCCATCTTTACCTGGTCTGGTCTGGCCTGGCCTACATGTGACTCCAGACCCACAGCAATGTGGTTGATTCTCAGCTGCCCGCTAGGTAATTAGGGATGGGCAATGAGTGCTGGCCTCGCTTACAACGCCTGCATCCTGTGAATGGATAATAAAAAAGAAAGATCTTGTTTTCCAGATCAGATTATTTGACAACAATCTGTGACTGTGATGTCGAACAATATACTTGTGAGTTAACTATAGCCCACAAGATTATTTGGAAATTTCTTTTGTCACTTGTGTGCAAAGTTGACTTCAGAATCCATTTCAAATATTCATTTCTATGATTGCAATTATGGGAATACTGGTCAAGTCAGATTCCAGAGTGAGGCCTGACTTGATAGACTGAGAGGTTTTTTTTTGTTTACCATGGAGGTCCGTTATTGAACATATTCATAATGGGCTGTGGGTGTACTTGTACATTCTTTTGTTAAAAGGTAATTACTCACACAAGAACAACATGAACTGTTACAGCCTTATTGCACATATCAGAATGTATGATTCAACACATAACCTCAGAATAGAACGGGACCGTGATCAGATGTGCTAATGGGCTGAGGAGTGGCAGATGGATTTTAATTTAGATAAATGTGGGGTGTTGCATTTTGGTAAGGCAAACCAGGGCAGGACTCGTATAGCAAATGGTAGGGCCCTGGGGAATGTTACCGAACAAAGACACCTAGGGGTACAGGTGCATAGTTACTTCAAAGTGGAGTCACAGGTAGATTAGATTCCCTATCGTGTGGAAACAGGCCCGTCAGCCCAACCAGTCCACACCGACCCTCCGAAGGGTAACCCACCCAGACCCATTTCCCTCTGACTAATGCCCTTAACACTATGGGCAATTTAACATGGCCAATTCACCTAGCCTGCACATCTTTGGACTGTGGGAGGAAACCAGAGCACCCGGAGGAAGCCCACGCAGACTTTGGGAGAATGTGCAAACTCCAAACAGACAGTCACCCAAGGCTGGAATCAAACCTGGGACTCTGGTGCTGTGAGGCAGCAGTGCTAACCACTGAGCCACTGTGCTGCCCTATGTAGAGAGGGTGGTGAAGAAGGCCTTTGGCATATTTGTCCTTCATTGGTCAGAACATTGAGTATGGGAGTTGGTATCATGTTGCGACTGGACGGGGCATTTGTGAGGCCACTTTTGGAATACTGTGTATGATTTTAGTCGTCCTCCTATAAGAAGGATGTTGTTAAACTTGAATGGGTGTGGAAAAGATTTACAAGGATGTTGCTGGTCTGGAGGGTTTGAGCTGAAGGAAGAGGCTGAATAAGCTGGAGCTTATTAACCCATGTAGCATTGGAAGCTGAGGGGTGACCTTATAGAGGTTAAGAAAATCATGAGGGGAATGGATAACGTGTATAACCAAGGTCTTTTTTCCTTAGTTGGTGAAGTCCGAAACTAGACGGTATAGGTTTAAGATGAGAGAGAAAAGATTTGAGATGAACATAAGGGGTAACTTTTTTATGCAGAATGTAGTGCGTGTCTGGAATGAGCTACCAGAGAAAGTGGTGGAGGCTAGTCCAATTACAACATTTACAAGGCATCTGGATGGGTATATGAATAGGAAGGGTTTGGAGGGATATGGGCCAATTGTTGGCAAATGGGAGTAGCTTTTTGACTCTAACCTCCAGCATCTGCAGTCCTCACTTTCTCCCAGAACTTCTCTTCAGGCCCATGCTCCTTGAGACTGTTTAAAATAGCCCCTCTGCTTTTTGTCACCTCTTCTCCCAATGAACCTGCATGCTATTTGGTTTCTTTCGGATTGTTCTCTTTTGTACTGAACTGTTGATGTCATTTAAATACATGTAGCTGAAACAAATCTCCATGCACCCAATCACTGCTCACAGAACAAAACTAAAATGAAGCTAAACCATCTCTCCCCTTCCAACACACACAAATATAATTTCACCTTAAAGCTGTACATTGTTCTTCCATTTTAGAATCTAAGCTTTCAAATAGTAAAACGACACTATGAACCTTCATTACACCAGGCCTGATGAGGAAAGGAAAAGATGTGTTTGTACTCATCAGCGAACTGTCTTCACTGGACCTTCACACCATAGTAGTTTTGAATAACTATTACATTTTCTCCAGCTATGCTTGGGACCTTTGTATCTACTTTGTTGAACCACCACATTCAGAACATAGGATTCAATCGTCAAACTTACTTTGAAATAAGTAGAATGTTCGAAAAATCTTGAAACTTTGCAGTAGAGAAAGATGAAGAAATCTAGCTGAAAAAAATTAATTCCAATCAAAGGCACAAAAGCTTTGCACTACAAGGTAGAGAGAGCCTGTGAATGACAGTAATCCTGTGGTGCATCATGGATGGGTTTGTAAATACGGATGAAAATTTAAAAATGGGAGTATTGTCGCAATGCGAGGCAATGTACGTTAGTAAGTACTTGGTTGTGGGAAAACAGGACATAAAGCAAGTTAGGATGCAGACAGCAGAATTTTGGATGTACTGAAGTGTATGTAGAGTGGAAGGTAAGATGCAGATCAGTAAAACTTTGGAATATTGGAATCTGGAGTTAATTAACTCCAGATGGGGCTTCAGCAATAGATTAACTGAGGCTGGTTTGGAGTCAGTCAATATTATGGAGGAATAAAAAAGAAACCTTGACAAAGTTCATAAGTGTATTTTGAAGCACACCCCACGGTCAAATAAGGCACCAAGGTTCAGCATACACTCTTTCAACCTTGGGCAGATGCTAGGGAGAGAATGGAATTAAGTTAGTTTATTATAAACTGTGCTTGGACTGTTTGTGTGGGATAGTCAAATCTATTAAACTGGTGATACCTGTGACATACCCAGGTTCGTAACTATTGAAAACAGGTAGCCTACCTGCTCAGCTCTCACTGTGCATTAGTCAAAGCTTGTATATTAATTTTGATCCTTATTTTGGATTGCTTACAATTCTGAGGATGTGCGTTCTGCACTTAAACTGCAATACACTGCTTTACCAAGGCTCAGTACAAGTATTCTTAGAACTGAATGATGTAGGCAAATCATTCTGAAAGGTAACCTGCACTTTTTGATGTTAATCTGATTTCCTATTCTATTATGCAGTGTTTAGAAATGATAGAAATGTTAGAATTGTTCGTATCCCCATGGATTGAGCATTGTACGAATAGCTAAGGTGCATAATTAGCTACCTCGGGGTATCTTGACTGGCATTAATGTGTGCAGCATGGAGAAAGACATTTAATGACTGTGGGAAAAATGAAATAAAATCAAAAGATGAATACAAAGTATCTGTTTCACTTGTCTACTTTAGATAGTATTTCAGATAAGAAATCTAATCTACGCAGAACACCATTAAAATACCAGATCAGCCCTAGGAAAATAGACTATCTAAAAACCAGCATCTGAGATTTTTGTGGTTAAGGGAATGAAATATACATGACAGTATTTAAATGGAATGTCAGACTCTTGTTGAATAAAGGTTTATTTTTAGAAGGGCAAATTTTATTGTATGACGATCATAAATAATTTGCAAAACTCTTGTTTCATTAGAAGATTACCCTTTGCACAAAAGACTTTTTTTTAAACTGTTCTTTGGCTAAATGAGCATATTAAGTGTATTAATTCCTTTTGATGTGGTTGATTGGACTGAGTATGTGCCTGAAGGTTCTGGTTGAAATGAACAAAAAAAAACCTTTATCAGATTAAGCTAATGTATCTGATTTCTAGACAGTCAGAATACTCACTGTAAAACAAAAATGAAAAGTATAAAAGTAAGGTTGACCCACTATACTATCTGAGTTTACCATTTATTCTGGTTCTTGAGGTGTACGTGTGGTGGAATGTATTTCACAAACTGGTAATTGCACAATATCCCATTCATCCAGCTGTTGTCTGAATCTTCTTGTTGTAGTGTAATGGCTTATGCTCATTTTAAAATTGCAATAAGAAATCTGCAGTGATTCCCAGTTTACACAGTGAAGTTGAACTGGCAACTTATATCTAAATGCGAATCAATCCTTTACGCCGTGTATCCTTTTCTTGCGTTATGTAGCTAAATGCAGGTCAAATCTATGATGCCACATATCCCACAGTGATTGAGGAGAAAGGTCCTAAATCCACCCCACAAAAAAGACACAGGAATCAAACCCCGTGTTGTTGGCAACAATCTGATGCACGCCAACTAAACAAAGCAACTACCAAAGGAGTCCAAGTTGCTGTGGCAGCATAGCTTTTGCGTATATGTTGGACCCTGGAACATTGAATGGTGATGATAGAGACTCCAGCTTCCTTCCACCACTTAGCAGGAGGCTGGAAGAACACAGCAAGCCAGGCAGCATCAGGATGTAGAGAAGTCAACATTTCATGTGTAACCCTTCTTCAGGACTGGCTTCCTTCCACCACTTACTGTATTAGTGGTGCTGGAAGAGCACAGCAGTTCAGGCAGCATCCAACGAGCAGTGAAATCAACGTTTCAGGCAAAAGCCCTTCATCAGGAATCATTCCTGATGAAGGGCTTTTGCCCCGAAATGTTGATTTCACTGCTCGTTGGATGCTGCCTGAACTGCTGTGCTCTTCCAGCACCACTAATACAGTATTTGGTTTTCAGCATCTGCAGTCATTGTTTTTACCTTCCTTCCACCACTTGGCTGACCAAGAGCTCTCCCACTTTCGCTGTCTTCTTGGAAGAGTTTTAGCTGGATTATGAGTTCCCTTGATCATCAGGTCCTAGGGTGGAATTCAACCCACTGCACTACAACATCTCCACACAGTGCATGCTTTGCCCCAATTTGTTTGTGTTCTAAGATATGCAATTTTACATGGTATGGTATGTCGCAAACATTTTAGACCAGCTCTCTTTTGTAAGCATTCCCTCAATTCAATAAGTTTACATTAGCAATATGTATGTCCAGTTATATTCCAAATTATGTAGATAGATCAACTTTTTAATTGTGAAGATTTCAAAACAAAAAATATGGTACTTGTCAACATGCTGATCAACACCTGTGGAGAGAGAAACGTTTCAGATTGATAACCTTTCACCATAACTGGAAAATGCTGGAGTTTTAAAAGGTTTTAAAACTAAAACTAAATATGGAGTTGAGTAAGAAAACAAAGAGTCTGGGATTGAGTAGAGGCCGGGGCGACTAAACAGCCAAGGCAATGATGGTATATCACAGAAGTATATGTCAATGCACAATGTTGAAAAATAGTGAAAGCATACATCTAGAAGAAGTATAAATGGGAAATAACAAAATCGCCATCAGCAGTTGCTAACAGAAAAAAATAGGAAAATGTTTATGATTTGAAATTGTTGAACTTAGTCTGGATGGCACTTCTTAGGTTTCTAAACTCAATATTGAGTTCAACAAAATTGATCAAGAATGAAATGAAATGTTTATTTTGAGTTTAGAATTGATCATTACGATATTGGGGGGCAGTGCCAAAGTGGAAATGTGACTAGGTTAGCACTCCAGAAGTCTTTGTTAATATTTGAGGGCCACGGGTTCAAATCACATCATTGCAGTTGGTGTAATTAATAAATCAGGAATATAAAGTTAGTCTGAGCAATGGCGATCATGTGAACCATCATAAAACGCATGTGGTTCACTGGTCTCATTTCGAAAAGGGAATGTGTTATCTTTACGTGGTCTGACTTATTTGTGACTCCAGGCTCACAGAAATATGTTAACTCTTAACTGCCCATTGAAGTACAACAGGGAGTGAGCAACAATTTCTGGCTTTGCCAGCAACACCCGCATCCGATGAAAGAATGAAACAAAGAGATCTGCCGTACTGTCCTGAGATGATAAAGTGATTAAATATTCCTGTAACTCAACACACTAATGGCACTGCTGTTTCTGATATTGAGCTGAACATTTTTGAAGAGACTTGAGTATAAATGTGTAATTTATTAAAATGGCCATTTTAGGATTGCATAAGAGCTGCTCAAACCTGAAATTAGCAATGTAAGTCCAGTTGTATTCAGAATTATGTTAACAGAAACTTTTTAATTATGAAGATTTCAAAACAAAGAAGATAAGGAAATGACTTGATGAAGGAGCAGTGCTCTGAAAACTTGTGATTTTAAAAAATCCCCGTTGGACTATAACCTGGTTTTGCTTGACCTCTGACTCTGAAATTTTTTTCTGACCAACTAAAATTCATTATTTGTCGGTGCTTATGTCTGTGTGTTTCACTTGTGACTTCTCTTGAATTTCCTCATTTTTCTTGAGTGCTTCCAAACTGACCAACTGAAGATTTAAGGTTCTCATAGATGTATAAGTGTCCTGACATTGCACTGTCAAAACCGAATCAACATGCTGAGGATTATTGTCAGACTGCAAATTACGGATATGCAATTTTGATTTGTCTGTATATCCCAGGTTGTACCCAACAAGATTGGAGAGACAGATTGACTGACTGACTAACTGGCTCAATTAAACAGGCTCATGTATTTTATAGCCATGATCTAAAGGAAACTGTTGGTGTTCATCATCATTACTTCATTGATAGCAGCGGCAGTATTTGGAATCCATTCGTATTCTGCAGAATCCAGAAGTTACCGTCTGTTTTTCGAGAGTTTGCAATGTTGAGGAATCTAGGCAGCAATCGATGCACAGCTTTATGAACTGGTGAGAGTGTCTACTCTGCTGGTTGTGCTGTTAAAACACCTTGAAATAGAATGTCACGTGGTGGAATGCAGTGCAAATGGGTTTTTATTGATGCACTAACAGCTCTACTTGCTGATGTTGTTTGTTTTGATGTTGTTACGCGTCACTGGGATGCTGCACTGGACATCAAGCTCTGTTGTTCCGAGAGTAATCGCAAAAGTTCAAGGTTTTATAAAAATGCAAAATGCCTTCTCTATTATTTAGATTCAGGTTGACAGAAAACAGTTTCTGCACTTAAACATTATATGAGAAAATTAATAGATTCTAGCTACAAGTAAATGACGATGGACTGTCACCATATAACTCTACAAGTTAAAACTCTCACCCCATTACAAAGCTCCTGCTACACACAGATACTGACAGACTCAAAAAAATGTATGTCCTGGGCAGAGGGAAAGATTAGGAAGGCAGTTCAGTTGCCCTGTCAATAGGATATGCGAAGATCATCATTTTTCCTTGTCAGGACTTGCAGCTCCTGAATCGTCTTTCTCCAGGGACTTTCGGTGCTTGCAGGAGGCACAGGGTTCAAATATTTCCAATTAAAGGATTTCTGCTCTAACTTTGCACCTCCTCTTTCCACCACGACCCTTCACGGTCTTTGTTTGCCACCCTCAGTGTGTCTACTAATTTCCCAGGTATGTGCTAATGCAGCATTCGAACAGTGTGGGTTGATGCATGCTCCGGTTTATTTCCTCTCTCTTCATTGATTTTCCATTAGACATCTCACAAGATGTTTCAAAATGATATTACAGTCTTAGTATTTTGGAAATTATGTGGGAGCATCTGTTTCTCATCCTTCTATGGTACAGTCTCTTGAGTATCACAGAGAGATAATTCTGTGGATTTAATTTTGAATCTTGGCAGAATCAGAAACTTCAAATGTCCCATCCAGCTGTGTGTAATTCATATATGTGTAACCAAATGAATGGTCGAAATTAAATTCTTTCAGATATGCTGAGGGAGAGAAAGAAAGCAGATGGACTCAACTACTGAATTGCATTAGCATTAGGGTTATTAATAACATAATAATTTCTGTGATAACTGTAAACAATGCCATTGAGCTAGACTGAGGTAGTGGGTCAGTTTGAACCAAATCTTGATCAATGATTCATGCACCAGTCTGGAGCATTGGTGTGCTCTGCTTTAGAGTGGGTTACAAAGGCTCAATCCCATCCTGCTCTGTTGACTTGCCAATCTCTATCACACCTCTGTGTTCAGGAAAGTTTAGGAGGCTCAATAGGCATGGTAGTGGAGGAAGTGTTCTGTATGGAATGAAGTAAGGATTCTGCTCTCTGTAGTAGATATGAAAAGACCAATGTTGATAGCTAAGGAATGTGATTGCAGTTACTGAAAAGAGAGACATGTTGAAGCTTTCTCTCTTGCACTCATCAGGACAAATGCAAGAATGTCAAAATTCAAACAATCAGGATAATTTATACTAAAGGAACCAAGGGTGCTGGCTGGTTAGCAAGTTGACTTTGTTTTTAGAATCCCATAGTGTGGAAACAGGCCCTTTGGCCACACAGACACTCCAAAGAGTAACCCACCTAGACCCATTCCCCTACCCTATATTTATCCCTGAATAATGCACCTAGCAAGCACATCCCTGAACCCCATGGGCAATTTTGCGAAGCCAATTCACCTGACATATCTTTGGATTGTGGGAGGAAACCGCAGCAAACCCATACAGACATGGGGAGAATGTGCAAACTCCACACAGATGCCCGAGGCTGGAATCGAACCCAAGTCCCTGACACTGTGAGGCAGCAGTGTTGGCTGACTGAAATGTTGATGTGAAGAAAGTAGCCGGTAAAAAGCTCATAAAACTTCTGGGTAATTCAAAAAAAGGTGTACATCTTGAACATATTTATTTTGCAGACAATCGGCCACTGCATATGATCATACACTGCTTCTAGCAAATATAAGTGAACTATGAAGATCTTGGAAGTTGCTGGCGAACCTCAGCAGGTCTGGAAAGATCTGTGAAGAGGAAATAGAGTTAACGTTTCAAATCAGGGCCACCGAATCTTGCTGTGAATCGTTGTGTCTTGCTCTCACCTTGAATCCGGGAATATTTAATGTTGACCCTAACAAATACCTTGTTTATGCAGTTGAGCTATTCAAAGCAGTATAAAGGGTTTACGTCATTTACCAATGAGGCTATTTTTAAAGAAGACAACTCAGTGCGTCAATAAAATTTAAAACCCCTCGACAGACTGTTCTGAAACGGTCTTTTATCTGCCATTTCATCCATTCAGTACACTATAATGAATTACTACCTAATTGAATTGATCTCCCTTTTCGCTGAACTGAACGCACTAGAAGTTCCACTTTGGTAATGGAAGACAGGCAACAGGGAGTAGGAAAGCCCATTTTATGTAGTTGGGTCAGTTAATTTCAATGGAGAAAAAAATGGTGCAGTTTGTAAAACTGCTGATTTTGATCACTTGTTTTGTGTTGTTGCAAATGTTGAATTTTATTCACTGATAGCTACTGTGTCAAGCTTTGCAGGTTTTCCTTCACCTTCACTTTATCACATAGTCAAATGCATCAATATTGAGATATGAATGTACCTCAAAAGGTGAGGGACACCTTTTATGGGTGAAGACTTCGCTGAAAGTGGCTCATGTGTGGCCAAACAAGGAAGGCATTTTAAGGGCTACTTTAGATGGTTACAAATATTGAAGTTATTATGTTTGACAAAAAAAACTGATAATCTAGGTAACGATCAATTTTTAAGACATACAAGAGATTGTTTAATAATGAGGATATCAGTCTCAACATCCAAGTAAGTTGCAAGGTGTGTGTGGAAAATTGCCTTGTCATTGTGGATCCAGATGTCCCAGGAGATGGTTTAACGTCTGTCTAAAGTAGCGTTCATCTGTGTGTGGTTTGGGGGATGGGGGATTTTCATCACAGTGAGGAATGGAAGGATGGAGACATTTCTAATCAAACTATCTAAATTATTATTATGTAGGCATGTCTGGAGGAGATAAGACTTGATCCCAGGCCTCCTGAGTCCAGGGGTATGGTTGCTACCACTGTGTCACAAGAGCCTGGAAAGTAAGAAAATGAAGTGCACATTTTGATTCATGACAGCTGTGGTGGAAATCTAAATTTACAGCTGTTTACCATGTAATACGTCAACCATTTATTCAGTACATGTAAAGAATAGACAAAACTGGCGAAATAAAGTTTGCATATCTGTAGTTCACTGATCAACACTTTAATGATACATATTTGAAGTGCTACAAATTATTTGTTCAGGTGGAGGAAAGCTGCTTTGAGAGAATATAGGTCATTTGATGACAATGAATAGGTCTAAATTTGGTTGGGGAAAAAAAATTCTGCATGGTTATCGTGCCACGGAGTCCAAAATCAGAAGCAATTGTGGAGCACTAATTTCCTTATTATTTGTCTTCTGAATCTTTGAAGCCTTACGTACAATGCGATTAAATGCCACATCGATCCTTGTCAGACTTGGCTGCCTCACTGCCTCAAACAGCTTTTCAGCACCAAAAGATAAATTCTTCAGCTATCTGCCTCATTCTTGTACTTGCCAGGTTGGCTGAGTGGTAGCATTGCCTCTGCATCACAAAGTTATGGATTGAAGAACAAAAATGAAGTGGATGATGTAATCAACATTGACACTTTGTTGCAACGTAATATCAATTGTCCCATCCATCAGGTGGATGTTAATCCAAGATCTCGTTTGCCTGTTGAGATGGTCATAAAATTACAAGCTCTCCGAGTATCCTGGCCAACCTCGTTCCTTTAATCAAGGCCTGTAAAAAGGATTAACCAGGAGCTTTATTTCAGACACTGTGCATAACATGGTTACTATATTTGTTAGACTACAGTGACCACACTTCAGAAGTAATTAAAACAAAGAACGGCTGAAAATCTGAAACAAAAGCAGAAATTGCTAGCAAAACTCAGCAAGTCTGACAACATGTATGGGGTGAAAGCAAAGTTAACACATCGAGTCTGGTGACTTTTCTTCAGAAATAATTAATTGGTTTTGAAGCATTTGAGCACTTTGAGGGTAAGAAAGATACCTCTTAAATGCAGGTTTGCTCTTTCTGTAGAGAGCTTATGTGTAATATGAACACCTGAGAGCTGTCATATCTTTCCTGCTTCCCCCTTCCCAAACTTCATGGTGATCTTTCTTAATGAGACAGATTCCCTTACTGAACCTTTCTTTGCTCAGTCTTGAAGAGTTGACCCGCCAAGGCAGTTGTTGCTCCACAAACCATTTTGCAGCTCAGTAAGTAACACAGTCTGTAGTCCCGTAACTGCTAAGACCCAGTGCTGCAGTACCGAGTCCCCTGCTGCTCCCACTCAACATTGCTGCCCCAAGCCCTATGAAGCTGTTCCTAAAATGTGGCGCTCTGTATAGACTGTGACACAAAATTAGTGTGCCGCTGGGTCATGTTGAGCCTAAGGAACACTGATCCAGCAGTGCTGCACAATTTCAGAAGCACATTATCAGGCCTATTGAATTCACTTAAATTATTTTTTTAAGGAGGCATTGCAAGCCACAATTCACAATTAACAGAGATAGTAGCTTTATTGAGATTGGATAGGATATTTTTAAATGTTTGCATTATGAGCAAGGGGAACAAGTAAATCTGTTCAGATACGTTATCACAACAGGTTTGACGCTATTCTTTGGTGATGTCTAGTATGCCTGATGCTAAATGGCATGCAGTCAGGAGTATTTCCGTCATCGTTGCATCAGGAAAAGAAAAAATGATATAGTGGTTATATCACTAGCCTAATAATCAGTACTAATCCAAACAATAATTTACGTGCAAAGTTTAAGAATTTGAATTAATTTACGATAAGAATTTTTTTTATCAGTAAGTTTATTGGATCATAGCAAGAACAAACCACTTCCCTCATTTGAACATACAGATTAAGAGCAGGAGTAGGCTGTTTTGCCCCTCCAGCCTTGCTCATCATTCAATAAGATCACGGCTGATCTGCATGTGACCTCAATTCCACATTTCGCCCCCTTACCTTTGATAACGTTTCACCTCCTTGCTTAACAAGAATTTTTTCTTCCTCTGCTTTAAGATAGTCATTACAGAAAGAAAGTTCCAAAGACTTGCATCCCTCTGAAAGAAATCAACTAATTTCTGTTTTAAATGGGTTGCCCCTGATTTTTAAACAGACCCTCTTTCTCAATTTTCTTAGAATTGGAGAGGATGTTTCCTCTTATATCCTGTCAAGATCCCCAAGGTGGTCAAGTACTGTGGACAGCACTCCAGAAGTGGTCTCACCCTGTAGAATTTGAAGCATCACTTTCATACTTTTGAATTGAATTCCGCTTGCAATAGATAATAATATGCTGTTAGCTTTCCTAGTTACTCACTGTACCTCAGATTAAACTTCATGCACAAGAATACTCAGATCTCTGGGCATCACATAGTTCCACAATCTCTCAACATTTAGATAATTTTTTATTTTGTTCTTCCTGCCAAATGGACAACTTCATATTTTCCCACATATTCCATCTGCCACATTTCTTTTTCACCACTCACTTAATCTGTATAGTTTTACAGCTTCCTTCGGTCCTCTTCACAACTTTTCTACCTACCTTTATATTGTCAATAAATTCAGATGAAAACCTTAAGGCATGTTTATTAAGTTACTTCTGTAAATTGAACCATCAGCATCAATTCCTGTTGCACATTGTTGCATCTTGCCAACCTGGAAAAATCCTATTTTTGCCTGCTGTCAGCTAACTGTTTGCCAGCCTATCTTCTTTCCCTGCCAGTATACAGCCCACATACAACATCAGCTTTTATTTTCCACTGTAACCTTTGATGTGGCATCTAATCAAATGCTTTCTGGAAATTTAATTTTAGCTCATCTCACCAGGTCCTTCCTCAAAGAACTCCAAAAGATTGGTCAAACCTTCACATCCAAATTGACTCTGCTAGATTGGCGTGAACCTGTCCAAGTGTCCGATAATTTCTTGAATAATAACTTATAATATTTTCCTTCCAATAGATGTTGTAGTTTCGTGCTTTCTGTCTCCTTCCCTTTTTGAGTGAAAGAGCCACATTCACTCTCTTCCAATCAAATGAGACCATCTTTGAATAAAAGGAGTTTGGGATACAGTACACAAGCTATTTCACGAGCTTTTATTTTCAGCCCCGAGGCTGATCCATGAGGACTTGGTCACTTTTACAAGAATTTACTCAGTACCACTTCACTCCTGTTTTTAATTTTCCTGAGTTCCTCCCTCCTTTCCATTTCCTAATTTAATACTGCTTCTGGGACATTACTTGCATCCTTGATGTTAAAATTACCCGTTAAATTCCTCCATCATTTCTTCATTTTCCTTTATTAATTCTCCAGTCTCCCCTTTTATAGGACCAATGATAATTTTGTAAAAGTTTTGATATTTAAAGAAAAATTAATAATCGGAATTCATACTGCAGCCAGCAAACTCTTCTCTCTTTATTCTCTCTATTAATATTTTAGTCATTCTTTGTTCTTTTTCATGTTATGTCCAATTTTCTGACCTCCAAACACATTTGATCAATTGTATTTTTTAAGTTTGATACCCTCTTTAACACTTCTAGTTAACAGGTTTGTGTATCTGTCCCTTGGAATTTTCTTCCTCATTGGAATGTATCCATTCTGATATGTCTCTTAAATGTATGGCAATGCACCTCTCTTGACATCTTTTAACCTAATTTGCCAATTCATTTTGGCTAGCCCTGCTTTCATAATTGTCATTATTTAAGTTAAATAAACTCATCTCGATCCCATGCTCATCTCCCTCAAACTGAATGTAAAATTAATATATATTATGGTGTCTCCTACATAGTCTTCACTATGAGATCATTAATTAATCCTGTCTCTTTGCCCAATACATCAGCATTGGTGTAGCTTTCTAGGCCGCTCCAGAACGTGCTGTGCTTACAATACCATCTCAAAAATAATGTATGAACTCATGTAAGCCCTCTCTGCCCATTTGATACCTTCACTCTGTTTGTTGACTAAAATCTCCCATGATTGTTGTCATGAGGTCAGCCACGTGACCTCGCGGAATATGCATTCCATGATTGGACCAGATTAACGGCCCCAATCAGGGAGAAGAACAGGAATGTCTAGTCGTCTTGACATTCTAAGGGAGCTGAATTGGAATCAAGGACTTTCCATGTATAAATAAAGGGTGACTTGATAATGGGATATTTGCCTCTGTGGAGTTATTTCAATTATTGCTGTGTCTTTCTGACAACCTTTTGTTTTAGAACACAGAACATTACAGCGCAGGACAGGCCCTTCAGCCCTCGATGTTGCGCTGACCTGTAGAACCAATCTGAAGCCCATCTAACCTACACGATTCCATCCTCGTCTATATCCCTACCCAATAACCATTTAAATACCCTTGAAAATAGCAAGTCTACCACTGTTGCAAGCAGTTCTTTCCACGCCCCTACTACTGAGTAAAGAAACTACCTCTGCTATCTGTCCGATACCTATCACCCCTCAATTTAAAGCTATGTCCCCTTGTGCTAGCCATCGCCATCAGAGGAAAAGACTCTCACTGTCCAATCTATCTAACTCTCTGATTATCTTGTATGTCTCAATTAGGACGCCTCTCAACCACCTCCTCTCTACTGAAAATAGTCTGAAGTCCATCAGTCTTTCCTCATAAGACCTTCCCTCCATACCAGGCAACCTCCGAGTAAATCTCCTATGAACCCTTTCCAAAGCTTCCACATCCGTCCTATAATGCAGTGACCAGAATTGAACGCAATAATCCAAATGTGGCCGCACCTGAGTCTTGTGCAACTGCAGCATGATCTCATGGTTCTGAAACTCACACCCTCGACCAATAAAAGCTAACTAATAAAAGTGTGCCTTCTTAACAACCCTATCAACCTGGGTGGCAACTTTCAAGGATCTATGGACCTGGACACTGAGATATCTTTGCTCATCTACACCACCAAGAATCTTACCATTCACCCAGTACTCTGCATTCCTGTTACTCTTTCCAAAGTGAATCACCTCATACTTCTCTGCATTAAACTTTATTTGCCACCTCTCAGCCCTGCTCTGCAGGTTATCTATGTCTGTCTGTAATCTACAACATCCTTCGTCACTATCCACAACTTCACCGACCTTAATGTCATCCGCAAATTTACTAACCCATCTTTCTATGCCCTCATCCAGGTAAGTTTTAAAAATGACAATCAACAGTGGACCCAAAACAGATCCTTGCGGTACACCACTAGTAATTGAACTGCAGGATGAATATTTCCTATCAACCATCACCCTCTGCCTTCTTTCACCGAGCCAATTTATCATCCAAACCACTAAATCCCCCTCAATCCCATGCCTCCATATTTTGGTATTTCTTACTTTATGGTCCATTCTACTGAGTATTTAGTGTTAAGTGGCCTGTAGACCACTCCTGCAAGTGTTGTCTTGTTTTTATCATTTTAACTTGTGTGAACCAGTTTCCCAGGCTTTGGTTCATACCTCTGTTATGCTCGTCTCATCATTAACTAACAGAGCCAACCCTCTACTTTCTCCAATTTTCCTGTAATCCCTAATTATCATGTATCCCTCAAAATGGAGGTCCCCAATCCATGCCCTCACGTAGTCATCTCTTTTTTAATGGCTACCAGATCATACTTGTACATTTTAATATGCATGCGCAGTTCATCTGGTTTATTTTGAATACTGTGTGCATTCAGATTTAGAACATTTTAGTTTTATTTTATTCTTTTATTTTATTAACATTTTATTCTTTTTTTATTACAAATTCTCATCTTATTTCTTGATTGGCTGTTAAATTTGTGCTCTCTCTCCATTCCTGTCATGGAATGTTTGATACCTGTTCTCTTTGGCCTTCACTGTACTCTTTATCGCATCTTCTCAAATTGCATCCCCGATCCCACTATTTATTTTAAAATGTTTGCTGCTTCCCTCGTTATGTGAATGGCAATAACGCCAGCCCTTGTGTGGATCACATGAAGACTCTCCCATTGGTCCAGACTCCACCTTCCCCAGTGCTGCTGCCAGAGCATCGTGAACTGAACTGACTTCTCCCATACCAGTCTTTGAGCTACACATTGATCTCTCTCATATGCTCGGCCTCAAGGCATAATGCAGATGTCTTTCTTAATTTGCCACCTACCTCCTCGTACTGACTATACAGAACCCCCTTCATTGCCTTGCATATATATTTGGTACTTACATGGATCACAGTAGATCTTTCCCCTCCCAGTGCAAATTTCTCTATCACTCTGAGCAGATGTCACAAACGCTGGCATTGGGCAGGCAACACAGCCTTCTAAATGCAAAAAACTTTGCTGCTGACAACAGTGTCATTCCACCTCCCTATATTAGCCCTGCCACCACTACATCCCACCCCACGCCTGAATGGATTCTGTACCGTGGTCAGTTAGCTCATCCACCCTATGGCCCTTGCGCTCAAACCAGACAAGCCAGCAGAACCTCAAATCTTTTGGACAATTGCCAAGGTTGACGCTCCCATCCTTCTCTCCTTGTTGGGTCATTTGCCTGCCTCAAGTGCAGTCACATTGACCTGTGTGGAATCATAGTATCCCTGCAGTGTGGAATTAGGCCCTTCGGCCCAACAAGTCCACACAGACCCATTCCCTACCACTCTACATTTACCTTTAATTAATGACCTAACCTACACATCCGTGAACACTATGGGCAATTTAGCATGGCCAATTGAACTAACCTGCACATCTTTGGATTGTGGGAGGAGTCCAGAGCACTCGGAGGAAACCCGTGCAGACACTGGGAGAATGTGCAAACTTCACATCGACAGTAACCCGAGGTTGGAATTGAACCTAGGTCCCTAGCACAGTGTGGCAGCAGTGCTAACCCTAAGCCACCGAACACCAAATAAATCAGATGACAAAACAGATCAACACTAAGAGTGTGACTGCCTGTTATTACAAAGAATCCAGGAACTATGCCCCTCTCTGATGCTTTTCAATGTCTATAAAACTTTGAGCATGAGCAGCTTGAACATAGAACATCGAACATAGAACAATACAGCACAGAACAGGCCCTTCGGCCCACGATGTTGTGCCGAACTTCTATCCTAGATTAAGCACCCATCCATGTACCTATCCAAATGCCGCTTAAAGGTCGCCAATGAATCTGACTCTACCACTCCCTCGGGCAGCGCATTCCATGCCCCCACCACTCTGGGTAAAGAACCCACCCCTGACATCTCCCCTATACCTTCCACCCTTCACCTTAAATTTATGTCCCCTTGTAACACTCTGTTGTACCCGGGGAAAAAGTTTCTGACTGTCTACTCTATCTATTTCTCTGATCATCTTATAAACCTCTATCAAGTCACCCCTCATCCTTCGCCGTTCCAACGAGAAAAGGCCGAGAACTCTCAACCTATCCTCGTACGACCTACTCTCCATTCCAGGCAACATCCTGGTAAATCTTCTCTGCACCCTCTCCAAAGCTTCCACATCTTTCCTAAAGTGAGGCGACCAGAACTGCACACAGTACTCCAAATGTGGCCTAACCAAAGTCCTGTACAGCTGCAACATCACCTCACGACTCTTGAATTCAATCCCTCTGCTAATGAACGATAATACTCCATAGGCCTTCTTACAAACTCTATCCACCTGAGTGGCAACCTTCAAAGATCTATGTACATAGACCCCAAGATCCCTCTGTTCCTCCACCTGACCAAGAACCCTACCATTAACCCTGTATTCCGCATTCTTATTTGTTCTTCCGAAATGGACAACCTCACACTTGGCAGGGTTGAACTCCATCTGCCACTCCTCAGCCCAGCTCTGCATCATATCTAAGTCCCTCTGCAGCCGACAACAGCCCTCCTCACTGTCCACAACTCCACCTATCTTTGTATCATCTGCAAATTTACTGACCCACCCTTCGACTCCCTCCTCTAAGTCATTAATAAAAATTACAAACAGCAGAGGACCCAGAACTGATCCCTGCGGAACTCCACGCTAAATATTTACCATCTACCACCACTCTCTGACTTCGACCGGTTAGCCAGTTTTCTATCCAATTGGCCAAATTTCCCTCTATCCCATGCCTCCTGACTTTCCGCATAAGCCTACCATGGGGAACCTTATCAAATGCCTTACTAAAATCCATGTACACTACATCCACTGCTCTACCCTCATCCACATGCTTGGTCACCTCCTCGAAGAATTCAATAAGACTTGTAAGGCAAGGCCTACCCTTCACAAATCCGTGCTGGCTGTCCCTAATCAAGCAGTGTCTTTCCAGATACTCGTAAATCCTATCCCTCAGTACCCTTTCCATTACTTTGCCTACCACAGAAGTAAGACTAACTGGCCTGTAATTCCCGGGGTTATCCCTATTCCCTTTTTTGAACAGGGGCACAACATTCGCTACTCTCCAGTCCCCTGGTACCACCCCAGTTGCCAGTGAAGACGAGAAGATCATTGCCAACGGTACTGCAATTTCCTCTCTTGCTTCCCACATAATCCTAGGATATATCCCGTCAGGCCCGGGGGACTTGTCTATCTTCAAGTTGTTCAAAATGTCCAACACATCTTCCTTCCTAACAGGTATCTCTTCTAGCTTATCAGTCCGTTTCACACTCTCCTCTTCAACAATACGGTCCCTCTCGTTCGTAAATACTGAAGAGAAGTACTTGTTCAAGACCTCTCCTATCTCTTCCGACTCAATACACAGTCTCCCACCACTGTCCTTGATCGGACCTACCCTCGTTCTCGTCATTCTTAGGTTTCTCACATACGCATAGAATGCCTTGGGGTTATCCTTGATCCTATCCGCCAGGGATTTTTCATGCCCTCTCTTAGCTCTCCTAATCCCTTTCTTCAGGTCCCTTCTGGCTATCCTGTATCCCTCCACTGCTCTGTCTGAACCTTGTTTCCTCAACCTTATGTAAGCCTCCTTCTTCCTCTTTACTAGACATTCAACCTCCCTTGTCAACCAAGGCTCCCTCACACGACCATTTCTTTCCTGCCTGATCGGTACATACATATCAAGGACACGTCGTATCTGCTCCTTGAAAAAGTCCCACATTTCCACCACATCCTTCCCTGACAGCCTATGCTCAACATCAAACATTTGCCACAGAAGCATATGCTCTGGGCCAAACTGACATCCAGAATCTTCCACATTCTGCAACTGTGATGCATCACCTGTTCTACCATCCTTAATATGTTCTTCTAATTGTTTATGCAGTTAGATACTTGGCTTCCTCTTTATATCTTTTGTTGACCATACAACCAATTGCAGAACCATGTTGAACCTTATGAATAGAATAAACTTTATCGTTTACCAAATAGCCAACTTCTCCTGTAGCAGAGTGAGAATCAATTCCTGATGCTGGAAAACTGCAACATTACACCTCTTTTCCTTAAACTAGATTAGATTCCCGACAGTGTGGGAACAAGCCCTTTAGCTCAACAAGTCCACACCGACCCTCCAAAGAGTAACCCACCCAGGCCCATTCCCCTACCCCATATTTACCCCTAATTAATGCACCTAACCTACACATCCCTGAACCCTATGGGCAATTTAGGACAGCCAATTTACCTAGCCTGCACATCTTCGGATTGTGGGAGGAAACCGGAGCACCTGGAAGAAACCCACGCAGACACTGGG
This sequence comes from Chiloscyllium punctatum, assembly GCF_047496795.1. Lineage (NCBI taxonomy): Eukaryota > Metazoa > Chordata > Chondrichthyes > Orectolobiformes > Hemiscylliidae > Chiloscyllium > Chiloscyllium punctatum. Next base: position 43,225,356 of record NC_092739.1, read on the forward strand.
AGAATGTGCAGACTCCACACAGCCAGTCACCCCAGGCAGGAATTGAACCTGTGTCTCAGGTGCTGAGTGGCAGCAGTGCTGACCACTGAGCCACCGTGTCACCCCTGAAACTGCAAAGTTATATTGCAACTCCTACTAGGTTGAGTATTTTCATATGCTTCTAAGACAAAAATCCTGTCTGACTCACTCAATACACATTCAGTTTCAGCAAGTTTTTAAATTAAATTTTTCTTTGCCTGGAAGCCTTACTAAAATCCTGCTGTTGGCTGACAACTACAGAATTTAACTTATAGGTTTCAGTTAAATGCCAACCACAAACTACATTAGATCGCTACAAAGTAAAATAATTAGACTTTGTCTTCCTTACTGAATGCTAGGACGCAAGCTGTGCAGTTTATGGGTAACAATCTGTTCTTATCAAATATGACTCCAGCCCTGTACCAACGCGATTGACTAACAGTAGCAACAAACCATATTTATGTAGCACCTGTTAAAACTCTCCAAGGTGATCAAAATGATTGTTATTGAACAAACCTTGACACCACGTTATCTGAAGAGACCTTAGGACAGGTGACCAAAGGCTTGCTGAGCGACTTATATTTTAAGCAGCTTTCTGAAGGAGAAAATGTAGAAAGATTTAGGCACAGAATTCCAGAAGGTAGGACTAAAGCTGCTGCATGTGGAGGTGCCAATGATGAAGTAACTAGAATTGGGGATATCTTAAGAATGTGGGGCTGTGAGAAGTTTAACGCTAGGGTTGGGATCCACAAAAAAAGCATTATTTTAAAATTGAAGCGTTGCAAAATCAGGAGTCAATCTCAGTCAGTGAGTACGGGGCTTATGAGAAAGCAGGAGGCTAGTGAGCATTTTAAGTGAACTTGAGATTTTCGGGTACACATCAGGAGGCTTGCTAGGAAAGCATTGGAATTGTCGAGTCGCAAGGTAACAAAGGCATAGCCGGGAGTTTCGTAAATAAATGAGTTGGGGGCAGGTGAAGACAGGGTATTCGAGGTGAAAGTGGGAAGTCTTGATCATGAAATGATTCTGAAAATTCTTTAAACACCACCCACTTATATCAAACCTTGGATATACTACTTGCTGTCTTTACCGGTGACGTAGATGCTGGCTTGTTAGAATGAATGACAACACAAATATTCTGTTTATGTGGCTGTATCAGTTATGTATCACTAAGAAGTGTTGCAAATGGCTTAAAGTATGTTTCTATGCAATGGGAGCTTATTTCCACACAGTGCTTCAGCTAATGAGGTATGAGTAACACTGTGAATATACTGTTTATAGGATTTCTATAATCCAATGATTCTCTGCTAATACTCTAGTATTAATGTCAGGAAAGAGGCTAAACTAACTTGAAGGTAACAGTGTGGAACATTTCAACATAGAAACTGTCACAATAATGCAAATGACCACATAACTCCAAACCAACAGGAAGCATATCTGTTATGCCCATCAACAGGTTAAAGACTGTAGGGGTGGTCAAATAACGTCAGTGCTCTTTAAAGCATTGCGTAGTCTTGGGTGTAAGTATTCATTACTTTGCAGTGTGTAAATCCATAATGACATGATAATTACCCTAATTTTGCTTTTGTAAAGACATATGACTTTTTTTTATAAATAAGGACAGTAATTTTAACCAAAAAAAAGCTACTTATCGGCAGACTTCAGCCTTCACATTCACCATGGCTTCCACCGAATCGATTTTGTGTTACTTTATTTGTGATGAATGAAAGAGGAAGAATTTCCTTATTATTCATGATCATGATAATTATTAACAGTCTCTTTGTGTTAAGGATGATTCTCCTTTGTGGATTGCTGGTTTCAGTGAGTTGTCAGTGTTACTTGTGTTCTTGCAGATCGTGTGACCTCTACTTTAAACTTCCAGGCTCTCCATAGTGAGGCCGCCTTTTGTCAGCTGGTGGTGGCAATGGCAGGTTATTGCTTGAGCAGTTGCCCCCTCTTCTGGTTTCTCTTGCCCCATGCTCAGTGGATCTTGCAGTCATCCTGAATGATGGAAGACCAAAGTGGCTTCAATTGGGCACCTGCTTTCTATGTTAGTGTGAATAGAACAGACTTACGTTGAGGCTTTAAGTTTGTATTTGAAACATTTCACTTATCCCCCATGTGAATGGGCACCTTGGCATAGCTCTGAGTAAAGAGTCTGGTTGATGGTCTTGAGTCAGACATTGTAACATGTCCTGGAAAAGCACAGCAGGTCAGGCAGCATCCGAGGAGCAGGAGAGTCGACATGTCGGGCATAAGCCCTTCATCAGGAATACGCTTGTGGGCTGGTGGAGGGGGTGGGGGCTGAGAGATAAATGGAAGGTGGATGGGGTGGGGGGGGTTTGGTGGGAAGGTATCTGAGAATGTGATAGGATAGTGAAGGTGGGAAAGAAGGTGATAGGTCAGAGAGAAGGGTGGAGCAGATAGATGAGAAAGGTGATGGACCGGTCAGGAGGGCAGTGCCAAGTTGGATGTTTGGGATTGGGATAATGTGGGGGGGAGGGGAAATGGGGAAACTGGTGAAATCCACATTGATCCGATGTGGTTGCAGGGTTCCAAGGCAGAATATGAGGCATTCTTCCTCCAGGCATCAGGTGATAAGGGTTTGATGATGGAGGAGACCCAAGACTTGTATGTCGGTGGAGTGGGAGGGGAACTTGACGTGTTCAGCCATGGGGCAGTGGGGTTGGATGTTGTGGGTGTCCCAGAGATGTTCTCTGAAGCAAGTTGGGGTCTTTTCTTCCTGATGTAGAGGAGACTATCTCGGGTGCAACGAATACAGTAGATGACATTGGTGGAGGTACAGGTAAATTTCTGTCAGACGTGGAAGTTTCCCATGGTGTCTTGGACAGAGGTAAGGGAGGAGGTGTGGGTGCAGGTTTTGCACTTCCTGTGGGGAAGATGCCGGGAGTGGGATCTAGGCTGGTGGGGAGGGGGGTATGGATCTGACAAGAGAGTCGCGGAGGGAATGGTCTCTCCAGAATGCTGATAGCGGTGGGGAGGGATTAATATATCTGGTGGTGGGGTCCGTTTATAGGTGGCGGAAGAAGCGGAGGATGATGTGATGGGTTGGAAGGTGAGGACCTGGGGGTTCTTTCCTTGTTGCATTGGAAGGGCGTGGAGTTCAAAGGCGGAACTGTGGGAAGTGCGTTCACTGCATGGGAGTGGAAATTGTGATCTTGGGAAAAGGAGGCCACCTGGGATTTTCTAAGGTGGAATTGGTCATCCTGGGAACAGATGCGGTGGAGGCGAGGGAATTGGGAATAAGGGATAGCGTTTTTCTGAGGTACAGTCTAGGTAGCCCTGGGAGTCAGTGGGTTTGTAGATATCCATGTGTAGTTGGTCACCGGAGATGGAGGCGGGGAGGGAGGTGTCTGAGATGCTGAAGGTTTCGGTTTTGTAGTATATACTGGCTATCTTGTTCAGGTCCAAATTGTGTTGGTTTGAATGTAGTCCGGGGTCCATGTGGGATCAGTCAGTTCCATAGGTAGGCACTGAGGAAGGAGATATAGATGTGGTAGTGAGTCTGCTTCAGGACGTAGTTTAAGAGCTTCAGGGCGGAGGAGATGACCGGTGTGGTGCAGTGAGAGAGAGACTCCCTGAGATCCTTGTAGAGAGAGGAGGGGAACTTCTTCAAGGTAGGCATCTTTGGAAGAGGCTTCACAGCAGGGTTGAAATCAACTAGGAGAAAGTGAGGTCTGCAGATGCTGGAGATCAGAGTCGAGAGTGTGGTGCTGGAAAAGCACAGCAGGTCAGGCAGCTCCACCCTCCTCTCTGAGCTATCACCTTCTCTGTCACTTTCAGCTCCCTATCACATTGTCAACTACCTTACCCCAACCCCACCCCCTCCAAATTATCTCTCAGCACCCCCTAGCCCAGAAGCCTCATTCCTGATGAAGGGCTTATGCCAGAAACGATGACTCTCCTGTTCCTCAGAAGCTGCCTGTCCTGCTGTGCTTTTCCAGCACTACATTCTTGACTCTGATCTCCAGCATCTGCAGTCCTCACTTTCTCCTAATATAACATGTCCTATCCACCTCAGCTGATGTGAGATATTATCCTGGCCCCTCTGCTTTCATTTTGTAGGTCCCTATCGTTGGTTCTTCATCCATCTCCTTGCTTCACAAGATTCTCTAAGACAAAGCTCATTACCTTCTCGAGCAGTGATTCTCAACCTTTTTTTTGGTCACCCCCCCATATGGCCCCCATCGAGAGTGACTGACTGTTCTCGAGCCTTGATATTGCAGCCAGATGTTGTCCCAAGTTTCAGCACTGTGCAGAGTGCAAAGAGAACCACTGCCCAGTGCGTCTTCAGTTTAGTGTCTCGAACCTTTGTAGGTGTAATTTATCACGAGCACCAGCACAGTGTGTGATTGTCGCAGCGTGTTTCTCTTTAAGTGCAGCTTAGAGGTGCAGGCAATGCAGCCTGTTGGGCATTCAGTGCCATTGCAAAGTGTGGGAGCACAAAATGAGCAACAAGCAAACACAACTGTGCCAGCAAGAATCTGGAACCATTGAGCTCCCGAGCCTGATATAATTTTTATAAAAATAGACTCCTATTCAAGCTCAGGAGGAATGATGTAATGGCCAAGACTGGGCAGCAGGGAATCATGTGGCATCAACGTGCTGCCAGGAATTGAAGGAAACAAGCTTTGGCATTGTAAGTAGCTTTGTTTATTGGGTGAGGAAAGCCAAGTATTCCTTCTGTGAACTACATTTTGCCTGTTGCCATAGTTTGGAAATTGACACAGTTTCTTGCTTGAAGATTTTCTTAACATTTATATTTAAACTTTCAATTTCATTAGTTAGTTTGGCAGATGGAACATAATATGGGCAAATGTGAGGTTATGCATTTTGGCAGGAAGAATGGAGGAGCTGAATATGATTTAAATGGAGAATAACTGTAGAAGGCTATATTACAGAGCAGAATGGTTAAAAAAAGGCATAATTTTGTTCAAATGAGAATATTTCAAGAAAGCAAATCTTATCTGTATCCTGAATGGTCAATTTGAATTACTAAAGCCTTTTGCATTGGTTGACAACTTTGACCAAAGAAATGCACTCTCTCTCCAATGATCTCTGATTAGAGAATCAATAAATTTGATTTTCTTTCTCTCTTTTATTGTGGGTTCACAGGAAACAGTAACACCTCTTCAAACAATTATTTGTCCTATTTTCCATCCCATTGAGAATAACCTCCATCACCGAGTTTGAACAGATCTAGCATCTCAAGACTGGACATTCATAAGGCGGTGTGGGCCATCAACAGCAGCAGAATTGTACTCCAACACGATCTGTAACCTCATAGCCTGACTTATCCCCTCTCGACCATTACCATAAAGCCAGGGGATCAACCCCGGTTCAATGGATAGTGCAGGAGCCAGCACCAGGTAAATCTGAAGATGAGGTGTCAACCTGGTGAAGCCACAGAACAGGACTACCTGCGAACCACACAGCACAAGCAGCCAATGATAGACAGAGCTAAGCAATCCCACAAACCAGTGGATCCGATATAAGCTCTGCAAGCCTGTCACATCCGGTCATGAATGGTGAAGGATGATTGAGCAACTCACTGGAGGAGGTAGCTCCACAAATATCCCCATCCCCGATGATGGAAAAGCCCAGCACATCAGTGCGAAAGAGAAGGCTAAACCTTTCGCAGTTGGATGATCCATCTCGGCTTCCTCCGGTGGTCTCCAGCATTACAGATACCAGTCTTCAGCCAATTCAATTCACTCTGTGTGATATCACGAAACAGTTGGAGGCACTGGATACTGCAAAGTCTATGGACCCTGACAACGTTCTGACAACAGTCCTGAAGCCTTGTGCTCCAGAATTTGTGCTTTGGTGATTTTAAAAGAAAATGCTTAATAAAATCATGGACTTTGTTAAATTCAAGATCGCAACTCCTACATTGTGCTTTGCTTCAGGAAGCAATTGTACATAAACTAAAACAAAGTGTTTCCGAGCAGATTAATTGAACTTACTTGGGTTGTGATGTTACTGTTTTCAATTAACACTGAAAAGACTTCTCTTTCCTGCTTCAGCCTTTGCCCATCTGGCAGTCATAATATGATCTTTCTCTTGGCAATTAAGACATTTGATATTTCTGTACTGACAGCTTGTTATTATAGCAAAAGAAGTTTCTAAGCCACTGTCAACAACAGTGTTCTTGCTCTAGGGTCTCCACCTTAGACATGGCAGAGACCTTCTGACCATCAACAGAAGTCAGTTGCATTGAACCAAATTTTTGAGAATTCCTTGCCATGTCCATGGAAAGAGAAATCTTACATTCTCGCTGAAATGTAGGATTTTGGCTGTTCAGTAAGTTCGATTGCATCTAACTTCTGCATACATCTGTCACACGATGCGCTGTCTAAAACTGTAGTTGCAATGAAGTGACAAATTCTTTAGTACCACAACATACTCATTGACTGTTTCATTATTTTTCTGATGTCTGGTTCCAATTTTCCTCTGTCTCACTTGGGATGAAATGTTTCTGAGAATTGGTGAGAATTATTTTGAATGGAACATCTTTAGCGTTATCGTGAGCAAGAAGATTTGTTGATGCATGACATTTCTTCAGGCCAATTTCTATTTACAGGATTGCTTGCCTCTGCTCAAGAACCCATGAATTGCTGCATTCTGAATCTTGTCTTCTTCACTTTCAACTTCCAAATGTTTTTGGCTTTGAAGATTTGTCCATTCTTTCAATGTACAAGCTGAGTGGTTCTTGGCTCCTTTTCTATGCCCTGAGCTTTCTGATATGTCTCATGCTCACAGTCATATTGTCCTACATCTAAATCCAACAGTGACACTGTCAACACTTTAGTGTTGCTGGCCAAGACAGTGTGTGATGCATGCATGCTGTAGATGTGAGGCATGTGCGATTCAATGAGAGCGTTCATGATAAAACATCTCAAGTCAACTTACAACAATCAAACTCACCCAAAGCCATCCAGTTCATGATTACAAATGTCAAGGAACCCCAGTCCAGGAGGTCAGTGACAGAGTTGAGTCTATTCCAAACTGTCCTGTGGGTCTGGGGCCAAGCAGTCAGACCAATTCACTCGAAATTTCAAAAAGCACAGCAGCAAGGTCAAGTTCAGGCCCTCTGCGACTTGTTGTTAGTATTTGTGGACTTTCAGCCCATGCATCCAATTTATGTTGCCAATTTTGTTCTACATTGGATATCACGCAGAGAAAGCCAGTTCAACTGAGTTTATTGTAATGTAGCAAACTGAGCAAGCTCTGATATCCTATTATGTTAACTTGTGACATGAACCAACTTTTTAAACTGAACACTCAAGATGAATCCGGTGTTACAAAACCTTGCCTGCACATTCACCAACCCAGTTCTTACCAAGCTTTTCTGGCTTCCTGTGATTTTGCAACTGTTTCAGTTTCATTATCTTAGTTTTAAATCCCTCATTCCCATACCCAGCTTACTTAAGTAATCCTTTCAAGCCATACATCTAATCACTTCACAAAGAATGATTTGCAATTGCATTATGCCTTTCGTGACCTTGGTCCCAATAGCCAATTAAGGGTTTTTCAAGTGTTGTGACTGATGTAGCAAAATTTGCTTCAGTTCAGTATTGACAAAAGCAAAGCCATTGTCTTTATCTTTAACATAGACTGCAAATCATATTCACGCATCACCCCAGGCTGACTGAGATAGATTTATTCCCAGTCTAGCAATTCCTCAACTCTTGAATTTTCATCTTTGTCAACCATCTTGTTGTTGATACCACATCTGGAGAACTGTGTTGTGAACTGTATTGTTATCCTTATTTAGGGAAGGACGTAAACATGTTGGAGACAGTTGAGAGAAGATTTACTAAGCCAATTCCTAGAATGTTTGGGTTGTGTTATAAGGAAAGGTCAGACAGGCGAGACATGTTTAAAAGGGTAAGATCTGGAGGGGTCATGACAAGGTGGGTGAGGAAAGGATGGTTCCTCTCATGGCATAATCTAGAATTGAAGGCCATCCATTTGAAACTGACAGGGAGAAATGTTTTCTCACAAAAGGTCGAGAAAGGATTTAAAGAGAAACTTCGGGGGTTAAAGGCTGTGAAGAGCTGGCACAAAAGAGGCAAAGGGCAGATCAGCCATGACTTTATGGTGAAGATGGGTGGGTTTGAGGGGCTGAATGGGCTACTCTTCCTATTTCTTATATTCCTTGAATATTTTTAAGGCAAAGTTAGACAGATTCTTGATCAGCAAAGGGGTAAAGGGTTATCGGGGCTGGGCAGAAACGTGGAGTTATCAGATTGAATGCGCAGCAGATTTGAGGGACCAAGTGGCTCATGTCTGCTCCTAGTTTGTATATCCCTCCTTTCCCTTGCTGCTCCCTATCACTGTGCCTTCATCCTAATCCCTGTTCAAAGAAAATTGCTGAGACTTCATGTCTGGATTGCTTTGTAGATACACATGTATTATGTTTGTATATCTACATGAACAATTATATATAAATGATAGTGCTATTTGTATCATTCTGAATTCTCTGCAAAAAGGCTTTTCAGGCAACTTGCAATTTCATAAAGTTATTGAAATTCCATGCCCTAAATTTACCTTTTGTATCTTTCTCTCTCTTGTTCTCTATCTGTGTCTCTCTGCCAAATTGTACCATAGTTCAAGATGCTTGTTTACAAAGTACTTTCAGTAAAATGTTATACAATTGAAAATTCTTGTTGGTCTTGATACCTTGTGTATTATTTATGAAACAGTGAACAGGCTACAGAATACCTGTTCACCATCTTCACAAAATGTTATTTTAAAACTTTTTATTCTTGAATGTTTAGATTAGATTACTTACAGCGTGGAAACAGGCCCTTCGGCCCAACAAGTCCACACCACCCCGCCGAAGCGCAACCCACCCATACCCCTACATCTACCCCTTACCTAACACTACGGGCAATTTAGCATGGCCAATTCACCTGACTTGCACATCTTTGGACTGTAGGAGGAAACCGGAGCACCCGGAGGAAACCCATGCAGACACAGGGAGAATGTGCAAACTCCACACAGACAGTCGCTTGTTGTTGTCAAGATCCAAGTTCTTAATCTGTTTAAGACAGCATAATTGAGCTGTAAGCAAAACATTTTCTTTCTTAAAAGGAAAATAAGCATGTACAGAGACTTTGAATTTTACTGTTGTTTTATAGTTAGTTCGTTTTTTATTCATGGGATATGGATGTTGCAGGGTGGACCAGCATTTATCCTCTGTCACTAACTGCCTTTGAGAAGCTGCAATGAGCGGCCTTCCATTTAGTGTAGGCAGACCGACAAAGCTGTCAGGATGGGGTTCCAGGAGTTGAACAGCAACAGTGAAGGAATGATGATGTAGTTCTAATTCAGGATGTGGGGTATACTTAAGAAGAAAATCAGGAGGGTAAAAAAGGGGATGTGAGATAGCTTTGGAAAATAGAACAATCCAAAGAGATTCTACAAATGTATTAAGGGCAAAAGAATAATGCAGGAGAGCATAGGGCCCCTTAAAAATTAACGATACCATCTCTATATGGAACCATAGGAGATGGATGAGATACTAAACAAATATTTTTTGTCAGTTTTTACCATGGAGAAGGATATGGAAGTTGGGCAGCTTGAGGAAATGTGTAGTGGTGTCTTGAAAAGTGCCAGTGTTACAGAAGAGGAGGTCTTAAAACACATAAAGGTAGATAAATCCCTAGGACCTGACCAACTGTGTTCTAGAACTTGGTGAGAAGCTAGTGAAGAGATTTCCGGGCCCCTTGCTGAGATATTTGTATCATCAATAGCCATAGGTGAGGTGCTGGAAGTTGGCTAATGTGGTGCCATTACTTAAAAAAAGGTGGTAAGAAAAAGCCAGGGAATCAATGAGCCTGATGTCAGTGGTGGGCACGTTGTTGGAGGGATTCTGAAGGGCAGGATTTACATGTATCAGGAAAGGCAAGAACTGATTAGGGATAACCAATAGGGTTTTCCGCATGGGAAATTGTGTCTCACCAACTTGATTGAGATTTTTTGAAGAGGTGACGAAGAAGATTGGTGAAGGCAGAACAGTAGACGTTGTCCATATGGACTTAAGCAGATGTTTGACGAGGTTTCGCATGGTGGACTAGTTAGATCATACAGTGGAGCCAGCCAACTGGATACAATATTGGCTAGAAGATAGGAGACAGATGGTGGTGTCAGAAAGTTGTTTTTCAGACTAGAAGCCTACAACAGGTGGTGTCACAAGGACCAATGCTGGGTCCACTGCTTTTCATTAATTTATATAAATGATTTGGATGCAAATACAAGAGCTATGGTCAATAAATTTGCAAATCACACCAAACTGGTTGGGGTAGTGGATAGTTAAAATGGTTATCTCGGGTACAACAGGATGTAAACATCAGAGGGATTAGATTAGGTTAGATTCCCTACAGTGTGGAAACAGGCCCTTCAGCCCCACTAGTCCACACTGACCCTCTGAAGAGTAACCCACCCAGACCCATCTCCCTCTGACTAATGCACCTAACACTATGGGCAATTCAACGCAGCAAATTCACCTGACCTGCATATCTTTGGACTGTGGGAGGAAACTGGAGCACCCGGAGGAAACCCATGCAGACACCGGGAGAGTGTACAAACTTCACATAGACAGTTGCCCGAGGTTGGAATCGAGCCTGGGTCCCTAGCGCAGTGAGGCAGCAGTGCTAACCACTAAGCCACCTGACCGCCTCTTACTTAGTAAGTTTGCAGATGACACCAAAATTGGAGGAAAGGTGGACAGCGAACGAAGTTATCTCAGAGTACAACAGAATCTTGACCAGATGGGTCAATGGACAGAGGAGTGGCAGATAGAGTTTACTTTTAGATAAATTTGAGATGTTGCATTTTGCTAAGGCTAATCAGGGCAGGACTTGTACACTTAATGGTAGGACCCTGGGGAGAGTTGCTGAACAAAGAGACATAAGGGTGCAAGTGCACAGTTCCTTGAAGCCAGAGTTAAGGATAGACAGGGTGGTGAAGGAGGCATTTGGTATGCTTGCCTTCATTGGTCAGCGCATTGATATCCAGGTCAATTCCTGGAATGGCAGGATTGCCTTACACGGAAAGACTGAAGCGACTGGGCTTGTATACCCTTGAGTTTAGAAGACTGAGAGGGGATCTGATTGAAACATATAGGATTATGAAAGGATTGGACACTCTGGCAGGAGGAAACATATTTCCGCTGATGGGGGAGTGCCGAACCAGAGGACACAACTTAAAAATACGGGGTAGACCATTTAGGACAGAGATGAGGAGAAACTACTTCACCCAGAGAGTGGTGGCTGTGTGGAATGCTCTGCCCCAGAGGGCAGTGGAGGCCCAGTCTCTGGATTCATTTAAGAAAGAATTGGATAGAGCTCTTAAAGATAGTGGAGTCAAGGGGTATGGAGATAAGGCTGGAACAGGATACTGATTGGGAATGATCAGCCATGATCATATTGAATGGCGGTGCAGGCTCGAAGGGCTGAATGGCCTACTCCTGCATCAATTGTCTATTGTCTATTGTCTATTGTCTATCGATATAGGAGTTGGGATGTTATGTTGCAGCTGTACAGGACATTGGTGAGGCCGCTTTTGGAATGCTGCATTCAATTCTGGTCTCCCTGCTATAGGAGGGATGTTGTTAAACTTGAAAGGGTTAAAAACAATTTACAAGAATGTTGCTGGTATTGGAGGGTTTGAGTAATAGAGGTTGAATAGGCTGGGGCTTTCTTCCCTGGAGCGTTGGAGGCTGAGGAGTAACCTTTTAGAAGTTTATATAACCATGAGGGGCATGGATAGGGTGAATAGACAATGTCTAATCCCTCGGGTGGGGGAGTCCAGAACTAGAGGGCATAGATTTGAGGTGAGAGGGGAGAGATTTAAAAGATACCTGAGGGACAACTTTTTCACATAGAGGGTGGTGCATGTATTAATGAGCTGCCAGGGGAAGTGATGAAGGCTGGTACAATTACAGCATTTAAAAGGCATCTGGATGGGTGAATGAATAGGAAGGATTTAGAGGGATATGGGCCAAGTGCTGGCAAATGGAACCGAAAGCACTGTGCATGCTGTAAATCAGAAACAAAAACAGAAGATGCTAGAAAAGCTCAGCAGGTCTGGTAGCATCTGTGAAGAGAAATCAAAGTTCATGTTTTGAGTCCAGTGACCCTTCCTCAGCACTGACGTTAGCGAGGAAAATGTCAGTTTAATGCAGAAGATAGATTGTGGGAAAGCGATAAGGAGTAAGTGATAGGCATGGAATGAACCCAGAGATAGAGACGAACAATTGGACAGACAAAGCAGTCAATAGCAATCTGGCTGGGAGGATGAATAACTGTTATTGGAGGCTATCGATGGCTAACAATAAGTCGTGTGTAATGGCTGACTATGTGATAGCAAGGCCTGGTGTGTAGGGGAGGGAGCTAGGATCTGGGGGAGCTCAGGCCTTAAAATTATTGAACTGGATAATGAGTCTGGAGGACTGCAGGGTCCCCAAGTGGAAAATGAGGTGTGGTTCTTTCAGCTTGCATTGAGTTTAGCTGAAGCACTGCAGCAAGCCTGAGGCTGAGATGGTGACCAAAGAATGTTGAAGTTTTGGATGTCGGTTTGCTCGCTGAGCTGGAAGGTTCATTTCCAGATGTTTCATCACCCTACTAGGTAACATCTTCAGTGGGCATCAGGCAAAGCACTGCTGAAATTTCCTGCTTTCTATTTTTGTTTGGGTTTCTTTGAGTTGGTGATGTCATTTCCTGTTCCTTTTCTCAGGGGGTGGTAAATGGGGTCCAAGTTAATGTGTTTGTTAATAGAGTTCCGGCTGGAATGCCATGCTTCTAGGAATTCTCATCCGTGTCTTTGTTTGGTTTGTCCTAGGATGGATTTGTTGTCCCACTCAAAATGGTGTCCTTCCTCATCCGTATGTGAGGGTACTAGGGTGAGAGGGTCATGTCTTTTTATGGCTAGTTGGTGTTCATGTATCCTGGTGGCTAGTTTTCTGCCTGTTTCTCCAATTTAGTGTTTGTTACAGTCCTTGCACGGTATTTTGTAAATGACATTAGTTTTGTTTGTTGTCTGTATAGGTCTTTCAAGTTCATTAGCTGCTGTTTTAGTGTGTTGGTGAGTTTGTGGGCTACCATGATGCCAAGGGGTCTGAGTAGTCTGGCAGTCATTTCTGAGATGAATTTAATGGAGGGAAAGGTGGCTAGGGTTTCTGGACGTGTTTTCTGGAACTCTATCAACAAACACATCGAGTTAGACCCCATCTTCCACCCCCTGAGAAAAGGAGCAGGAAGTGACTTCACCATAGGAAATAACATCACCACAGGAAATGACATCACCAACCCAAACATATAAATAGAAAGCATGAATTTTCAGCAGTGCTTTGCCTGAGGCCCACTGAAGATGTTACCTAATAGGGTGACGAAACATCTGGAAATGAACCTTCCAGCTCAGCGAGCAAACCTACATCCAAAACCTCAACCTGAGCTACAAATCTTCTCAAATTTAGGTAAGGTATGTTAAAGTAGCAGGTAACTGGAAGCTCATTTTTTGCAGGTAGAACATAGATGTTCTGTGAAGTGGTCACCCAGTCTACGCCTCATTTCCCCAACGTAAAGGAGACCGTGTTCTGAGCAGCGAATACAGTAGACTCGATTGTGTGAAGTGCAGGTAAAACGCTGCTTCACCTGGAAGATGTGTTTGGGCCCTTGGATACTGAGGAGGTAAATGAGTAGGTGTTACCCATTTAGCAGTTGCAGAGGAAGATGCTGTGGGGTTCTGAGGGATTGTTGGGAGTGAAGGAAGAGTGGAATAAGGTTTCCCAGAGGTATTGGTCCCTGCGGAAGGCAGACAAAGGAAATATGTGTCAAGTGGTAGCATCTCACTGGAGTTGGCAGATGTGGCGGCTGATGATCTTCTGGTTGTGGTTGCTGGTGGGATGGCAGGTACGGTAAAGGGGAACCCTTTCACTGTTGTGGGAAGGAAGAGAAGGGGTGAGAGTGGAAGTGCGGGAGATGGGTCGGACCCGGTTGAGAGCCCTGTCAACAATGGTACTGAGGAATCTCTGGGCTTTCATTCCAATCATTTTTCTTGTCCACTGACAGTAATTTTGCTTTCACTCCTAGTGTTTGACCAGGTATTTGTTAAAACTCATTCCCATTGTCACAGCACATTCCTCACTGACTGTCTTTGGCTCAGACTCACCTCACATAGATTCCAATTGAAGTTTCATCCCTCTGACTTTGAATCCAATCAGGATCACAAGTATCTCTGTCGTGTTCAATGTTCCACAGACAGCTGCTCTCACCACATCCTGAGATCTGCACTGACTGCCATGCGGCATCACATACGCACTCTTGACCTTTCTGTCCACACACTGTCTCAGGACTGCACTACTCCACAGCTACACTTCATTCTCCACCTTATTCACCGCGCTAACAAGAAACGTTTTATTTTCCTTTCGGGCATTAAGGCTCACAAGATGCAAAAAACCAGGGATACCCATGCTTTCTGGAATTTTCCTTTCCTCCCCTCCCCTCCCCTTCCCTCCTGTCTACATCCCCTTACCCCAACCCCCACCTCCTGTTGGGTATTTACCATCCGTCCCAACTGTCCACTCTCTGATGCTGAATGTTCTGTCCTCAGCGAAGGTTTCAGCTTTATCCCACTGCGTCTCCACCTTAACGAATTCCCGACACGACATGATGTCGAACTCTTCTTCCATCATCTTTGCCTCCATACCCATTTCTTTGGACAACAGTCCTCTCCCCATCCCATGGATCCTTTCGCCCACTTCCAACACTCTTCCTCCACCTGGACCTCTTCCTCTAGCCTTTTACGTGCACTTGACCTGTTCATTGAGAACTGTCGATGTGACACTGGTCACCTCAAATTCTGTCCCCTTCACCCAATCCAACCCAATCCCACTCCCTCCAATCTGACAGCACTCCGTGTGCTTAGGTCCAACCCTGACTTTGTTGCTAAGCCTGCCAACAGGGGTGGCGTTGTTGGAGTCTGGCGTACTGATTTCTATGTTGCAAAGGCTGAGTGCCAGCTCTCAGATACCTCCTCCTATCACCCCCAGACCATGCCTTCACCAAGGAACAACATGCTATTGTATCACGTTCAGTCATTAACCTCACTTCATCACCCCCCCCATCCCTCCCCCACCTGCCTCCAAGCTGATAGTGCCCCAGCCTTGCATAGCCCGCTTCTACCTCCTTGTAAAAATCCACAAACAGGTCTGGTCTGGACAGACCTATTGTTTCAGCCTGCTCCTGTACCATAGAACTCATCTCCTCCAACCTTGACTCAGTCCCTGCCCACATACATCCGCAAATCCTCTGAGGCTTTACTCCAGTTTCCGAATTGCCAGCTTACAGGCTCCGGCTACCTCCTCTTCACCGTGGACATGCAATCCTTTTACACGGCCATTCTCTTCTCCTCCTCCCCCCCCCCCCCCCCCCCCCCCCACCTACCAGGATGGCTTCAGTGCTCTTTCGTGGAACAAAGGCCTGAACCGTCTCCACCTACCACCACTCTCCTCCTCCTCGCTGAGCTCATCCTCACCGTCAATAACATTTTTAACTCTTCTCATTTTCTTCAGGTCAGTGGGGTGGCCATGGTACCTGCATGGACCCCAGTTGTGCCTGTCTCTTTGTCGGGTATGTGGAACATTTCTTGTTCCTGTCCTATACTGGCCTCCATCCATAACTCTTTCTCCGATTATATCAATGATATCATCGATGCTGCTTCTTTCACTCGTCCAGAATTGGAAACGTTTATCATTTTTGTTTCCAATTTCCATCTTACCCTGACTTTCACCTGGTCTATCTCTGACTCCTCCTTCCCTGCCTTGACATCTCTATTTCCATTTCTGGGGATAGACTGGCCACTAATATCTACTATAAACCCATTGAATCCCATAGCTACCTGGACTATACATTTTAGCACCCTGTTTCTGTCACATATGTTCCAATAAAGCAAACTTCAACAAGGGAGCCTTGGAAATATCCACCTTCCTCAAACGAGGATTCGGGCCCTGAATTCAGGGCCAACCCATCTCCTGCACGTCCGCCCTCACCCTTCTCTTCCTTCCTGCAACAGCAATAACTTTCCTTAACTACCATCCCACCAAGCATCCACATCTAGAAGATCATCAGCTGCTATTTCTGCCACTTCCAACGAGATGTCACCACCAGACACACATTCCCCTCCCTCCCTTGTCTGCCTGCCATAGGGTACGTTCCCTCTTCCTATTCGACTCTTCCTTCACTCGCAGCATCCACCCCACCCCCAACCCACAGCATCTTCCCCTGCAATGTGTAAAAACCTGCCCACTACATCTTCCTTCCTCAGTATCCAAGGGCCCAGACACACCTTCCAGGTGAAGCAACACATTGCCTGCACTTCACACAATCTAGTCTACTACATACTGGGATAACGAAGTGTAGACTGGGTGACCACTTTGTGGAACATGTGTGTTCTGTCTGGCAAAAAAGAGCCTGAGTTTCCAGTTTGTTGCCTCTTCAACACAACGTCCTGTTCCCTGGTCAACATCGTGATAGGTACATTCGTCAGGGGCAAATATAGGGTAGAGGAATGGGTCTGGGTGGGTTACTTTTCGGTGGGTCGGTGTGGACTTGTTGGGCCAAAGGGCCTGTTTCCAAACTATAGGGAATCTAATCTAATCTCTGTCTCAGGCTTGCTGCAGTTCTCCAGCGAAGCTTAGTGCAAGCTGGAAGAACAAAATCTCATTTTCCGCTTGAAGACCCTGCAGCCCTCCAGCTTCAATATCAAGTTCAATAAGCTTAGGGCCTGAGAATCCCCCATATCCAGCTCCCTATCCCACACAGCAGGCCTTACCACAGTCTGCATTACACACTGCCCATTATTAGCCACTAACAGTCTCCATTAGCAGCTATTCAACCCCCAGCCAGATTGTTAACGACTCCTTTGTCTGTCCAACTGTTCTTCTCTCTCTCTTTGGGTTCATTCCCTACCTATCATTTACTCCTTACCCCCTTCCCCATCCTATTCTTCTGCATATAAACTGACATATTCATAGCTACTATCGGTTCTGAGGAAGGGTCACCAGACCCAAAAGGTTAACTTTAATTTCTTGTCAGAGATGCTGCCAGACCTCCTGAGCTTTTCCAGTAATCTCTGTTCTTGTTGCTGGCAAATTGAACTTGATCAGTTTAGGATATCTAGTCAGTGCGGACAAGTTGGACTGAAATGTCTGTTTCCATGCTGTATAGCTCTATGTGCAACAGACATTCTACTCCCATCCAGTCAGTCTTTAAAACAGAAAAAACCTACAAGTATCACCGACCCACAAAAATAAAATTTGTTTTCTGTTTTATATTACAATATGTATAATTTCTAAAAAGGTGGCATCTAAAACCAAGTATGTAGTTGAACTTAGGAGTTTTTAACTTCAGCTTGAACTCCACCCTGAAATTAGTTACACATTTTTCTGGGTAATTTGTATCAAAGGTGGAGATATTGATTTATTTCTGAGCTAATCTGAAAAACTGCTTCATTCTCAAGTTGGTTAATGCTAATAGGGGGAAAATAAACCACATCCTAAAATTCCCCTTGTGCAGGTTCAAATTCTCTTCCCTTGTGGCACAATTGCAAAGTGCACATGCTGAAAACACATTTGTTTTACAAGGTGGCCTGGGAGAGCTGCAATCTGTGCGTGAGTGTGCTAATGAGGTTCAGATGTGATGTCCTGAAAATATTTGAGATTGTAATCCACATGACTGCACAAAGAATGTGTGAGCTACTCAACAATAGACAGCTTCACATCAACAAATACCTCATTATTCAGTGTAAAATGTTATCCCTTCCAGGCATCTTAAAGCTGAAGTATTTAATTTGTAGCACAAAGGGATTTACAAAAGAAGAGATTGATGCAAATGTCTAAAAATGGCAAAGCAACACCTCACACTTTGGCTGTGTGTATAATTTAAAATGACATATATTGCTGACAAGGCCATATTTGAGATACTGTAGGTTCATGCACCGTGTGTGGGGAATGGGTATCTTCAGAGGTGACTGACTCCTTGCCAGATCAAGTGCCATTCAGAAGTTTTTGGCAAGCTCCCTGGTGAATTGCAAGCCTCCACACTGATGTGTCCCACTCTTCTAGAAACTGCCAGCCAATCAGAGATGGCAGTTTCTGGGTCATCAAGAGTGTTGTTTGGATAGAGCAAAGGTAAGTGGCTGCGAATGGTGAGTGTTATGGGGTGGATGGGTTTGGGAGTTATTGGAGGCAAAGGCAGTGGGGTGGCCTTCAGTGGCTACTCTGGGTGGGTGACAGGGATCAAAGTTTTTTTTCTCTTTTACAGGGACTCCACCTAAGATTTTCTCGTAGAGTACTTTATAATTTGCGGGGGGAAGGGAGGGGCTTGATTTTTGGGGGCTATTTTATTCTCACTGACTCAATTTATTGGGCGCTGTTAACCCATCTTCTATTTGTTGAGATCTGGGATATTTAGACAAACAGCAGCAATATTAGACTAATTCACTTTTTATAATTATGAACTCCCCTCTGAGCTTACAAGAGAGTCCTCCTCTTTTCAAAGTATTGTATGCAGCAGCCCGAAGCAATAGGAAATTAAGCAGGGTCTCTGGGGGCCAGGCAACACACAGTTTCTGTGGAAGGAAAGCATTTTTCAATTTAAAAAAAAAGATTTTGTTTTCAGCCTGGCATTTAACTATTTAAGGGAGCTGTGCATAAATATTGATTGCACCTCCCTCCATGCTGTTGAAACGTGAGCACACTTTGTGCAGATTGGAGGGCCTGCTGTTGGGCCTGGCCAGAATGGCTGTCAACAAGTCCAGGTACTGGATTAGTGGTGTTGGAAGAGCACAGCAGTTCAGGCAGCATCCAACGAGCAGCAAAATCGACGTTTCGGGCAAAAGCCCTTCATCAGGAATAAAGGCAGTGAGCCTGAAGCGTGGAGAGATAAGCTAGAGGAGGGTGGGGGTGGGGAGAAAGTAGCATAGAGTACAATGGGTGAGTGGGGGAGGAGATGAAGGTCAAGGAGGAGAAGGTGGAGTGGATAGGTGGAAAAGAAGATAGGCAGGTCGGACAAGTCCGGACAAGTAAAGGAGACAGTTACTGAGCTGGAAGTTTGAAACTAGGGTGAGGTGGGGGAAGGGGAAATAAGGAAGCTGTTGAAGTCCACATTGATGCCCTGGGGTTGAAGTGTTCCAAGGCGGAAGATGAGGCATTTTTCCTCCAGGCGTCTGGTGATGAGGGAGCAGCGGTGAAGGAGGCCCAGGACCCCCATGTCCTCGGCAGAGTGGGAGGGGGAGTTGAAATGTTGGGCCACGGGGCGGTTTGATTGATTGGTGCGGGTGTCTCGGAGATGTTCCCTAAAGCGCTCTAGTAGGAGGCGCCCAGTCTCCCCAATGTAGAGGAGACCACATCGGGAGCAACGGATACAATAAATGATATTAGTGGATGTGCCAGTGAAACTTTGATGGATGTGGAAGGCTCCTTTAGGGCCTTGGATAGAGATGAGGGAGGAGGTGTGGGCACAGGTTTTACAGTTCCTGCGGTGGCAGGGGAAAGTGCCAGAATGGGAGGGTGGGTCGTAGGGGGGTGTGGACCTGACCAGGTAGTCACGGAGGGAACGGTCTTTGCGGAAGGCGGAAAGGGGTGGGGAGGGAAATATATCCCTGGTGGTGGGGTCAGTTTGGAGGTGGCGGAAATGTCGGCGGATGATTTGGTTGATGCGAAGGTGTGTAGGGTGGAAGGTGAGCACCAGGGGCGTTCCTGCCACTGCAGGAACTGTAAAACCTGTGCCCACACCTCCTCCCTCACCTCTATCCAAGGCCCTAAAGGAGCCTTCCACATCCATCAAAGTTACACCTGCACATCCACTAATATCATTTATTGTATCCATTGCTCCCGATGTGGTCTCCTCTACATTGGGGAGACTAGGCGCCTCCTACTAGAGCGCTTTAGGGAACATCTCCAAGACATCCGCACCAATCAACCAAACCGCCCCGTGGCCCAACATTTCAACTCCCCCTCCCACTCTGCCGAGGACATGGAGGTCCTGGGCCTCCTTCACCGCCGCTCCCTCACCACCAGACGCCTGGAGGAAGAACGCCTCATCTTCTGCCTCGGAACACTTCAACCCCAGGGCATCAATGTGGACTTCAACAGCTTCCTAATTTCCCCTTCCCCCACCTCATCCTAGTTTCAAACTTCCAGCTCAGTAACTGTCTCCTTTACTTGTCCGGACTTGTTCGACCTGCCTATCTTCTTTTCCACCTATCCACTCCACCCTCTCCTCCTTGACCTATCACCTTCATCTCCTCCCCCACTCACCCATTGTACTCTATGCTTCTTTCTCCCCACCCCCACCCTCCTCTAGCTTATCTCTCCATGCTTCAGGCTCACTGCCTTTATTCCTGATGAAGGGCTTTTGCCCGAAACGTCGATTTTGCTGCTCGTTGGATGCTGCCTGAACTGCTGTGCTCTTCCAGCACCACTAATCCAGTATTTGGTTTCCAGCATCTGCTGTCATTGTTTTTACCTTGTCAACAAGTCCAGGCCACAGGCCCTGGAAATGGTCATACTACCTGATTGTCTGGGCAGGAGTGGGTGCTGCAGATTAGAGTCAAGATTAGTGTGGTGCTGGAAAAGCACAGCAGGTCAGGCAGCATCCAAGGAGCAGGAAAATCGACGTTTCAGGCAAAAGCCCTTCATCAGGAATGAGGCCTGACTGCCTGTCTTCAACCCCATGAACAGGGGGCATGTGAAGCCCACTAGTACAGTACAAGCCTTCCGTGAGAGGTGGGTACCACATAGGCTGGGGTGTAATCATTACCTTCGGTAACGATCTAATAGATAGATAGATAGGTAGATAGACGGACAGACGGGCAGACAGATGGGTGGATAGATAGATAAATAGCAGATAAATTGATAGATGGATAGATAGATAGACTGACAGTCAGACATTCAGAATGGTGGATCGATAGACAGGTAGAGAGATAGATAGATAGATAGAAACATAGAAGGACAGACAGATGGGTAAAAAAAGTGGGCGGCACGGTGGCACAGTGGTTAGCACTGCTGCCTCACAGCGCCAGAGACCCAAGTTCAATTCCCGCCTCAGGCGACTCTGTGTGGAGTTTGCACATTCTCCCCGTGTCTGCGTGGGTTTCCTCCGGGTGCTCCGGTTTCCCCTCTCACTCCAAAGATGTGCAGGTCAGGTGAATTGGCCATGCTAAATTGCCCCTAGTGTTAGGTAAGGGGTAAATGTAGGGGTATGGGTGGGTTGCGCTTCGGCGGGGCGGTGTGGACTTGTTGGGCTGAAGGGCCTGTTTCCACACTGTAAGTAATCTAATCTAATCTAACAATATTGTATATTTTTCTGGCTTTAAAATTTAAGTTATTGGAACAATTAGGTGAAAGGATAATGGAATACAGTGAAATATTTGACAAAGTATCATTTGCAAGTTGCAAGGTAGAAAGTCACTCCAAAGGAATCATGATGTGAAGGTGCAGGTGTTTGACTGGGGTGGACAAAGTTAAAAATCACACAACACCAGGTTATAGTCCAACAGGTTTATTTGGAAGCACGAGCTTTTGGAGCATTGCTCTTTCATCAGTTGTTTCTAATGAAGGAGCAGCGCTCCGAGAGCTAGTGCTTCCAAATAAACCTGTTGGACTATAGTCTCGATTAGAGCGGTGCTGGAAAAGCACAGCAGGTCAGGCAGCCTCCGAGGAGCAGGAAAATTGACATTTTGGGCCAAAGCCCTTCTTCAGGATTTTAGCTCTACTCTATTCTTGACTCGAATCTCCAGCATCTGCAGTACCCACTTTCGCCTGTTGCACTGTAACCTGCTGTTGTGTGATATTTAACTCTAAAGGAGGGAAGCTTTTGGAATGAATAGCTGCAAG
This sequence comes from Chiloscyllium punctatum, assembly GCF_047496795.1. NCBI lineage: Eukaryota > Metazoa > Chordata > Chondrichthyes > Orectolobiformes > Hemiscylliidae > Chiloscyllium > Chiloscyllium punctatum. Next base: position 43,247,299 of record NC_092739.1, read on the forward strand.
GCAATGAATGCATTGTTTCTGAAAGAAGCAGCTTCGGAGCAGAAAGCGGTGTCTCACAGCTGCTGAAGAGAATTAGATGTTTGGTCATTGTTACCTTCAATGTTTCATTCATAGTTTTAGGAATGAATGGTGGTGGCATTTTGTCAAGAGTTGAGGTTTGATGAAATGAGTTCAGAAAGTAAACCTGTTACAAAGGGGCATGCTCAGGTCGGATGTCTGGACCAAAAATATGTAATGTGGAATATAAAACCATCGAGTTGCAGAAGGGAAGCAAACAGTGGAAGTACAAAGCGTATCGGGAACAGCTTACAGAACAAGCACTGTAGAGAAAAAAGAACAATAATGTTAAATTGGCCCAACTAAGTCTTACTGTGGATGACAAGGCCAGTGTTTTCTGCTCCTTTACTGATGAGGGCATTTTAAAAAAAGATTTTTTATTTTGTTGTCATGTACTCAAATGCAAGAGTACAGTGAAAAGTATATAATGTCACCACACATGGCACCACCTTAAATACAGAGCTGAAAATGTGTAGCTGGAAAAGCGCAGCAGGTCAGGCAGCATCCAAGAAGCAGGAGAATCGACGTTTCGGGCATGAGCCCTTCTTCAGGAATAACCTTCTGCATTACTACTGCACCACAACTTCTATACATATCTCTCATGTGCTTATGCGTTGAGTCTGGCACAGAAATGTAGAAGCTTTATCTTGAGGAAGGAAAAGGGAGATTATAACTCGCTTGGGGTCCCAGGCAAAAGAGGAGAAATTGTTTAAGTAGAGAGTTAATTGCAGCAGCTCAGAACCGAAAATTCAGGAAGTGAAATGGTGAGAGTGCTGAAGAGTAACTTTTCCAGATGCACAGGTGGATTAACCATCACCAGGGAGATGTGGACGTTATCTGTGACAGTATTATCAATAGCTGAGATCTCAGAAGAAGTGGGGCAATGGATTTGGTATGTAATTAGGAAGATTGCCAAGAGAGAAAAGCTAAAGGAGGTCAATTAAGGCAGGATGAAGACATTGGGGAAGAATGATCGTTAAATGTAAGGTTTGGACTGTGTTCCAAACTCTGTTCACAGGCCTTTCTCTCCCTAACAACTGCCTGAAGCTAAACCAGGCAGTTTGCAATCTTGATGTAATTTAAACCAGAAGGTGAGCTTCTCTCTACATTTCTGGTGTATCACCATGTCTATCTGCTTTTATACTAATGACATCGTCAGACTCCACCTTTGCTTCATCATACAGAAGCGATTCTGCAACTGGAGTGATTTGGACCCAGCACATAGAGTCATAGAGATGTACAGCATAGAAACAGACCCTTCGGTCCAACCTGTCTCTGCCGACCAGATATCCCAAACCAATCTAGTCCCACCTGCCAGCACCCGGCCCATATCCCTCCAAACCCTTCCTATTCATATACCCATCCAAATGCCTCTTAAATGTTGCAATTGTACCAGCCTCCACCACATCCTCCGGCAGCTCATTCCATACACGTACCACCCTCTGCGTGAAAAAGTTGCCCCTTAGGTCTCTTTTATATCTTTCCCCTCTCACCCTAAACATATGCCCTCTAGTTCTGGACTCCCCGACACCAGGGAAAAGACTTTGTCTATTTATCCTATCCATGCCCCTCATAATTTTGTAAACCTCTATAAGGTCACCCCTCAGCCTCCGACGGTCCAGGGAAAACAGCCCCAGCCTATTCAGCCTGTCCCCATAGCTCAAATCCTCCAACCCTGGCAACATCCTTGTAAATCTTTTCTGAACCCTTTCAAGTTTCACAACATCTTTCCGATAGGAAGGAGACCAGAATTGCATGCAATATTCCAACAGTGGCCTAACCAATGTCCTGTACAGCCACAACATGACCTCCCAACTCCTGTACTCAATATTCTGACCAATAAAGGAAAGCATGCCAAATGCCTTTTTCACTATCCTATCTACCTGCAACTCCACTTTCAAGGAGCTGTGAACCTGCACTCCAAGGTCTCTTCGTTCAGCAACACTCCCAAGGACCTTACCATTAAGTGTATAATTCATGCTCAGATTTGCTTTCCCAAAATGCAGCACCTCACATTTATCTGAATTAAAATTCACCGTGTGGCGGCACGGTGGCACAGTGGTTAGCACTGCTGCCTCACAGCGCCAGGGACCCGGGTTCAATTCCCGACTCAGGCAACTGACTGTGTGGAGTTTGCACGTTCTCCCCGTGTCTGCGTGGGTTTCCCCCGGGTGCTCCAGTTTCCTCCCACAGTCCAAAGATGTGCAGGTCAGGTGAATTGGCCATGCTAAATTGCCCGTAGTGTTAGGTAAAGAGGTAAATGTAGGGGAATGGGTGGGTTGCGCTTTGGCAGGTCGGTGTGGACTTGTTGGGCCGAAGGGCCTGTTTCCACACTGTAAGTAATCTAATCTAAACTCCATCTGCCATTTCTCAGCCCATTGGTCCATCTGGTCCAGATCCTGTTGTAATCTGAGGTAACCCTCTTCACTGTCCACTTCACCTCCAATTTTGGTGTCATCTGCAAACTAACTAACTGTACCTCTTGTGCTCGCATCCAAATCGTTTATGAAAATGACAAAAAGTAGAGGACCCAGAACCGATCCTTGTGGCACTCCACTGGTCACAGGCCTCCAGTCTGAAAAGCAACTCTCCACTACCACCCTCTGTCTTCTATGTTTTAGCCAGTTCTGTATCCAAATGGCTAGTTCTCCCTGTATTCCATGCGATCTAACCTTGCTAATCAGTCTCCCATGGGGAATCTTGTCGAACGCCTTACTGAAGTCCATATAGATCACATCTACTGCTCTGCCCTCATCAATCTTTTTGTTACTTCTTCAAAAACTCAATCAAGTTTGTGAGACATGATTTCCCATGCACAAAGCCATGTTGACTATCCCTAATCAGTCCTTTCCTTTCCAAATTACATGTACATCCTGTCCCTCAGGATTCCCTCCAACAACTTGCCCAACACTGAGGTCAGGCTCACCGGTCTATAGTTCCCTGGCTTGTCTTTACCGCCCTTCTTAAACAGTGGCACCACGTTTGTCAACCTCCAGTCTTCCGGCACCTCACCTGTGACTATCGATGATACAAATATCTCAGCAAGAGGCCCAGCAATCACTTCTCTTGCTTCCCACAGAGTTCTCTAGTACACCTGATCAGGTCCTGGGGAATTATCCACTTTTAACCGTTTCAAGACATCCAGCACTTATTCCTCTGTAATCTGGACATTTTGCAAGATGTCAGCATCTATTTCCCTACAGTCTATATCTTCCATATCCTTTTCCACAGTAAATACTGATGCAAAATATTCACTTAGTATCTCCCCCATTTTCTGTGGCTCCACACAAAGGCCACCTTGCCGATCTTTGAGGGGCCCTATTCTCTCCCTAGTTACCCTTTTGTCCTTAATATATTTGTAAAAACCCTTTGGATTCTCCTTAATTCTATTTGCCAAAGCTATCTCATGTCCCCTTTTTGCCCTCCTGATTTCCCTCTTAAGTATACTCCTACTTCCCTTATACTCTTCTAAGGATTCACTCGATCTATCCTGTCTATACCTGACATATGCTTCCTTCTTTTTCTTAAACAAGCCCTCAATTTCTTTAGTCATCCAGCATTCTATATACCTACCAGCCTTCTCTTTCACCCTGACAGGAATCTACTTTCTCTGGATTCTTGCTATTTCAATTCTGAAGGTTTCCCATTTTCCAGCCGTCCCTTTACATGCGAACTTCTGCCTCCAATCAGCTTTTGAAAGTTCTTGCTGAATAAAATCAATTTTGGCCTTTCTCCAATTTAGATCCTCAACTTTCAGATCTGGTCTATCCTTTTCCATCACTATTTTAAAACGAATAGAATTATGGTCACAGGCCCCAAAGTGCTCCCCCACTGACACCTGTCACCTGCCCTGCCTTAATTCCCAAGAGTAGGTCAGGTTTTGCACCTTCTCCAGTAGGTACATCCACATACTGAATCAGAAAATTGTCTTGTATGCTCTTAAGAAATTCCTTTCCATCTAAACCTTTAACACTATGGTAGTCCCAGTCGATGTTTGGAAAGTTAAAATCCCCTACCATAACTACCCTTTTTTTCTTACAGATAGCTGAGATCTCCTTACAAGTTTGTTTCTCAATTTCCCTCTGACTATTAGGGGTTCTCTAATACAATCCCAATAAGATGATCATCCCTTTCTTATTTCTCAATTCCACCCAAATAACTTCCCTGGTTGTATTTCCGGGAATATCCTCCCTCAGCACAGCCGTAATGCTATCCGTTATCAAAAATGGCACTCCCCCTCCTCTCTTGCCTCCCTTTCTATCCTTCCTGTAGCATTTGTATCCTGGAACATTAAGCTGCCAGTCCTGCCCATCCCTGAGCCATGTTTCTGTAATTGCTATGATATCCCAGTCCCATGTTCCTAACCATGCCCTGAGTTCATCTGCCTTCCCTGTTAGGCCCCTTGCATTTAAATAAATGCAGTTTAATTTATTAGTCCTATCTTGTGATGGAAGCTGTGGCTTGAGACACCAAGTAGAAGGTGTAAAAAGCTGTAAAACTAATAGCTAGGATGCATCATCAGTGAGGTCCGATCATGAGGAACTAGAACCTGAGAGAAGACAGTTCTGGTGAGTCCCCCCAGGACCCGTTAAGAAGTGAAAAGAGTGATGGAAAAGACCTGGGCTCTTCTCACAGTCCAGAACTACGTGCAGAGCATCAAACAAGCTGCAGACTGGATCAGTCGGGTTGTTGTTTCACTCGATACTGACCTGCTGCTCGAACCTCTCAGATGTTTAGCAAAGTTCCAGTTGGTGCATTAACATGTGCAAAAGGTAGAAATGCCGGTGCCATTCTGACTAGGCAGTAGGTCAAAGAAAAGAACTACCAAATGTTAAGAAATGATGAAGGCCATTGATTCTTCTTTAGTTTGTACCCAACCCTATAATAGACTAGGCAAAGTTCACCTGGCAGAACCAAGGAAGATTATTGATTCTAGTTTTAAGTGACCTGCACCACCTCACAGACAATTATCAATATGGGACATCGAGAGATGAACACATAAGAGCCCAGTTATAATGCAGATTCTGGATTAAACTTTATTCGCATTCTTGCAATCTAGTGAGAACTTTATCGTGGCCAAAGTAGTGTAGATCGTCTGACAGGCTGCAAGCAAACTGGACGTTTTATCTGATGGGGCAGGGAAGTTTCCTGGGGCCAGGCTTCTGATTGCGAGCTAATCTGGGAATAAGGGAACAGAATCAGTGTGAAGAAACAGCACGTCCTGCCATTGCTTCGGATCTGTACTGAGGCAGAAAAACGCTGGATCAGTGTCCGGCCTGCCCGAACGTTGTTGCTGAGTGCTATGAATGCCGTGGGAGAGGCCATTGCAAAATGATCTGCTGCTACAGCAGAAACTGTCCATCTGCAAAACAAAAGCTGGACCCACCTGCAACTGTCTGAGACGTAGATGATACTGAAGAATGATATATGTTCTTCTGAGGGGATGTCATAGATCACAACATGATTTCTGGTGTGCTAATATTATGGCTGGTGGCAGGAATATTAATTTTAAACTGGACCCAGGTACAGGAGTATTCAATCTTTCTGATACCACAATGTAGCTGAAGCCTGAACCCCTCCAAATGGCCATCATTCAACTTCACTTTACGGAGGATATTCTGCTTGGTCCCAGGCCATATATAACTCCGTACATGTAATTCCTAATCAATGCTGTGTTTTATTAAGCAGGGAAGCTTGTGTGGTTGAATCACTTTTATTTGCCAACTGCAAAAGTAATTCAGTTTGACTCAGTACACTCTCAACCTGTCTTCCATAAATCCATCTCGAAGACCACAGGAAGATGTTGGAGATCTTTCTTTTCCCTTGGAGGAAAAGCAAAATGAAGCAGAAGAGGTGCCCCAACGATGAAGATCATCAGCTACAAGATGGCCTGTCAAACCTTCACTTATTCTTTAAGGAAAGTGTGGAAGATGTTGGTGGTTTTCTTGGGTGAAGAGGTTCTCAATCTAGCTTTGCTCCCCGAAGATGACATAGATAATGTTCATGATAGCCCCAATGTCTTTATTGAATGGAATCTGCATATTATTGCACTTTCCAGGAAACGTATTCAAGAAAAAAGATGTTCTGAAGAAAGAAACTCAGGGGCACTCTAGCTTGGCAAATACGTGAGGAATCAGACTACATGTGCCACATGTAATTAATATTTCTGTACCTGGAAAAACTAGGAGAGGTAGGTTTAATATGAAAGGAGGTAAGTTTAAAAAAGATGTGAAAGGCAAGTTTTTTTTGACAGAGTGGTAAGTGCCTGGAATGCGCTGCTAGAGAAGGTGGTGGAAGCAGATGCAATAGCAATGTTTCAGAAGCATCTTGACAGATACATAAATGGGCAGAGAACAGAGGGATATGGATTATGTACAGGTAAAAGGATTTTAGTTTAGGAAGGCATCATGGGTCAGTGCAGTCTTGATAAACCGAATGGCCTGTTCCTGTGGAAGTGGAACCTGAGAGGAGGAGGTTCTGCTGAGTCCCCCGGGGGAGCATCAGCCATGGCGGCCGTGTGCAATCAGCTGCGTGGCCGTTGAGAAGTGAAAAAAGCAACAGAAAAGACCTGGGCTCTTCTCACAGCCCAGAACTACGTGAAGAGCCTCAAAAAAAAAAGCTGCAGGCTGGATCAGTCGAGTTTTTGTTTCCCTTGATACTGTTCTTTGTTTCATACGTAAAAACAGGAGAAATGTAAGAGTTTCTGTATTTAACTGATGTAAATGCTGGAGAACAAGTAACTGAAACAACACAGTAGGGATTTTACAACCCACGTATTGTAAAGATTTGAAAACTGTGCAAAGTGTAGAATTGCAGAGTGACACATCTACTGTTTGAGCTCCAGAACACCCACTGCAACTAAAAATAGGAAGACTCATCAAAGAAAGGGTCTTGTTCAAACTGCTGCTTCATGACTCAGCTCAACAAATCAAAGACGTTTTCTAATTCACACATTCTGAACTAAACTGCATGGATTTTTGAGGTAAAAACAATGACTGCAGATGCTGGCAACCAGATTCTGGATTAGTGGTTGGATGCTGCCTGAACTGCATGGATTTTTGGGCAACCACCGTTTATGCAGCGAGAGGTTGAGGAAGAAAAGGCTTTCTGCAGAAAATCAGTACTGTGCTTCACAACAAGATTGTTAAGACAGACACAGAGGAACTTGGCCCCATCAAAGATGGTAGTCTTATAGGGGGTTGAAAATGAAGAAACTCTTAGGAGCACAGTGACTGTAAGATAATAGTGTTTACCTTGTAGTTTGAGAGGGAGAAGCTGGAATCCGATGGAATGATATTACAATCGAGTTAAGGTAGTTACAAAGACATGAGGGAGGAGCTGGCCAGCGTTGATTAGAAAGGGAGCCTATCAGGGAAGACAGTGGGAGCTGCAATGACAGGAGTGTCTGGCAGTTTTTTGGGAAGCAGTGCATAAATTCATCCCAATGAAGAAGAAGAAAAAACATACTCTGAGAGGACGAGGTAGCCATGGCGACCAAAGGGTAGCATAAAAACAATGTGGTTGATGATTAGCAGGAAGCCAGAGGATTGGGAAGCCTTTAAAAACTAGCAAAAGAGCGAGGGTGCAGGGTGGGGTGTGGGGAGGGGAAGATGAAACATTTAGGTAAGCTAATAATATCAAAGAAGATTACGCAAGTTTTGGCAGATATATAAAAGGAAGAGTGAACATTGGACACTGGAAAATGAGGTTGGAGAAGTAGTAATGGGGAGCAAAGAAATGTTGGAGGAACTCAGTAATTACTTTGCATCGGTTTTCATGGTTGAAAATACCGTTAGTATACAGGAACTTCAAGAGAGTCAGAGTCAGGCATGAGTGTAGTGACAACTGGTAAGGAGAAGGTGCTAGGGAAGCTAAAAGGTCTGAAGGTGGATAAATCAATGGACCTAGAGTACTAAAGGAGATAGTGGAGGTATTGGTGATGATCTTCAAGGAATCACTGGAATCAAGGAGGGTCCCAGAGGACTGACAAATGGCTAAGGTAACACCTTTGTTTAAGAACGGAGGAAGGTAGAAGATGGGAAACTATAGGCTGGTTTGTCTGATCTTAGTCATTGGTAAGATTTTAAAATCCATTATTAAGGATGAATTATGGAGTACATGGAAGTCTATGGTAAAATATGGCTGAGTCGGCATGTCTTCGTCAGGTGGTTGTCATGCCTGACAAATCTGTTGGAATTCTTTGATGAAATCAGAGCAAGTTAAAACGTGATCTATTTGGATTTCCAGAAGGACTTTATCAAGGTGCTGCACAGGAGCTAAATAAGCAGAGAGCCAGTGGTGTTTGGGGCGAGGTACTTGCATAGGTCGAGGATTGGCTGACTGGCAGAAGGCAGAGGATGGGGATAAAAGCATTTTTTTTTTCAGAATGGCAGTCGGTGACTAACAGAGTTCTGCTAGGGTCAGTATATGGACCACAAATGTGAACAGAAATCAAAGTTAACCTTTCGAGTTCAGTGAACCTTCCTCAGCTCTGAGGAAGAGTCACCGGACCTGAAATGTTAACATTGATTACTCTTCACAGCAGCTGCCAGACCTGCTGCGTTTCTCCATTTTTCTTTTTGATTTACGATATTTGCAGTTCCTTCGGTTTTTATTTAGGGGCCATAGCTATCCACGTTATACATTAACTCTCTGAATGAAGGAACGAGGGCATTGTTGCTAGGTTTGTAAATGCCACAAAGATAAATGGAGGAACAAATAGCATTGAGGAAGCAGGGAGGCTGCAGAAGAACTTGGACGTAGTAGGAGAGTGGGCAACAAAGTAGCAGATGGAATGCAATGTGGGAAAGTGCCAGTGGTAGTAAGAATAGAGGCATAGATTACTTTCTAAATTGGGAAGGACTTTGGAAATCTGAAGCACAAAGGGACTTAGTTTTAATTCAGGGTTCTCTTCAGATTAATATGCAGATTCAGCTAGCAGTTAGGAAAGCAAATGTATTGTCCGCGTTCATTTCCAGAAGGCTGGGATACAAGAACAGGGATGTACTGTTGAGGCTGTGTAAGGCTTTGGTCAGACTCTGTGTGGAATATTGCGAGTAGTTTTATGCTCCATGCCTGACGATGGATGTGCAGGTGTCAGAGGAGTCCACAGAAGGTTGACAAGAATAATCCTGGAAGCGAAGGTGTTGTCAAATGAGGACTGGTTAGAATTAGAATCCCTACAGTGTGGAAACAGGCCTTTCGGCCTAATAAGTCCAGACCGACCCTCCGAAGAATGACCCATCCAGACCCATTCCCCTACATTTACCTCTGACTAATGCACCTAACCTACACATCCCTGAACACAGTGGGCAATTTAGCATAGCTAATTCGCCTAACCTGCACATCTTTGGACTGTGGGAGGAAACCGGAGCACCCAGAGGAAACCCACGCAGACACAGGGAGAATGTGCAAACTCCACACACACAGTCGCCTGAGGCTGGAATTGAACCTGGGTCCCTGGCTCTGAGAGGCAGCTGTGCTCACCACTGAGCCATGTGCTGTCAGTTGACGCTTTTGGATCTGTGTTCATTAGAGTTGAGAAAGATAAGGGGGGATCTGATTGAAACTTAAAAGAATACTGAGAGGCCTGGCCTATGGAGAAGGTGTTTCCATTAGTAAAAGAGACTAGGACTCGAGGGCAAAACCTCCAGGTGAAAGGACCAACCCTTTGGAACTGGGACCAAGAAGAACTACTTCAGCCAGAGGGTGGTAAATCTGTGGAACTCATTGCTGCAGAAGGCTGTGGAGATAAAGTCACTGGGTGAACTTAAGACAGAAGTCGATAGATTCTTGATTAGAAAGGGAATTGAAGTTTCAGGGCGAAGGCAGAAAAATGGGGTTGGGAAACATATCAATCATTATTGAATCATGGAGCAGACTCTCTGAGCAAAATGGTCAAATTCTGCTCTTATATCCTATGGTCATATAGTCTAGTCACGGTGCCATCAAGCAATAGAGCGATATTCGCACATTCGGAATGGTGCAACTAAAGAAAGGAACATACTTCACTGGAGGTGTAAATGTAATTCTGCAGAAATGCAATACATACTATACACTAAAGAGAATAAAAGAGCACTAGTGAAAGTACCAAAACTGGATGCCTTCCTATCACTGGGGCACCTACAGTGGACAAAATGCCTGATACTAATGTTGAACTTTGAAAAAAGTCTGTGGATCAGAATGCTGTGAAGGAGCTGTCTTTGTGTTTCAATCCTGAGGTATGTGTCCAAGAGATTCCAAGTTCACAGGATCTTCAAATTTATTCAAATGTTTGGATGGGTATATTAATAGGAAGGGTTTGGAGGGATATGTGCCGGGTGCTGGCAGGTGGGACTCGATTGCGTTGGGATATCTAGTCGGTGTTGATGGGTTGATCGAAGGGTCTGTTTCCATGCTGTACATCCCTGACTCTATGACTCTATTAGTCTGTGGAGAGGTGCAGCCTCATGTTGGAAACTATAGAAATAATGCCAGAAATTCTTAATGCAGGAATCAATTGTTTATTATAATACCTTCATTTTCAGAATAGTCTTTGAAGTTTTTTTGTGTCTACCCAGTTAGTTCCTCAATGAAGTGTTGAATAATTATTTAATTGTCGCATTGAGGAGGGATGATACAGTTGCAAAGTTTTTAATGAGCGGTCAAAGTGCTTCAATTTTTTTCAACCTTTGTTTTAACACCTCCTATGTAAAAGGATATGACGGAAAAGCAGAAGAAAAAAAATGAAAATTTTGCATGGTTTCATGTTTTGTGATGGATTTTTGATGTTTTAGGTCCTGAGGATTTGTCCTTTGAATCAGTCCTACTTTGATCACTTTTCAAGTCACCATCAGTGTCACGGATAGTACAGGCTTATTATTGACATTCCCAAGTGCACCAATGGGTATGCATTCATCGGAGACAGATAATGGAGAGCATTTATCCCTACCTTCCTCAAAAAAAAAGCTGTGAATATTAGTGAAGATTGATGCCTTTGGTGGGGGATACTTGGATTTGGGGAGGTTTTGTAGGGTGACGGGTGTGGCAGAGGGGAGGAGAGAGGAGAGTGTACAAGAAGTGAGAGAAGGAAACCTAGATTACAAAAGGAAAACACTGGAAATATTCAGGTCAGGCAGTATTTGTAGACAGAGAAATGGAGCAAAGTGTAATTATACAGTCCACAGGAAGATGAGTAGAAAGATGGACAGGAGATGGTGTGAATTCAAAATTCAGTATCTAAAGTAAGAAAGCAGGAAAAATTCTTGCAATTTAGTTCCCTCACCTTAAAAGGCAGGTTGCCATTCCTGACTGCAAGTGTCAGGAAGCTCATCTGTCTCTCAGTAAAAATAGAATGAAGTGTTTACTTGCTGTTAAGTTAGACTAGATCAAGAAATCCAGGCTTTCACGTGGACCTGGTGAGCTTGACTTCTTCCAAAACTTCAAAGCAACTATTAGCCACTTTGTCTTTGATAGCACGGCAGTGTCGATCAAAGTTAATGATTGAGTTGTGGCGTTTGGTCGCCAAAAAGCATGAAAGTTGAACAGGGAGAAAGCTGGCTATGGGTGTGGGGCAGGGCAGAGCAAAAGCAGCACAGTTTTGGTGGGGAGTGGGGGAGGTGTCAGTGGTGAAAGGAAGAACAATAGCTGACATGGCGTGGGACATTAGGCAAGGGTAGAGGAATAGCCTGTTCTGTTCTGACCAAGTTTGTTAGGGGTGATAGCTGGGCACGTTGTGCAACACAGAGCTGGGTGGCCAGGGTGTAGTTGTTGTTCTGGGATGTCTCTAATATCTTTGAATCCATCTGTTGATATTACACAGCAGAGCGACAATCGTGGGGTAGGGAGCTGGCAGTGGGATTTCAAAATGAGCATAAATGCAATCTGTCTAAATGGGTGGGGGAAGGATTTGGTCACAATGGACAACAGGAATCACAAGGCAGTTTGGGTGAAGGATAATGGGAAAATGTTGGTGGGAGACAAGTAGAGATGGAATGTATTAGACCTCACAATAAATTTGAATCGTACCGTAATCTCCCAAGGGAGTCAGAGGTGCTCACGAAACTGCAACACCAAAGGTGGGAGAGATTTTCTTTTGTATGGGCTGAGTTGATATTCAAATGTTTGACCCACTGAAGAGACATCCTAATGTTTATGATCCCAGTTACTGGAGAAGGACGCTTGACTAGGTTCCACTCTCAATGGACCTTCATCGCTTCACATCTCCAAGCATCTTATTCCAACCAGGTCCCATGAAGTCATGGAGCCACAATTCACCAGAAGCTGATTGGCATTTTATGATTTCTGAGGTATGGGCACTATCAAGAAGGAAAGATGCAATTCTTTAACAGGCCTCAGTGGCAAAGGGCAACAGTCTCCTGGACTGGGACCTCGACTTTCCTGTTTAGCAGCTCCAGACTGGAGAGAGAGTGGAGCAGATGGACTTATTCATGGCTGCTTCGGTGATACAATGACAAGATTATAATGGTTGTGCTGCAGCTTCACTGAAGGGAAACTGAGTGTTGTCTCTGGGAAGGTCCACAGCCATTCTTTAAGATACCCCTGACATGATACAATGTCTTCATGCCTTTGGATGTTGGATCACAAGGCTGTCGTCTGGGGTGTCCTGACCGAACCTCACTGCAGTGGACATGATGCGTAAGGAGGAGACAGGTGAGGTAAAGGATTTAGCGGGAGAATTGTGGAGCAGGTTTGGAGGATCCACCATCAAGATGTGTGGGTTTCCTCCAGGTGCTCCAATTTCCTCCCACAATCCAAAGATGTGCAGGTCAAGTGAATTGGCCGTGCTAAATTGCCCATAGTGTTCGGTGCATTAGTCAGGGGTAAATGTAGGGGAATGGGTCAGGGTGGGTTGCTCTTTGGAGGGCTGTGTGGATTTGTTGGGCCAAAGAGCCAATCTAAACAACCTGCCCTCCTCCTAGCCATTGTGCTGCTGAGGAGAGGCCAGCACAAAAGGATACAGGAACAGAAACAGTGAGATAAGCTGCAGACCATTGCTCGTTGTCCCGGAGAAGGTGGTGGTGAGCTGCCTTCTTAAACTGCTGCTGTTTTTGGGGCATTGGGACACCCGTAGTACTAACAGACAGAGACTGTCCTGTGAAAGCCTTATCGTGGACAGATTACAAGCTGGGTGAGCTGCAGGCAACTATTTCTTCTGTGAAACCTGCTTGATCGGAGTCCGCTGCTTCCTCTTTGGGGCATTGATCATTGGGTAACACAAATTTCATTTCCCTGTCCTTCATGAGGTGAAGTGTCTTTTCCTAAAAGTGGCACCTGGACCTGTGGTCACGGCAAAGGCAATAACGTAATTCTGCATAAGGTTTGTCATACATGAGCAATGAGCTAATTGTAACTTAATTGTACAAGTGCAAGGGACCAGCCTGTCAACTTGAGAATTCCTCAGTGTTTCACGAGAACTGGTCTAAGTGAGGAATGAAACCGGTTTCAATCAAGTTTAGAGGCAGGGATGGAAGGTAAGGGAGAGAAGAAATAATCAAAGGGATGATCCATGATAGGAGCCATGTCAGAAAAGCATAAATGATACAAGAAAATGGTTTAAAGAACATATTGGAAATCTCTTTAACTGACCTGCTTAATTAGTTAGTCACATGAAATTTCGCTTTAGTTTCATCTGATAAGTTAGAAGTCTCCAAAACATTGGCTAAGAAAGTGAACTCTGCCTGAATGGGCTTAAATCAACAATAAAAGAATTGCAGTTCCAGCACTGTGTCAGACTTTCTTATCACTGCAGAATGGATTGAACTTTGTTCAAATCTATGTAATCCTATTTTGAGAATTGTTATTTATAAACTGGTTTGAATTTGAGTACACTGTTTGAATATCACAACTTGCTCTTCTATCATAGAATTGTAGTCGAAGAGTAAAATGCTGGAAAAGCAAGCAGGTCAGGCAGCATTCGAGGAGAAGAAGAGTCAATGTTTTGGGCATAAACCCTTCATCAGGAATGTGCCCAGATTGTGCTTTTCCAGCGCCACATTTTTCAACTCTGACTCTCCAGTGTCTGCAGTCCTCACTTTCTTCTGACATAGAATTGTCTCAATCCATAGAGTGACAATGTAATGGCTTCTCATGATTCATTACAATGCTTTATCCACATAGGAAGTTGAGAAAGGTCCATTTCAGATCATCTAATATTGAAGAAAATTAATAGTTTTAATATCCCTTCTTTTTGAGAGTTTATTACTTGAATTTCACTGAAGTGTTTTATTCTAGGATCCCAGAGATTACACATTTTGTTGAAAATGCAACTTAAATTCTATGTGTTTTATTCTGCACATCACAGGGTTAGGATAGGCAGTTAGGTCTGGGTGGTGTGCTCTTCAGAGGGTTGGTGTGAACTCAATGGGCTGAATGGCCTACTTGCACACTTGGAATTCTGTGATTCAGAAGATAAAATAAATAAAGAGGTTCCTTGCTCTGAGATGATTGGTGTAACATGAAAATCAGTCTCTGAATTCATAGGCAAATGAACATAGGAAATCTCAGCAGGAGTATGCTATTCAGCTTTTCACGCCAGTTTCACCATTCACATACGATCATAAATAGAGTAGTAGTAAGATGTAAGTTCTGACTTAAGGGTATTTACTCTCCAACTGAAATGTGTCTTCACATCAGTGCCTTCTGTATCTTAGATTTGCAAAGTACAATTAGCTACCCAGAGAGGCCACCACAGATACCTCCACTCCCTTATCTGCCCTCTTCCTGTATTGCCTTCTGAAGGTATATATTCTGGCATAATTCCATTCTCTGTAAATGCCAAGTGCTCAGGTTTGGGGTAATTGCTGACGACCGCCAGGCAGAAACTTGCACAAGATCACTTTCCTTTTCCTTCCCCCATGAAAGTGTGTCTCATGCCGGGCTGAAGCTGTACAAGTGCCCTCACGACCATTCCTCATAGCTGGGTCCAGACAGTGGGCAGGCAGTCAGTGTTAGACCATGACGGGTGTTCGATTTGGGAATGGCAGCAGAGAATAATCCTGTCTGCATCACTGTGTAAGCACATTTCATTTGGCAGAATGTGTCTTGGCTGATTTGTGTTCTCTCTGTTACTCAGTTCAACTCAGTTAAATCTATACAGATGAAGGGGTCCTAGCTGAACTATATGGATCAGTACCATGCCACGCAATGTCGTTATCCACTGAGCCATCAGACGTGGTTTAATTAACAGTAACACATTTTCCAAAAGAGAAACAGACTTGCTGAATTAGGTCAAGTGAGTAAATCCTTGGTTTTCCTGCTGTTTAAGGCAGCTGAATGGTTCTTATCCACTCAACACTAACTTTTCATCAGGTGTTACATTTCTTGCTGTGTAAGAAAATATTTCATCACTTCTTATCACAAGGTTGTACAGGTTTGCTTCCATGTGACCTGGCCTGAGCTTCAGTAAAGTATGAAATGCGAAATCTGAATAATGCAAAACTAACTTATCAGTCGAATG
Source organism: Chiloscyllium punctatum (assembly GCF_047496795.1). NCBI lineage: Eukaryota > Metazoa > Chordata > Chondrichthyes > Orectolobiformes > Hemiscylliidae > Chiloscyllium > Chiloscyllium punctatum. Next base: position 43,262,813 of record NC_092739.1, read on the forward strand.
GATTGAAAGGAAGAAATGTCTGGAGTTTTGTGATATGATGTCCTGTTTTTCTTTGAAATCATGCTTTGTAAACGGGGTGTAGTCCTAATTTAGAAAGCCACTTATCTGACTGGCTCGGGTCCATACAAAGTTAATGGATAAGATACTGTACATGCCTCTGGTCCCATGAGACCTTGTTTCCCACAGTGAAATACTAAACTTTATCTCCAGTTGAAATTGCCACCCAATTTGAAACCAAGGGCATCGAAGTAATTTTAACAAATTGCAGTTCACCAATAGATGTAGTAGCAAAAAAATGCATTATTGTTTTAAAATCGCATATGAATGTCCATTTTCAAACATTACCTTTTAAGCCGTATTTAGTAAAGACAGAATAATAGCTATCAAAATTTCCTTGAATCTCCTGGATCTTTTTAGCGGTTGGTAAGGCTGTTCCTGTACTATGCTCTGTGGTGAGGCTGGTCAGGCTACAGGGCTTGGGGAATAAAGAAACTGCACAAATCTGTAGGTTTTGACATGGTTAAATAGTGAATGAGGCAAACAGCAGGAGGAACACTTTACTAATAAGACACCATTTTTGTTAAATTAGCTATGGAAAAGTATAATATATATAGCCAACCATTGAGTCATTGTATTTTGTCAAATCCACGGTTCAAAGGAGCTTTGGCCAATAGCTTTTCAAATAAAAAACTTGAGAAGGCAAAACCGACTTTCTGTAGTTATGCTGAAGGGAAACAGATTCTGTATTTAACTGAAACCATCTTTCGACAGAAACACAAATGGAGTCTAATTTTCATTTGAGTTGAAAGGCTTATTTCAGTGGCCATCTGACTGCTCTGTTTATCCCCAGTGTGGCGGTCAAATTAATATAAATTATGGTGTCCCTGATAAGCATCAAATACTCTTTTTTTTCATCTTTGTGTTGGCTATGTACAAAAATAGATAATTCTCAGTGTGGCACGAAGTGTGATATCCATCATTGAAAGAGAACTTAAAACAGTCAAATTGCCAGATGTTTCAACTGCTATGAGCCTCATTTTGCTTTCCTTTTAATTTCTTAAGCATGTTGTGCAAATGTCGCTTGACTTCTCTTCGGCCATTCTCAAACAATGAGGACATTCTCTTCCCTAAACTTGAATTTGGAACCTATATATCAGTAACTGTGAATCTTTTCCTCTGCTTTCTGGATCTCCAAATCACGAGATGTGTTATGCGTATGGTATGTTTGTGGGTGGTGATTTATAAATCGATACTTTGGCTACAGTGTGCATTTTGTAAAGGCATACAGCTAAGCTACTGCACAATCTATGTTTTAAATCCGACTGCATGATTTAGTTTAATATAAACAAGTTCCTTTGATTTGAGACTAAAGATGGAGACTGCCCAGATAACCAGAAATGATGACTCACTACTTTTTAACCTCATTTGGAAATAAAAACTGGAATCATTCTGCACCTCTGATTGGCTCAGGACTCTTGTAATTTTATTAACAACTAGATACAGAGACTGTTTGAAAGCAATGGCTGTGAATTTCCTTTTGCACTTTGGCTAAGGCTGCCTCCGAAAGGAAATTGAATTACTTTTTTCTGTTGTTGGCTTTACCAACTGAAATCCAAGTTGTACAGTAAGCGGTGACTTGTTAGTCTTGAACTATGCTGTGTTTCCATTGTTTGCTTTACAAGTTGTCACACTGTATAAATCGACTCCGGATTTAATGGGTACAGTGAAAAGATGGGAAGTGGTGTTCCACAAGAATTAGTGTTGGAATCACTATTCACCTTGAATGTGAAGAGTTTGGATTTGTGACTTGGATGTAAATTGTCCATTTCTCCAGACAACACCTAATTTGCCAATATCGTCAAAATACAAGAATACATTAAGAAACTTGCAAAATGGGCATAAAAGTGACATCTTGGTCCAAATGGGGTTGATGTGCAGAGTGATCTGGTGGTACATGTACACAAATCAGAAAGCAAAATGGCTCAGATTTACCAGGCACGCAAAAGAACATATAATGCACTCAGATTCTTTGGGGCTAGAAATGAAAAGCAGAAAAGTTGTACTAAACCTTGAATACTGATTAGACAATAATTAGAAACTATTGAAAATTTACTTCTCCATATTAGAAGATAACGAGTCCCTGAAGTAGAAGTGGGGAAAAGAATTACTGGAACATTCAAGTTGAGGTTTGACCAATCAGAATAGATTGAGCAGGCTGGAGTGCTTTCTTCAGGAAAGAAAAATTGATTTGTTAAGTATCTTCAGGATTTTGAAAATGTTTGATAGGGTGTATGTGGAGATGGATGGTGTACAATGGCAGCAGTGTGTACCTTTTGCAAAATGTGTTGTAGCAACTTGCCAAGCCTTCCAAATGATGGAGCTCTACCAGCTAGAGGATCAAGGACAGCAAATGCACAGAGACATCACCATACCCAAGCCACATACTATCCTGATTTGGAGCAATATTACTGTTCCTACTGGAATTGTCCCTATCCTTCATAAACTGAAGTGGTTCAAGAGCCAACTGTGCCTGGTACCTTTTGGAGTGCAAATATTACTTGCCCAAGTCTGAATGTGGTCCACATCTTGTTGTATTTGGTCAAAGTTATTGCACAACAGCTGAGCTTAGGGTATTGGGGGTTATATATTAGTTTGGTGGAGAATTGGCTTATGAACAGAAAACACAGTGTGGGCAATGGGTTATTTTCACACTTATAAACTGTAACTAGTAGAGTGTCATAGAAATTAGTACTGGGGCCTCAACCATTTACGATCTGTGCTAATGACTCGGAGTTAGAAGAGTGAGATGATTTCACGAAGACATGTAAGATTCTTAATGGGCTTGACCGGGTGGATGTTGAGAGGATATTTCGGCTCATGGAAGAGTCTCCGACCAGAGGATATAGTCTCAGAATTAAGAAAACCAATTTAAGCCAGAAATGAGAGGAATTTCTTCACTAAAACTTGTCTTTGGAATTCCTTGCGACAGGGACCATTGCTACAGAGTCTGAAATAGTACGGCTGAAATAGTAGTGGAATCAAGGGTTATGGGGAAAAGGTAGGATGGTGGATATGGAGAGCATCTGATTAGCCATGATCCTATTGAATGATGGAGCAGGCTCGAGGTGCCATATGGCCTACTCCTTTTTCTATTACTTATGGTCTTATGGATGAAAAGACCAAACATTTTATAAGCAAATGTCACCACAATGTTCAAGAAGGGATGGACAGAGAGAAAACCAAGAACACTCCAACCCTACATTGACAGCAGGGAAATGATGGAATCCACCATGAAGGATGTGATAAATGTACACTTGGAAAACAATTATCTGATTGGGCAGAGTCTGTGTGGATTTGTTAATGGGAAATTGCGTCTGATGGACTGGTTGGAGCTCCTGGGAGATGTGTGGACAGAATTGATGAAGGGAAATTAGTGGACATAATATACCTCCATCCTCAGAAGGGCCCTTAATAAAGTGCCCATTGGAGGTTGCTCAACAAAATATAAAGCTCGTTGGATAGGAGGCAACACTTTGGCAGCTATTAATGTGTTTATACCCAACACTCATCAGTGGTTAGCATTCAAGAAGAATTCCAATTTCTGTGTTTTTGCCAGTATGACAGGTTGGAACATACACTGATAGTACAAAGCAGGTATTAAGCTTGAGGTTTTCTTGGTGTCTGTGGTTCAGTTCCTGATAATTTGTCATCTTGAGCTGTTATTTACTGAGCTACAGAGAAATCTGTGAAATTTTAACTAAGGTTGAAATGGTTGGTGTAAGCTTCAATACAAATGACCCTGACATTCACCTACTCAAGATGCTTGAAGGAAGAGAAGAATAGAAAAGCCTTTGATCATATTAAAGATACACAAAACAAGGCATCAGCAAATACTCCCAGTTGCTTACCTTTACTGGACAAACAAAAGAACCGTCTGGAGGTTCTCTGTTGGTCACAGAATCTTGGAGCCCAATCATAACCTCCGTATACATGTCACCTCTGCTCCTCTGCACTCGGGGCATGTCTAGTGGGAGTTTGTGTCATTTGTGCATCAACAAAGGCAAAATCAACCTGTCTTTAAAATTACGTCCAACCTGTTAAGTGACATCGGTGGAGGTTCATCATGGTCATAATGTGTACCTTAGTTGTCCTTCTGACCGTGAAAGATTAATTGCACTATAAGTAAGCAGTTCCTTTTGAAGGTTACACAAAATGTTCATGATATTTTTATCTTGGTAATGTGGATGATTCAAGGTTTTGAGACTAAAATGATCCTACCTGTTTTCAGTTTTCTTAACCTGTAGAATTCTGGTTTGTGTGGTAAGGCTTTATTTATACAGAGTTAGTTTTCAAAGTGTTCCAAGAAATTGGAGTTGTCGGTTCTTATCTCGTGATATTTTACAGTCACTGAAAGCAAGTATAAAAAGTAAACCAAGAGGTTAACACATTTCCTTCATAGTGCTTCTCACTGTATCTATGATTAATGTCATTGTCTGAAACTATTTTCAGCCAGTCAGATGCTAGTTTGTGTGTATCCTTCCAGTGTTTTTGAGTTTCATTTCAAAGGGAATGATTGTGAAAAGTCGCAGACACAGTTTGCCATTCTTTATTTTGAGTATAAACCATCATTTTGTTGAGATTTGGGATATTTGTCTCCTGACCCTTAAATACATGGTGACAGCTTATATTACTCTGTTGATATATGATTATTTCATAGCACATCAATGAATGCTTTACAGGCATTGATGAAAGGGTATAACATCCTTTTATTCTTCTGTTTTTGCCACTTGGAATTTAATTTGCTGAAGCTGTTGACTTTGGCTAGTGCATGGTTTTCATATAACTAACAACTTACATCCATTCAGGAGGCTTGTTGAGTTTTGAATCTTTGACCCGAGAAGCAAGATTTGGTTCATCTGGTAGCAGTAATGCTCCCCGAATCAGGAAGTTGTTGGGTTCAAATATAGTGCAGGAGTGAAGCATATAATCGAAGCTGACACAAATGCACACTGTCGAGAGAGGGCCACTTTGTCAGGTACTATCATTCATAAACTTTTTGTTCTAAAAAAGGCCCCTTCAACCAACTCCACCGAAATTCATGAACTAATCATTCAGCTCATTTCTACTGGAGTGTATAACAGTTGAAGAGCGTGGCGCTGGGAACGCTCAGCAGGTCAGGCAGCACCCCAGGTGCAGGAGAGTCAATGTTTCGGGCAAGTCCTTCACATTCCTGATGAAGAGCCTATGCCTGAAACATCGATTCTCCGGCTCCTCGGATACTGCCTGACCTGCTGTGCTTTCCCAGTAGCACACTCTTCGACTCTGATCTCCAGTATCTGCTGTCCTCACTTTCTCCTTGCTGTGTATAAGTCAATTACAGGAGTTTCCTGCGTAATAACCTGACTATATACCGAGTAATTCAACTGAATGTGAGAAGTGCAATGTAAGGACAGATTTGCTCATTCTCTTATCGAGCTGAGGGGCATGTTTTCCAGCACAGTTTTAATCCCATCATGTTTAGTGTATATTAATGGTCAGGCAGATAGACTGTTTGAGGGCTGGACATCTCCAAACCTCCTTACTCTAATAAGTACGTTTCTGTCTTTGCTAAACTCCAGGTGGGTTTTGCTGTTGTAACTGTAATCCTGAGCATCATTGTGTCATGGTGACACCACCATGTTCTCTCTCTGCCACTGCCGTGTGTGTGTGTGTCTCTCTATCTCTCTCTCTCTCTCTCTCTCTCTCTCTCTCTTCCTCCCCCTCCCCCCTTCCTCCCCGTGCCCCTCGCCCTGTCTATCTCTCCCTCTCTTCCCCCCCACCACATTCTGTCTCACTGTTCCCCTCTCTCTCCCTGCTCCCCTCCCCTCTTTCGTGTCTCTGTCTTCTCTCTCTCTCTTTTTCTTTCTCTCTCTCTCTCTCTCTCGGTCTTACACACTCTCCCTTCCCTCCACCCTCTCTCTTTCTCTCTCTCTCTCTCCTCTTCTCCCCCTCTCTTGACCCGTCTCTCCCTCTCCCCCCACCCCGTCTCTCCATCTCTCCCTCTCTCAGCCTCATCCCCCGCGTCTCTCCCTCTCTACCACCGTCTCTCTCTCTCTCTCCCCCCCACGTCTCTCCGACCCCCACGTCTCTCCGACCCCCACGTCTCTCCGCCCCCCCATCTCTCCACCCCCCCATCTCTCCCCACCCCCCTCTTTGCTCCCTCCCTCTGCCCCCACTTTCTTTCCCACCCTTTCTTCCCCGCCCTTTCTGCCCCCTTTGTGCACCCCGCCCCCCCGCGCCCCTTACACCCTCTGCCCCCCCTCTCTGCCCCCCACTCTCTGCACCCCCTTTCCTCTCTCAGCAACTCCTCTCTCTCACTTCCCCCCTCACTCTGCAACCCCCTCTCTCTCTCCCTGCGCCCCTCCCCGCACCCCCTCTCTCTGCTGCCCCTCCCTCTCTCTGCTGCCCCTCCCTCTCTCTGCTGCCCCTCCCTCTCTCTGCTGCCCCTCCCTCTCTCTGCTGCCCCTCCCTCTCTCTGCTGCCCCTCCCTCTCTCTGCTGCCCCTCCCTCTCTCTGCTGCCCCTCCCTCTCTCTGCTGCCCCTCCATCTCCCTGTCCCCATCTATGCTGCCCCTCCCCCTCTCTGCTCCCCATCTCTCTCCCCGCCCCTCTCTCTCCCCCCACGCCCCTCTCTCTCGCCACCCCTGTCTCCCCGCACCCCCCATCTCTCTCCCCGCCCCTCTCTCTCCCCCCACGCCCCTCTCTCTCGCCACCCCTGTCTCCCCGCACCCCCCATCTCTCTCGCCGCCCCCCTCTTGCCGCCCCTCTCTCTCCGCCCCCCCTCTCCCCGCCCCCCCTCCCCCTCTCTCCCCCGCGCCCCCCTCTCTCCCCCGCGCCCCCCTCTCTCCCCCGCGCCCCCCTCTCTCCCCCGCGCCCCCCTCTCTCCCCCGCGCCCCCCTCTCTCCCCCGCGCCCCCCTCTCTCCCCCGCGACCCCCTCTCTCCCCCGCGACCCCCTCTCTCCCCCGCGACCCCCTCTCTCCCCCGCGACCCCCTCTCTCCCCCGCGACCCCCTCTCTCCCCCGCGACCCCCTCTCTCCCCCGCGACCCCCTCTCTCCCCCGCGACCCCCTCTCTCCCCCGCGACCCCCTCTCTCCCCCGCGACCCCCTCTCTCCCCCGCGACCCCCTCTCTCCCCCGCGACCCCCTCTCTCCCCGCGACCCCCTCTGTCTCTCTCCCCGCCTCCCTCTCTCTCCCCGCCCCCCTCTGTCTCTCTCTCCCCGCCCCCCTCTGTCTCTCTCTCCCCGCCCCCCTCTGTCTCTCTCCCCCCCTCCCTCTGTCTCTCTCCCCCTCCCTCTGTCTCTCTCCCCCCCCTCCCTCTGTCTCCCCACCCCCCTCTTTCTCTCTCTCCCCGCCCCCCTCTGTCTCTCTCTCCCCGCCCTCTCTCCCCACCTCCCTCTCTCTCCCCACCTCCCTCTCTCTCCCCACCTCCCTCTCTCTCCCCGCCCGCCCTCTCTCCCCGCCCCCCCCCTCTCCCCACCTCCCTCTCTCTCCCCGCCCCCCTCTCTCCCCACCCCGCCCTCTCTCCCCACCTCCCTCTCTCTCTCCGCCCCCTCTGTCTCTCTCCGCCCCCCTCTGTCTCTCTCTCCGCCCCCCCCTCTCGCTCTCTACCCGCCCCCATCTCTCTCTCGCTTATCACTCTTTCCCCCCCCCATCTCTCTCTCCCGCCCCCACTCCTAAAAAACGTAAAACAAAACTTTATTAAAACTCTTATTCTGCTGAGTTACTTCACAGCAATCAAAGCAGTGGGGGGAGCTGGTAGCTGCAGATATTTTTGCAATGCTCACTTTTGATGTAGGGCCTTATTGCTGCTGCTGTTTGGTGTGTTGGGTTTGCTGAACAAACACATGTCAGACATCTGTATCATGAACAGATGTTTCACTTCAGTTAACGCTGGAAGCTACTGCAAATACTGAAATCTGCCGAACTGGTGCTGGATATTCAGGGATGCCAGTCTCTTGCACAATTGATCCATATTCCAGGAACTACATTTCAATAATTTTTTAATGTGATTGGTCAGTGGCATTGGCTGGGAGAGAGTTCAATGGACAGTGAATGGAGCTCTAGCCAACGCATAAAAGTGGATAAATCCCCAGGACCTGATCACGTGCATCCTAAACTCTGTGAGAAGCTAGAGAAGTGGTTGCTGGGTCTCTTCCTGAGATATTTGTATCATCAATACTCACAGGTGAGGTGCCAGAAGACTGGAGGTTGGCTAAAGTGGTGCCACTATTTAAGAACAAGCCACTGTCGACCAGTGAGCCTGACTTTGGTGGTGGGCAAGTTGTTGGAGGGAATCCTGAGGGACAGGATATACATGTATTTGGAAAGTCAACATGGCTTTATGCATGGGAAATCATGTCTCACAAACGATTGAGTTTTTTGAAGAAGTAACAAAGAGGAGTGTTGAGGGCAGAGCAGTAGATGTGATCTATGTGGACTTCAGTAAGGCATTTGACAAGGATCCCCATGGGAGACTGCTGTGCAAGGTTAGATCTCATGGAATACAGGGAGAACTCACCATTTGGATACAGAACTGGCTCAAAGGTAGAAGACAGAGGGTGGTGGTGGAGGGTTGTTTTTCAGACTGGAGGCCTGTGACCAGTGGAGTGCCACAAGGATCAGTGCTGGGTCCACTACGTTTCATCATTTATATAAATGATTTGGATGTGAGCATAAGAGGTGCAGTCAGTAAGTTTGCAGATGACACCAAAATTGGAGGTGTAGTGGACAGCAAAGAAGATTACCTCAGAATACAACTGGATCTTGATCAGATGGGCCAATGGGCAGAGAAGTAGCAGATGGAGTTTAATTTAGATAAATGTGAGTTGCTGCATTTTGGAAAAGCAAATCTTATCAGGACTTCTACACTTAATGGTAAGGTCCGAGGGAGTATTGCTGAATGAAGAGACCTTGGAGTGCGGGTTCATAACTCCTTCAAAGTGGAGTCGCAGATAGATAGGATAGTGAAGAAGGCATTTGGTATGCTTTTCTTTATTGGTCGGAGTATTGAATACAGGAGTTGGGAGACCATGTTGCAGCTGTATAGGACATTCGTTAGGCCACTGTTGGAATATTGCATGCAGTTCTGGCCACCTTTCCATTGAAAAGATGTTGTGAAACTTGAAAGAGTTCAGAAAAGATTTACAAGGATGTTGCCAGGGTTGGAGGATTTGAACTATTAGGAGAGGTTGAATAAGCTAGGGCTGTTTTCCCTGGAGCATCGGATGCTGAGGGGTGACCTTATAGAGGTTTATAAAATTATGAGGGGCATTGATAAGATAAAAAGACAAAGTCTTTTCCCTGGGTTTGGGGAGTCCCGAACTAGAGGGCATAGGTTTAAGGGTGTGGTGGGAAAAATATAAAAGAGACCTAAGGGGCAACGTTTTCACGCAGAGGGTGGTACGTGTATGGATTGAGCTGCCAGAGGAAGTGGTGGAGGCTGGTACAATTGCAACATTGAAGAGGCATTTGGATGGGTATATGAATAGGAAGGATTTGAAGGGATATGGACCAGGTGCTGGCAGGTGGGATTAGATTGGGTTGGGATATCGAGTTGGACCGAAGGGTCTGTTTCTGTGCTGTGTATCTCTATGACTCTATGACTTTTCCCAGCTTGAAGCTTTATAATGTAGATGTGAAATATGTCATAACAAAAGTAACAGCTGTTTTGAATCCTCAAGCAACCAGGAAGCTCCGGCTGCAAAGAAATTGATCTCACGAAATGGTTTTGCCGAGCACTTACCAAAGCAAACTATTGCCGATGCTGGAAATCTGAAATAAAAGCAAAGTGTGGACAAACTCAGCAACTCTGGCACCATCTGTGGACAGAGTAATAGAGTTAATGTTTCGAGGTTAGCGTGAATCTTCTCCAGCACACCCTGTTTTAATGCCAAACTCTCATATTTGTACAGCGAAGTAAAAGAAGCTGAGAAATGTGTTTGGTTTGATATCCCATTTGTTTGAAAATGAATTGTTTTGGCACATTTTATGCCTGCAGATTTTGAAATTGTGAAAAAGGTGGTGATGGGAGGTGGGGGAGGAGTTGATCTGAAATGATCTCATGAATACAGACAAATCTTGGGATTCTGGATGTCAGTTTCCTCGCTGACCTGGAAGGTTCGTTTTCAGATGTTTCGTCACCATACTAGGTAACATCATCAGTGAGCCTCCCATGAAGCACTGATGTTAGTGACCTACTTTCTATTTATGTTTCACCAGCGCTTCACCAGAGGCTTACTGATGATGTTATCTTGTATGATAACAAAATGTCTGAAAACGATCCTTCCAGCTCAGTGAGCTAACTTACGTCCAGAACCTCAACCTGAGCTACAAATCTTCTCAAAACTCGCTAAATCATGGGATTCTTCAGCCATTATTCTTCAGAACATTCAGGGCCTAACCGTGTGTCTTCAGTAGGTAAGCAGCTAGATTGTGGCATTCAAGTTGTGTTCATGACGTTTGTACTAAACCAAGCAGCAAGAGAGACATTCTGCAGAAAAGAAAACTGCAATATTCAATCACAATTCCGACATTGGCTGTCTACACATGGAAGTTTCAGGATAAAAGTGATACTGTTATTTCACTGAAAACCTGTTGTTCCCACCACCCACTTCTATTTTTCTCTTCTAATTAAGTATTGGATCATTAATTCCCATGGTCCTGCACACCACATTAAATCTATTTAGATTGTGCCATTTACATTCTTGTGCATTTATAAATTGACTGATTACTCCTGACCCTCGAATTGCCTCCAGATTTAATGTGCTTCATTGATGTGTGGGATTGAACTGCCTTGCAATGTGTGGTATCTCCATCTCTTTCCTCAAGTAAGGACTTTTCCATTGAAAACCTGTTCTCCATCATGTTACTGAATAAAGATTTCGCACTAGCCCACTCAGCCACAAATCACTCTTGTGCTGCCCAGATAAAAATGGTGCAAGAGCTGAAGATACATCCTCAGTAGCATCCAAAGCAACAAAATATGGAAGGACAAACCAAAGATCACACTCTGTGCCCTGGTTGGTAGCATCTTCCTGCAAAGGGTTCGCTGTCTCCCTGGGGATAGCTATTGTGCAGAGCACTTGTGAGAGCCCAAAGGAACCATGAATGGTCTGCCAGTTACTGAGGAATCTGCTCAGTACCTGAGAGATGTATCACTGGAATAAAGGGAACCTCTTTCAACATGAAAACAAGCTGAATTCCCCATTTGTATCTGTTTTATGACAGAGGCACCCTCCCCTTCTGTAAAAGTGAATGCTTAGTGGGTGAGTAATCCAGCCAATTTGGCGAATGATTCTATAGACCTGAGGTCAGATCTCACTGTGCCAGTGGAGGAATTTACAATCAGTTAATTAAATCTTAGATGAAAAAACTAGTACCAGTGCTGATGGTCATACGGATTGCCCGAAAAACATAACTAGTGCATTAATGTCTGTCAGGGAAAGATTTGGTTAATTTTATTGATTTTGCAGACTTTCTTTTTATATATTGTGGTTTGAAATCTCCAAATCCCTCATACATCCCATATTTAAAATAGTTTGCATCAGCTTTCCCAATGTTGTGTTGTGTTTGATCAGTTATTCACTAAACTTGAATCTTGCCAGAACATATATTTGCTATCATTCAGAGTGACACATTAGCCTCAATGCTTCAGTACAACGGAGACTTCAGCAAGTTTATTCCAGCAGATGAAGGCCTAATGATATTATCATTAGACTGTTGATCCAGAGACCCAGGTAATGATCTGGGGAGCAGATCAACTAGAGGGAAGTGGGTACTGCAAATGCTGGAGATTAGAGTGGTGCTGGAAAAGCACAGCAGGTCAGGCAGCATCCGTGGAGCAGGAAAATCAACGTTTCGGGCATAAGCTCTTCATCAGGAATGCCTCATTCCTAATGAAGGGCTTTTGCCCAAAACGTCAATTTTCCTGCTCCTCGGATGCTGCCTGACCTGCCGTGCTTGTCCAGCACCACTCTAATCTTGACTCTAATGACCTAGGGACCCAAGTTCAAACCCTGACATGGCAAATGGTGGAATTTGAATTCAGTGGAAATCTGGCATTAAAAAAAGTATAATGCTGACCACAAATCCATTGTTGATTGTGAGGAAAACCCATCTCATTCACTAATATCCTTTAGGGAACGAAACTGCCATCTTTATCTAATCTGGCCTACATATGACTGCAGACCCACAGCAATGTGGTTGACTCCTTAACTGCCCTCTGAGCACTTCGGGATGGGTAATAAATGCTGGCCTAGCCAGTGATGCCCACATCATTTAGTATTCACAGAGGGGAAGTTTCCAATGACTGTTTAGCCTGTGGAACATTCGTTGAACTGAGTAATTGAAAGATTAGGTGTGTGGTCCAGTATCAGATTACAAACGTCTGTGCCATTTTCTTCAGTCAGGTAAGGTGTGCACTTCATGTTGAGCCAAAGAACACATTGTTGGATGCAGCAATCATGCCATGACTCAAAATCTGTGGAATGTGATTAGGCTGATGAGCTGGCTTAGCATGTAAACAGGAAGGCGTCTCACTTATATGACCTTCAGTGAAAATTAGTTTGAAAATGTTTTTATCTCTCAAGCAAAGATAACAGAAATGAATTGTAGCATTCCATCTTTTTTGTGTGCTTCTAACAGTTCTTTTTGTTTATATCAAGTTTATATCTTGCGTTGGCAACTATTTTATTATAAGATTGCATCTAAAATGCTTTTGGATTTCCTTAAGCCATCTTTTATTTCACACAATATGACAGTGCTTGCAATAAAATTTGTTAACATGACCCTGACTGCACGAGAGGCATCGAGGTGTATAGCATGGAAACAGACCCTTCGGTCCAACACGTCCATGCTGACCAGATATCCTAAACCTCATCTTGTCCCATTTGCCAGCACTTGGCCCATATCCCGCCAAACCCGTCCTCTTCATATCCCTATTCAGGTGCCTTTTAAATGTTGTAAGTGTACCAGCCTCGACTTCCTCTGGCAGCTCATTCCATACACGCACCTCCCTCTGTGTGAAAAAGTTGCCCCTCAGGTCCTTTTAAATCTATCTCCTCTCATGTTAAACCTGTGACCTCTAGTTCTGGAACCAACCAACCCCACCCCCTGCAAGATGCTGCCTGACCTGCTGTGCTTTTCCAGCACCACTCTAATCTCCAGCATTTACAGTACCCACTTCCCTCTAGTTGATCTGCTCCCCAGATCATTACCTGGGTCTCTGGATCAACAGTCTAATGATAATATCAGCCTCTCCCTATAGCTCAAATCCTCCAACCCTCGCAACATCCTTGTAAATCTTTTCTGAACCCTTTCAAGTTTCACACATCCTTCCTATAGTAGGGGATCCAGAACTGAATGCAGTATTCCAAAAATGGCCTAACCAATGTCCTGTACAGCTGCAACATGACCTCCCAACTCCTATACTCGATACTCTGACCAATAAAGGAAAGCATACCAAACCCCACCTTTACTATCGTATCTACTGACAACACCACTTTAAAGGAACTATGAACCTGCACTCCAAGGTCTCTTTGTTCAGTAACATTCCCCAGGACTTTACCATTAAGTGTATAAGTCCTGCTCTGATTTGCCTTTCCAAAATGCAGCATCTTTCATTTATCTAAATTAAACTCCATCACCTTTCTTAAATAGTGGCAACACGTTAGCCAACCTCCAGTCTTCTAGCACCTCACCAGTGACTAACGATGAGACAAATATCTCAGCGAGGAACCCAGCAATCACTTCCCTAGTGTTCCACAGAGTTCTAGGGTACACCTGATCAGGTCCTGGGGATTTATTTGTTTCAAGACATCCAGCACCACCACCTCTGTAATATGGACATTTTTCAAGATGTCACTATCTATTTCCTCATATTCTATATCTTCCATGTCCTTCTCCACAGTAAATACTGATGCAAAATACAGGTGTAGTATCTCCCTCATCTCTTGCTGATCTTTGAGGAGCCCTATTCTATCCCTGGTTACCCTTTTGTCCTTAATGTATTTGTAAAATCCCTTTGCATTCTCCTTAACTTGCCATAGTTATCTCATGTCCCTTTTTTGCCTTCCTGATTTCCCTCTTAAGTACACTTCTACTGCCTTTATCTATCTATATCTGTGCTTCCTTCTTTTTCTTAACCAAAACCTCAATTTCTTTATTCATCCAGTTTTCCCTATACCTACCAGGTGTGGGAACAAGGAGCCCCAGCTTGGTGGGAACCAGGGGAAAATGCTCCCCAGGTTGGAGTCCTACCTGATATACAGGAAAATCGTTGTAACTGTTGGAGGTCAGTCATCTCAGCTCCAGGACATTACTGCAAGAGTTCCTCATGGTAGTGTCCTAGGCCCATCTATCTTCACCTGCTTCATCAATAGTCTTCCCTCCATCATAAGGTCAGAAGTGGGAATGTTCGTTGATATTTTCACAATGTTCACAAATACTTGCAACACCTCAGCAACTGAAACAGTCCATCATCAAATGCAACGAGACCTGAATGACATTGTAGTTTGAGCTGATAAGTGGCAAATAAAATTCATGCCACACAAATGCCAGGCAAAGACCATCTCAAACCAAAGAGAATCTAACCATCCCTATGACATTCAAGTGCCATTCCATTGTTGAATACCGGATTATCAACATGCTGGGTGTTACCATTGACTATAAACGGAGCTAGATTTGCCATATACATACTGTAGCTACAAGAGCAGGTCAGAGACTGAGAAATTCTGCAATGTGTAATGCACCGTCTGACTACTTAAGGTCTGTCCAAGTCAGGAGTGTGATAGAATACTTTCCACTATCTTGAATGAGTGCACTGCCAATAATACTTCAGAAATTTGGCAGCATCCAGAACAAACCAGCCTGCTTGACAGACATCCACTCACCACGATGACCATTCAGTCCCTTGACCAGCAATGGCAGCAGTGTGTACTATCTACAAGATACATAGCGACAATTCACCAGATCTCTTCAGATGGCACATTCTAATCACAAAACCTGCCCTTGTGCAGTGGATGAATGGGTAACCAACACCTGCCAGATCCCCTCCAAACTACACACTATCCTGACTTAGAATTATATTGCCATTTCTTAGGGGAAAAAAATCTTGGAATTCCCTTCCCACTACCAATATCCCTAACCACCAATGACTGCAGTAGTTAATGAAGTTTTCCACTCCCCTGAGAGTTTAATAACCTAGTGGCTGTAGACCTACAAGACCTACAAGATGAAGATCAAGGTATTGTTTGGTTACACTTGATGGATGCACCAACTAGAATCGACCTATTAATGTTGATAAACAGCAAAGTCAGAAACACCTTTGTGGACAACGCTATTATAAAATGGGTTGAGTATCACTTGGAATGATGATTTAATCTTTGGATAATGCAGGAGAATTCAAAACTTATGAACTGCTGGATAAGTGAGAATTTGAGTATTGTAGTCATGAATGCTGCACTGGAAAGCATCTTCACTGATCGTTTTAGTACGAGGAAATAACAGTTATTGACACATATTGTGTAAGATACTGATTCATCAACCAAATTATGGTTTACCAATGACTTTGACATAGGTCGTGCATTTAAAAATGCCTGACACCTCTTTGGGGGTATTATATCCTATCTCTGTTCTCTTCTGTACTCTGTGACAGTCCCACTATGCTGGAAGGAATAAATTCCATTCTTTCTACTTAAGTGCATTACGTGAAAATTGGAAAGTTTGTATCAAGGCTGAGGTTTCATGTTCTGAGACACACAAAGCTAGTTCCACCTGGGAGGGGGCTGGTTGACACTAGTGGATAGTTGGCTTTTGCCCGAAACGTCGATTTCGCTGCTCGTTGGATGCTGCCTGAACTGCTGTGCTCTTCCAGCACCACTAATCCAGTATTTGGTTTCCAGCAGCTGCAGTTATTGTTTTTACCACGAGTGGATAGTTGTCTGCACTAATACCATAATGAATATTGTTAATAAAGCTCCATGTCCCTACCTCTGAGCCAGGACGTTTCAGGTACCACCTGCCACTGAAGTGTATTACAGCACATCTGTCTGAACAGGTTAATTTTAAAAAAAACTGATGTGAAGGACAGCTTCCTTTACCACATGGAGGCTCACCACATTTACACTTCCAACACTCCCCACCTCCCCACCCGACATTGCTCAGTACCCCTCGTAACATTGCTGAGCCTCCTCCTGTCACAGCTCATAGCAGACATTGCTCAACCCTCACCCCTTCTACTCCCCAACAGTGTTTATAGTCCAGAATCCTTGGCTCCTTAGTCTGGATGAGGTTGCAACGCAGTCAGCAGTGTTGGGACTGGTGTCAGGGGGCTGATGTGGGGCCAGTTGGCATGTTAGGTAGTGGCGAGCGTTGCCAGAGGTAAGGGAGGACATGGATGAGCACAATCAGGGGCTACGTAAGAGGGATGGCTGGATGTTAAGGCTGTGGTGGTGGGTGGGGGAGAGCAGGATTACATTTTCAGAGAGCATGAGTTGTACTATTTTCAGATGTCAGTTGTGAGCGGTGTCAGAGGTGGGGGAGGCTGAGGCGTGACAAATGTATGGGGTTGGAGTGGGAACCTAACGAGTAAAGATATATTAAAAATCTGTCCAGGTCAGTTCATGATGATAAAGGAGCCTTGACATCACCGTACTTACTCTTCATCAGACAACCTCCCAACTCCTCATCTCAATGGATTCCAACTGGGGATGGGACGAGAAGGTTGGAAAGAAAAGCATAATAGTTAAAGGGGTATTTTTAAACCAGATTTATGGCATGTGTTTCTGCTTACCAAAAATCTGGGGCAAGATTCAATGTTCATCAGGAAAATTAAAATATTATGAATATAGAGAACACTGCCCTCAAAATATTGGCAACACTGCTGTACCTCCTTTCAGCTACATTTATCTAGTGCCTTACAAGGAAGCTCCTTCAGTTCACTTCTCTCTAACAGTCATTCTGTGGTAATCATCACATTCTGCAATGGACACATTGTTGGGATATTTTTCAACATATACTAAAAATAGAGAATGCTGGAGAATCGGAGCAGATCTCGCAGCATCTTTGGCGAGAGAAAATGTCAATGTTTTGAATCCAAAGATTCTCTTCAGAATATTTTCCAAACCTAATATTTATAACCTGCCCAAAGTATTTACCCTCTGCTCTGATCTAAAATGTTGAGCTCTGATTCAGTTGTTTTTACATTTTGAGCTAAAAATAGATTGAAAGTGGAATCAAATGTGAGTGTGATCTGATGTAGATTGTTTTTCTTGTGCCATATTCAAACAAAACTATTGCTTCATTCTCAATAGTTACATTCTGTTGTTATCCTTTGAGCCATGAACCTGCCTTTCAAATTGTACAGACATTTTGTTTAAAACTTCCTTATTATTTTAGATGGTTTGTTTTGTTAATTTTATACATGACCACAGATCAAATCCATCCAAATTATGAAGCAGCATTTTGGGGATACATCTAAGTCCACAGTTTTTTTTTCCTTTAGTGACTGCATTACTGCAGTATTTCATTCCTTTTCTATTTTGTTCTCCCAGTCAGTTCATTAAAATAGTTGCTGGAGCTGGTATGTGTTTGTTTCAGCAAGTTCACGGTCTCACAGCTGGAACTAGGCATCTGGAGAGTTGGATTATCCAATCAGCCACGGGGCCATTAGGGTTGAGAGCCTGTGTTTAAAAAGTGTCATGTCGTTGATGGGATTCCACTCTGAGCCTTGTCTGTGTCTCGTCTCGTAGCTATAAATGGTATACCACCCGGCCAGCGTTCCATTCATTGACGAAAGGATGAGAAAAATATAGTCCTGTAAGTTGTGAATGTGAACTTGGTCAGCCTGTTTTAATAGATGTGAATGACGTGGATATTTGCTGCCAGAAAAATTACTTGGTCCATTCCAGAGTTTGTACAGCACAGGAACAGACCAGGCCCAGGAGTTTTTATGCTTCGAATTAATTTTTCTCACCCTTCCTCATACAATGTGATGAATACAATCATCTGTTTCTCAGCTCTCCCAGCTTTATCTAACCTGCCTTAAATGCATCAATTTCTTCCACACATTTTTAAGCAGTTTTTTTTTCAATATAAGAGTGAAATTTGTCATTTAATTTTTTTCACCACATCAAATATGATAACTATGCTGGTGTTGCCAACAGATGAGCTCAAAGCAGATTATTTTAGTTCAGGAGGCAAGCAGTGTTTTTTAGCTTTTTGTTTTCTGAGCGTTGCCTGAAGGATGTGTCCTTTCTCTGCACATTTCTGCATGCCTGAGTTCCAACACTAAACTGAAGTGAAGGGATTTAGGAAGGGAGTTCCAAAGATCAGGATTGTATTTGACATTCCTTCCCTAATCTGTGCCTGGACAATTGATCTCAGCTGAACTGGCAGTGGAACTGTCGCAGTTGACTTAAACACTCCTGAGCAGTGGCGAGAAACACAAACCAGCCTCGTCCAACAAACAGTCGATACAACTGTGAGGGTGTTGAGGTTGGATTGTGATGTCCTCCCAATGTAACATAATCCACTATTGATCACTACATTTAAAGATCAACATTTAAATTGATCTTTTGCACTGGTCAATCCATATATTACTGAGCTGTACAGTGGCTAGGAATCAATATGTCATAGAGGAAGGAAATGGTGAACTGAGAAATTTAGCATGTCGGGGAACCCATTAAATATTAAGAATATAAAAGAATTATGAGTTAATATTAATTATGGTGATAGTGGGCTGCAAGCTCTGTTCCCACCTTTACTACTAGAAGCAACCCAATGAGGTGATCTGTCATAGGGAGTCGTCATAATTGTATCACTGGTTATTCTGATTTTGTACATGTATACAGAGTTCCAATTGTGACAGTTTACAGCACAATCGGATAATGCTCTGGATATCAAATTTCGCCATTCCAGGATCTCCACAATTACAAAGAGTTGGCAAAATTCTAAAATCCCAATTTGTCTCTTACTGACTGTGCTACCCTTGAGAAAAACAATCAAAATACCAGGTTCCTTCAGCAGTAGTAATAATAATTATTTGTTGTATGCTGTTTAACAGAACAAGCACAGTTGGCAGGGGGTGATGACCTCGTGGTATTATCACTGGACTGTTATGTAATGTTTGGTAATGTTCTGTGGTCTAAGGATTGAATCCTGCCATGGCACACAGTGGAATTTGAATTCAAGAGAAAGAAAAATCTGGAATTATGAGTCTAATGTTGACAATGAATCTATTGCCAATTGTTGGGAAAAAAACATCAGGTTGAGGGAAGGAAACTGCCAACCTTTCCTGGTCTGGCCCATATGTGACTCCAGACCCACAGCAATGTGGTAAACTGTTAACTGCCCTGTGGCATTGTCAATGAATCTCGCCTGGCAAGTGGTGTCTGCATCCCATGACTGAATTAAACAAAGAAGGATTTATGTACCTCGCATTTCGTCCCTTTGAAAATTCTTTGTCTCTCTCACACGCGCATACGCATACACACGCACATACATAGAAATAAAACAAACATATAATTCAAATATTATGAGCAGATGGAAAAAAATAGCCTGGAGAGTGCAATTCTGTATCACAAGTCTGAAATCACTTAACTGGATAGATTAGTTTCACAACGCTCAATTCTTCAGTGCTGCTCAATGTTATCCACGCAGGAGGCTGCTAAATAAGGTAACAGTCCATTGTGTTAGTGACAAGGTACTGGTATGGATAGAGGATAGGCTGACTGGCCATAGGCAGAGAGTAGGGCTAAAGAGGTCTTTTTTCAGGATAGCAGCCAGTGGCAACATTGACTTGCCATTATCCCTCTGCATATAAATTCTGTACCTGTGCACTTCCCTCCACTTCACCTGACGGAAGGGTAGCGGTCCGAAAGCTTGTGATTTCAAATAAACCTGTTGGACTATAGCCTGGTATCATGTGACTTCAGAGAAAGGAAAGACAGAGCGATTGGTGCAGCCAACCTCTGGAGAGATCCTTACTTTTCTGCTCTCTGCCCAGTGTCTGTGTTAACCCCCATCCTGACCAATCAGAGTTGTTACCAGGCTGAGTACTTCAGATCCCACAACAACTGGTGCTGGTTTGTCTGAGCTCAGTGTCTCTTAAAAAGTCAATATTGATGTGTATTTATCATTTAGCTTCACTTGTTTTTCCAAATTGCAACAACTTTTTGTGCCTTCTCTCCTTTTCATAACCATTTTTCACATTTTCAGTTTGTCCAAAAATGAAAAGTTCTCTCCCAAACTTGGAAGAAGAACTGCTTCTGAAAGCAACATTTTAGTTGAACTGATCCAAACATTCAAAGAAAGCTTTCTGCAACGATTAAATGTAGAATCTCTGTAATGGAGATTTTGGAATACATGAAGGAATTATTTGCAGTCAGCATCGCAGTCACCACCCAAGTGGTCACCTGTCCTTAGAGAGCCTTGGTATAGAACCTGAACGAAAAGCCCAATAACCATGTTTGATATTTAGATTCTCTCTGACTATTCCAACAAATAGATTTTAATTAAATTGTTTATGAAATGAAAAAAAGTTGGAATTCAACTCTTGTGGCTGAGAAGTTTCATATGGATGAGCAGTGTTCATGTTAATTCAGTTCTGAATTAGTGTCTATTCATAATCCAGTATAGTTTAGACAGAGGTATTTCCACGCAGATTGGATTTTCTGATGCCATATATTGTTTCCATTCAATTTTATTGCATTGGTCCAGCATTTAGAAAGCTCACTGTGTTAGATTTTATCTAACTTTACACCTCTTAACGATGAGTCTAGGCAGTTATGAGTTAAGCATTCTCTTTAAAATTTTTCAATGGCAGCCCATATCGAAAGTAACAAGTCTCCTTCTGAGATAATCTTATGATTTTTGCCGAAGTGTAAAATGCTGTCGGTTCGATTACCTCTCTTCTGTAATGGTGTGGACTTTATGTTAATGCGAATCATAAAAAGCAAAACCCCCCCCAATTGGTAATACAGTTGGGCCATCAAATGGTAAGACTGGCCATGAGTTTTGAAATTGATGCAGACAGTGGTATAATGCTGCCAGTGGGCAACGTGATGAGAAGCAACTGTCATGTGAGTCAATATTCTATGCTGTATAGAAATGGTAGAAGAGTGGGTGGCATGTTGATAGATCAGAACTGCTGAAAAGCATTTAATAGGAGAAAAAATGTTCTGTCTTTGAAAGTGTTGGGATTTTTTTCTAACCCACACAGTGCAAATTTTCTGTGCCTGTACAGATAATGCTGACACGAGTTGATTTGCATTGTGTTTGCCTGTGTCAATCAAATAAACAGACCTCGTAAAATATGGAAGTCTTTCCCTTTTCTTCCAGTCTTCCAAGTCTTTCAAATAGCTTCTGAACAAGAAAGCTTGAAGTGTTAACTAAACTTTAAACAGCAGTTATCCAGCTTTTAATACAATGTTATACAAATGGTTTTGGTCAAACAAATTGTGTCCCGTTGTACATCTCGAAAGAATGCAGCAAATCCACTCTAATGACTCTCAACCCTTAATGCAACAAACAGTGAACAATGTTTTTAGTGTAAGGGTCATTATCTCACTCTGCCTTTCTTAGATCTGTTCATGATATTATCACTGCATCGTATGACCTGACGGTATGGGGATCTCATACTTTTTTTTACCTTGGATCACTTGAAGCTTAATGCTTTACAATAAGCATGCTTCTCTGTTATAAACTATTAGCTTCATGTTAGCCCAGAGCCCTATGTGCCTGGGGAATGTCATGCTTGCACAGATTACTCATTTATAATAAATGCCTGTGCGATTCCTCAGTGCCAGGATACCCATGCCCCTTGCATTATGGAAGATTGCATAGATAATGCTGCACTTAGAACTTGCATAGAAGTGACATGTGGAAGTTGAAAACAATCCAGTTACAAGATCCATGCTATCCTTTCAACCAGATGCCTTTAGTTGTAATGTACATAATGAACATCGCTCCTCTAAATGATACACCTCTTAACTCTTATATTGAAGTGTAACATGTGGACAAGGTCAGTGGAAGTCTTGGACTCCTCTTGAAATTAAGTATCCAACCATATGAAAAGCTAACCTCACTGCAAAGGAAATAAAAGTTTGTCCTGAGTAAGATTGCAGTGACAAAATTTTCAACTTGATTAGTATTGATTTAGATTAGATTCCCTGCAGGCCCTTCGACTCAACAAGTCCACACCGACCCTCAGAAGAGTAACCCACCCAGACACATTTCCCTACCGTATATTTACCCCTAACTAATGCACCTAAGTCCTATGGGCAATTTAGCATGACCAATTCACCTGACCTGCACATTGTGGGAGGAAACTGGAGCACCCAGAGGAAATCCACGCAAACACTGAAAGGATGTGCAAGTTCCACACAGACAGTCACCCGAGGCAGAAATCGAACTTGGATCCCTTGTCCTGTGAGGCCGCAGTGCTAACCACTGAGCCACCGTGCTGCCCAGAAGTTTTGCAACAACGAAGTTGACTTTATGCAGGAAGAAAGCAAATGGCTTTGTGTCATGATGACCTTGTCTCACATACATGTCTGTGTCAAATTTGCAACATCTTGATTAGTTGAAATTCATTAATTATAGTTTTGAAATTAGCCTTATTTTTCAGTGCCTGACATTTTAATATTTGTCTACTTAAATTGCTGCTTTAAGATTCGCCAATGAAGATATTCCCCATGGTTACTGTCATTGCATTGGGGAGCCAATTAGTAAGCTTAATATCGAAGATAAACAGCCAAGCCCTGCTCGGGTAATCCCAAGTGTGTTGGTGAGCGCTGTGTAAAACTTCCTGAGCTGAATGTTTGTGCCTGACTCTAAGGGCCCTGAAGATTTGCGCAGTGACCTGAAAACTTACACACTGGACCAAAGTCTGAGGATTGGATGCACGTGTTATGACTAGGATAGTGGCATATTACAGCAGAGAACCATTTAAACAGTCATACTGTGCAAATTGAGCATATTTCATTGGGCTCATTATTATTTGAATGTTTTAGTTTCTGTTAAAATAACATTTATCAAATTAATTACTACTATTAATGTGCCTTTTATGAAGTACATAGTGCAGAGAAATAAAGTCATGAGCCAAGTAGTTGATTCAATGGATAACTGCTGAGTAATAGGAAACCTCCTCTTTTATTTCAGCTTTGTCAAACCAGTTTGCTATAAGGTTCCTATTTCAGTGAGGTCTTTGTGTGGGCGAGTAGGCACTTGGTGCTAATATCTATTGCCTACATTTACATTATAACGGAAGTAGAAGATATTCTGAGTTTTCTGTTGGCTTATATCTGTATTTCAAAACATAAATTCCAGGTAGAAAGTACTTTGAAATGTTTGATATGGTGAGGCATAGTTTTTATTAACAAAAATCTGTTCATAGATGATCTTTTATTAAAAAGTTACAGTATAATATTTTTGATCAACTTAAGTGGAAGGATTAATTATTTTGGGAGAACTATAATTTTAACAAGCTGTAAGTATATTTAAGAACTGCAGCTTTGTTTCAAAATCTCTGTATAATTAGGGATGGGCAATAAATGTTGACTGAGCTAGCGATGCCCTCATCCCGAGAAAAATAGAAAAGAAACATAACTAATGTCCTTTGGAAGCTAGCTAGCGTTTGTGCACTTATTAAAAGTAGACTTTGTTTATTTAATAAATGCATAACGTAGTTCCAGTACATTCCCACAAGGTTTGTATGACTCCTCCCTTCTTCTGAAGATCAAAACATTACTGCTTTCTCTCTTTATGTGAACAAATGCAATATTGAGTCTTTTATGTTTGTGATACAACACTGCCTCTCATGGTTTATAAGGAGATTATCATCAGTAGATATTTGCACAAAGGTTATAAACTAAGGATATTGGCCATGCAAGTTATTCTGAATGCGACAATTTTTTCAGCTTGCAGAGCAGTAGGGCGGCGCACTGAATAATTCACTCTTTCAAGATGTTGTCTGTCTTATTGAATGTGAACCTGGAGTACTATCATCTCCAAATTGAAAGTAATTCTGTTCTTTAGTTTCTTACGCTTTACAATTTGGCTGCTTGAATGCCAGTGTGATAATTTTCTCGCAGGTTACTGTAGATGCCACTTTATTTTACCCTTTTTGAAAACAAATACATTTAGGTGTTGTAGGCCACCCCCCTCTCAAATATTATTTCTTGTTAACCCTGTTTGCATGCCTCTCCATTCCCTTCTTTGTGTCAAGTGTTTCCTTTCCAATCAGCAAGTCCTTTTCCTTGAGAAAGTCGGAACTAACTCCAAGACATGAAAGCTGCTCTCATGTCTGAAAAGGATCTTCTATCACCTCCCTCATATTCCTGGCCAGTATGCAAGCAAAGCTCTGTCACCTAATAAGGTAAGTAATTTCCCTTGTTCCAATTTTCAGTTGCTGTCACACTCTAGTTTGTATTAATGATCAATTGCGTCAAAATCAGTGCACCATGGAACATTGTGCCCAGTTCCTCTGAAATTGCAGATAATTACCTCAGGGTGATGTCCTCAGCCCAAGCACCTTCAACTGCTTCACCAATGACCTTCCGTCCATCACAAGGTCAGCATGCGTGTTCATTGATGATTATGCAATATTCATAACCATTCACTACTGCCCTTGTGACAAAGGGAAAATCATTGATAAAGCCGTATATAGACAAAAGTACTTCAGACCTGGACAGCATACAGACATTGACTAAGAAATGGCAAGTAATGTTTGTGCCACACAAGTGCCAGAAAAATGACTCCCAACAAAAGAGAATCTAACCATCATCCCTGACATTTAGTGATGATGGTGAGCTCCCTTCCTAAACCATTGCAGTCCATTTATAGGAATTAGACCTACAATGTTGTTAGGGAGGGAGTGAGTTGCTGAATTCTCCATTGATACTGACCAGGAAGTGAACTGGAGCTGCTATTTAAATACTATGACTACAAGAGGCAGTCAGATACTGAGTGTTACAGCAAGTAACTCAGCACTTGTCTCCCGGTGTCTAATCGCCATTAATAAGGCACAAGTCAGGAGCTGGATAGAATACCCTCCACTTGACTGGATGAGTGCAGCTTCACAACACATGAGGAACTTGACACCAACCAGGACAAAGCAAACTAATTATTGGCACCTACCCATCACCTTGAACTTTGCTCCTTTTACCACTGAGGCTCAGTAGCAGCAGCACATGCCATCCACAAAATACACTGGAGGAATTCGCCAAGGCTCCTTATACAGCAACTGCCAAGTCTGCAATCTCTATAACGTAGAAGGACAATGGCAGCAGATGCATAGGAATTCCACAACTTGCAAGTTCCCCTCCCAAATCACATTGTGTCATGACTTGGAAATATATCGCCATTCTTTCAGTGCCACTGGGTCAAACTCCTGCAACAGCCTACCTTACAGCATTGCGGGCCGACCTACAGTAAGTGGACAGCAGCGGTTTAGGGAGGCAGCTAACTACCACCTTGTGATTGGCAATAAATGCTGACCTAGCCCCTGGCTCCCACATGCTAGGAACAATTTTTAAAAATAGATTCAACATTTTTTTTCTCTTTCCTGGATGCTCATCATGTAGACCACTTGCCAGTTACTTTTTCTGAAGTTACTTTATCCTTCCATCTCAGCATTCCCAATATATAAGTAGTGTCATGTAATTGACATTTTCTGATTTACTGAATTGTGACCAAAACTTATTTTATTGAAGATAATAAGCCAAAAAGTGATGCAATCATTTTAAAAACCATTTTTCTGTCTCCTTGGTGCCAAAGGTATGCTGTTTTTTGGTCGCTATTAAATCAAAGAAGATTGTTCAGCACTTTCTGATCATGTTTATTAAAGTAGAACCTTACACTTAAGGTCTGTTGGTTTAATTAGATTCCTCAAGATTGTCGACAGGAAGCACAGAGTTGTAAATAGTGGAACCTTTTATCTGCATAAAATTATGATACTTTGTAGAATTTCCCCTGTATCCCGAAAAAAAAACACAACCAGCTGATCCCACTGAGCAATGGGAAAGACGTGGTTGTTAAGAATTTCCTGATTAAGTGAGTCTGAAGTTTAATCCCTTACTAATTCGAGCTGATTAGAGCTCAGTGCCAATGAAAATATGTCATGTTAGTTTGCTCACTTTGTAAGAATAGAAAACAAAGAAGAAAAAGCAGGCAAATAATACTTGTAAAAGTTAGTTTAAACTATTTAACGAACTGCAATTTCTTGTTTTTTGAGTCGTTGCCTTACTTTCAGTTAGACACCAACCCATTGCCACTGCCATTCACCCAATAAGGCAGAAGGTTTGTTTCCACCATCTTCTGGCAATGTTCTAGTTCGTGTGTGTCTGTGTGCATGTACGAGCGCTTAGGTGGGGAGCAAGATGACTGAGTTAGAGGGAGGTGGACAAGTATTTGGACTGCATGGTTATTTAACAAACTTTGGTGAGCTTTCTACATCCATCCACAAAAAATGAATTCTGTTACCAACAGCCACCATGAAATTTGTTGTGACGTTCATGGAATGAAGGATCCTTCTTAGGTTAGTTAATTAGCTAGATTTCATTAGCATTCATAAGCTATACTTTCTCATCAAAGTTATAATGCTATATAACATTGATAAAATGACAGTGCTGCATTTAAAGTGATTTAGTAATGTTTTAAGGCAATACATATGTAGGTAAAGATATCAAATATTCAGAATTTCCCTCAATGCTGTTGTTGTGTTTTTGGTAGGGTTGAAGTAACTATTGAATATTTATTAATCTTATTAAACAATTACTTCTTGATCTGTATGCTTTTCTATTTTGAATGACGATTACTGGTTGCAGCACAGTGCTACTTTTACGGTTCTATTAAAGTATATAACACACCTATAGTGTGTTCACTAATATGTCCAACTTTAGTTAAATCTGTTCAGATGTTTAGTACAGAGTCAGCAGCAAGAGACACTCAGAGGGTTACTTAGGCTCTACACCTTCATGCTGCCCTCAGTTCCCACCTCACCTCCAGCCACTCTTTTGTTTACCTTGAGTTACCTTTTGATGTCATTCATTATCCAGATAAAAGCAAGCAATCGGAGTTCCTTCCCTTCTCAGATTCTTTGACTCGTGCCCTTCAGAATATTTCATTTTCCCACTGGATGGCTTTCCAGTACAGCTCAATATCTCTCATAGGCAATGTACACCCCCAGAGTACACCATGAGCTTCAGAGCTGTTAAGAGAGTCATAGGGTTGTACAGCATGATAACAAACACTTCGGACCAACTCATCCATGCCAACCTGATACCCCAATCTGATCTAGGCCCATTTTGCCAGCATTTGGCCCATATCCCTCCGAACCCTTTCTATTCATATACCCATCCAGATGCCTCTTAAATGTTGTAATTATCCCAGCCTCCACCACTTCCTCTGGCAGCTCATTCCATACACAAACCACCCTCTGTATGAAAAAGTTGTCCCTTAGGTCCTTTTTAAAACTTACCCCTTTCCCCTTGAACCTGTGCCATCTAGTTTTGGACTCCCCTATCCTGGGGAAAAGGCTGTTTACCCTGTCCATACCCGACATGATTTTAGAAACCCCTATAAGGTCATGCCTTAGCCTTTGACACACCAAGGAATAGAACCCAGTCTATTCAGCCTCTCCCTATAACTCAGACTTCCAGTCCTGGCAACATGCTTGTCAATCTTGTCTGCACTCTCTCAAGTTTAACAACATTACTCCTATAGAAGGGTGACCAGAAGGTCTGAAAGTGGCCTCACCATGGTCTTATCCAGCTGCAACATGATATCCCAACTCCAATACTCAATGTTCTGACTAATGAAGGCAATCATGCCAAAAGCGCCTTCTTCACTGTCCTGTCTACCTGTGACTCCAATTTCAAGGAGCGAAGCACCTGCATTAACAATCAATCATGATCTGCATCCCTAGGTCTCTTTGTTCAGCAACAGCTCCCAGGGCCCAACCATTAATTGTATAAGTCCTGTTCTGATTTAGCTTATCAAAATGCAACACCTTGCATTTATCTCAATTAAATTCTATTTGCCGCTCCTCAGCCCATTTGCCCATCTGATTAAAATCCTGAGATCATTATCTTCACTGTTTACTGCATCACCAATTTTGGTGTCATCTGCAAACTTACTAACCATGCTGCCTATATTCACATCCAAATCATTTAAATAAATAAGGAAAAGCAGTGGACCCAGCACTGATCCTTGCAGCACACTGCTGGTCACAGGCCTCCAGTCCAAAAAGCAACCCTGTACCACCACCTTTTGTCTCTAACATCAAGTCAATTTTCTATCCAATTGGCTAGCTTCTTCTGGGTTCTATGTGATCTAACCTTACTAACCAGTCTATGATACGGAACCTTGTTTGAACACTTGACTGAAGTCCATATAGACAATGTCTATCACTCTGCATTCATCAATTTTCTTTGTCATTTCTTCAAAAAAACTCAATCAAATTGGTGAGATATGATTTCCCATGTACAAAACCATATTGACAATCCCTAATAAGTCCTTGCCTTTCCAAATGCATGTAAATCCTGTCCCTTGGTATCCCCTCCAATAACTTATTTACCACTGACATAAGGCTCACTGGTCTATAGTAGCCTAGCAGTTCTGTACAGCCTTTTCAAATAATGGCACCATGTTAGCTAACCTCCAGTCTCTGGCACCTCCCCCATGGCTGTCAATGAACTGTTCAGGGTTGACACCATCTAATGAGGTGCCTCTGCTGTTTCCATGTTTATGCTACTCACTAAGTGTAACTCACCCCCTCCAGCTTCCTGTACCCTAATCCTGATCACCTCGCTCTCTTTAGTTTACTCACCATTCTCCCACCCACAATTTTATTTCTGAGCTCATATCATTTAAGGACAGCACAGTGACTCAGTGGTTAGCACTGCTGCCTCACAGGGCCAGGGTTCTGGGTTTGATTCCACCCTTGGGGGCTGTCTGTGTGGAATTCGCACATTCTTGTGTCAATATGGGTTTCCTCCCACAATCCAGAGATGTGCAGGTGAGGTGGATTGGACATGCTAAATTGCCTGTAGTGTCCAGGGATATATAAACCAGGTGGATTAACAATGAGGATTCCAGTGTTACAAGGATAGGTTAGAGCCTGTGGGTCAGGGTGGGATGCTGTTCAGAGGTAGCTATGGCAGCCTATATCTTTCAAACAGTAGAATTCCAACATTGTCGAGAGGACAGTGATCTAGGATCATTTAAATATGTTTTGCCTAATTCCCATAATAAATTTCCAGATTTATTTAGGATAGTGGATCAGTAAAAACAGGTAAAGTGCTGGAAAATACCTTCAATCTTCACTTATTCCTCATATTTAAAATTGGGTTCTGAAACGCAAGCAAATTTCTTTTATTTATAGTGTGAAGGATGAAAGACTACCATTTGGAAATTTGCGACATTTTGCAGGGGTGGGGGTTGGTGTTGGTGTTGAGGTGACAGTCAAATCAATTGTGTTCTTATTAAGTGGAGGAGCAGGCTGTAGGGGTCCAAAGATGTGCAATTCGGGTGGATTAGCAATGCTAAATTGCCCCGTGGTGTCCAGGATGTGCAAGCTAGGTGGATTAGTTCT
This sequence comes from Chiloscyllium punctatum, assembly GCF_047496795.1. Classification (NCBI taxonomy): domain Eukaryota; kingdom Metazoa; phylum Chordata; class Chondrichthyes; order Orectolobiformes; family Hemiscylliidae; genus Chiloscyllium; species Chiloscyllium punctatum. Next base: position 43,292,442 of record NC_092739.1, read on the forward strand.
GGTAAATGTGGGGTTTCGAGGTTAGGGTCTGGATGGATTGTTCTTTGGAGGGTTAATGCAACCTCTTTTTGCATTGTCGGGAATATATCTGTAGTGATTGTAATGAGGTCAGCCGGATGGACATTGTGCAATACAAGTTCCCTGACTAGGCTGTGAACTTGGTCCAATCAGGGAGCCCTGGCTGACAGCTATGAACAGACGTGTCAGACATCTTGACACTCTGAGTTGGCTCTGAGGAAGCTGGATCACTCTCCACATGTCAATAAAAGGTGACTTAGTGCCGAGATACCAACTCCTGTGGAGTTATTTCACAATGATTCTATGATCCTTATGAAATTGCCTGCTCCTGCACCCCTTTCTTCTGGTCTGTTGTGTGAATGAGATATTGTATTATCTGTTTTAGCTGTGGCTTCTCTTCAACTCTACCTGTTCTCTTGAATTTTAATGTCATAGAATTGTACAGGATAGAAACAGGCCCTTTAGCCCAACTCATCCAGGCTGGTCAGGTCTCCTAAAGTGAATTAGTCCCATTTGCTTGCTTTTGGCCCATATCCCCCTCAACCTTTCCTGCTGTTGGCAAATCAGGTTAAGGTCAGAGAATTTTGACAGCTAACTCCAAAAGTAGCTTTTAACTTTCTGTCCCATGATGTGCATTTCTCTTCCTTGTACAAAGACAGATTAATCCTTCGTGTGACAAAGCCATTTTAAATCTTGGTGCTACTGAGTCTGACCACAATGAAAGATAAAAATGCATAAGTTATTATGATCAGAAATAGGCCGCATTATTACAGTTCATGATCCATGATATCTGTACATTGATTGCATTGAGCAACTACTAATCACAGGTGTCTTTTCAAGAAGTTAAAAACAAATATTAAGTAATTTGGCTGCTCTTTTGTGCCTCCTAGTGGTCATTAGTAAAGCAACAGCAGTAGAAGGTTGCACAGTTCTCCAGCTGAAACTGTCAGTCACAGGATGTTCAGGAAAATTTGACAAAACAAATAAACCACCTCAAAAGAGAAAAAAATAAATGACACTGCAAAAGGTCAACCTACTGCCATTCTCTTAATCTGTTGTAGGTAGAATTAAATATGATTTAAGGAAGAGGACTTGAAAGGATTACTTGAAAAACTCTAACATTTTGAAGGGTAGGTATGAAGGAATAGAAAGACGGTGAAGAGGGAAAAGCATTTTAGTTGGTGTTAGTATCAAATGCAATTTTAATCTTCTGATAAGCTGCCCCCAGGCAACTGGAGACTAAATCCGAGAGGGAGATTAATTCAAGGATGAATCTAAAAGGATGGAAATACCACCAACTTAAAAAAAATCATTTTAACATTGTGGAAATGGAGATTAACCTGTAATTACAGTGTTCTACATATTATCACCAGAATTAGTTCACCACTACAGGAAGAAACAGGAAGGCAGTTGTGTTGATAAGTGACTGGAGGGTAATGAGTAATCACACTCCCTCTGAATAACATTTTATTTCCGATGCATTAGAATTCAAGTTGGGGTGATGTAACTTACTTCTAAATTATCTCTGTTCCCGAAGATGCTGATCGAGAGTGTGTAAATGTGTAAATATCTGTGGTATCTCATCAAGTGACAATCTTTCCTTTCTGAGCTAAATTAGCCTGGTAGGATATTGCCCCGAGGGGCTTCATTTGATCATTTGTGTATCTACGCCAGTCCTCATCCAACTTGGATGCTGCATAATTTCCAGCGTGAGGAAGTGGTTAGTGATGATGCATGGAATCACTGCCTGTTCTTGTTTAATTCGTTTTGTGCCAAAGAGTGTGGCTGCCACTTGTAAATCCCAGGTATTCACCCTGAGTGAGATTAGCAAACTAGGCACAGACCAGGATCCTTGTAGTGCAGTGGTATCTTCGTAGGATATGTGGAACAGTCCATATTCCGCAGCTACACTGGCACCACCCCCCACCTTTTCCTCCACTACATCGAGGACTGTATCGGCGCTACCTCGTGCTCCCACGAGGAGGTTGAACAGTTCATCCACTTTACGAACACCTTCGACCCCGACCTCAAATTTACCTGGACTGTCTCAGACTCCTCCCTCCCCTTCTTAGACCTCTCCATTTCCATCTCGGGCAACCGATTCAACACGGACATTTACTATAAACCAACCGACTCCCACAGCTACCTAGATTACACCTCCTCCCACCCTGCCCCCTGTAAAAATGCTATCCCATATTCCCAATTCCTTCGCCTCCACCGCATCTGCTCCCAGGAGGATCAATTCCACTACTGAACAACCCAAGTGGCCTCCTTCTTCAAAGACCGCAATTTCCCCTCAGACGTGGTTGATGACGCTGTCCACCACATCTCCTCCACTTCCCGCTCCTCCGCCCTTGAATCGTGCTCCTCCAATCGCCACCAGGACAGAACCCCACTGGTCCTCACCTACCACCCCACCAACCTCCAGATACATCGTATCATCCTTCGTCATTTCCTCCACCTCCAAACAGACCTCACTACCAGGGATATATTTCCCTCCCCTCCCCTTCCCTCCCCTATCAGCGTTCCGGAAAGACCACTCCCTCCGCGACTCCCTTGTCAGGTCCACACCCACCCACCAACCCAACCTCCACTCCTGGCACCTTCCCCTGCAACCGCAAGAAGTGCAAAACTTGCGCCCCACACCTCCCCTCTCACCTCCCTCCAAGGCCCCAATGGATCCTTCTATATCCGTCGCAAATTCGCCTGCACCTCCACACACATCATTTACTTTATCCGCTGCACCCAATGTAGCCTCCTCTACATTGCAGAGACAGGCCGCCTACTGGCAGAACGTTTCAGAGAACACCTCTGGGACACCCGCACCAACCAACCCAACCGCCCCATGGCTGAACACTTTAACACCCGCTCCCACTCCGCCAAGGACATGCAGGTCCTTGGCCTCCTCCATCACCAGACCATGGCAACATGACGCCTGGAGGAAGAGCACCTCATCTTCTGCCTAGGAACCCTCCAACCACAAGGGATGAATGCAGATTTCTCCAGCTTCCTAATTTCCCCTCCTCACACCTTAGTTCAGTCCCAACCCTCTGACTCAGAACCGCCTTCTTGACCTGTGATCTTCTTCCCGACCTCTCTGCCCTCACCCCCTCTCTGGCCTATCACCCTCGCCTTAACCTCCTTCCACCTATTACATTCCTTACGCCCCTCCCCCAAGTCCTTCCTCCCTACCTTTTATCTTAGCCTGCTTGGCATACCTTCCTCATTCCTGAAGAAGAGCTTATGCCTGAAACGTCGATTCTCCTGCTCCTTGGATGCTGCCTGACCTGCTGTGCTTTTCCAGCAACACGTTTTTCAGTGCAGTGGTATCGACCACTACATCCAGACCAGGAAGTAGGGTCAAGTCCCACTTGCTTCAGCGGTGTGTAATAACAGCTCTGAAGAAGCTGTTTTGAAAATACCAAATCAGCACAGACCAAAGACTGATCCTTGAACCCAGAACTTGTCGGTAGAAACACAAGAACAGGAGTAAGCAAAAGTGAGGACTGCAGATGCTGGAGATTAGAGTCAAGAGTGTGGTGCTGGAAAAGCACAGCAGGTCAGGCAGCATCTGAGGAGCAGAAAAATCGACGTTTCGGGCAAAAGCCTTTCATCAGGAAGCAGGAAAATCAACATTTCAGGCAGAACACTTCCTGATGGTTCTTGACAAGAACAGGAGTAGGCTATTCAGCCCATCAAGTTAACTTCATTCGGTTAGATTATGGCTGATTTGTCTCAATGCCACTTTCCTGAACTATCTCCATAATCCCTTGATATCATTAGCCTCCAGAGACTTAGCAATTTCTGTCTTGAACATCCTCCATATGTCCCGTGGGGTGAAGAATTCCACAGGATGAAGAAATTCCTGCTTATCCCTGTCTTAAAAAGGGGTAATTTATCCTGAGATTATGTCCCTGATTTTAGAGTCACCAGTCCAGGGGGAAGATCCTATCTGCATCTATTCTGTCTTGTATAAATTTCAATGAAATAGCCTTTCATTCTTAAAGAAAGCTCCAGAGAATTCATACCCAGTTTTCTCAATTTTGTCTCAAGGGCCAATCACACCATCCCAACATCTGGTGAAACTCCACTGAACTTCCTCTGGCAACTATATCCTCCTTTTAGACAAAGAGACCAAACTGAAATAACTCCACAAAGGCCAGTATCCCGTCACCAAGTCACCCTTTATTTACACATGCGGACTACTTGACACTGAATAGGAAGGGTTGAAAAATGTGGTGCTGGAAAAACACAGCAGGCCAGGCAGCATCCGAGGAACAGGAGAATCAACGTTTCGGGCTGAGATAAAAGGTAGGGGGGAGGGAATTTGGGGGAGGGGCGCTGGGAATACGATAGGTGGAAGGAGATGAGGGTGATAGGCCGGAGAGAGGGTGGGGGCGGAGAGGTCGGGAAGAAGATTGCAGGTCAAGAGGGCGGTGCTGAATCCGAGGGTTGGGACTGAGATAGGGTGGGGGGAGGGGAAATGAGGAAGCTGGAGAAATCTACATTTATTCCGTGTGGTTGGAGGGTTCCGAGGCGGAAGATGAGGTGCTCTTCCTCCAGGCGTCATGTTGCCATGGTCTGGCGATGGAGGAGGCCAAGGACCTGCATGTCCTTGGCGGAGTGGGAGGGGGAGTTAAAGTGTTCAGCCACAGGGTGGTTGGGTTGGTTGGTGTGGGTGTCCCAGAGGTGTTCCCTGAAACGTTCTGCAAGTAGGCGGCCTGTCTCCCCAATGTATAGGAGGCCACATCAGGTGCAGCGGATAAAGTAAATGATGTGTGTGGAGGTGCAGGTGAATTTGCGACGGATATAGAAGGATCCATTGGGGTCTTTTTGGGGGGAGGTGTGGGTGCAGGTTTTGCACTTCTTGCGGTTGCAGGGGAAGGTGCCGGGTGTGGAGGTTGGGTTGGTGGGGGGTATGGACCTGACGAGGGAGTCACGAAGGGAGTGATCTCTCCTGAATGCTCATAGGGGAGGGGAGGGGAGGGAAATATATCCTTGGTGGTGAGGTCTGTTTGGAGGTAGCGGAAATGATGAAGGGTGATACGATGTATCTGGAGGTTGGTGGGGTGGTAGGTGAGGACCAGTGGGGTTCTGTCCTGGTGGCGATTGGAGGGGCAGGGTTCAAGGACGGAGGAGCGGGAAGTGGAGGAGATGTGGTGGAGAGCATCGTCGACCACTTCGGAGGGGAAATTGTGGTATTTGAAGAAGGAGGCCGTTTGAGTTGTTCGGTAGTGGAATTGGTCCTCCTGGGAGTAGATGCGGCGGAGGCGGAGGAATTGGGAATATGGGATGGCATTTTTCAGGGGGCAGGGTGGGAGGAGGTGTAATCTAGGTAGCTGTGGGAGTCGGCCAGTTTGTAATAAATGTCTGTGTTGAGCCGGTCGCCCGACATAGAAATGGAGAGGTCTAAGAAGGGGAGGGAGGTGTCTGAGAGATGGTCCAGATAAATTTGAGGTCGGGGTCGAAGGTGTTCGTAAGTGGATGAACTGTTCAACCTCCTCGTGGGAGTACGAGGTAGCGCCGATTCAGTCATCGATGTAGCGGAGGAAAAGGTGGTGGGTGTTGCTAGTGTAGCTGCGGAAGATGGACTGTTCCACATATCCGATAAAGAGGCAGGCATAGCTGGGGCCCATGCGGGTACCCATGGCTAGTCCTTTGGTTTGGAGGAAGTGGGAGGATTGGAAGGAGAAGTTAAGAGTGAGGACCAGTTCAGTCAGTCGAAGGACGGTGTCAGTGGAAGGGTACTGGTTGGTACGGCGGGAAATGAAGAAGTGAAGGGCTTGGAGGCCCTCGTGATGGCGGATAGAAGTGTATAGGGACTGGATGTCCATGGTGAAGATAAGGCGTTGGGGGCCGGGGAAGCAAAAATCATGGAGGAGGTGGAGGGCGTGGGTGGTGTCCCGAACATAGGTGGGGAGTTCTTGGACTAAGGGGGACAGGACTGTGTCGAGGTATGCAGAGATGAGTTCGGTGGGGCAGGAGCAGGCTGAGACAATGGGTCGGCCGGGGCAGTCAGGTTTGTGGATTTTGGGTAGGAGGTAGAAACAGGCGGTGCGGGGTTGTGGGACTATGAGGTTGGAGGCAGTGGATGAGGTTATGGATGGTCAGGGAGATGATGGTTTGGTGGTGTGAGGTGGGGTCATGGTCAAGGGGGAAGTAGGGGGGGGTGTCCGCGAGCTGGCGTCTAGCTTCAGCGGTGTAAAGGTCGGTGCGCCAAACTACCACCGCGCCTCCCTTGTCTGCCGGTTTGATGGTGAGGTTGGGGTGGGCGTGGAGGGCTGCGTGTTGTGAGGGTGAGAAGTTGGAGTGGGTGAGAGGGGTGGACAGGTTGAGGTGGTCAATATCGCAGCGGCAGTTGGATATGAAGAGATCGAGGGCAGGTAAGAGGCCAGCACGGGGTGTCCAGGTGGATGGGATGTGTTGGAGGTGGGAGAAGGCGTTGTCAGAGGGTGGGTGAGAGTCCTTGTTGAAGAGGTAGGCGCGGAGGTGAAGGCGGCAGAAGAAATGCTCGATATCTAGCCGCATGTCGAACTTATTGATCTGGGAGCATAGGGGTATGAAGGTGAGGCCTCTGCTGAGGACTGATCGTTCATCTTCAGCGAGGGGGAGGTCTGGAAGTATAGTAAAAATATGGCAGGGCTTGGAGCTGGGGATGGGGGCAGAGTTAGTTGTGGGGGCGGAGATCGACGTGGAAGTGGTGTAGCGTGCGGTGTGGTCCTTGAACAGGTGAGTGACGTCACTGGGGGTGGAAGTGGCTGTGGCGACGGCCACTCCAGGGGTGGAAGTGACGCGCCGGGCAGAAACAGCGTTGGTCCCGGTGGCCGTGGATCCCATGGCAGCCGCGTATCTGTCGGCGATGGTCTTCCTGGCGATCGTGGAGGCGGTTGTCTGGGCGGCGATCGCGGAGGCTGCATGGTTGGTGGTGGCTGTTGTCCGTGCGGTGGTGGGGGCGGAAGTGACATCGCCGTTTGCCGCGGCAGTGGTGGCTGCAGCGGCTGCGTGGAAAATGGCGCCCGAGCGGTTCCGGAGGTCGCGAGAAGGTTCTGGAACAGTCGAGGAATCCTGAATCGGAAGGGTTTGGAGGGATCCGGGCCAGGTGCTGGCAGGTGGGACTAGATTGGGTTAGGATATCTGGTCGGCATGGACAGGTTGGACAGAAGGGTCTATTTCTGTGCTGAACATCTCTATTTCTCTGTGATTCTATGGGCATGCAACCTTTAATGAGTCATGGACCAAGACATCCAGATCCCTTTGAACATATATACTTTGTAACCTCTCACCATTTAGGAACAGGCATAGGCCATTCAGCCCTGGCCTGATTGCATATTTCAATACCCTTTACTCACCCCATTCCCATAATCCGTATCACAAAATCTATCCATCCCTACCTTAAACCTATTACAGAAACTGCACTTCCTTAGTACTCTGTGATAGAGAATTCCAAAGATTCACAACTCCTCTGAGTAAAATAATATCTCGTATCTAAGTAGCATCCTGTACTTTTAAGTTGTGCCCCTTATTCTAGACTCCCATACAAGGTTTGAGAGTGGCCCTTGGAAAAATTGTGAACTTGTGATAGGAATTCTCATCATACTCCTGGAAGATCTTGTCGTCGTGCTGGTAATCGTAGTCGTAGTTCAGAAACAGATACGAGAGTAAGTCAACATCATTATTTGACAATAACAATGACTGTGAGACAGGCTGGGAATATAGCCTCTCCTGATTGAGATGTTTTTAGCTTCGACAAAAAAATTGATAAAGGATGACAAACCTGGATAGCTGGAAAGTATTTGATATATTCACTCAGGTACCAGATGGGGAACGACAATCCTTATCAGACAGATGTGCACATAAAAGATGTCTCCTGATCGACAGATATGGCTAAAGTTAATCGAGTGATGTGCGGTTTCAAAGAAAAACGTGTTGATAGTGTAGATTCTTCTACTGCTGGAATAGTAACAGGAGATTATCTTTGGTAATATATCCCTGGGAGTGTACGTTAGTCGATGTAAAGGTTAGGTGAACGTGAGGACAGCAGATGCTGGAGGTCAGAGTCTAGATTAAAGTGGTGCTGGAAAAGCACAACAGATCAGGCAGCATTGGAGGAGCAGGAAAATCGATGTTTCCGGCAGGAGGCCTTCATCAGGAATGGGATGTAAAAGTTACACTGTTGCAGAGAGGAAATTTTCAAAAGCAGGTGACATAGAAGGTAAGCGATGGAAATGTAACAAGTGTTTTTATGGATGAGACAATCTGTTTACAACAGACTTTGCAATATTCTACTGCTATCCCAGAGATAAACTAACAAGCACCTTTATGATCAATGATTTTCTGTGGAACAGTTCTATGAAATTTGAGCAAATGTATGATAGGTAAAATAAATTGGGAATTCAAGTTTGGCAGCCAGCCTTAGGGACCTTTTAAATGTAAAAGGTTTGACATTAAACAGAATAAGCCAGGTGTGACTTTGGATGAACAATTTCCGAGGGGTGGGAAGTTTTATCACATCCTGGTAAATCAGACCAGGCCCTCACAGAAAGATAACGTTGCATCCAAGGAACAAACAGACCAGTCAAGAGTTTGGTTGGAGAGTTAAACTGGTTGTGCACTCTGACTAGATCTGATGCTGGTTATGCCTTATCCAAAATGGGTACTATGATGAAACATATTACTATTGAGGAAATCTAGACAGCAGATAAAGTATTAGTGATTGAATTCAAAAACATGCACACTCAAGTTTCCAGCCAGAGGTGACCAAGAAGATAAGAAGTGAGTCCTTTGCAGCAGTACTTCATCGGAAGTCTTCTGGATGATTAATCGAATATGACAGGCTTTATCATAACCTTGGTGAAAAACGTAATGAATGTTGTTGGTTGGCCTGGAATGCCAAGAAATTAAAAAGGATCATTAAAAGTACCTTAGCTGCTGAAACACTGGTGTGAGTAGAAACTTGAGATACAGGGATGAATTTATCCAGACTTCTAAAGGAAATCTGATAGCAGTGGCAATCTAACATAAAGGATATCCTGTGGATAACCATTCTTTTAGGATCATGTCCATTTGCAAAGGATGATACTGAGAAATGGATTGATCTTGCCAGCAGAAAGGAAAGTTTAGGAAGAAAAGAGATTTCTAAAGAAAAGTGGATTTGTGTGAGTGACCTGTTGCTAGACTGTTTCACGAAAAAGATATCTGCTTCAAGAAATGATTGAAGATCCTCAAGGAGGGATGCCTGGTGTTATGAGGAGTTGTAAAAATGAAAAAAAAAATCTGTTTTTAATTTGGGTTGCTTTGTGATTAAAGTTGATGTCTGGAGGTTTATTGTATTACATGGAGTATGAGGAAAGTTTACATACAGTTGTGATTAGAGTGTTGTGTTATAGAATAAGATGTAGAATAGGAACAAATCCTTTTGTATAGTTTTCATCAATTTTGTTCAAAGATTGTTTGTATGACTCCAAAAGCTTTTATTTAAAGAGGGGAAGATGTTAATATAGTGAGTAATTTAGCAGGGGGTGGGGTTTAATAGCTTAATTAACTGAGTAGATATCTGGAATGCCAAGAAATTAAAAAGGATCATTAAAAGTACCTTAGCTGCTGAAACACTGGTGTGAGTAGGAACTTTAGATATAGGGATGTATTTGAGTGGGAGCAGCAACAGAGGTAAGGTGAACCAGGAAGCCTACAGCTAAGGTAAGGGAGATTTTTAAAATTACTTACCGGTCGTGGCCAGCGGTGTTTTTCCTCCACAGTAGGAATGGGAGCAGCTGCGGAAGTGACGCGGACCAGAGGGGCTGCTGGGAAGGAAAGTAAGTGACCATGTATATAGCAAGGCAGCTAAACCCGAGGCACTACTACTGTAGTGTCTCCCACCCGCCCTCCTCCTCTAACCAAGTTAATAAGGTACGGTTCATTTATAAACTTCCTTTATTGAATATAAGTTTATTGCTTGATTTTATAGCAATTGAATTAACCTTTCTTGTTTAGTATTGTGTAGGTGTTCAGATAAGTGGGGTATGGATGCTAGGGCAGTTGCTTGCTCCTCCTGCAGAATGTGGCAGATGAGAGACATGGCACATGTCTCCGCTGGCTACATCTGTGGGAAGTGCACCCAACTCCAGCTCCTTGGAAACCATGTTAGGGAATTGGAGCTGGAGCTGGATGAACTATGGATCATTCGGGAGGCTGAGGGGGTAATTGAGAGAAATTACTGGCAATTGGTCACTCCTGAGGCTCAGGATAAGGATAGATGGGTTACAGTCAGGGGGAGGAAAGGGGGCAGACAGACAGTGCAGGGATCCCCTGTGGACATTCCCCTCAGCAATAAATATATAGTTTTGGATACTGCTGGGGGTGAGGGGGGATGACCTACCAGAGGAAAGCCATTGGGGTCAGTTCTCTGGCACGGAGCCTGACACTGTGGCAAAGAAGGGAAGGGGGCAGAATAGAAAAGTACTCGTGGTAGGTGACTCGATAGTTAGGGGAATCGACAGGAGATTTTGTGGTCAGGATTGGGATTCCCAGAAGATATGTTGCCTCCCTGGTGCCAGGGTCCGGGACACCTCTGATCAGGTGTATAAGGTTCTGAAAAGGGGAGGGTGAACAGCCAGAAATCGTGTTACATATTGGCACCAATGACATAGCCAGGAAAAGTATTGAGGATATAAAAACTGATTTCAGGGAGTTAGGGTGGAAGCTGCAGAGCAGGACGAACAGAGTAGTGTTCTCAGGTTTACTTCCGGTGCCACGAGATAGCGAGGCGAGGAACAGGGAGCGGGCGCAGTTTAACACGTGGCTGCACAGCTGGTGTAGGAGGGAGGGCTTCAGATATGTAGATAATTGGGATGCCTTCTGGGGAAGGTGGGACCTGTACAAGAAGGACGGGTTGCATCTGAACTGGAAGGGGACCAATGTCCTAGTTGGAAGGTTTGCTTGAGTAGTTCGAGAGGGTTTAAACTAGTATGGCAGGGGGTTGGGAACCTGAGCTATATACCAGAGGTGAGAGTTGATGCAGATGAGGCAATAGCAAGAGGTAGACCAGCTAGTGGGAAGGAATTTCCTGGGAATGAACCAAGGGATTGGTTAAAATGTGTTTGCTTTAATGCAAGGAGTATCAGGAATAAAAGTGATGAGCTTAGAGCATGCATCAGTACCTGGTGCTATGATGTTGTGGCCATAACAGAGACATGGGTTACTCAGGGGCAGGAATGGTTGCTGGATGTTCCAGGGTTTAGAGCATTTAAAAAGAATAGGGAGGGGGGAAAAAGAGGAGGGGGTGTAGCACTGCTAATCAGAGAGGGTATCACAGCTACAGAAGTTACCATTGTTGAGGAGGGTCTGCCTACTGAGTCAGTATGGGTGGAAATTAGGAACAGTAAGGGAGCAGTCACCTCGTTAGGGGTTTACTACAGGCCCCCCAATAGCAGCAGGGAGATGGAAGAAAGCATAGGTCGGCAGATTTTGGAAAAGTGTGAATGTAGTAGGGTTGTTGTAATGGGTGACTTTAACTTTCCCAATATTGATTGGAACCTCCTTCGAGCAGATGGTTTGGAAGGAGCTGTTTTTGCAAGGTGTGTTCAGGAGGGTTTCCTAACGCAGACGAGGGGAGAGGCCATTTTGAATTTGGTGCTCGGCAATGAGCCGGGGCAGGTGTCAGATCTTGCGTGGGAGAGCATTTTGGTGATAGTGACCACAACTGCCTCACATTCTACATAGCTATGGAGGAGGAGAGAAGCAGGCACATCGGGAGGATATTTAATTGGGGAAAAGGAAACTATAATGCTATCAGACGTGAGTTGGGAAGCATGGACTGGGAGCAATTGTCCCATGGAAAGGACACTTTAGACATTTGGAGACTGTTTAAGGAACAGTTGTTGCGAGTGATGCACAAATGTGTTCCTCTGAGACAGGCAAGAAGGGGTAAGATAAAGGAACCTTGGATGACGAGAGCGGAGGAGCTTCTCGTCAAAAGAGAGAAGGCAGCTTACGTAAAGTGGAGGAAGCTAGAGTCTTGCTCAGCTCTAGAGGATTACAGGCAGGCGAGGAAGGAGCTCAAATGGTCTGAGGAGAGCCAGGAGGGGGCACGAGAAAGGCTTGGCAGGAAGGATTAGGGAGAATCCAAAGATATTTTACACGTATGTGAGGAATAAGAGAATGATCAAAGAAAGAGTAGGGCCGATCAGGGATAGTATAGGAAACTTGTGTGTAGAGTCTGAGGAGGTAGGGGAATCCCTAAATGAGTTTTTTTGCTTCTGTTTTTACTAAAGAAAAGGATCTTGTAGTGAATGAAACCATTGAGGAGCAGGTAAGCATGCTGGAACGGATAGAGATTAAGGAAACTGATGTGCTGAATATTTTGACAAACATTAAGATTGACAAGTCGTCAGGGCCAGATCAGATTTGTCCTCGGCTGCTTTGGGAAGCGAGAAATGTGATTGCTTCACCGCTTGCGAAGATCTTTGCATCCTCACTCTCCACTGGAGTCGTACCTGAGGACTGGAGGGAGGCAAATGTAATTCCTCTCTTCAAGAAAGGAAATAGGGAAATCCCTGGCAATTACAGACCAGTAAGTCTCACGTCTGCCATCTACAAGGTGCTGGAAAGGATTCTGAGGGATATGATTTATGACCATCTGGAAGAGCATGGCTTGATTAAATGCAGTCAACACGGCTTTGTGAGGGGCAGGTCATACCTCACAAACCTTATCGAGTTCTTTGAGGATGTGACTAGAAAAGTTGATGAGGTTTGAGCTGTGGACGTGGTGTATATGAACTTCAGCAAGGCATTTGATAAGGTTCCTCATGGTAGGCTCATTCAGAAGGTCAGGAGGAATGGGATACAGGGGAACTTAGCTGTCTGGATACAGAATTGGCTGGCCAACAGAAGACGGCGAAAGGTAGTAGAAGGAAAATATTCTGCCTGGAAGTCAGTGGTGAGTGGTGTTCCACAGGGCTCTGTCCTTGGGCCTCTACTGTTTGTAATTTTTATTAATGACTTGGATGAGGGGATTGAAGGATGGGTTAGCAAGTTTGCAGGCGACACAAAGGTTGGAGGTGTATTTGACAGTATAGAGGACTGTTGTCGGCTGCAGCGGGACATTGACAGGATGCAGAGATGGGCTGAGAGGTGGCAGATGTTCAACCTGGATAAATGTGAAGTGATGCATTTTGGAAGGTAAAACTTGAAAGCTGAGTACAGGATTAAAGACAGAATTCTTGGCAGTGTGGAGGAACAGTGGGATCTTGGTGTACATAGATCCCTTAAAATGGCCACCCAAGTGGACAGGGTTGTTAAGAAAGCATATGGTGTTTTGGCTTTCATTAACAAGGGTATTGAGTTTAAGAGTCGTGAGATCTTGTTCCAGCTCTATAAAACTTTGGTTAGACCGCACTTGGAATACTGTGTCCAGTTCTGGTCGCCCTCTTATAGGAAAGATGTGGATGCTTTGGAGAGAGTTCAGAGGAGGTTTACCAGGATGCTGCCTGGAATGGAGGCTTATCTTACGAAGAGAGGTTGACTGAGCTTGGACTTTTTTCACTGGAAAAAAGAAGGAAGAGAAGGGACCTAATTGAGGTGTACAAGATAATGAGAGGCATGGATAGAGTTGATAGCTGGAGACATTTTCCCAGGGCAGAAATTGTTAACACAAGGGGTCATAGTTTTAAGCTGTTTGGTGAAAAATATAGAGGGGATGTCAGAGGCGGGTTGTTTATGCAGAGAGTTGAGAGAGCTTGGAATACGTGGAAGCGAGGTCATTGGGGATATTTAAGAGACTGCTGGACATGCATATGGTCACAGAAATTTGAGGGTTCGTACATGAGGATCAGTGGTCGGCACAACATCGTGGACTGAAGGGCCTGTTCTTTGCTGTACTGTTCTATGTTCCATATAAAGATGTAAACATTGAGGCTGGTGTACAGAAAGAGCTGTAAGACTAAGCAGTGAAGAATCACACAGAGAGCTGTTGTGGTTTCGATCTCCAGTGTTTGGCCTAAGTCTGAATTGGCAGTGTAGCATTCTAGCGATCTTTATATTGATCCCAGCTCCTTTCTTGATTCATAATTTGTGTTAAGCATCCAACTATCCAGGTTTGACTTCTATGCCAATTCCTTAAACCTTCTTTCCTCTTCAAAGCTCATGTCAAATCCTCACTTTTGAACCTGCATTTACTCAACTCTTCTACTTTAATTTGCTGCTTATTCTGCTTTGCAGTTTGGGATTTTATTAAATGGAATAATTTGGAATAGAATTACAACTTTAAAAACTGGATTCCCTTGGCTATAGTGGTAAATGCTATGAAATATAGTGAATTGGGTTAACTTTCATAATCATGGTGAGTTATCGAATGTCTGTGAGAGTAATGTTCTCCCCTCCTCCTGTTGAAACACAGTGCCATCGCACTGGAGGGGAGGAGATATAGTTTCAAACCCCTGCCTGTCAAACTTCCCGGAGCAGCCGTGCTTTTGTAAGGAGGCAGTAACTGAATTGATATGTGGACTTTGTAGTTAATGATTCAGAGCAATGTTGATGATGACCTGGGAGTAGTTAACATGCTTGTTAGAGGAAGTGTGTGACCTTTCAGGAGACAAGAGAGACTGGCAGGAAATGTAGGAATTTTGCTTGTAGTTGAATAAATGTTGAATTTTTGTGCAATGCCAATTGAGCATATATTTTCTTCTTGGCTTATGTTTGGTATAACGCAAAAGCAACAACTCAAATGGTAATATCGAATTGTTAAATTTCATATTTGTACTACATGTAAGTTTAACAGCACAGATTGTTCGCCAGACATTTTGATGGCAGCATCTTATCAAAATCGCTTCTGGAAACCCAACCCCAAGACATTCAAAACAAGTTTACAGGGCAAGCGAAAGAAAGCTGGTCCCAGAGGCTGAAAAATGAAATAGAGCATAGCAAAAGCTAACCGCTCAGAGCTCCTATTCATAAACAGCTCGCATAATCTGAATTAACCCAGTAATGACCTTGTATAGCAATCAAAAGCAGCCCTCTTAATTGTATCACAATGTATTTGGGCTGTTGTATAGCTAAATTCATACTATTTCTGTCCATCTGTCCGTAGCCAATTAAGTACTGTGACTCCAGTGCATTTGGGATAATGGTGAATAACAACTTTTCTTTTTACTTTCAAAAGAGGATATTCTGTTGGATGCTGAATTAGGGATTTAGATACTTTTCTCCATACCACAACTGGAGGAAGCATAGCAGAGTGGCAAGGCAACTTGGGCCATTTGCTTTGTGGCTGATCATGTTGTATCAGAAATCTGAATAATTAATGCTTCCACATAATGAAACATGGATTTTAAAACAAGACACTTTGTTAAAAAAAATTGTTTTAAAATTGCTGTCAACAGTCAGGAATTCATGATAATGTGGTTGTCACTGTCAGAACATTAATGTCCACATTAAGATTTTTTTGTTGAAAAAAATGTTGGTAAATGTTTGAGTTGGGTTCAGTTCAAGATTAGAATAGATGTTGGAATGTCCTTTATAGAATTCCATGCTTCTGCACAAGAATACATTCTACACTGCGCAACTATTATCAGAGCAATTTGGCATGTTTTAGCGAAATTGTTGTGACCCAGGTGCTGGTAATCTTTTAGAAAATGTTCCACACTTTCCAATATGACCATAATGAAAGATTAATGTTCTCATTATGTCTGCACTGGGTGTCTGCTATCTCTCACCTGCCTGTTAGATAATTCCCCGAATGTCCTGACCAAACTGGGGTAGTGTGCCGAAAATAAGCCTTATCGTTCCCAGAGACATGACAAATGTGAGGATTTGATTAAACCATCAAATTGTAGAATTTTATCTGATTCAGGTTCAAAGATTGTGCATAACAGGTTTTTATCGTTAACATGAAATTAATCATTTATTGTAATCAAACAGTTTCTACCCAATGGCAAAATGTAGACAAATTGAATTGCTAATCTATCATTTTCTAACTTAAACCCTATCTCTTAAAATTCAGATACATACTAAAGAGATGCACAAAGAGATAATATAAGGGACAAATATTATTTGCGAGGAAGAGATTTTAAAATAAGTTAGAGAAGCACCATTCTGGCATCAGTCTGCATCATAAATGTTGATGAGCTGTTTGCTTTCAATTTATTTAGATTCCTTCTAAATCTTTTCTAGCAATGCAAGTTTGCAGAATCACCTGTTCTCATCCAGTGGTTGAGAATTTACTCCCTCCAGGGCCTCTAAATGAGGATTTTCCTTTATCTTTTAACAGAAGATTTTCAGAGAAAGAAACCTACAGAGAGAGGTGAGGGAGCGTAGACAGCTGTTAGGGAATTTTTTTTACTTTTCTGCACATTAAGGAGAGAGAGAGAGAGAGAAAGATGGACACTTTCTCTTCTAAGGCTGGATATTTCCTTATCTAAGGCTGCAACCATCTACCCAAGAACCAATCAAGTGGTCGTTACGATGCTGGGCTTGCAACAACTGGTCCCAATTGAAAAGCTAACCAAAAGATTGTCTCTCAGCAAAAATGCCCTGAACGCACGCGCACACACACACACACACACACATTTATACACACTCATTCTATCTATAATCCTCCCTCAGAGTTCAACTTAGGGAACATCGTACATACAATTCATATTGTGTTCCAGTAGTTGTAAAAACTGCAAACATCATCTTACTCAGTTTCCTTGATTTCAAGCAGTACCTTTTCCCATTTTTATAAAAAATAAGAGTGGCCTTTATACAGGTTTTTAGCTTGTGAATAAATTTTTCAAAGCTCATTGAAGTAAAATTGGTTTCAGCATTCTATATGTTACTCTCACTCCTTACAAATATAATATCCATTTATGAAAAGAATTGACTAATTAATCCAAATATTTTGCTAGTCTTGATTATTTGTTAGTGAGCCTTTTGATGAGAATTTTAATTTTTAAATTATTAGTTACCTCAAACTATCCATTACGAGCCATGAATTTCTAAAATTGTTTTTATTTATTCATTTTCATAATTTCAGAGGGAACTGTTATGCCTACTATTTACATTTGTTGTGAAATGTAGTTCTGAAATCTGAATGACCATGTGGTAGTTAAGGATCATTTTCATGAAGACTCAAAGATGACTGTAATGTATTCAACAACTTCCTGTCCAGCCGAATCTTAGTTGCTGTGTCAATTTTGTGTCACAGTTTGTCAACATGAAATCCTATCTTGGCAATTCTTCTGTACAAATTTCAAATTCAAACCGAAGCTGATCAAAACTGTGAAGGTGTGTGTCGTGATTGAAACTAGGTAGACCAAGTTGATTGAGGGATTGTTAACATGGGCCAATCTAGCGTGCCCTGGCTGACAGATATGTGTAAGAGATTCAGAGTCTCCTCACTTCAGGGGCTGACTCTGAGCTGGCTGGCCACAACCGTTGTACTCTGCACATGTTGATAAAAGACTGAATTGGTGATGGAATACTGGCATCTGTGCAGTATTTCAGTAATCCTTAACTACCACATGATCATTAAGATTTCAGAACTATGTTTCACAACAAATGTAAATGGTAGTCATAACAGTTCCCTATGAAATTATGAAAATAAATAAGTAAATCAAAGCAACTCCAGAAATTCATGGCTCATAATTGATAGTTTGAGGTAATTGTAATAATATAAATGTAAAATAAGTGGGTTACAAGCTACAAACGCGAAATGTATAATTGCTATGAAGGATGACCAATCCTGAAGGACATGGTTAGCAGATGCAAGAAGTTCAAGACCATTGCAACATCAGTCAATGTTTTTTGGAAGGAAAAAGAAAGCCACAGTTTCTCCCATAATAACATAATTTGTAATGCCGAAAAGAAAATTTTAAACAAGAACTGCGTACAGTCGGTTCTGCTATAACGCGTGTTTCTTCAATGCAAGTTGTCATTAATCCAATCGAAGAATTGAGACCGTTATTTGTAGAACACAAACATTCTTTACCTGTATTGGTTAAAACGCAATTCTGGACCCGTTAGTTTAAATAGTTCAGCTATTGCACAATTTTCTAATAATGCGAGATGGCATGAGAACAGAACTATCACATTTATCAGTACTTTTCAGGAAAAGTGGCCAAAGTTTTCACAGTGTAGGGGGTGGGTTCACATTGCAAGTCTTTCCTTCCTTGAGGGCAGATAAGCAAATTTCAGTAAGAGAGGGTTGCCAAGCCAGTAAACATGCATTTCATCAATCATAATTCAATAATCGATCATTTAAATAAGTAAATAATGCTTAGGACCATTAAAATGTACAGAGGAGCAAAGCTTAATACTAAGGTGAGTTTTTGGCTGTTTGATTAGAAGCAATAGAGACCAAAAAAAAATCAGCCCTGAATCATGATCACCAGGAACGGGGTGGTGACTAGTGCTGAGTTCTTTTCGGTCACCTCTGAGTTGGCCTTAGCAGAATTTACAGAGAAGTTGGAATCGAAAGTGAGTTGACTTTCAGCCTGGGATTCCATCCCCTCTCTCCTGCTCTCACATTCTTGTCCCTTTCCCTCCTGCTGATCCCTTCACTCCACTTGATACTACTTCCCACGCGCCCCCCCCCCCCCCCCTCACCCTCTTACTGTGTCTGTCTTACTCTGCCCCCTTTAACATCAAGAAAATAATCCATGGGGCTTTATGCTCCAATCATTGCTGCCAGCACTGTTACCTCACCAACAAAAATTCCATGTTGCAATGAAAGTGGCAAAGATTTATTTTCAAGAGAAGCTTTGGTAAAAGGCAATTTTTTTAAAGCATGAAATGAAAAACAAATTAGCGGGGCTGACCCAGCTGCATGACTCTCATTGCCTTCTCCTTGTGGTGTGACTCTCATCCCCATCTCTGTCCCCAAGTCAGAGTCTCCTTGAATGTCTCCTATTCAGCCTTGCCTCCAGGCCTCAGGCTGCTCCAGTCACAGACTGGCATTTTCCCACATTTGCTCCTGATGTGCTTATAAGTTAATACTTATGGGAGAGAAATGGCATCTGATTGGAGGAGCTGCTTCTTGTAAAATCATCCACTTCCACCTTCCTATATTTGAAACTCAGGCTTTAAATAAAACATTTAAAAAAACAAAACCAATAAACTTGAGCAAGTTGACTGTTCTCCTCATCATTTCTTTAGTTCATTAGTAACTTTTGTCCTTCCGTGCTCCTATGAAGAGCCTTGGGACAGTTATAGAATCATACCCATATCCCTCTAAACTGTTCTGATCACTTTCAATGCTGAAGGCACTTTATAAAGAAAAGCTGTTCTTGTTCTTTATGATGTTTATGATTTTTAAAAAATTTAACAGTGCATAAATATCCTCATAAATACTCTGAAATGTATTCCAAATGGAAATTGTGGTCTTGTGGTTGAGAAAATTCTTTTGGAAATCATCTTGTCATAGCAGCAGTGGGTCTGGGACTGTATTTCATCATGGAGCTATGTTAAAATGGAATCCACTATATGTATTAGAGTAATAAGATTTTGTTTCCCGTATCTTTGGGGACTTCTGCATTTTATAGATTGCGAACTATCCTGGTGAGCTATTGACAGGTAATAGTGATTTTTTTAAAAATGCCCTTCACAGGGTTGTGAGAGAAAGACCAGGAGGATATCTGCATTCTCCATGTGAATATAACCAGCTAACACCAGACAAAGCTCTTTTCAATGTCTGGGGCCCATTGTGGAAGTGCCACTTGTGAGCTAATGAGCTGCTGTTTTCTCAATCAAGTGTTACTATTGTATTGTTTTACGATTTACCAAAATGTAGTTGTTTAATTGTTTCCGTACTACTTGTGTTTGATTATTCTGGGAAAAACGTCGGGATAGTATGTCAGAAATTTAGGAAAGTCTGACCTGGACATTTTGAATTAGCATTTTCTTTCCATTGATGTTGCACCAAAGCATTTTTACATCCATTGGTCAGAGCGTCATGTGCTTTTTGAATCCATTCCTCGCTGCGTTCTTTGGTCTTGTCAATGTACACATCAGAAACTCTTGAGGTAGCCCCATTCAATTCCTGCAGCTATAAAAAGGAAATAACATTCTTCAAAGTTTTTTCTGTGGCTCGTTCTGGGTTTCAAGTAATGTGTATGAACTGTAGATTTGTCACTCCAGAATAAATTATGGAATGCAAATAAGACAAGGCTGAAGTTTGCGGTTGCATCTTTTAATTTTAGTTCTTATGCAGTGTACATTGAGGCAAAGCACAGCACACAGACATATGAAAGTGTGAGTCAAATGGCACATCTAAACGTTCATCCTGAGCAAAAAACCAAGGTCCTAAATAAGAAATGGGGCAGTTTATTACCAAATGGAATGATTCTCCAGGTAACCACTTTCTGTAATATCTTGGTGTACCAGCAGGGTGTGCTGTGTAACATTGTAAACAACTTGTCAAACCGGCTTAAAATCCAGACGCAATAGGATCATAATATGTACAACATTCTGAGCTACATGTGACTAAGTGTATAACAATCAGGACTGTAAAGACATTTGGGGGAAACAAAGGTACTGAATACAATACAGAAGTGTCCATTTAAGACACTTAAACGACCTGTTGGGGATAGTATGTGGATATAGGTTATAGAGTCACAGCAAGTCATAGAATCCCAACAGTGTGGAAGCAGGCCATTTGGCTCATCAAGTCCCACCCAGACCCTCACCCTACAACCCTGCATTTCTCATGGCTAATCCACTTAGCCTGGGCACTGTGGGAATTTTAGCATGATCAATCCACCTAACCTGCACACCTTTGGACTGTGGGAAGAAAGAGCACCCAGAGAAAATCTACGCAGGCACTGGGAGAATGTGCAAACTTCACACGGTTGCCCAAGGGTGGAATCGAACCCAGGTTCCTGGTGCTGTGAGGCAGCAGTGTTAACCACTGAGCCACTGTGCTGCCCCATGATTTAATTATTATCCAAATAATTATCAAATCAAATACACTTACAGGACAGAAAGTAACTCATTTGGTCCATTGTGTTTGATGGCCCTTTGCTCAAAAGAAAGAAGCTTGTAAGGGTGAATGAATGGAGACATCAAAAATTCAAAAACTGAATCCCCTGAAATTAAGTGCAGATTGATAACATCATGTAAAAGGCCAGTAGCGTAAGACTAAAATCAAAGAGATCATAAGAAATTTGTACAAAGCAATATAGTTGCATAATCGTATATTATTTGGGGTACCTCATTAGATGAAGAATATGAGAGTCATCAACAGATCCAGTTGCTATTCACTGGGGTTGATACTAAGGATGAGAAGCTACAATTATGAAGAAATACTTGAGATAATTGGACATGTTCTCCACATGTTAGAGAACGCCACAAGATTTAATTTGTGTTTTGAAAATAATGGTAGCATTTAGGGAGAGGTTTCATCATAAAAACACTGGGGAGAAACGTTTTTCTGCAAAAGGGTTTTAAAGCATTGGGAAACTGATACAGGGAGTGAGAGAGAGAGATAGTAAACATTACATCCTAGAAGGAAAGTGTTTCAAGAAAAAAACCTGGTGATCATATGAAAATGGATTTAATTTTAGATTATTCTAAAAAAAGACCCATGGTTCAAATAGTTTCCTTTTTTACCTGTATAACTCCATGGTGAGATGGATAGGTTTGATTGCATTTCCACTCATGATTTGCCTACGTCAATCCTCCAGGAAGTTGTTGGTTTCTATTTTGTTTTGGAAATATTCTTGTATGCATAACTTAAAAAAAAAGGTCAAGAGTGACTTGCAAATGCAGTGCAGAGTGGGCAAGAATACTGCAGTCATCCACACACTTAGGTCATGTACACCTACGATGGTGTATTCAGTTTTTGACACACAGGTGCCTGAGCTTGGAGTTTCTCATCAGTGCAGTATTTAATATGATGTGGAGGAGTTGGTGTTGGACTTGGGTGGACAAAGCTAAAAATTGCACAGCACCAGGTTATAGTCCAACAGGTCTATTTGGAAGCACTAGCTTTCAGAGCACTGCTTCTTCAGTGGGGCAGGATCATAAGACAGAATTTATAGAAAAAGATCACAGTGTCATGCAATTAAAACGATATATTGAACAAACGTAGATTGCTGTTAAGTCTTTTATCTTTTAGAATGAGTTACATGTTTCAGTTTATTAATATGCAAATCCAAGAACTTCTTGCAAATCCAAGAATTTCTTTCAAATCAAATTATAGAGTCATAGAGATGTACAGCATGGAAACAGACCCTTTGGTCCAACCTGTCCATGCCGACCAGATATCCCAACCCAATCTAGTCCCACCTGCCAGCACCCAGCACATATCCCTCCAAATCCTTCCTATTCATATACCCATCCAAATGCCTTTTAAATGTTGCAATTGTACCAGCCTCCACCATATCCTCTGGCAGCTTATTCCATACATGTACCACTCTCTGTGAAAAAGTTGCCCCTGAGGTCTCTTTTATATCTTTTCCCTCTCACCCTAAACCTATACCCTCTAGTTCTGGACAACCCCACCCCAGGGAAAAGACCTTGTCTATTTATCTTATCCATGCCTCTCATAATTTTGGAAACCTCTATAAGGTCACCCCCCAGCCTCTGACACTCCAGGGAAAACAGCCCAAGCCTGTTCAGCCTCTCCCTGTAGCTCAAATCCTCCAACCCTGGCAACATCCTTGTAAATTTTTTCTGAAACCTTCCAAGTTTCACAACACCCTTCCGATAGGAAGGAGACCAGAATTGCACACAATATTCCAACAGTGGCCTAACCAATGACCTGTACAGCCGCAACATGACCTCCCAACTCCTGTACTCAATACTCTGACCAATAAAGGAAAGCATACCAAATGCCTTCTTCATTATCCTACCTACCTTTGACTCCACTTTCAAGGAGCTATGAACTTGCACTCCAACGTCTCTTTGTTCAGCAACACTCTCTAGGACCTTACCATTAAGTGTATAAGTCCTGCTTAGATTTGCTTTCCTAAAATGCAGCACCTCGCATTTATCTGAATTAACCTCCATCTGCCATGTCTCAGCCTGACATCCTGTTGTACTCTGAGGTAACCTTCTTTATTGTCCACCTCACTTCCAATTTTGGTGTCATCTGCAAACTCACTAACTATACCTCCTATGCTCACATCCAAATCGTTTATATAAATGACAAGAAGTAGAGGACCCAGCACCGATCCTTGTGGCACTTCACTGGTCACAGGCCTCGGCAGAGGGGTAGATGTGATCTATATGGACTTAAGTAAGGCATTCGAAGGTTCCCTATGGGAGACTGGTTAGCAAGGTTAGATCTCACGGAATTGAGGGAGAACTAGCCATTTGGATACAGAATTGGCTCAAAGGTAGAAAACAGAGGGTGGTGATGGAGGGTTTCACTTACTTTTAAAAAGTGACCTCTCAGCTCAGACAAATGTTCGAAGGATTGACTGCCTGCAGGTTGTGTGCTTTTTGAGCTAAAATAGAATATATCTGCAAGTACAATTCTGCAAGTGTAAATTAACTACATTAGCCTTGTGAGTGTGTGAGTGCATGTGAGAGTGTGTGTGTGTTTGTGGTGTGTGTGTTAGTGTGATGGAGTATAAACCTGTGAGAGGATGTGTGTATAGGTGAGAGTTTGGGGCCGAGGAGAAGCTGATAGCCAAGTTCGGTACCCATGGGGATGGCCTCAACCGGGACCTTGGGTTCATGTCACACTGCACTATAAACTCACACACACACACACTCACACACACACACACACACACACACACACACACACACACACACACACACACACACACACACACTCCCACATGTTCACACATGCAGACCCTCTCTCATACACATACACCCCCCCAATCCCTCTCCCATTCACACGCTGTCTCAGGCCTATACTCCGTCATACTCATGTGCGCTACTAAACACGCAAACGCACACTCCCTCATGCCCACTCTCACATCCGCCCACTCACACGTGCACACACTCACTGTCTTTTTTTCTCTCTCATTCTCTCTTTTTTTTTTCTCTCTCTCTCTCTTCAAATGCACACACACATACATATAAGTCTATGCAGTGAATTTGCATTTGCAGAGTTGTATTTGCAGATACATTTTATTATTGCTCAAAAAGCACACAACCAGCAAGCAGTCAATCCTTTATAACATTTTACAAATTCCTCCTTTGGAAATACAGCCAGTCCAACTCAAGGTTGAGATACAGACTCTGACCTCATGCCTCTAATACTTTGTCTGAGCTGAGATGTCACCTGTTTTTATAAAACCTTAATTTATCTCGAGAAGATGACTTAAAATTAGTTCTGGAATTTACATATTAATGAACCGAAACCAGCAACCCATTCTAAAAGATGAAAGACTTAACAGCAATATAGGTTTTTTTCAATATATAATTTTAATTACATGACAATGTGATCTTTTGCTATAAAGTCTGTGTCTTATGATCCTACCCCATTAGTTGCCTGATGATGGAGCAGTGCTCTGAAAGATCGTACTTCCCTGTTGGACTATACCCTGATGTTGTGTGATTTTTAACTGTTTATAATTGTCAGATTAGAGGACAGTAGGCCTTTGATAAAATGAATAATGACTATCAGGTAAATAGTATGGGAGCTATCGCAGAGCTTTGCTTGACACCTCGGCTGATTTTGAAACTTCTGTTGCAGATCTTAACTTGAATCAATTTTAGTGACGTTGTTTGAATGCAAGTATAGGATTGGGATGAGCATTGTTGGGCATCCAGATCTCTTAAGAGCAATTGACAGAACTTCAAAATTTATTAAATCAAATGCTTTGGTCACATCAACGGATGCTATGCAAAGTTCCCAGTCTTTTTCTTAAGATATTTCCGGAATTTCCCTGGTGAACAAGGGCAGAATATCAGAAGTTCTTCTGGAAGATGTAAAGCCACACTATGTCCCTCAGAAGATTCGTCATAGCAGGAACACAGGACCTACATGAATTGGGGGTCGGCCAACGAATGAGAGCAGACGTTGTGGATTTGTATCCGTGATCCACAGTCTTACTTTGTTCAAAACGTAAGCACAAATGGCTGCCAAATTTCTAACAAAGAGAAAAGAACACTCAATTCTGGAATGATATGCAAATACCTCACAAGAGTAGAAAATACATAAGTGTATTCAGTACGGTAAATTTTTTTTCAAAGATAGATGTGTTTCTACTTTCAAAAAATAATTCCAGATTGTTTTTATATTTGTAATTACATATTTACTTTATATACACAATGACAGAAAATATGAAACCTCGGCAGGAAACCGTCTATTTCAGAGCATAAATGAGGATCAGCAAAAAAAAGGGGGGTTTGGTGGTGGGGGAGCCGACCCACTGCTGGCCTCCTGTCAACGTATATTGCATCTATGAAGTAAGGGAAAGAACCAGAGCTTTAAGTCATTTTAGGAAATAAAACCACTCTTAGGCTTATTTATGTATGTGTGTTGGCCCATACTGTAAGTTTGTATTGTGTGGGTGTGATATTTTTATAAAAACAAATACCAGTGTGTGGAAAATGGTGTACAGCATTTTCCAAGAAAGACTAACCTTGAGATTGTGCTATAAACATTCTAAAACATGAACCAGTCATTTTTGAGAGACCTTGTTACATTAGCCTATTGGAACTAAAATGGGTTGCTTTTTTTTTTGGTTTTGGATTGAGCTTCGACACACAGGACAGTCACTCAGTGACTCTCTGCGTTTCTGTTCTCTCTCTCTGCATCTTTGTTGTGGAGACCCCAGCCAAATGTCTCTAAAACATTGTCTCTGAGTGTGTTTACTCTTCATGCACACCATTCCTACAATGAATGCTATTAAATTAAAACCCCATGACAAACAGCTGTAATAAAAGCCATTTGCTTGCCACGCCAAGATGGCAATTGCATATATAATAGACAAACAGGAGGCTGGAAGAACACAACAAGCCAGGCAGCATCAGGAGGTGGAGAAGTCAGCATTTTGGCGATTTGGATTTTGGTTGGCTGAAGTCCTGAAGAAGGGTTACCGCCAAAACATTGACTTCTCCACCTCCTGATGCTGCCTGGCTTGTTGTGTTCTTCCAGCTTCCTGTTGTCTAGTTTGGATTCCAGCATC
Source organism: Chiloscyllium punctatum (assembly GCF_047496795.1). Lineage (NCBI taxonomy): Eukaryota > Metazoa > Chordata > Chondrichthyes > Orectolobiformes > Hemiscylliidae > Chiloscyllium > Chiloscyllium punctatum. Next base: position 43,318,523 of record NC_092739.1, read on the forward strand.
AGCAGTATTTTGTCTCTAATTGCAGATTAAAAAAAACATAAACAAACCAAAAATTGGTCAAATTTCTTAAGAATACCCAACGTGTAATTCACTAATAACTATCTTGTTAACGTTGATGTGTGTCAGTAACACCAGTTTCAGTCCACATTGCACACACCTGCAGCTTTTCCCCAGTTCTCTTTATTTTACTCCTCGCTGCCATACAGTGTGCTGCAGGCTATTCCCACTACTCACACTGGAGAACCATGACAACCGAGCTGCCTGAGTCAGGGTCTTGTCCCATCGGTTTGGTGCCCCATAGCTATTGTCGCCTGTTTTGGAAAAAAAGTACTGAAACGTTTACATTTCAACAAAGCAACAGGAGGCTGGAAAAGATTGGTCAGCCAATTGTATATTTTGTATATTTTGTCACATGCTTGCAAGCAAAATTGTGAAAAACCATGGACTGCAGCGGTTCGTGAGGGCAGCTCACCACCAACTTCGAAAGAGAAACCTAAGGACGAGCGATGAATGCTGGCCCAGCCCACGATACCCAGGACCCACGCCTGTGTTTAAAAAAAATCGTCCAATGGATGTCCTGTCGATTTTAATGAACAGTAGATTTAATTCAGCATTGAGAGAACAGTTAGGGTCTGTAAAAACCAATCAGATCCTTCAGGAGTGGATTCATCACCTTGACTGAAAATAAGAACGATACAATCAAAATCTAGCAGATTGCCACTCTGCCCTTTTTACTGAAAGAAGGGAGCTCCTCTTTTTCTGAGAGGAGTTTCCACTCCGGTCTTCCATTCACATTCAAGTCACGTACTTCCATTCTGACCATAACTCTGAGCTGTCAAAGGAAAGCAAGGTGCACCTCCTCTTCACAGCAGTCAGCTTCTGTATCCTAACATTTAAAAGTCCAGATAGCCACTTGGGCAGTGGCTCAAGACAGGTAAGTCCCCTGGCCCTGTTGCGTTGCATCCCCAGAATCCTAAAAAGAGTAGCTAAAAAGGTAGCAGATGTGTTGATTGTACTTTTCCAAAAATCCTTGGATTCTGGGAAGTACCAGAGGATTGGAAAACTGCTAATGTGGCACCCCATTCAGAAAAGGAGGTAGGCAAAAAAACAGCTAACTTTTGGCTGATTACCCTGACATCTGTTGTTGAAAAAGTGTCAGAATCCATCATTAAGGAAGTAATAGCAGGACATTTGGAATCATAATTTAATCAAGCAGAGTCAACATGGCTTTGTGGAACGTAAATTGTGTCTTTATAATTTAAGGGTTTTTCAAGGAAATCTCAACCAGCGTGGGGAACCGTAATATGTTGTATTTGGACTTTGAGAAGTTCAACAAAGTATCTCACAAAAGGTTAAGTCATAGTCATAGAGATGTACAAAATGGAAACAGACCCTTCGGTCCAGACCGTTCATGCCGACCAGATATCCCAACCCGATCTAGTCCCACCTGCCAGCACCCAGCCCACATCCCTCCAAACCCTTCCTATTCATATACCCATCCAAATGCCTCTTAAATGTTGCAATTGTATTAGCCTCCACCACATCCTCTGGCAGTTCATTCCATACACGTACCACCCTCTGTGTGGAAAAAGTTGCCCCTTATGTCTCTTTTATATCTTTCCCCCCTCACCCTAAACCTATGCCTCGTTCTGGACTCCCCGACCCCAGGATAAGAGCTCAGTAGTATGTTGGCATGGATAGAGGATTAGCTCGTGAGCAGGAAGCAACGAGAGAGGTTTAGAGGTTCTTTTCCAGGTTGGCTCACTGTGACCAGTGGGGTTCCATAGGGGTCATTGCTGGGACCACAGCTGTTTATAATATATATTAAAGACTTGGAGGAAACAAGTAAATTTACTGTATCCACATTTGAAGACAACATAAAAATACAGGTCATTCTGCTATAATGTACGTTTTGTAAATGCGAATTCGCAACAACACGATTGATACATTGGGAGCACTGTTTCTATAGCACGAACATTTAAACCGTGTGTTGGTTATAGCATGATTCCAGCCCATTACTTTAAGTGGTGCTGCTATTATGCGATTTTCTTGTAACGCAGGATTGAATGAGAAGGGAACTACCGTATTATAGCAAAACCGACGGTAGATGGAAGGCAGATCGTGGGATGGATGCAAACAGTTTACAGAGAGAGATTGATTGGTTAAGTAAACAAGAAAAAAGTTGGCAAGTGAAGCATAATGAGAGAAAATGTGAAGTTATTCATTTTGGAAGGGAGAGCAAAATAACAGGTACTGTTTAAATTGAGAAAAGCTGCAGCACTAAGGGTACTTGTACATGAAACACAAAGCTAGCAAACAGGGTGCAGCCTTTAATCAGGAAGGTAAATGGAACATTGGCCCTTATTTCCAGGGGATTGGAGTAGAAGAGCAGGGAAGTCATTGTGCAACTGTGCAAGGTGCTGGTGAGACTACATCTGCAGTACTGTCAATAGTTTTGGTCCCCTTATTTAAATAATTATACTGTTTCATTGGAGGCGTTCAGAGGGGGTTCCCAAGGATGATCTCTGAAATGGAGAGATTGCCTTAGGAGCAAAGGTTAACAGTTTGGAACTCCAGTCATTGGAATTTCAAAGAATGTGAGGTGATCTTGTTAAGTCATCGAGGATTCTTCAGGGTTTGACCAGGGTAAATGTTAAAAAGATGTTGTCACTCATGGGACCAAATAGTGCAGTCTCCAAATTAAATAGCACCAATTTAAGACTGAAATGAGCAGGAATTTCTTCTCTCTGGGTTGAGAGTCCTTGGAACCCCTTGCCACAGAGACCTGTGGGACAGAGTCCTTGTGTATATTAACAGCTGATATAGATTGATTCCCCTGCAGATCGAGAATCTCTGTAAAGAGCAGGAAGGTGGACGCTGGGAGCATTTGATCACCCATGATCCTTCAGAGTCTCAAGGGGCTGAATGGCCTACTCCTGTTCCTATTTCTTATGGACAGTTGCTATCAAACTGTAACTTCATCACGTAAGTGTACTGTTAGGGTGTAGGGTGTGGGAGTATGAGGTCAGATGGGTAGGAATAAGGTGCCAGCTCTGTAGGGGTAAGGTGCAATGTGACAAGAAGGCCATACGCACAATGTAGTGTTTCAGTAAGGTCAGTGGGAGTTGGAAGATCTAGCAGAGGCATGTCATCCCATGACCCAAAAGGGGGAAGGGAATGGTTGGATTGGGTCCAGGAATGGCTGGCAAGTGGTTGGCTGTGGATTGGAGCAGGAGATGTTAGGCCCCTAGGACGGTGGGAATATGGTGCTAGGTGTGTGTCAGGTATGGTCTGGAAAGGTGTATTTGGGCGTGCAATGAGGTAAGTATGCAGTTGGATTAATGTTTACTCAGGAGTTAGACTATATATTTAATTGTCTTAACCTTTCCTGAGTAACTATTTTACATAATTTCATTAGAACAATCTGAAGTCTCAAATTTAAATGGAGATACTCAGAGGGATTCGAGCAAAGGAGAATTGTCCAATGTAATTTCCCAACAAAAGCCTTGGTGTGTGCTATCCTGGGGATTGCACAGGGTCTTCATGCATAACTCCCGCTTACACTGAAATAATCAGGAAGTCCAGGCCAATATTTTATTAATGTCAGAATTAGTTTAACCAATTAAAGCAATTTGAAATAGGTTCCAATAACTGCTTGGCTCTTAATGTATGACTCTAAATGATTTTAGAACGATAACTGTACATATGGAAAATGTGACAGATGTTGTGTTGTGCTCCCGGACAAAATATAATTTTTAGTGCAGATCCTGAAAGCACCTATGATTCAACTGAACTGAATGTTGTTTGATGTATGTAATCAATAAACAAAACAGCAAGGTGCTTCGTTCCTGCCAAATTTGGCTTGATCACTGAAAACACGTTTGTCATTAATCGGGGCATAATTTACAGGAAGAGATTTGAAAGAATGAACTGTAATAGTCCTGTTCCTCCATTATTATTTGTGTATATTTGCGTGATTAATCTTCAGATGACTACAACCTGTCAAAGCAAAGCTTTTCCTGTCGCTTCTTCTCTTTCCCTTTTTGTTGCCATTGCTTATTCTACAGTAAACCTGAGATGAATCCGGGTTAAAACCTTTGAAGAACTGATATCAGGATGGCTCAGTGGTTAGTGCTGCTGTCTCACAACGCCAAGGACCCAGGTTCAGTTTCGGTCTCAGGTGACTGTCTATGTAGGGTTTGCACATTCTCCCCATGTCTGTGTGGGTTTGCTCCAGGTGCTCCGGTTTCCTTCCACATCCAAAGATGTGCAGGTTGAGTGGATTGGCCATGGCTAAATTGATTTGCTTTGATTTGTTGTTGTCACATGTTCCTAAGTACAGTGAAAACTTTGTTTTGCGAGCAGTGCAGGTGGATCATAGCAAACGTGCAGACCATCGGGTGCTGAGAACGAGGCATACAAGGTTATGGCTGCACAGATGGTGCGCAAAGCAGGATCAATATTAACAAGACCAACATTATTTTGTGTTAGAGAGGTCCAATAAGCAGTCTAATAACAGCCAGGAAGAAACTGTTCTTTAACCTGAAGGTGTATGTGTTCAAGCTTCTGCACTTTCTGTCTTGTAGAAAAGGTTGGAAACCAGCATTATGGAGATGGGAGAGGTCTTTGATGATGAAGGCTGCCTTTCCACGGATTTGTAAATGGAGTCCATGGGTGAGAGGTTGGCTTCCATGCTAGTCTGGGCTGTGCACACAAACTTCCTGTAATTTCTTATGGTCCTGAGCAAAGTATTTACTGCAAGAGATGTTATGCACCCTGTTAGAATGCTTCCTATGATGCATCTATAAAAGTGTCCAGGGATGCATAATTTAGGTGGCTTAACCATGAGAAATGCAGGGATATGGTTGGGGATTGATTCTGAGAGGGATGCTCTTCAGATGGTCAACATAGACTTGATGGAACAAATGGCCTGTTTTCACACAGTCAGGATTCCACAATTGATATCAGTGCTGTTCATTTGTTTGGTAGCAGAAGACCACTTCCTGTTCAAACGTATCCCCTAACTCTTTACAACCCTGCCCCCCCAAACGATGATGTCACCCCAAAAACCAGCTTTGTAAATCACCTTCTCAGCATTACAGCAGCAGAGTAAGAGTTGATGCAACTGGTATTGAGATGGTCTAGACCCCCATTAGCCGATAGACTTTGGATCACTTCACAGTACCATATACCATAATTAAATCACCAAGCAACTGTTTATTTGCTGCAAAATGTAGCTGGGTGCTGTTGAAAAAGTCTGAAGATCTTTCATCAGTCATTTGTGAGCACAGGCTTGAAAGACAGTTGATGAATGAGTGTTGTGATTGATGGTGAAGTGATCTATATGTGTCATTCTGATCATGATTCTGACACTGCATTGGAAGCCACATGAAAGAAGAATTTTTTTTTTAGTTGACAGGGTTATTCATCTGGTTTTCTAAAAGAACAGACTTCTAATTTTGAAAGTGAATTTTTGTAAATCCACAAATAATTAAGATAGCTCATGCACTACTGACATATTTGGGTTACACACATGCCAGGCAAGAAGTTAATTGCAATGTAATTGAAAATGTAAGGATAGAAAATATTCCAACATACACCTTTGGGTCTTTCTGTTTATTAATGGCATGTTATATTTTTTAAAAATCCTTCTCGTGATGATACTGGGAAACAGAACCTTACGTCATTGCTGCTTTCAGTCTTGCACAGTATTTTCACACAAGTTTTGTCTTCGAGAATGACGTCTTTATCTTACTGTGACAAAGTAACCAACACATTTTCTACCACCGCCATCCACAATGGATTTGAGCTTTCCATTAAACTTTACGAGAGTTGCAGTTGCTGCATATGGAATGAATCATGAGGGTGTAATGATCTCCAGATTCATGAAACGTTTTCAGTATGATTGAACATCATCCATGTGCTATGCAGTCACCTGGTTTCTCTTGGTTTGGTCTTGTCGGATATTCCTAATTAACATGATTATAGAGAAGCTTTATAAAAGGAAGTTACAGGCTGCCTATATAACATGACCTGTGGTTAAATTAATGGTACTTAGTTGGATAATGCCCCACGAAAATGGCTTAATAAACATATTTGTTTTAATAGAGAAGAATGGGTGAAAAAAGTATGGTGTAACATTTTTCTATAACAATAGAACATTCTCCAAGTGTACGATAGCTCAATCCATAGCTCTGAGGCGAAAGAAGGGGCTGACATTCCAGATCAAGACCCTTCATCTGATAACACAACATGATCATCAATGTTCTTTTCCTCTTTGCATCTTGATGGTTCTCCTATGTTTTTCCATGGTTCTTGTTTGAGTTTATTTCACTCTTTTTTCATTTAATATCCATAATTTAAAGTAATTTCAAACAGCTGCGTTTTAAAGGTTTTACTTTCTATAAGCAGGGATCATGAATGCTCCTGCAAAATCTTTGCTGCTGATCCAGCCGTTGCTGTCACTCCCAGAGCCAGCAATGAGTTGTGTCGATCAGAGGTCTGTACCACTTGTAATCAAAACATTGCCTTCCAGAGTCAGGCATCACATAAGAAGGAAAGCAAGATAGATCAAGAAGCAGAGGTATAGGGAGGGAATTCAAGAGATCATGGCCTCAACACCTGAAGGGTGTGATTTAAAATTGGGGAAGCTCAAGAAATTGGAATTCAATAAGTGAGGGTTGTGAGTCCGTCAGAGATTTAAAAAATAGAAGGGATCAAGATGGAGAGATTTGAAAACAATAAGCATTTAAAATCAAGACTTTGCTTGATTGTAGGTCATTGAAGATGGACTGATGGGTAAATTTGTCTTGGTGCAACTGAGGATACAAGATCCAGAACTTTGATCAAGTTTATTGAGGTGAGAATATCGGAGACTGGTGAAGGGTGCATTGAAATTGTCCAATTTAAATGTAACAAAGGTATCAATAGGAGTTTCACTAACAAACAAGCCAAGTGTTTGGGGTGAAATCAGTCAGTGCTCTTGAGTTGGAGATTGGTGATCTTGGAATGACACGAATTGTGATCAGGAGTTCGTCTCTGGGTCACATTGGACACCAAAGTTATAAATAGACTGCTTTAATCTCAGACTGTTATCAGGAAGAGGTGTGGAACCCAGAGCTAGGGATCAGACTTTGGAACAGGGATTGAAAATTATATCCTCGGTCTTGCTAATATTTAATTGGAGGCAATTTCTGTTTCTACTGTACTGGAGGCCGGAGAAGCAGTCTGATAGTTTAGCAACATTTGGAGGCATTGAGGCACAATTGAGTGCCATCAGTTTAAACATTCTGCTTCTGACAATGGTGCTCAGCAACTGTAATGTCCAAGTGCCTTTAGAAAGTTCCTGCTGAAACTGCTTCTGCCACTTTTTCAGATAGTGCTGTCTTTCTCAATCTACTGAATGAAAAAAGCTTTGTTTATTACTTTTCTAACTCTTATATCATTTATTTAAAATCTGTGATCTCTAGTTGCTGATGATCTTACGGAAGGAAACAGTCTCTCCCTACTTCTATGAAAATTTGTTGCAATTTCAATTGCCTCAATTAGTTTTTCCTTTAATCTCCTCTGGTAAAATCAGAATAAGTCCAGCTCCATATCACCCCCGAACTGGAGTAGCTCATCCATTGTATCAATCTGATAAGCCGATTCTGTATCTTCCCTGAGTCTTGATATCTTTCATAAAGTATGGTAATTTGAGTCGTACAGTGTGCTCTAGTGAGGTCTAATCAGAAATTTGGAAAGATTTAGCAAATCTTCCAAGTTTTGGTATTAATTGCACCTACTTACAAAGCCAAGTATTCCCTGAAACTTGCTTCCCAAACATATTCCTTATTTGACTCAATTTGATGCCTTCAATTTCATGTGACCCAAGGAGGAGTGGGGGGGGGGGGGGGGGGCATGGGGGAGGTAGGTGGTGTGACTGGTGACTGTGGTAGCTTTATTCATTGAGCCTTGGGCAAGGGGTGGGGCGGTGAAGTTCAGAGTGGTGATAATTATGTCAGCTACGGGGTTTACAAAAATGCAAACACTGCTCTTTGCACAAATTTGTTTTTGCATCAACAATTAGATTGGTCAATTAGGCCATCAATAAAAGCAAAGAAGGATTTAACCGTGCCTCATGGCTGTATGCAATCAGGTTAACTTCCACTTGGGTTTGCAACCTATGCATCTTAACTACCCTACCAACCCTTAAACATTTGTGCATGTTACCTCAAGATCACCCCTCTTATCATTCACTTATCCCACCCAATACTCCTTAGAATATCATAATATGTTTTCCCAGTGAACAGTGCCATTAAAGGTGGCCATTTATGCATTGTGGAGGGGCTCAGGTGAAGTTGACCCTATGTGCCAGGCGGTTCAGATGCCAGGGTGCCCCCTCTACATGCATTAATAATGTGATGTACAATCAAGAGTGAGCTGAGGTTTAACCTTAATGTTTGCTATCGGACAGGAAACTTGGGATTCTGAATACCAGTCAGCCTCAAATAAAGATTCAGGCCTCATACTCATAAATAACCTGCCTTCAACCGTACCCCCACTCTAATTAATTCAGAACTCTGTATGCTCTAAAGAGAGATTGCTGGGTGAAAAAAAATCAAGCTTCATGTATTCGTCCTACCATCCTTGTCATATTGAGATGTGACGGTGGAGTTGCTGACTAATCCAGGCAATTGGATTCCAAAATGTAATTGTTCAAAACAATCGTATTTCCATTCAGTACTAGCTGCTACGGCAGTGATGGGGAAAGGGGGTTGCTGACAAGAATCAAATCTCTCATTCCAGCCGATTATGAAACACTGTCAGGGATGCTGCAAAGATTCTGCCTTGTGAGTAGAGAGGAACCTCGATTATCTGAAGGACACGGGTGGGGAGTATTTTATTCGGTTAATCGAATGCCAGATAACACAGTTTAGTCGAGCATTGGGATCTTGTGGTCTTGCCGTATAGTCCAAAATTTGGATCATCGAATGCCGGATAATCGAGGTTCCTGTTTTTTTTATTACAAGCAGTGTCACACAATCACTTTATACTGACATCACCATGCATCGCTTGAATTTTGCCCATGTGCAAGCGATACTCCACCTGGTGGTGGCACTGACCTTAAACGTCACCTTAGATGACACTATCTCCCCGTATTGTTCTTCCCACTGTGCATCACAGCGTTTCGTTGACACGTGTCTGCCCATTTTGTTGTGGTTTTCCTCCTGAAGTATTTTATTATTTACTTGCTATTTATTAAGTTGCCAAGTTGTGCCTCATCTGGAAACTTAAAATGAAACTCCCTACATCTAAATCCATGTAATTTATATAAAACAAGAGAAATACTAGGCCTGGGAAACACCTTGCACACTTAATTATGCAGACTGCAGTAGTTCAAGAAGGCAGCTCACCACCATCTTCTCAAGGGCAACTAGGGACGGGCAATAAATACTGGTCAATCAGTGATGCCCAGGTCCCACAAATAAATGGAAAACAATTTTCTAGTCTGACAAACAAGAGTTTGTCTTACAGTATTTGCAGATCATGGGTAAAAGCAAAACAATCAGCGAGAGACTACAGAAGCAGAAATTCTAAAATTAAAAAAGAAAAATATTGCAAGTACTCAAAATCTCAGTCACCATCAGAAAGAGGTTAGTTTTGAGTGTCCAATGATGAGTCTGCCTTGCATTTCGCATTCAGTTACTAATTGCTTTACTGTGTATTTCCAAAATTTTAACTGCTCAATCAAAAAAAACTCAAACTTCATACACAGTATCCACGTGGTTAGTTATCTAAGTCCATTGATGAGAATTGTGTTTTTCTTTCCTCTTTTGAGGTTTTTTGGTGTTAATTTTCTAGTATTGACCTAGTTCTGCAGCATTGCATCCAGGTAATTGGAAAACATGCTGAAATCTCTAGGGTAACACCTGTTGTGATTAATTGGTTCTATGGTTAGGGTGTGGATAATTCATTTACGAGAATAGAGATAGAGTTGGGGGAAGGAGGCAACAGCAATAATGGACTGGATTTTAAAGTGGAAAATCCACTTCTATGGGGGAAAAAACCCATGACCAGTATTGTCACTTTCTATTTCACTCTCTAGGCAGATGGCATTTGTTCCAAGAAGCTAATTTCTGTGTTCCTTTGTGCCTCTCACAATCCATATATGAGACTGATTTCTCTGTATACACTAGCTGTTGTTGAGCATGCCTTAATCAGAAATTGCCAAGGGACGTTTACTGATCGAAACTAAATTGGAGGAAGTACTGAATATACTGTGGAAAAGTTGTTCCTGTCTAAATAAATGTTGGAAAATCAATATGACTTCTTTGGTGGTGTTCATTTTCACTCTGTTCCAATCTGACAGTTTTTGGACTCAAATCAAGCTCTTGCATCAATCTCTCACATCAATCTCTCACATCAATCTCTCTGATATATTATCTACATAAAGATTCATTTCATGACTTTTGCCAAACTGAAGTTGGTCTCAAATATTCACCTTTTACTTGAGTTTATACAGTACATGTAAATCTTTGACCCAATGCAGCCAAAAGTGGATGATAGAAGAATAATGATGGGCGTCACAGAAGCAATCATTCCCCTGGCATTGGTGAGGCCACTTTTGGAATACTGTGTTTAATTCTGGTGTCCCTCCTATAGGAACAATGTTGTTAAATTTGAAAGGGTGTAGGAAAAGATTTACAAAGACATTGCCAAGGTTGGCAAGTTTGAGCAATAGGGAGAGGCTGAACAGTCCTTTCCAATCACTAATAAAAGAAGGATTCAAGAAAAGCAGAGTAGAGGAGCTCTAGTGAAGAGCACAGAATAATCTTTGCCCAAATAACATTGGAACTGTGTAAGAGAATCACATGATGTGTCAATGCGCTGATATCCAGAACAAGATTGACAACATGAAACAGGGCCAAAGCAATAGTATACCAAGGAAAAGGGTTAGCCAGTATTGAGGGAGATATTTAACTATTCCAAAACAAAACGTAAGCCCTTAATGCTCTAGAGGAACTGAGTGAGTTTCAGAAAAGTTGTTTCAGGGCTGAGATAAGCAGCAAAGATGAGCTTCTCAAAGAATACCCTTGGGTGCCAGTGACTATTTTGATGAACAGAAGTTTGAAAAGTGCGAATATTGTCCATTTTTCTCTTGTATCCATTTCTATTGTGTAAGTCAGCAAGCTGTGAAAATTGTAACATACAGCAAAGCTTGGTGTTCTAATACTAATTACGTTTGAATTTACTCAGAAAGAGGGGCTGAGTTTGTTGTAAGGTTTTCTATAACTCCATCAAAACTGCTCAAGGCTCACTTGAGAAGGATGGAAAGGGAATAGAGAAATTTCCAAATGTTGTTGATTGAAATCTGGAAAAGTGGAGAGAACATGACAGTGTATCAGGGACACTGGCAGACTGGATCCTGACCAAAAAGAAATTTCCATCTTTGCAATGGCATCTAATGTGTACTGTAATACTTGTTAATTGCTGCTGTAACTGTTAAAATACCATGTATTTAGCAATGTAAGTGGTTAATACCTAAATATTTTGGCCCCTCACCCACGTTAGTGAAATGATTTCAGACCTATGGGCAATTATGCACAGTCTCATGAGCACAGTGAGATGTCTCAGCATCTTTTACTGCGAGTTAGTTTTCTACTATTCAAAAAGATCTGCGTCTACAGCTCTTTCCTATGAAAAATTTCATGTTTGTCCAGGTGACTTCAGGATTGGGTTGGTGTTAAACTGATTTGAAAAGCTTTGCATCAACCAGAGTTATACCATAGCTGTTCTGTCGAGCAAAACTACCTGTACAAGGTGATTGTTATGTTGCTGAAGTGAGGATTGGGCTGCATCAGGACCATTTAATATGTGTACAACCTAACTACAAATTCAGAGGAAGAATAAGTCATTTGGTCCCTCTAGCTGAACCATCCAACAAGACCACAGCTGATCTGATGGTGGCCACAGGCCCACATTCCCACTCTCCTCTGATACCCATCAACTCCCTTGTTAGTCAAGAATCTATCTCTGCCTTAAAAATATTCATGACGTGGAGGTGCCGGTGTTGGACTGGGGTAGACTAAGTTGAAAATCACGCAACACCAGCTTATAGTGTAACAGGTTTATTTGAAAATACAAGTTTTCATTACGAAAGCTTGTATTTTCAAATATACCAGTTGGTCTATTACCTGGTGTCATGTGATTTTCAATTTTAAAAGTATTCAATAACTTTGCCTTCACTGCTCTCTGGGAGATAAAGTTCCAATGGCTCCCATCCTCTGAGACCACTACACCATTCGCACTGATGCAGTTGAAGCCTTGCTGTGGCATTGATGTGAGTAGTTGCATCAATAGTCTAAATTCAGAATAAGTTTACATGCCAAAAATACTGAATTATCCAATCATCTAAATGAAGCAATTTTCGTAAAAGAGCATTTATATAGTTTGAATAAAGCCTATCCAAAATATCAGCATTTGACTTCAGCAGCTTCAATAGACCACAGCACCAGCAGAAAGTTGTCTCAAGTCATAACATTATCACTTCACCATGTGACTTTTTAATTTCCTGTGTCAGATGTTTTCATGGCCTCAGTGTTGTTTTAGGTAGACTTTGATGTGAAATACGAATCATTTCAAAATCATTTAACATTGCACCCTTAAAGGTCAACAGAGAGATGTGACTCCCATCTGTTGTCTGAAATCTTTTTATTTCAGATACTTATTAGAACAGGTTGGATTCATATAGTACCAACAACAAGGATAAAATAGCTTAAAGAACTTTCCAGAGCAGGGTGGGATGAAGCAGCTGCTAAACCATGGTGAGAGCAGTGAAGAGTGGTGACTGATCACTTGGTTGATAAGGTTGGCTTTAAGAAGGTTCAGAAAGACAAAAGCAAGATTAGAGGGATATAAAGATTTATAAAGTATTACAATCCCAGCTGATGTTATTATTGGACAAGTCAGATCTCGGGTTGAAAGCTAGCTCAATATATCATTTTTACATTTCTTTGCTTTTAATGAAGTGGTCTCTAGCTGAAATATAAACCTGGAATGCTACAGATATAAAAATAAAGCAGAATTTATTTAAAGTAAATGAAAATGCAATGGAATAAACCAAACTATTTGATTACAACACAAATTTAAAGATGTTTAGTCATAAGTCAAAGTATTAATCACATTAATCCCAAAACACTCCTTCATAAATTGAAAAGAAAACAGCTTCTGTATTTTACCAAAAACTTTTCCCTGATACTACAGCTAAAAACCTTGTATAATATCAAGAGATCATAAGATAAATGCACATATATAGACCATTCAGCCCACCAAGTGGCCTCCGTCATTGAGGGCCATTGTGTCCCATGTAAATGTTTGCTACTCCCTTTGCATGTGGATTAAGTCCCTGATTGCTGACACTGTGGGAGTCCTTGGAGCTGAGTAGATGCCTAGTCTCCGGCAGCCCTCTGAGTGCCAAAAACCTGGGGCCATTTCTTTCTCAGTCAGCTGTAGAGCCAATCAGGTCTGCAATGGCTCTTCAATTGAGCTTCATTACTTTGTGCCAATCTTTTCCCTTTTCCCCATACCCTTGTGCACTGTGTCTATCCAAATAATGCCTCAATTAAATCTGCCTCACTGTGTTGGGGTTGAACCATTTCATATCCTAATTACTTGCCAAGATTTAAAAATGTTGTTATTCATTTGTGGGATGTGGGCATCACTGGCTGGCCAGCATTTGTTACCGCCCCTAGTTGCCCTTGAGAAGGTGATAGTGAACTGCCTTCTTGAACCACGCAGACTATGTGATGTAGGTTGATCCAAAATGCCTTCAAAGAGGGAATTCTAGGAATTTTAGCCCAGCAACAATGAAGGAACAATGGTGTGTTTCCAACTCAAGGTGGTAAGTGGCTTGCAGGGGAACATGTGGGCGGTGGTGTTCCCACGTATCTGCCACCCTAGCCCTTCTAGATGAAAGTGGCTATGGGTTTGGAAGATGCTATTTACGGATTTTTAGTAATTTTTTTTTAGCAGTGCATCTTGTCGGTGATACACACTGAGCATCAGTGGTGGAGAGAGTGAACATTTGTGTATGTGGTGTGAATCAAGAGGACTAATTTGTCCTGGATGGTGTCAAGCTTCTTGAATGTTGTTGGAACTTAACCGATCCAGGCAAGTGGGGAGTAGCTACCTCCATTGTATGATTTCAGTTACACCACATGTATCATTTCGACCTGGTAGGAGCAGAATCTGGATGTTATGGAAGTGTTTAGATATTCATAATGTTACTCTGGACAAAAGCCTCATTGCATAAGTTCCTGGGACAACTATGGAGAGGTCTGGTGTCCTCTGAGATTGTTAATAGTAGACTGTAATGTGTGTAAATAGCGCACAAATTTATTGATACTGACAAACAAATTGGAACTGTCCAAAATGCAAGAAGATCTATCAAGAGAAAGTATCAAAAATGTCAAGGGATTCATAACTCCTGCCCTGTAAATCTTTGAAATAAAAATGTCTGGAATGTTTTCAAAAAGCTTGCTATTCTATTCTGTCTGTTGACATAACCCTGACACTTAACAGTACTGGATTGACATTTATGGTAAGTGACTAATTTAATAATATTTCATTCTCTCAGTAAGGTGTCTGTCATCCCACAGTTGAATTAACTGCTTTATGTCTTTATAGATTCATTGAAGTGGGATTATATAGTGCAATGGTTGCCGTTACTAGAGATTATATGAATTAAATGCTTCTATTATAAGGGATTATGTAGTTGAAGGAAATTAAACATAGTGATTGTGTTTTTATAATATGAAGTCCTCAGTAGGCACTTAGATCTATTGTATCTAACCTGGGCATACATTCAGAGGTCTACTTATGGTACATATTGGGTGAGCTAGCATAGTCGGCATCAGGTGATGGGTGGGAATGTGGTTTGGAAAGAGTTGGCATGTGGGCTATAAATGACGATGTGGTGGACAGTGGATCGTAGATTAGCATCAAGGTTGTGGGGCTGGGCAGTGGGCACGAGGTGACATAAATGGAAATGGGACATTTTGTTGTGATTTATTGCTTTTTGTTAATACCTTTGACACAGTGCCAGTGCTGAGACAGGCCTATCACCAGCGTGCTTGTGCACTCAGAAGCAAATGCATTCACTCTGCGATTTGCCAGGCCTGAGGCCTGCCTCCCAGGAGTCTCACCACACCAGAGCAAAAAAAAACAAACTTGCCTGCTACTTTCTTCAAGGCTAAGTTTGTAGAGGGAGGATATGTCCTAACTCTGGGCTCCTGATATGGGAGCAAAAAAAACAGACTATAACTTTCACCACACCATTGTTACAAGAGAGTTACCAATATACATCCAATACAGCCTGCAATTCCCCATAAGAAAGTAGACCTCATAATCACGTTTTTGTTGTAATTTCCAGAAAACATGATAAAACGTTGGATCAATCCAACATTTAATTTGAGATAAGCCCATAGTGCCCTGTGGCATTGTCACATACTCAGGGCTATGTTTATATGGTTTTTTTTTGAAGCTGTTAGTCATATTTTGCAAATTACAGGGCTCTTGTGTGCAGTCTTCAAATTCCCACTTCTGGACCAGAGGTCAGGATTCAAATCCCACCTGCCACAGAATTGTGTCATAGTATGTCCAAAAAGATTGCTTAAGAATAATGTTGTTATTTGCTGGTTGGCATTCACAAATCTGTGCCCTTTGTTGAATTATGTGGTTCACTTTTGTCTTCAGTTCAGGTCATACTTCATTCTTTCTTCTGAAATTATTTGATGCTTTATTCGTAAAAGTCAATTGTTGTTGCGAGTACTTGTGTAATACAAGGTAGTTCACTTGCTAGCCATTAATTTAAATTCAAGTTTAATTTAACTATTGAACGTTTATCTGTAATTATATGATTAACAGCTGTCTCAAAACCTACTCTCTAAAACATCTTAAGAGACTGAAACCCACTAATTCTTTGCTGTGGTGCTATTCAAATACTACACATCTTTGTATCACATAAAAGCAAACCATCAATGTTCAAAATACTCTCTGCAGTCGGTCCACCTTCAATTACCCTACAAGTATCGTCACGACAGAATAGAACAAACAGCACCAAGATTTAGGTTTGATTTAATATTAATCCTTCGGATGAAAAGCAAATGTTAACATCTGATAACTGTGCCATCTACTCATAACACATGTGTATGCAATGGAAATTGCTATTTATCTTGTCATTGAAAATGACAGTTGGTACACAGACTAAGATGTTTGGCTAACAGCCTTTTCATTAATGGATGCAATGAACTAAAATGAAGTAATGCAGCATTTGTTATTCTTTGATTATGTTACCTGGAAATGGACCACAGCGTGGAATGTCTGGCATCTTGTTTTCTATATTTGGAACAAAAATGGCACTGAACTTTGGAAGATGTGAGCAACAAAAGAATTTCTAGATCCATCAAGGAAACTAAATAAAGGAGTTTTGTTTTTGAAGCTTTCAGGCAAGGAAACAGACTGAAAAGTGGTGGTTAAATGAGGGGAATAGTATATCTATCAATATGTCAGCACAGCAGCTCAGTGGTTAGCACTGCTGCCTCACAGTGCCAGAAACCTGGGCGACTGTCTGTGTAGAGTTTGCACATTCTCCCTATGTCTGTGTACGTTTCCTCTGGGTACTCTGGTTTCCTCCCATAATCCCAAGGTTTGCAGGTTAGATGAAATGGCCATGTTCAATTGCCCATAGTATTCAGCGGTGTGTAGGTTAGGTGCATTAGTTAGGGGTAAATGTAGAGTAATAAGGTAAGAGAATGGGTCTGGGTGATTTACTCTTTAGAGGGTCGGTGTGGACTTGTTGGGCCCAATGGCTTGTTTCCACACTATAGGGATTCTATCTATGATTCTATGTCATACTTCCTGTAATTATGAAAAAGGAATTTATTATATTAAAATAAGAAAACTTATTTCACCAAAGAATTGCAAGTTTTCACTGCTGTTGCTCTGTTTTACTTTATTTTCTAATCGAACTGCACCACTGTATAATAATCTTCACTGATTTTACTCAGATGTACATTGTCCAGCTCACTGTGCTGCTGAAGGCCAGATGCTCAGTGTCTGGATTTTCTTGGCCTATTTATTTTGGCATATGTCTCTCTCAGTAACTGGTGCAAACAAATAAACGCAAGTGGTTTGTGTTGTGGAGTGGGTTAAAATATTGCTGCTTTATCCAAGAAAGCTAAAATCAAATTCATGTACAGGTAGATTAGGGATGGAATCCAGGAAAACATATGCAACTGCAATTTAGGAGCACGTTATCAGGAACAAGGAGTTAAAGTTTGAAGAATGACTTCTAACACTCCAGTTATTGTTTCAGTTAAAATGAGAAGGATGAGCAGTGACTTCATGAAGTTCTTCAAGATTATGAAGGGCTTATGGTAAGAAAAGTTCTTCTATATTGTCTCTATTGTAAGTAAGAGACCACCAATGTAACATAATCACAAAAGTCATTTAATGGAGATTTGTTTACACACAGGATTATTAGACCGTGGAGCTTTCTGCCACAAGCTATTGTTGAAGCGAAGTTTGTGCATTCTTGTAATATTGAAAACATTTTCACAAACCTTGGAAATTAAAATTAAAGGGTCAGGTGTAAGGCAGAAGATGATCAGATTAAACTTGGTGATGTGGAGAAAAGCACTGGTGCAGTTGTGATTAGATGAATCTGTTTTGGGTCTGCAATATTCTATCATTCTATCCTCCCTCTCATCCATCCTCTGAGAGGCTTCTGTGTGAGGTGAAGTGAATGTGAGCAGTTTCCACAAACTCCGAAGTACAGCACACTTATTGTAATTTTCCTTTGAATTGATGAGCTTGCTGTTAAGGAAGACAAAGGTGGTGTGTGAGAAATGGAAGTATCCTTTAAATTTGAGCTTGTTTTTTGGAAGCTGCATTTTATAGCATAATAATAGAACATAGAACATAGAACATAGAACAATACAGCACAGAACAGGCCCTTCGGCCCACGATGTTGTGCCGAACTTCTATCCTAGATTAAGCACCCATCCATGTACCTATCCAAATGCCGCTTAAAGGTCGCCAATGAATCTGACTCTACCACTCCCTTGGGCAGCGCATTCCATGCCCCCACCACTCTCTGGGTAAAGAACCCACCCCTGACATCTCCCCTATACCTTCCACCCTTCACCTTAAATTTATGTCCCCACTCCACGGTCTAATAATCCTGTGTGTAAACAAATCTCCATTAAATGACTTTTGTGATTATGTTACATTGGTGGTCTCTTACTTACAATAGAGACAATATAGAAGAACTTTTCTTACCATAATACAGAGCAGAAGGAGATTATCTCTCCATTTAAGCCATGTTGCTTCTCAGTTTCAGGATGTTTGATGCTGATACTAGAATACGGGTTTTGCCTGCTTCAAGAGCAAGATAACAACACAAAGCAGAAGAGGAGTGGGTGTGAGAAAAAAAATCTTGTTTCTGTGCAAGAAAGTAGGATGCTTCTTTATCAGTTTAACCTGAAATATTGCAATGTGTTTTTTAAAATGTGCTTTTTTCAAAATAACTAAATTGCTCTGTTGTAAATTGCTGATTAATCAAAGATAGCACATGTCAATATGTTGTCACCAATTGCTGAATTATAAATAGTATGAAAGGGACAGAGTATAACCCTGGGTTAAATGCATTCATTTAAATTCAGTATTTGTTAGGAAGGCTGGTTTGTGATGCAGTGATACCAAGAGCAGGGTTCATTTCCTGCACTGACTTGATGAGCATGATGGACTCTCCTTCTCCACCTCTCTCCTTACCTGAGGCGTGGTGACCCTCAGGTTAAACCACCATCAATGGTCTGTCTCTGATGAGAAAACAGCCCTGTTCCCCGGTAGGACTACGGTGAATTAACTTCGTCTTATCCTAAAACAACATTGAGCAAACATTAGAGTAGCAACTTGTTGCCAGGAGACCTTTATACTAATTATATTTAACCAATGCCAGTTTGAGTTATTTATAATGGACAATAAATGCAAACCATCCAGCTTTGAGAAATCTGAATTAGTAGCAATAAGAAAGCCACTATTTACATATCTGCCAGAGGTTTCAGAGCTCTGTGTTCAGGGACGGACTAGGGAATGAGTTTGCTTAATCTGGATTAGGTTTTCAAAACCTGTTTTGAACCTGAATTGGACCAAAGTTGATTTATTTTCTAAATGTTGATTTCTAAGTTTGCATATAAAAGGAAGAGCTGTGTTTGAGACTTGTGCCTTATTACACCATTCAGAAAGCTAGGTCTGCATGTAATGCATTGTTTTGCAGCAAAGTGAACATCTCTACCAAGTTAGGTATGAATGTCACTTGCAAAGAAGGTAAAAATATCAGTTTGAAAAATTGCAACATATGTGCCTCTGCATTATATATGGTGCAGTTGTTGCTTAATAAAAAATGACAATATTTTAATTAGAAACACAACCATCTTTTTAGTTCACTGGGAGTGGTGAGAGGATTTAGTTATTGCTTACACCCGCAGGGTTATATGACATTTTAATATTAAAATTTAAGACTTGACATGTTTTCTTGCATGACTGGTTTTATTGGTGTGGTGTCAGCGTATGTGTGAAGCAAAATGTGATTTTAATTTTGCCATTTCAACTATTTTGGCTCATATGGGCATCTGGTAAAGGGGCTCAGTGGGAGCATGTTTTTTTTTTAAACATCATCTTTGTTTCTCATCCTCCAGATGCAACCTAACCCGCTGAATATTCCCAGCATTTCATGTTTTCATCTCAGATTTTCAGCATTAGCAGTATTTTTCTCTAATTAATTCTGAGGAGTGAAATAGGGTCACAAACTGCAAGAGAACATTTGTTTATGACGAATTGCAGCAGTTTGCTTCTGTGTAAGTACAGGAGGGCCAAAGCAAGTTTAAAAACAAGGGGACTGCAATGGTTTGGGGAGGAAGCCAAATGCAACGATCAAGGGAAGAAATGGGGCTAAGAGACTTAAAAACAGGACAATGGAAGAAAATTTGGATAATTCTAGCATAGCTAAACTAGAAATGAATGAAAGCCAAAATGTCCTCACTGGACAGAAAATTGGCAGATGACATCGAACTGTGTTACCTGCAGTGGTTTGTGTGCCATTTGATTGAGCTATTATACACCCTGTACATTTCTAAACACAGGGACACAGATTCTCTGATCAGCTCGTCAGTGTGGACTAGGAGAGCCTGAAATGAGGTCATGAATTACTTATTCTTCACCATCATTAAGGTAACCGGTTCAGTAGGACTCCCAGTGATACTAACCTCTTCATGACCTTGATTGCTCCTGTCTACCATCCTCTGTCAAGTTAGTCCAACATATGTTAATCCTTAAAAGCCTGGACATTTGAAACATCGAGTGGGCGTTAATAGACTCTGCTGGAGAGGGCATGCTGGCAGATGGCCTGGAAAATCAGACAGGCTTTCTCCAAATCCAAATCCAATTTCCAATACTGGGAAAGCCAGCCCTCACTTACTGGGGATTAGGAAGGTCCTGAGGCAGGAATTTCCCCCAGCAGGTGATGGGATTTCAATTGAAGTCATTAATAGGCCACTCAAGCAGTTGCCCCTGAGCCTTTCCAGGGTTTTAATGGTGGGTCAAGAATTTAAAGGGACTGTCAGGGCTCTTCCATGTTTCCTGAGAGTCAGACAAGAAACCCTAGTATGTTCACCTGCAGCACTATAGGAAAAGCATTCAGGCACTCAGCGCCTTATTAAAGAGCCTGGCGTGGGAGGTGGGTGGGTGCCTTTCCATCTGAGTTTCCTAACACCTTGTTGGTGACCCCCTCACCCCATCCTGTACCACTCCCCCACCCAACACGCCCCCCTTTCAATTTTTCCAGGTATCCCACACTAATCCCCGGTGACGACTGTGGCTGACAGCTCTTGGGATGGGATTTCCTCCTGCTCGGTCTTTAATCCATGGGCATACCAAATCTACCTGGGTAAATGCCTACTTACATTTAGACAGTATTGAGCCTCCCAGAGAGCAGAATTGCAGGGCCCCCACACATTGTCCAACCATGACGGGCAGGAGAAAGTGAGGACAGCAGATGCTGGAGATCAGAGCTGAGAAGTGCAACACTGGAAAAGCGCTGCAGATCAGGCAGCATCCGAGAAGCAAGAGAATCAATGTTTCCGGCACAAGCTCTTCATCAGGAATGTGGGGAGGGGGAAGGGGGCTCAGAGATAAGTAAGTGGGTGAAGGTGGGGCTGGGAGGAACCTGGCTGGTAAGGCGATAGGTAGATGCAGGTTGGGGGTGATGGTGATAGGTCGGAGGGGAGGATGGAATGCTTAGGTGGGAAGGAAGATAGACATCTCTGGGACACACGCACCAAACAACCCCACCACCCTGTGGCTGACCACTTCAGCTTCCCCTCCCACTCCGCCAAGGACATACAAGTCCTGGGCCGCCTCCATTCAAATCCAAGCCACCTGATACCTGGAGGAAGAACGCCTCATCTTCCACCTTGGGACCCTCCAATCGCCCAACATCAACAGTGATTTCACCACTTTCTTCATTTCCCCTCCCCTCCACCTCATCCCACATCCAACTCTCCAACTGTACACCGCCCTCTTGATCTGTCCACCTTCCTTCCCATATGTTTGCTCCACCGTCCCCTCTGACCTATCACCATCGCCACCCACCTGCAGCTACCTATCACCTTCTCAGCTACCTTCCCCTCCCCCCCCCCACCATTCTATTTATCTCTCAGCCTCCTTCCCCTTCCCCACATTCCTGATGAAGGCTTATGCCCGAAACCCTGCTCCTTGGATGCTGCCTGACCTGCTGTGATTTTCCAGCCCCACACTTTTCGACAACCATCATGGACATCCCACCTCCCAAACTGCATTCTCCCACGATCTCTCATCGGCCAAGTATGGAGTAGTCCCTATTCCTGACAAAAGTGTGTAGCGTTTTGTTTCTCGTCTTAAAAACATTGAGTCCAAGTGCAAAGCAATTAAACTAATTCATTAAAAGCAATGGTTAAGACACGATTCAGGTATTGGATGGATGCAGTTTTGCATGGTCTGTTACAGAAGGCGTGCAGAGGAATAATAGCAAACTTCTGCAGATGCTTGAAGTCTGGAAATAAAACACAGAAATTACTGGAGAAATTCAGCAGGACTGGCACCATCTGTGGAAAGAGAAACAGAGCTAATATTTTGAGTCCAGTATGACTCTTGTTCAGAACTGAGGCCTTTGATCCAGCAACAGTGAAGGACAGTGATATATTTTCAAGTCAAGATAGTGTGTGGCCTGGCAGGACACTTGCCAGTGGTAGTGTATCCCAGTGTCTACTGGCCATGTCCTGCCAGTGGTAGTGGTCATGGGTTTGAATGTGTAGAAGCATCTTGTAGACAGTACACACGGCTGGAACTGTGCTCTGGTGGTAGAGGGAGTGAATGGTGATGGTGGGGAATGGGGTACCAGTCACATGGCTTGCTTTGTTCTTGAATGTTATCAAGGATGATCTCTTCCCCCTGGTTCAGTGGATTCTGAGCTGGCTGATAAGTGCAGTGTGTGATTTGCCAACTTTGCCACGTGTAGGTTTGGTGCCACTGAAAGAGTCGAACAGAATGATACACTTGTAAGCATGGGTGCTCTCTTTGACACCTTGACTTCATCTTTGTATGTTCCTGATAAAGTCTTTTAGTGTGTTTGGTATCTTTCTGAATTAACCATCTCTATTTTGTCAAGCCAGGAGCTCGTGCAGGGAGTTGACAGGGATGCACAGTATTAAGGGCGTCTATAAAGTGTATCTGCTATCCTCCTGGGAATCTCTAGCTGTGACCACACTCAGAGTAGAACAGATACTTGGAAGTCTGAGAATAGGCATACAAACATCATGTCCTGCACAGCAGAGCAAGTATACAGTGATTAGGAGCTCCATATGGGCACATCATCTTGGCAATGGAAATTATAGTTAAACCTTTATGCTTTGAGGTACTACTGAAAATCTGCCTTGGAAGTCAATTAGCTCAGTTGGTAGGATGGCTCGTTTGCAATCCAGAGTGATGCCAGCAGTATGGGTTCAATTCTCATATGAGATGAAGATTATCATGAAGGTCGCACCTTTTCAACCTCTTCCCTCACCTGAGGCATGATGACCCTCAGTTTAAACCACCACCAGTTCTCTCTGTCTAATGA
This sequence comes from Chiloscyllium punctatum, assembly GCF_047496795.1. Taxonomy (NCBI): domain Eukaryota; kingdom Metazoa; phylum Chordata; class Chondrichthyes; order Orectolobiformes; family Hemiscylliidae; genus Chiloscyllium; species Chiloscyllium punctatum. The sequence continues at coordinate 43,341,717 of NC_092739.1, forward strand.
GAGAACAGCCCTATGGTCAGGGAAGGCGAACGTGAGGACTGCAGATGCTGGAGATCAGAGTCAAGACCTGGAAATGTCAATTTTCCTCCTCCTTGAATGCTGCCTGACCTGCTGAGCTTTTCCAGCACCGCACTAATCTGTGGTCAGGGAGGACTATAGTGACTTTACCTTTATATTTGAACATCTGCAAGGTTTTGGTAATCAGCTCTAATATCTTCTGAGGTGACTCGGTGTCAACTTGTGTTTTATAATGTTCAGTGAAATTCTTGGGATGTTTCTGTATGTTACAGGTGCTAATTAATTCATTTTGCTTTTGGCAATTCTAAATTGATTGGTTGTGATCAATTGACAAGTCACGTCACACGAACACATGCAAGAAGCCAGATCTTTTATTGGGTCAATTGAGCTGATCAGTCTTCCATGTGGAGTAAAGATGAGGTGCTGTATTTTGATTGTAAGAATCTAAACACCTTGCCTCAAAATGTTTTGTATTCTGTGTATTTTCTTTTTTATTTAAACACAGAATGAATACTCCAAATGCCAAAATGGCTTACAAGATGGCCACCGGCACATGCGCAAGCTGATAACATTTTGCTGAGATTCAGCATTCCTCATTGGAAAGTGCCCACATATTTGCGGATGCTGCGGACAGTCTCTGTGATGGCAGCCATTTTCCAGTCAGTATTGCAGCAACTGAGACGCAGGAGAGTGCCTCAGTAAAATCAGTGAGATGTTTCTTTGCATACACCAAACTCCCAAGAAAGTTCATTCAAACTTCTAAATTTTAAGCTTAAAAAGAATTAAACAATCATGGCTGTGAAGCTGGCGCTCTATAAGGCAGTGCTATCTTCTTCCAGGCAGCTGTCTTTCTGGACTTGGGCGCGTGCACTGTTGCTGCACCACCTGTGGTGACATTCATGGTAAAGACAGCATTTTTTAAAAAAAAGAAACAAATTCCACAGTTAAAATCCATCTGACTGGAGGTAAGAAATACCAAGGGCAACAGTGGGGACACAATAAATCAGGAGATAATGGCGCATGTGGATTGGGAAAATCAAATTGGCAGAGGTAACCACGAGAAAGAACTTGTAGAATGTATTTGGGACAATTTCCCAAAACAATATGATGTGTATCAAACCAGGGATCAGGCAGTTATGAAGAATAAGGCGAGTTTAATACATGATTTCAGAGTAAATCTTTTGCTCAGGTAGAATTTAGCATTCAGTTTGAGAATGAGAAACTGATGAAGAACTCATGCTCGAAATGTCAACTCTCCGGCTCCTCGGATGCTGCCTGACTGGCTGTGCTTTTCCAGTGCCACACCTTTCGACTCTGATCTCCAGCATCTGCAGTCCTCACTTTTTCCTTGGAACCAACTGTGCCAAACTTACCTTGAGATAATTGTATGGGAATGAGGAGAGAGTTAAGTGAAGCAGACTGGGAAAGGAGTTTAGCAGAATAGATAGATGAGGAACAATTACAGATATTTCACAAAGTTGTACAAGATGAATAACTAAGATTTATCCCATTCTGAAAAGAGGTTTCTCGGTAGGGGATAAATTAACCGTGGTTAACCAGGGAAATTCAAGATAGCTTCAAATTGACAGAAGAAGACATACAATATGACAAAGATTAGTGGTAAACCAGTGAATTGGGGTAGTTTTAAAAGCTAACAGAATTTAACTAAAGGTATCGAGAGAGAAAATAAGCTGCGGGCAAATTAACAACTAATATTAAGACAGTCAGAAAGAGCTTCTTCAAATATATAAAAAGTAAAAGAGAGACCAAAGTGAGCATTGGCCCTATGAGGCTGAGGCAGACAAAATAGCAATGGGAAACCAGGAAATGGCAGAGGAGTTGAATAATTACTTTGCATTAGTCTTCACAGTAGAGGACACCAATAGCAATACTAAATACTCCATGGGGCAAAAGGAGAAGAGGAAATAATTACAGTAACCAACAAGAGAAACTAATGGGGTTTAAAGCTGATGGCCAAGCATATTAAAGGAAGTAGTCACAGAGGTGGTGAATGCACTGGTTGTAGTCTTCCATGAGTTCTTAGCCAATAGTATTGGAGGTATGGAAAGAGGAGTGACTAACTAAAAGAAGACAGAGAGCTGGGATCAGTCGGGGTCACTTTCAGGATGGCAATCTAAAACTGATGGAGTGCCACAGAGATCAGAGCTGGGGTACATTTATTTATAATATGTATTCATGACTTAGAATAGTCACACAAAGGTGAGTGACACAAAGGTGGGAAGGCAAGTGATGAGGATGGTACCAAGAGTCTACAAAGGAGTTTAAACAGGTTAAGTGGATGGACAGAAACTTGGCAGATGAAATATAACATGGGAAAATGTAAGGTTAAGCGCTTTAGTGGGGGAAATTGAGGAGCTGAATATTATTTAAATAGGCAAAGACTGCAGAAAGCTGCAACAAAGCGGGGTTTTGGGAGTCCTCACACACACGTCACAAAAAGCTAACAAACAAGTTCAGCAGCTAAGAGGGAAGGTAAATGGAATGTTGGCCTTTTATTTCAAAGGGAATGGAGTATAAAAATAAGGAGAAATCTTGCTAAAACTTTGCAAGGCTGTAGTCACATCGCACCTAGAATACAGTGAACACTTTGCCCTTTTTTGTGGAAAGATTTACTGGCATTGGAGGCAGTCTAGAGAAGGTTAACTAGGTTGATCCCAGGTATGGAAGGACCTTCTTATAAGGAGACGACGAGTAGGTTGAGTCTGTACACATTAGAGTTTAGCAGAATGAGAGAAGACCTTATTGAAATGTACTAGATTCTTAGGTGACTAAGGGTATTTGTGAAAAGGTTATTTCCCCCTGTGGGAGAGTCAAGGAAGGCGTAAACTTTGAGTAAGAGATTGCTTATTTATGACAGAGATGAGTAATTTCTTGTCTCAGAGGGTACTGAATCTGTGGGATTCTGGACCGCAGAGGACTCTAGAGGCTGGGTTATTAACATAGAAGCATAGGAAATAGGAGCAGGAGTAGGCCATTTGACTCTTTGAGACTGCTTTGCCATTCTGTATGATCATGGCTGATTATCTAACTCAGTGCCAGTTTTCTCTCCAAACCCTTTGATTCCTTTAGCCCTAAGAACTAAGCTCCTTCTTGAATGCATTCAATGTTTTGGACTCGACCGTGTTCAATGCAGAGAACTCCACAGGTTCACCACTGTCTGGGTGAAGACATGTCTCCTCATCTAAGTCCAAATTGGATTGTCCCATATCCTTATTCTGATTCTAGACTCCCTAGTCAAGAGGAACATCCTCTCCGTGTTCACCCTGCTTAGTACTGTTGACATTTTGTAGATTTCTGAGAGTCCCTCATTCTTCTAACCTCCAGTGCATATAGTCTTAACCAATTCCCTTCATACATCAATCCTGCCATCATAGGAATCAGTCTAATAAACCTTTGTTACACTCCTCCATCGCCAGAATGTCCTCCCTCAGATCAAAACTGCACATAATACTCCTTGTGTGATCTCACCAAGCCCTGTAAAATTGCAGCAAGACTGTCTCCTCTGCACATTAAGTATATTCAAGGCTGAGATGGACAGATCTGTAATCAGGAAGAGAATGAAGTGCTGTGGGGAAAAGGCAGGACAGTGGAGTTGAGGATTGTTAGCTCTGCCATGATCTCACTGAATAGTGAGCAGACTCAATGGGCTGAATGGCCTACTTCTGTATCTAGCCTTTAAGGTATATTTTGTATTACTGTGTAGATTGCCAGGTGTAAGATATGTAAGGCCAATTATATACAGATGTTCTTCTTACTCATATTATCTTAAAGTTTTAGTATTCTGAGAAAATGATAATATTTTGACTATCATTGCCTTTGGATGTCTCTGGCTAGATAATTACTGATCTTGTTGGAATGATACATGTCTGCCTCCTGGGAGTCCTGGTAATGTATATTCACTATAATGTACCTTGGGACCCATGCTGAAACTGAATTGGATACCAGCCACTAAGCTAATAATTCTTTTTTCTTTCGTGGTTTCCTCTGATTAGACAATCTGTTTGAGAAATGTGTGGAATGCATCACAAATCCAGAAACTGGTATTACCAGGATCTGCTTGCCAAAGGGGATGATTTCCCTTGTCATCGAGATCAAAGTCTATTGCTGTATCAGTACTGCCTTTATTGAAGGCTACTGTAATTAGCTATGTCAGCTGGTATTCAGATGCAGCCCAAGTACTGCTCTACCTCAATTGGCTGAACATTGTACAACGTTTATTTATTTCCTTGAAGCCAGGATTAGGTTTTTATTGCTCCAATTAACAGGTACATTGTTGTAAGTGACGATTGCAACAATAATGCACAACATGGCAGAGTAGCAAGTGTTGCTTCCTGTTATTCTCAGTGAAGGTTAACCTTCATTTCATCTGTACATCACTCAGAGAAAGAAAATGACTGGTGCCATTTTATCAAACGATGACATAATCTATACAGGTGCACATTGACCAGCAAGCAGTTTTGTATACCTTAGCGTCTAGCTTTAATGTTATTGTATACAAAATACTGAACAAGTATTTATGTTACTGTGTGGATGTTCTTCTTTCTCAGCCTAAGGTTTGAGTTTTCTGTGAAAATGATAATTTCACGTCTATCCTAGCCTTTGGACTATTCTGGCTGAACTATTACTGACCTCATCAGAATGGTTTATGCCTGCCTCCTTGAGGTCCCGATAAAGTATATGCACTATCTGAGAGCGCGAGTAACTTTGGACCCCACCTCAGTATTGAGTTGAGTTGGATAGCAGTCATTATTTGACTTGCTTTTGTTTTCACTAAGTTAATTCTCAACAGATGTTCTTGGGCTTTATTTGAAATGGTCATTTTTACTGAACCGTTTCGATGGTGTTCGAAAGCTCAACGTGATTGTGCTTTCTGTGTTTGTCATTAAAAAAAACCCCACAACATGTGATTAATGATGTTGCAACAATTGAATGATTCATCTTCCATATATAGTATTTCAGAAGGGCCATGCAACGTTCTGTCATCTTTTTCTTCCAATTCTAAACTGAATAACTCTGGTTTGAAAAATGAATACAAAAATATTGAGCATTTTAAAACTTGACTGTGCTACTTGTGATGCACATATAATGCTTATGTTCTATAGAATGAATCATAGGAAGATATATTCTTAAGGCAGTTTTCTCAATTTGGCATCTCAAGTTCTATAAAGTGGGAGTCCTGATTATATCACCATCCTTAGTTTGCAATGATTTTGAAAAACATTTTAATATCAGCGCGGTTAACAAATAAACTCTATAATTAGATACAAAATAAAGACATTTCTAATTCTTCCTCTGGATCAAAGAATTTAGCTTGCTGCGTTCAGACAAGCCTTTTACAGTAAAAACCAATATCAAAAAGCCTTTGACACAGAACTACATGAAGGGATATTGAGACAGATGATCAAACACTGGGTAGAATGTGTAGATCTTAAAGAGCAGCTTAAATTCCAGAGTTTAAGGAACAGCCAGCTGAAGGCCTGGCTGCCAACAGGGAAGTGATGACAATCCAGGAAGTACAAGAGGCCAAAATTGGTAGAGTATAAAAATTTGATGTGTTATTGGTTTGGAGGAATTAATGGTAGCATGTAATTTTCCTTATTTTTTACCAATCTATGTTTGAAAAATTTTGTTCTATTGGTCTTCCAGCCAATTTAATGTACCAATAGAATTTCACAATCTTGCAGTTATTAAAATGTATTAATCAGCTGTATATGAGAGTGCTGTTGTCGAAAGCTAAAGATCATTCGGACTATCTTGACCAGTCGCTGAGCACATGCAGGTCAGCAGCACATCTGAATGTGTTAACCCATTTATCCACCATTTCATCCACATTGGCAACTTATTCAGTTTTAACCTCTTGTTTGACAGTTATCTTGCTGTTATTAGCTTGTGTGTATTAGCAGCTTTTACATCATTCTCTTCTCCCATTTATGTTTCTGATATTCTGATACTTGTTTCAGAACGTGAATTTTCTCTTAAGAGCTTGAGACTGGAGTGTGCATGCCTGGGTGAGAAAGAAAGGGGTACAGGGAATTTCTGAAGGCTTCATTTCGAAGTTTTGACACTGTATTGGCTTTGAGTCCTGGGAAGAGCTCGGCCAGAATCATTGTGTCTGCCACAACCAAATGAAACAGCGTGCCTTCCTTTGAAAGCACCCACAAAGCAGATGCAAAATGTCAGCACAAGAACTGGAAAAACCAGGCTGAGCATTTCCAAAACTGAATTGGCTGCCGCATCCAGTCTTGGTTACTGCAGAACCCTCTGAACCTTAATTGGCTTTAACAGTCACCTAGGTCCCCACAAATTGCCACCAAACACCCCGACTGAATACATTCAAGTTCACTTCAAGGCACAAAATATTATTATGAATCTTTGCAATACAGTTGCAATTTTAATAAGATTTCCCATCTGTGATTAATCTGTGTAACCTTCCCTGAAGCATGTAGTAAAATTTGTAAATCTGGGTTTAGGTTTTAAACAGTGTCAGCTTCTATTTTTAACAGCAAACAAATTATTAGGGCTGGAGGAGAATACCCTCCCTCGCTTTGTCTGAAGATACTGGGTTTTTTAAAAATAATTTTCTTTTGCAGTTATTTCTGTCCATGTAGGCAAACCTTAATTGGTTTCTTTGAATGGAATTTTTAATATAATATTTCCTGCAGGGTGTCAGCAAAGAAAACTAACATTCTTGGACTTGTTGACTTTAAATTGCATCCTTGTTTTTAAATTCCTTTATAGTCTTACCCCTCCCTAACTCTGTAACCTCCTTCAGCCCAGCAACACTTCAAATCGTTATGCTGTACCAATTTTGATCTCTTGTACTCCCTGTCATCACCACACTGTTGGCAGCCGGGCCTTCAACTGCCCAAACCTTCAACTCTGGAGTTAAGCTGTTCCTTAAGACTTATACATTCTCACCAGTGTTTGATCACCTGTCTCAATATCCCTTCATGTGGTTCCATGTCAAATGTTGTTTGATAATGCTATTGTGATATACCATGGAACATTTGGAAGAAGTCATTGTTGTTTGACCTTCGAACCAACCGGCTGTTTTGCTCTTCTATTAATTAAAATATTGCAGTATTGAAAATTCCACATTTGTGAAAGCAATCACAGCTTAACCTTTGATGTAATGTGATTCTCTTCCTGCTCGTGCTGAACTAACTTTGTTTGTTTACCAGCATTCCAAGTAACTGCTGTTACTGAACTAAAAGATTTCAAAGTCAAGTGCAATCTCTGTATGAAGATCTCAAATTGAAAATTATTTCATAAATTTCTACTTTTAAATCCATTTGTTTATCCATCTGCTTTCATAAACCCATTCCAGTCCCATTACTTGGGTTAGCAGGCTGGGGGATTCTATCTCAACAATGGAACTGGATGCGGAATGGCGGGGGCTGCCTGTTTACATTATTTCACTCTATTAGAGGTGATTTTTCCAAGCTTGGGGCAGACACTGATCACAGAGTCATGGACAGAGAAGGCAGCCATTCAGCCCCATTTGGTCCATCCCAGTTACCTCTCTGGCTTTTCAAATCGCAATTTTGTTTTTTTAATTGGCCTCACTGAGGAAACCTGTATCCAAGACCAAAGGGCTCAGTGGTTAGCATTGTTGCCTCACAGCACCAGGGATCCGGGTTCAATTCCCACCTCAGGCAACTGTCTGCGTGGGTATCCTCTGGGTGCTCCGGTTTCCTCCCACAATCCAAAGATGTGCAGGTTAGGTGAATTGACCATGCTAAATTGCCCGTAGTGTTAGGTGCATTAGTCAAGGGTGAGTATAGGGTAGGGGATAGGGTTTGGGTGGGTTACTCTTTGGAGGGTCGGTGTGGACTTGTTGGGCCGAAGGGCCTGTTTCTACACTGTAGGGAATCTAATCCAATCACAGGGCTGCCAAGACTGCAAAGCTGTTGGCCCTCTGATTGGTTTGGCAAAAGTGGGAGCCCGTGGACTGCGAGCCCTGATACTGCCTCTAGTGAAATTGTTTTGCTGGTCAGGTTCCCAATGAGTGTGTTTACAGGCCCCAATGGCCTTGATATCAGAATACTGATGCCCTCATGAAAACCCCATCTCAGACCAGTAACTGAAACATTTAATGCAATAATTTGTAAAAGTAATTTGTTTCCTGATAAATCTTAATAAAATTTCTAACAAACCAAGGCAATGGATTATTTGGCTGGAAAAATAACAAAGGAACCTATTATCTAAATGGTGTAGATTGCAGATCTCTGGGATGTAGAGGGATCTGGGTGTCCTATTGCATGAATCACAAAGGATTAGTGTGCACATAAAGAAATTAGGAAAGTTAACAATATTATTACTTATAAGAGAGGAATTGAATATAAAAATAGAGAAGTTGTGTTTTGGTTATACAAAGTACAGAAGAACCTTGATTATCTGAATTTCGGATTATCCAAAGCAGATCTCAAGGTCCCAATAGAAACATTATATAAAAGACGTGTTTCCAACATTGATTGCATCTTTTGTTTACAATGATTAAAAGTGAACTCGCCTTAATGAAATGCTGCCGAGAATAGTCCAGGACTGATAAGAGCCCAGGCACCGTCTCCAAGTGACTAACCCTCCTGCTCTCTCTCTATCCCTCTCTTTCCGCCCCCCCCCCCCCTTCAAAGGTGTGTGTGTGTTTCATTGATAGTCACAGGTGAGGTGCCAGAAGACTGGAGGTTGGCTAACGTGGTGCCACTCTTTAAGGTGAATAGTAAGGACAAGCCAGGGAACCATAGACCAGTGAGCCTGATGTTGGTGGTGGGAAATTGTTAGAGGGAATCCTGAGGGACAGAATGTACATGTATTTGGAAAGGCAAGAACTGATTAGGGATAATCAACATGGTTTTGTGCGTGGGAAATCATGTCTCACAAACTTGATTGAGTTTTTTGAAGAAGTAACAAAGAAGATTGAGAAGGGCAGAGCAGTAGATGTGATCTATATGGACTTCAGTAAGACGTTCAACAAGGTTCCCCATGGGAGACTGGTTAGCAAGATTAGGTCTCACAGAATAAAAGGAAAACTAGCCATTTGGATACAGAACTGGCTCAAAGGCAATAGGCAATAGACAATAGATGCAGGAGTAGGCCATTCAGCCCTTCGAGCCTGCACCGCCATTCAATATGATCATGGCTGATCATTCCCAATCAGTATCCTGTTCCAGCCTTATCTCCATAACCCTTGACTCCACTATCTTTAAGAGCTCTATCCAATTCTTTCTTAAATGAATCCAGAGACTGGGCCTCCACTGCCCTCTGGGGCAGAGCATTCCACACAACCACCACTCTCTGGGTGAAGTAGTTTCTCCTCATCTTTGTCCTAAATGGTCTACCCCGTATTTTTAAGTTGTGTCCTCTGGTTCGGCACTCCCCCATCAGCGGAAATATGTTTTCTCCTGCCAGAGTGTCCAATCCTTTCATAATCCTATACGTTTCAATCAGATCCCCTCTCCGTCTTCTAAACTCAAGGGTATTACAAGCCGAGTCGCTTCAGTCTTTCAGTGTAAGGCAATCCTGCCATTCCAGGAATTGACCTCGTGAACCTACGCTGCACTCCCTCAATAGCCAGAATGTCTTTCCTCAAATTTGGAGACCAGAACTGTACACAGTACTCCAGGTGTGGTCTCACCAGGGCCCTGTACAGCTGCAGAAGCACCTCTTTGCTTCTATACTCAATTCCTCTTGTTATGAAGGCCAGCATGCTATTAGCCTTCTTCACGACCTGCTGTACCTGCATGCTTGCCTTCATTGACTGGTGGACAAGAACACCCAGATCTCTCTGAACAGCCCCTTTACCTAATTTGATACCATTGAGGTAGTAATCTGTCTTCCTGTTCTTGCCACTAAAGTGGATAACCATACATTTATCCACATTAAACTGCATCTGCCATGCATCTGCCCACTCACCTAACTTGTCCAGGTCACCCTGTAATCTCCTAACATCCTCATCACATTTCACCCTACCACCCAGCTTTGTATCATCAGCAAATTTGCTAATGTTATTGCTGATACCATCTTCTATATCATTTACATATATTGTAAAAAGCTGCGGTCCCAGCACTGATCCCTGCGGTACCCCACTGGTCACTGCCTGCCATTCCAAAATGGAGACGTTAATCACTACCCTTTGTTTCCTATTAGCCAACCAATTCTCTATCCAATCTAGTACTTTGCCCCCAATACCGTGCGCCCTAATTTTACTCACTAACCTCTTGTGTGGGACTTTATCAAAAGCTTTCTGAAAGTCCAGGTACACTACATCCACTGGATCTCCCTCGTCCATCTTCCGAGTTACATCCTCAAAAAATTCAAGAAGATTAGTCAAGCATGATTTCCCCTTCATAAATCCATGCTGACTCTGTCCTATCCTGTTACTATTATCCAGATGTGCCGTAATTTCATCCTTTATAATAGACTCCAGCATCTTTCCCACCACTGAGGTCAGACTAACTGGTCTATAATTTCCTGCTTTCTCCCGCCCACCCTTCTTATAAAGTGGCACAACATTAGCCGCCCTCCAATCCTCAGGAACCGACCCCGATTCTATTGAACTCTGGAAAATAATCACCAGCGTATCCACGATTTCCCGAGCCACCTCCTTCAGTACCAGAAGACAGAGGGTGGTGGTGGAGGGTTGTTTTTCAGACTGGAGGCCTGTGACCAGTGGAGTGCCACAAGGATCAGTGCTGGGCCCTCTACTTTTTGTCATTTACATAAATGATTTGGATGCGACCATAAGAGGTACAGTTAGTAAGTTTGCAAATGACACCAAAATTGGAGGTGCAGTGGACAGCGAAGAGGGTTACCTCAGATTACAACAGGATCTTGTTCAGATGGGCTAATGTGCCGAGAAGTGGCAGATGGAATTTAATTCAGATAAATGCAAGGTGCTGCATTTTGGGAAAGCAAATCTTAGCAGGACTTATACACTTAATGGTAAGGTCCTAGGGAGTGTTGCTGAACAAAGAGACCTTGAAATGTAGGTTCATAGCTCCTTGAAAGTGGAGTCGCAGGTAGATAGGATAGTGAAGAAGGCGTTTGGTATGCTTTCTTTTATTGGTCAGAGTATTGAGTACAGGAGTTGGGAGGTCATGTTGCAGCTGTACAGGACATTGGTTAGGCCACTGTTGGAATATTGCGTGCAATTCTGTTCTCCTTCCTATCGGAAAGATGTTGTGAAACTTGAAAGGGTTCAGAAAAGATTTACAAGGATGTTGCCAGGGTTGGACGATTTGAGCTATAGGGAGAGGCTGAACAGGTTGGGGCTGTTTTCCCTGGAGCGTTGGAGGCTGAGGGGTGACCTTATAGAGGTTTACAAAATTATGAGGGGCATGGATAGGATAAATAGACAAAGTCTTTTCCCTGGGGTCGGGGAGTCCAGAACTGGAGGGCATAGGTTTAGGGTGAGAGGGGAAAGATATAAAAGAGACCTAAGGGGCAACTTTTTCACGCAGAGGGTGGTACGTGTATGGAATGAGCTGCCAGGGGATATGGTGGAGGCTGGTACAATTGCAACATTTAAGAGGCATTTGGATTGGTATATGAATAGGAAGAGTTTGGAGGGATATGGGCCAGGTGCTGGCAGGTGGGACTAGATTGGGTTGGGATATCTGGTCGGCATGGATGGGTTGGACCAAAGGGTCTGTTTCCACGCTGTACATCTCTATGACCCGTGTGTGTGTGTGTGTGTGTGTGTGTGTGTGTGTGCATGCGCTTGCTATTTGGAGACTCATCCCCAAAAGGCAGCAGCAGCCTTACTGTTGGTGTCCGGTCCAACTGCCCCGGAGGGGGGCGGGTGCAGATGGGAGGCACCCATCATGATCTTATTGAATGGTGGAGAAGGTTCAAGAAACCAAATGACTTAGTCCTGCTTCCTGCTGGTACACTCAGATGTAATGGAGAAGGCCAATAGCTAAATATACTCTGTTAGGAATTATAGGTTTATCCTTTTTCTAGTTTAACTTTTCATTGCCCAATATCCATTTGTAAAATGGAGTGTCTCAAAGCTGTAATAATGAAATCTTCATCAATTGTAATCTTTAGCACAACCACTGAAAAATGGACTGATTAACAATTTATTACGATGAAACCAGGTAATCATTATGTTGCCAGGTAACTATGGCGATGATTGTTCAGGGAGGTTTTATGCCACAAATGCATGTCCTTTGGGAGCTGACTTGACACTGCTTAAACACATTTTACATCAACTCTTAAAGCCAGGAGGGTACCTCAGGATCTTTTAAATTTAACTTATAGTAACCTCTTTCAGTCGTACAGCCTTCCAAGATTTTAACACTCCTCCAATTCTGAGGCACTAGTTCTTGTCACATGGTTCTGAGTAACCAGACATTCAGCTACTGGGACCCAAAGCTCTGTCATTCCCTCTCTGCACCTCTCTGTCCCTCTCTCTCATGTCCAGCCAGTCATCTTCTGAATCAGTGATGACAAACATTATCACTAGATTAAACTGAGATTGATTTAAGTAGATTGTTGCAGAAATTTATAGACTGCAGTAATTTGAATTTTAGAAGTAGAGTGTCTTGAGGGAATTTTTGTATATTATTTAAGACCTATTTCAGACAATCTAGGGTTGATTATCTTATTGCACTGCAGCACTGTTGACGCTGCACACTGGTTATCTCACTAAGGTCAAGGAACCTTTAAGTGGCTCAACATGGGTTTGGTTTCAGACAAGCATTGAGTCCTGTAGATTTAGTTGAGTCTCACTAGATGTACATGATTACTTTTGCATGAGAACAGGACTCATATTTTCAGTAATGCCTGTGGTTGAATTAATGAGAGTGTGCCTTACAAACTAAATCATTATCAGCTACTTCCTTCAGATTGCAATCTTTGCATTTTCCTCTCCTCCCACATATTAGATTGTTAATGGAACCTCTAAAGTTATTTTTGATCTTGCTACCAATCCCCTGAATGCTTTAATTCCTCATTCTGTCACTCCACATTTTGTTTCCACGGGGTTTTTTTTAGCTTTCCTTGAGTTGCTTGAAGTACTTGAAGACACTCCCTTTGTCTGGTCATGGAACATTGCTCATGCTATTGTTATTGTTTATTTTTAACTTTATCTTCCTCATTCTCTGCTGCTTAAAACATCCACTCACCTCAAAATGTCCTTTGTCTACACTACATTACATTATATCATTTCCATTTCGGTATCTCAGCAACCTCATCTGAAAACAAAGAAGCTGTGAGGCAAATGTGCGCTTTGGCATAAATGAAATAAATTTCAGTGGAGGGAAGGCTAGCAACAGGGTAATTTTATTACTGCAGCATCAAATTATTTTTGCAGAATAGTTTATCATCTCCTCAGTCTGAAGGAAGTCCCCTTCAGGTGCACATACTTGTGTGTGGTGCCTCGTGTCAGTCCCTCGTGTGTCCATAAATAAAAGATGTTACAGAAGCTGGACACAATTTTCTACTTTCTTCCCATGTCCATTATCTGGTTTTCCTTTAATCCAGACCAGAAGCACTTTTTGGTCATGGTGTTTCTTTTGTTCCTAATTTATCAGAACTCTTGCCATGTTCAAATAGCATGAGAGGTGAATAGGGCAGGAAGTTGGAGTTAAAAATATTTGCATATTGTAATCAAGCATGGGTTTCCCACTCAAATGAACAAACTCTCAAAAGCTTATTACTGTGGATGCTGGAATTCTGAAATCTGAACAGGGAAGGCTACAAATACCCATCAGGTCATGCAGTCTTGTTGGAGAGAGAAATTTAACATTTCAGTTCTTGACCTTTAGCTGTTACTTATTACAGACAAGTATGCTGGCCTGAGCACCAACTGAACAATGCTAATTGGACATGCACATAATTTAATCGAGTGGCAGGTAGATTTGATAATAAACAGTAATTTCTGGAGAAATACAATCCTCAAAGATTTGAGAAAAATTGGAATTCCACATTTGAGGAAATCGTGAGTTGAATTCAGTTGTGAATGATGAGTCATACTCTCACACCATCATCAGGTGTTTACGTTCAGCGTGTTTTAACAGTTGATAGTCAGATTAGGAACGAAGGGAATTTTAAATTTGACCAGAAGGATTAATTTGCAAATCCTTTGCTTATGAGTGAGCAATGCAGTCTGTGTTTTTGGTTGTGAAGATTTACATTACCATGAATCACAAGAATTGATCTTCAAAGATAGGTTTTGAATTTGAGCAGTGTATGTTTTGAATTTCAAACTGCATTCTCAGTTTTGCTGCAATTATTTTACCCCTTATACTGTAGCAAGAAATAAACCGAACATTATGTGTCCTTGAATTTTCAATTCTTCCCACCTTCCTGCCTTACCTGAAGTGTAACTCCATTTATAGGTCTTGGGAGTGGAGGTGCCAAGTAGTGCTCTTGTCTTTGGGCCTATTGATTGAGGTTCTTAAGTGGCCAATTCATCCCAAACCCACTTCTGGTTTAGCTGCAGTCATGGGGAGCCCAGACTAATTAGGTGGATGAGCCAGTGTCACGATTGAAAGGATTAACTTAGTTAGGGGGATCCCTGCACCGTTGGAAACATCCTGCCAATGCCGTATCATATACTGCCCACCCCCAACCCCATCCTCCTGAAGTGGACCCGCACAGTTCCTTTACCCATCAGCCTTTCTTTGGCTGCTGCCCTGGGCATACCTTCAGACCCTCCTCTCTAACCTCCTCCTCTTTCGGGCTTGCATGTATCTCCAACAGAGCTCACCACTTCATCTGGTGCTGCTGGGACGACAGAGATACCAGCCGATTAAATTGGGAAGGGTCCTGACCAACTTTTTAATCAGACAGGTAAATTATAGGGCACCCAATAAAGTCCAGCCCAAGGAATGTTTGAGTTGCTCAGAAAATGCTCTTTCTTGAGCATCACGTAAAGTTCATTGAACCCTATATGAATTATAATGAATTGCGCTCTAGGTGTATCTCTCGTAAAAAGCAAGCAAGTTTCATTTGGTTTAATATCTTTGAACTGTTCAAATGATGGAATGTTCCCTTATTCAGTCAAAGGGTTTTATGTGGAGAGAAAAGCTTTTCCCACAATTTTCAACTTCTCATCTCATTAATGAATGCAATTTTGCTCTTAGGGAATCGCTTGGCTCGAGGGGCAGAAGTGCTCACCACTGCTGGATCTTCTGGTGCTCACACACTGGCACCTTATTTAAAGCACTTCAGAAGCTGCAAGCCAGGAGCTGGCCCCAGTGGTCTTGACCGTTATCACTGAGGACATGTCCCAGCGGCACATGTTGCGGATACTATGATGAGCACAGTGCCACACGGCTACATGTCCCCACCTTTGACAGTTCAATGTTGCCTGCTATTACTGCCTCTTCTGTATTAAATGTAATGTAAGCCACAGGGGCTCGCAACCTGTAACTAACTGCGATAAATTCCATAAGCTACAAAAGAAATTAGTCTCACATAGGCTGGCAGCCTGTAAGTTTGTGCTGAGGTCAGCGAGTGTGTGTTAAGAAAGCAATGTGTGGTGGGCCTGGCAATCTCCAATTAAGCACAAAGTGAATGAATGTTAAGAAAGCAAACTAAGAGTCAAAAGATGTATCCTGTGAAGACCTGAGAGGTGCTTGTTTTCCTGGAAGCAAAATGATGTGACAGAGGTGTGCAAATCTAAATCTAATCTAAAAAAATCTAAATCTAATCTAATCTAATCATAACTGAGCCTCTGTAAATCATTAAAGGCTGAAGTGGTGTCAGAGTTGGTCTGAGAGCAGACGCGATGACATGGTGAGCTCAGTGGCTGAACTGATACCAGCTTATGAGAACGAACATTCAAGGAGGATGGTGGCCATGGAGCATGCAGGGACTTTTTCTGAAGAAATAGTTGAATAATGGCCAGGATAAACATTCAGTGGACTGCATTTACAAGTCAGGAACTTGTGTCTTCTAGTTTTCCAGGGGAGGAAAAGATCATTGGAAGTGTGTATGAATACATTGAGTTGGCACGTTAATAAGATGCAATTGCACAGCATTTACCGCTCAATGATGAGATTCTAAAGTTGCTATTTAAGGCTTGGGGGAATTTTGTGAATATTTTTCTTGAATTTGAGGTACAGGTTGTTTACATTCTCAACATTTCCACACTTCACACTTGGGAGGAGAAAGTTTGCCCAATATTCTTAAATAAAGTCATACGACATTGGAACAGACCCTTTGGCCCGCCATGTCTATGCTGACCAACAAATGATTCTAATCCATTTACCTGCACGGATCCTCAGCCTACTAGAAACGCACACAGTATTCCATCTATGGACTAACCAATGTTTTATAACATTATACCAAGGCTTCTTTGCTCCTATATTCTACACCCTGGCTAATGAAGGCAAGCATCCCTCATGCTTTCTTAACCACCCTGTCTACTCGTGCTGACACCTTCAGGGATCCATGGACTTGTACACTCATTTAAGTATATCCTTCCCTATGAGACCTCCCAAAATGCATCACCTTACACTTCTCAAGATTAAATTCCATCTGCCATAGTCTGGTCTAATTTATCGACTGATCAGTGTCAGACTGTAGCCTGAGACGATCCTCTTGGCCCGCCTCTGGTCATGTGGTAGTGTCCCTACTCTTGCCCAAGAGGCCTGGGTTCAAGTCACACTTGCTCCAGAGGTGTGCAAAAACATCTCTGAACCAGTTGATTAGAAAAATGGGTTAAGTATTAAAAAAAATCTTTCTAACTATCAACAACACCCTCAATTTTTGTGCAATCGACAAACTTGTTAATTATACATTCTACATTCACAATCAAGTCTTTAATGCACATAACAAACAGCAAGGGTCCCACTGCTAGTAACAGGCTTCCCATTACAGAAACAACTCTCCACCATTACCCTTTGCCTCTTGTTTGCAAACCAATTTTGGATCCAGTTTGCCAACATGGATTCAGTGGGCTCTTACTTTTTGGACCAGCCTTCCATGTGGGACTTTGTTCAAAGGCCTTACCGAAGTCCATGTAAACATAATCAACTGCACTACACTCATCGATATATTTCTTTCACCTTTTCAAAAATCTCAACTAAATTAGTCAGACAGAATTTCCATTGAACAAATCCATGCTGACTATCCCTGGTCAAAGATTGCCTTTCCAAGTGTAGATTCCCTCAGAACTTTTTCCAATAATTTCCCTACCACCGACTCCAGACTAACTGGTCTGTAATTACCTGGCCTATCTCTGGTGCCCTCCTTGAACATAGGAACCACATTAACTCTTCTCCAATCGTCTGGCATTTCACCTGTGGCCAGTGAAGTATTAAAAATCTCCACCAGGGACCCAGAAATCTCCTCCTTTGCTTCCCATTAACAGCCTGGGATACATTTCATCAGGCCTTGGTGGTTTTTATAATGTTTGCCCATTAAAATATCCAACACATTCTCCATATTAATCTTAACATGTTCATAGAACCCCTGCAGTATCGAAACAGGCCATTCGGCCCAATAGGTCCACACTAATCCTCCAAAGAGTAACCCACCCAGAACTATTCCCCTATTACTCTACATTTACCTCTGACAAATGCAACTAACCCACACATCCCTGAACACTATGGGCAATATAGCATGCCCAATTCACCTAACTAGCATATCTCTGGATTGTGGGAGGAAACCGGAGCACCCGGAGGAAACTCACACAGACACACTTGCCTGAGCCTGGAATCGAACCCAGGGCCCCAGCATTGTAAGGCATCAGTGCTAACCACTGTGCCACCTGTTAAGAACTCTAGAACCTCACCATCCCAACTTACATCCCAGGCTACAATGTCTTTCTCCTCCGTGAATGCAGATGAGAAATAGTCACTTAAGACCTCACCCACATCCACAGGTTTCACACACAGGTTGCCCCTTGAGTCTATAATACGTCCTACTCTATCCCTGGGAATCCTGTTATACTTAAAAAAAGCTTTGAGGTTTTCTTTGATGCTATCTACAAGAGATATTTTATGGCCCCTCTATGCCCTCCCAATTTCTTTTTCAAGCATCCACCTACACTGTTTATACTTTTGAAGGGTCTGCCTGTTTTTAATATTCTGTACCTGACATATGTTTCCTTCTGTTTCTTTATCGAACTCAGGATAAACCTTAACATCCAGGATTCCCTTGACTTGCTGCCCTTGCCCTTCACTCTTAGATTAAACATGAATTCTCACTCTACTGCTATTAAAAGACTCCCATTTTCCAAATTTAATCTTGCATGCAAGTAGCTGCTCCCAGTCTGTTTGCCAGATCCTGTCTAATGATACTGAAATTGGCCTTCCCCCAATTTAGATGCTTAACTTCAGCACTATCCTTGTCCCTTTCCATAAAAATGAAAATTTACGATGTTCTGGTCACTATCTCCAAAATGGGCATCTACTCAAATTTCAACCACTTGACTGGCTTCATTCTCTAGGATTAAGTCAAATTCAGACTCATCTCGAGTAGGACTATCTACATATTGGTACAAAAAGCTCTCCTGGATGCACTTAAAAATTCCAAACTGTCTAATCCTTTCACACAAGACAATCCAAGTTAATATTAGAAAAGTTGAAATCCACAACAACCATAACCCTGTTTCTCTCACACCTCCTTATGATTTTCCCACATATCTGCTAATCTATTTCCTTCTGACTGTTGGGAGGCCTGTAGTATAATCCCAGCAACGTTATTGCAAAATTTTTTATATCTCAGCTCTACTGAGATGGCCTCCCATGGAAACCCTTACAGGACATCCTCCCTCATTACGGCAGTGATAGTTTCCTTTATCGAAAATGCAATGCCCCTACCTTGTTTACAATTCCCCATCAAGCCTGAACCTTCCATAGCCTGGAATGTTAAGCTGTCAGTTCTGTCCTTCCTTCGACCATGTCTCAGTGATTGCAACAATACCATATTCCCACATGCTGATTAATACTCTAAATTAATCTGCCTTACCAGTCAGGCACCTATCATTGAAATAAATACAATTTAGCTTTCTAGATCCCCCATGTGTCTTATCCTGCCCATGTCTTCTCCACCTACTGGACTTTCCTAGCACCCCTTCGATATTGAATGGACCATGCTTCCAACTTTACATCAACTCTGTCCCTCACTATAAAATCAATTTTAACCCTCCCCAACAGCATGATCAAACCTTCCAGCAAGGATATTGGACCTATTCCAATAACATTCAATTCCAGTTTATACCCCAGAAACTTGCCCAGCAATCGAAAAATCTAAAACCTTCTCTCATGCACCATCCATTTTGTCACATGTTCATCTATTCTATCTTTCTATTCCTGTACTCTGTAGCACGTAGCATTGGAAATAATTCAGAGATTACAACCTTTGTAGTCTTTTTTTTAATTCACGACCTAACTCTCTCAATTCCTGCTGCAGGACCTAATTTCTTCTTTTACCCATGTGATTGGTCCTGATGTGTACCATAACTGCTGGCTGTTTGCTCTCCCCCTTCAGAATGCCCCACAACTGCTCTGAGACAGCCCTGACCCTGGCACCAACGATCTCAGTGGAGAGTCTCTTCTGCTGCCACAGAATCGCCATCAGTTTCCCTTACAATTGAGTACCAGGTCCCTAAATCTCTGCAAGTCTTTTTCCTTCCTAGCAGTTCAGCACAGCCAACTGTGATACTACAAACTTGACCATTGCTGCTTTCCTCTGAGAGGCCATTCCCCCCAGTAGTATCCAACATGGTCTATATGTCTGAAGGGGACTCCTGTACTCCCTGTCCATGGTGACTTGTCTTCCTGGTGGTCACCCAGTGCTTTTCTGCCTGTGTAGCCCTAACCTGTGGTGTGACCAGCTCAGTAATGGTACTACCCACAATGCCCTCAGCCTCATGGCTGCTCCACGGTGAGTCCATACAGAGTTCCAGCCGCTCCAGGTGAATCATGAGCTGGAGCTGAACACACTTAAGGCATCTGAGGTCACCATGGAGACTGGAAGTGTCTCTGAGTTCCCACATGTTGCAGGAGGAGCATTCCACAGGGTCGCGTTCTCCTGCCATTGTGATTCTTACCAACTACCGACAATAAAGTAGGAACTATTACTCGACCTTCCCCATTACTTGCCAAATCAGATTTCTCTCTCTCTCTGTCCACTCCTCTCTATTCTTAACAAGCCACAAAACACACAAATAAGGACCTTACACTCTGTCTCCCTCCCAGTGCTGCTCACTCACTACCTAAAGCTGGTTCCCACACAGCCAATCCTCTTGCCGGACATCACTGTTTGAAACCATGACATCACCAATTGTGCTCTGCCTCTGGATTCAGGATCACTCCCATTCCCACTCTGCCTCTCTCCCTTCCAGCTGAGCTGAATCCAGTCACCTCCCACTCTGTCTGCTCCAATCTGGGCACCGTTCCTCAAGTTTTTATCCGGAAGCCCCTCTCCTGCCATTGTTTACCACTAGACTCGCTCATCTGCCACTGCTGCTCTGACTGAGATGAAAAGGAGTGACTTTAGGAATAAAACAAATTGGAGTTTTGGATCGTTTCATTTTCCCAAAACTTTCGGGCTCATTCTGGGCTCATAGTCCAATTACAGACTGTGAATATAACATGGTTTTCAAATTTATATATTAGATAATCCTAAACCAGTATGCAATGATGGAAATATGGCATTTGTTGAAATAAACTCAAGGTACATAAACCAAGGAATCTTGCTCTTTATGTTCTTGTGGTATGTATTTCATTTGCAACAAGTATCTGTGCTTTAATTATCAAACTCAACCAATTATCATTTTATGGATTTGAACACATTCATTCACTGTAGTCCAAATATTTATTTAATGTTGCTGAGATATCTGGATGTGCCTCACAAAGAATGATCATTTATGCAATGCTAGGTAGTAGATTGTGTCTTCAAGAAGGTATTGAACTATTTCGTGCTAACAGGGACTCTGTTGCAATTTGATTGAGTGGGTGTTCAGCAAAATCTGTCAGTACAAATAAAGGCACTTTGTGGTGTGTTCAAACTATTCAGGCATCTTTTCCAACTTGTCCAAGTTATTCATGTTAATTGATGAAAGTAAACGAACAAAAGCTGATATTTAACTTCACCAGGATTCAGCATGTTTTTATAAAATTCTGAGCCATGACGAGAACTGCATTAGCAATATAAAAGATACAGTTTGGAAGAACTACAGATGTAATTACTTTTAATTATGCAGTTGTGGAAATACACAATAGATTGAAAAAGTCACGTGTTTTAACTTGTTGATAGATGAAGTCATTACTTTCACTTTAATTGTCAAAAAATTTGACTGCTTCAAACTTTGAAATTTATTGTGGCATTCCTGAAGAAGGGCTTATGCCCGAAACGTCGATTCTCCTGCTCCTTGGATGCTGCCTCACCTGCTGCGCTTTTCCAGCAACACATTTTTCAGCTGTGGCTGGAAAGGAAACAAACATTTTCTAAGTTTTGAATTTAAATATTTTTGAATTAGCTCTGTTCATATTTTTGAAGTGTTTCCAACACTCAGTTTAATGGTAAGATGCTGCATTCTTAGAAAATATTTACTCCTGAGCAAAACGACAAACCTCGGTCCATTTCCAGTTCAACACAAAGCCATCCCCTCTTCGTGGATTTGAAGATTTACCACATACACTTTTCCACCTTTTTTAAAAAAACATCAATTGATAGTTGAAGGTAGACTATAATCTAAAATCATAATTAAAAGAAACAGTCATGCCATGATAAAAATAATCAAGACTGAGATAACGAGCTTTGGGTCTAAAGAATAATTCAAGAGGAATTGAAATCAAGTTTAATTGCAATTTTTATCCAATTTGCACATGCATGTAAATTTCTGGTGATATCCCTCTGAATTGTGCGATTCAGGACAAAATGTGAATCCTGTGCTGAAATATTCCAAATATGTTTTATGTTGTATCTCAAAGAATACTAAGATATGGTGCAACCTTTAAACAAGAGGGACATTGAGCAAATTATTAATATGGAACTGTCAGTTCTAGTTAACAAAGGATGCAATTTGTATTGGTAAAACTCTATTAAGACAATCCCAAATTTCAAAGCCATCACAAATGTATTATGAAACAGAATTTGATGGTGCACTTGTCCTTTTTAAGGGTAGAGGTTTGTGGCAAATGTCGAAAAGCTTGGTCAAAGAACTAGGTTTAAAGAAACAGCTCAAAAGCAGAAAGAGAGGCAGAGTTTCAGAAATGAGCAGCTGAAGAAATCTCTGCCGATGATAGAGTCATTAATGTTCGAGATTGCAGATAGCTAGGGGCTGTAGAGGTAAAGGAAGTTATGGAGATAGGGTCGAATATCCCCAGAAGCTTTGGAATCCGACCATTACGGTCAAATGAAGGGCATTCTTGCACTATGTGGGGAACAGGCATGGCTGTCACCTCCCCAGAATTAGGCAATTAACAGCCAGTGGGCAGACATACCATCTGGTTGAGGCTGGAAACAGGATCTCAAACTTAGACAGCCAATAAGAGGCCCCCAGCACTGACGAAGCAGTGAGAATACCCTTTCAGTTGGAAGAGGGAAAGGGTGCTTAATCTCGAACTTTGTCAACGTTACATAAAACAAATAGCCTCAGCAACTGGGCCATTGAAGAGAAACCCCTCCATCAGGTAGCTAATGGCAGGGGGAGCTGGAAGAGCCTCAAAGTCTACATGGAACCCTGAGCTGTCCCCATTGGGCTGCAGCCGGAGGCCTCCTTAAAAACTACTCTTCGGTACCTCCAGGGATTTGGAGACAACTGGAAAACTCCAACTGGCCTTTGCCTGTCCTCAAGTTCACTATCCTGGGAGAGAATGGAGCCGGCAAACCAGCATGTCAGACAGAAATATGAACTTAGATGTCCGCCCACCTCCTTCCCCATCTGCCTTGGAGTCAAAATTCACAGCCTGGAAATCGTTCTTTGAACTATGTAGCTCTCTTCACAACATATCAAAACACTGCACAGCCAATAATGTTCTTTTGAAGTGTAGTCTTTAGTAAAATGTGTAGCATTTGATTTGCAAGCCATAGGCTTTCACCAGCAGCAATAATGTAAATGAGCAGGCCATTGTTTTTGAATTTTAGTTGAAGGTAATAAATGATTTTTACATATTTTGTAATAAAAGGACTAACCTTTTCGATATCATTCGAGTTTTGAAACATGGTTGCTGTGAGCATCAGTTGAAAGCGTGCTGCATTAATGTATCTGTGAAAACCTGAGAAAAGAAAAGATTCTAACAGAAGTTAATTATATGTTATTTGGACAAGGTTATTCCACAAGAGAACTGAAAGCAGGTTTTTAGGAATGTTTTTGACTCTTTTGTAATATTTTAACTGCAGAGTATTTTTAATTTCCTATCTAAAATCACTGTCATGAGTGAGAGTGAGTTCCATTTCAGCCTAGCTTCAGAAGTGTCTGTATTTGCCTTGGGATCAGGTAAACCTCTGGGAATATGCCTGGATAAACAAGCAGCAAAACCTTGTTTGGTCATTGTTTTCAGGGACTGGGTTACCTTCTGTGCACAGAAAAATTTATTGACCAAATTAAAAATGCCAACCAGAACAGCTTGAATCCAAATAACGCTCTGAATTCCATAAAAAGCCTCATGCACCTCACAGGAGATTTACCAAACCAAAGTTGGAACTGAAGCGCATAAGAGCAGATGGCCCAAAACTGGCAGTCAGTGTGTTTTAAGGCATAACTTAAAGGAGGAAAGAATGGGAGAGAGATAGAAAGGTTTGGGGGCGTGGGGTGGGGTATGTTTTACGGACTCAACAGCTGATGGCAGTTGAATTCAGCGGTGTGGGTAAGCCAAAGACTGTATGCCCACAGCAATCCTTAAGGTTTATAAAGTTGGAGGATGTTTCAGAGGTAGAGGGTGGTGAGGCTACCTGTACCAAAGAGCACAGTGGCAGTAGGTAAATAAGATTTCGAGTCATAGAGACGTACAGCACGGAAACAGCCTCTTTGGTAGGTCCAACCCGTCCATGCCGACCAGATATCCCAACCCAATCTAGTCCCACCTGCCAGCACCCGGCCCATATCCCTTCAAACCCTTCTTATTTATATACCCATCCAAATGCCTTTTAAATGTTACAATTGTACCAGCCTCTACCGCTTCCTCTGGCAGCTCATTCCATACACGTACCACCCTCTGCGTGAAAAAGTTACCCCTTAGGTCTCTTTTATATCTTTCCCTTCTCACTCTAAACCTATGCCCTCTAGTTCTGGACTCCCCCACCTCAGGGAAGAGACTTTGTCTATTTATTCTATCAATGTCCCTCATGATATTATAATTCTCTATAAGGTCACCCCTCAGCCTCCGACATTCCAGGGAAAACAGCTCCAGCCAATTCAATGTCTCCCCATAGCTCAAATCCTCCAACCCTGGCAACATCCTTGTAAATCTTTTCAAGTTTCACAACATCTTTCAGTTAGGAAGGAGACCAGAATTGCATGCAATATTCCAAAAGTGGCTTAACCAGTGTCCTGTACAGCCGCAACATGACCTCCCAGCTCCTGTACTCAATACCCTGACCAATAAAGGAAAGCATACCAAATGCCACCTTCACTATCCTATTTACACGCAAATCTACTTTCAAGGAGCTATGAACCTACACTCCAAGGTCTCTTTGTTCAGCAACACTCCCTAGGACCTTAGCAGGACTTATACACTTATGGTAAGATTTGCTTTCCCAAAATGCAGCACTTCACATTTATCTGAATTAAACTCCATCTGCCAATCCTCAGCCCATTGGCCCATCTAATCAAGAACCTGTTGTAATCTGAGGTAACCTTTTTCACTGTCCATTACAACTTGGTGCGCATAAAGCCAGCAGAGCTTTGAATGAGCTGAATAGAGGTTCATGGATGGGAGGCTGGCCAGAAAATGTGATTGAATAATCAATTCTGAAGATAACAAAAGAATGGATGAGAGTTTTAGCAGCAAATGAGCTGAGATAGCAACAATATCAGGTATTGCTGCAGCAGTGGAATTGGGCAGTCGTATTGATAACTCAAATATGTGGTTACAGGCTTATCTCGGGGTCAAGTACGATTGAGTCATCATACACCTCTATTTCAGTCAACTTAATGGTCCAGTTTTGTGACAAAATTATATATTCTTGTTTTAGTGAATTTCACTTCAAAAACTCAATAGCTGCATCAACAGTATAACAACAGGCTAGAAACTGAATTTTTCAATTATTCTGACACACTGCACACAAAGGCATTTACAGCAACTACACAGTCGGCCTCCAACACCACTCCTTCAGTGTCCAGCTGTTGCAACTACTCTCACCTAGCAGAAGAAAGTGAGGACTGCAGGTTCTAGACAGTCTTATTGATGACTCAGATATGTGGTTACAGGCTTATCTCAGGGTCAAGTATGATACCAACTTTATAAACAGTCTAGGTCAGTCTCTCACTGTTGCCAAGGGATGGGTAGAGCTAAACTTAAGAGGCAACATTTAAATCAATGGCTTTAATCTTTCCAATGTTTGATCAGAGGACATCGATCAGATTACTCATGTCAAATAAACAATCTAACAATTTCACAGCTGTGGAGGAGGAGAGAGGTGTGGTGTTGGTGAATTAGAGCTTCATGTCATATATGTTTGTGTAGACTAGCATTGTTTTTGGATAATGTTGCTGAGGGGCTGCATGTCATTGAGAAATTGGAGCAGGCCAATGACAGATCTTTGGAGGACACCAAAGATAACAGTACAAGAATGGGAAGAGAAGCCACTTCTTCCTGTGACTGAAATGATAATGGAGCCAGGCAGGAGACATTCCTGATGAAGGGCTTATGCCCAAAATGTCGACTGTCCTGCTTCTCAGATGCTGCCTGACCTGCTGTGTTTTTCTAGCACCACATTTTTTGACTTTGACTGTCTAGAATCTGCAGTCCTCACTTTCTCCTGCTAGGTGAGAGTCATTGCAACAGCTGGACACTGAAGGAGTGGTGTTAGAGGCCGACTGTGTAGTTGCTGTAAGTGCCTTTGTGTGCAATGTGTCAGAATAATTGAACACACATCACCTGAAATACATTGTGTCAGGACTAGGGCACGATCCGGTTTCTAGCCTGTTGTTATACTGTTGATGCAGCTATTGAGTTTTTGAAGTGAAATTCACTAACTTAAAACTTAACAAGAATATATAATTTTGTCACAAAACTGGACCATTAAGCTGACTGAAATAGGGTGGATGATGAGAGGTAAAGTCTGTAGGCATTTTATAGTTTATTGGAACATATTTTCCCAGCATTTTGGAAGGAATATTCCCTAGTCTTGGAAATGTGATCACATTCTATGTCTGATATCAACATTTGTTTCTGGGGAAAATTGGCATTTTCCCATGCCAGAGGCTGCAACTTAAATGATGTTTCAATGGATATTCTTGCATCTTTCACAATTAACAGGAGAAGAAACCCAAAGTATCTAGTTTTGTCAATATAAATTGAATATTGAGTATGCATTATTCTCCGTATACTTGGCAAGTTGTCAAAAAGCACGCTTAGAAAAGCAAACTGGAACATCTTGGCTGCATGGAAAGCAGTTTCCAGCTGCTGCATCTTAGTTCTTTAAGAGAAGTACTTAAGGTTCTGTCATATTCCCCCAGAAATTACACAATTCGATGAACAGCCCATTAAAACCCCCACAAAGATATAATATTGAAGACAATATTCACCAGTATCAGTAAAGGCAACTAATGCCAGATTGAAAGCAGGTATTGGTAACCAACCAGATGAATATCTATGATTAGATTGTGCAGGTTTGAGGAACAGGTCATATGATAAAAATACAAAAAGACATTTAAACCTCTCACTGGGCTTATCGCACAAGATTAGAGCCACTTAAAAGTGTATTACACTGGAAAAGATGATATTTACCATGCAGCACCAGCAAGGTTAAAAGGTTTGAGAACATCTATTTTAAATTAAATTGGGGAAAAAGTACATTGCAGGTTCGTGTGGTTAAAGCAGCTTTTCTTGGTGTTGGTGATCATATGTATAGTTTTAATCTTAGCTGTATGATAAATGCAGTATATTCAAATACCAGTGGAGGAGGTATGAAAGGGTACAATTCAACAGGATATACTGAAGAGCAGTCTCTCATCGACAAAACACATTAGGATAGTTGGTTAAGCAACCCAGCTAACATATTGAGAAAATGATGAGGAAAATATCTTAAATACCTCCACTTGGAGCAGTCTTTGATTTTTCATAAAAGTCTGAAAGAAGGATCACTGGACCTGAAATGTTAACTCTGACTTCTGTGCACAGATGCTGTCAGACCCTGCTGAATTTTACCAGCAATTTCTGTTTTGTTTTTGTCTTTGATTTTTCATGTCTGTTTTCTTCAAGGGATTAAGCCATTTGACTGGGATGCATGAACATATCATTATAAATCTCCATATGATTGGTGCAGTAATAAAGTATTCTTAAAATACAAATGCAATTGTCTGAAATGAGCATTTTAGTGTCACTTCCCAGTCAGGTCATTTTAGAATCAAAGATGTTGCTACTTCTGGATATGTCAAAAACCAGCCACTCGAATACAAATACTACCAACATGCTCAGTCCACATCGTATTTATTGAGATTATTTAAACCCAAAACACTACCCATGCCAAGTGTGACAGCACTTTATGGTATTGTTTAACGCATATCAATCTTGTTTGAGATCTAAACATGAATTCTCCTTCCCGAATACCAATGCGTTTTAATGTTTGTAGTATGGTAGCGAGTCTTTACTCAAATTTGGGGACCAGGCACACATGAAGCAG
Organism: Chiloscyllium punctatum; assembly: GCF_047496795.1. Classification (NCBI taxonomy): domain Eukaryota; kingdom Metazoa; phylum Chordata; class Chondrichthyes; order Orectolobiformes; family Hemiscylliidae; genus Chiloscyllium; species Chiloscyllium punctatum. The sequence goes on from NC_092739.1 coordinate 43,369,506, forward strand.
TGACTTTCTTCCATAAAGAGTGAAAAACCGAATTGAAACACCCTTCACTCCTAACAACATGGCTGCAGACACACTGGTTAACTATTTCATCGGTATGTTGCAATCAGGTGTTTATATTTAATGCAGCAGGTTTTAACAGTAGCATTTACTCTTAGTGACTTTTGGCATCCTTTGTATTGAATAATGGTCAAAATGAGAAAATAAGTCGGTAATTTGTAGCCAAGTACCTTACATGTTGCTCTGTATTCAAGATAAAATTGTCCTGGTTGAGTTCAAAATTGCATTTCCCTTTCCTTTTTAAAGCTTCAACTGAAGTTGGAAATATAGGAGAGTAGCTGGTAGGAAGCTTACAACCAACCACTGGATTCTGTAGTCTTGTTACACTAATGTAGAGCTTACCTCAGAAGAACACCACAACTGTGCAATCTACCAGTGATTTTGCTCAGAATTTGGATTTGGTCTCGCACCCTTAGTCCAACCTCTCTATTAGTATTAGCTGGCATACATGCCTGTTTCGCGTTTGAAAGAGTTTACTTTGAACCTGTGACATTTGCCTCCATTGCTAATTAATCAAGATTGCTGTATGAGAGAGAAATTACTTGGCAGGTGATAAATCATGCATGACGGTTCTTTTGAAATACAGCAGGGCCTTGTATTTCTTTCAAATACCATTCTGATATTAATCTACAAACCTTGTTATATATTTATAATGGAATTCAAAAGCAACACAGTCACTGGCCTGTTGGGGTGGGTTTCTGTTTCCAAGTGAATAATCCAGGAATTATGACCAACTAATTAAACCTACAATATTTTATAAATGTAGTCCTGGTGCACTATTAAATATTTCTTATGCTATCAAGATGAACTTCACCTTGGTGCATTCTCTAAGCTCTCATGTTATCTGCTGAAGAATAGTTGCCAGTCACTCTGAAAGGTGAGTTGTACATATTTGTTTCATCAACACTGTTATCTGTTCCTCCTTCCTCTCAAAAATGCTGACTCATATGTAAACTATTCAAAGTTTAACGTGTATTTGAATAACATTACAGATGGCTGCTGTGCTGACTATCATTCTTGAAGGGCCTTGCAATTCTGCATGGTTCTTTTCATACCTGATGCATATATCTCTCATTAGGAAGAGATATTAGGTGGAAATCAGGGCAAATTAAAAAAAAACTTCTAGTACATTCTTGTCTCACAACTTTGGGAAGCCTTCAAGCAGTGAAGTTTTAGTTTTTAATTTGTTTGCTTATTTAAATACAAAAGTGTTCCACAAAAAATGATGTGATGATGATGATCTAGTGAGATATATTAAGTGACATATACTGCCAGGGTACCAAAGTGACCTCCTCTATTGTACTTTGGATTTATGAGACTTTTACATCTGTCTGAGAGAGTAGGGCTTCAGTTAAATATCACAGTAAAATTGCACATCAGACTGTGCCACCCTGAGAGCACTGCACTAAATGTCAGCATAGTCTATTCAAATGGCTGGAGTGGGTCTTTGACCATCGAACCCACGGGATAGAGCACTCTAAATCAAGCCCTGCTGATCCCAGAGATGAAGCAAGTGTTGTTTTTAAAGTACACACCATATTCAAAGTTGCTGGACTTTAAGACCATGATTGATAGAATGCACGGACCAGGTTTCTGTACTAACGAAGAATTATTATTTATTTCAAGTAATTAGATTTTAGCTACAGGTAAACAGATATATAACACTAATAATTGAAACTCTAACCCTCCTTATAATCTCTATCTTAAGCACCCGCTTACACGATATAACAGGCTACAAAGTGAAGTAGAGTAGTATCATGTCCAACAATGCAGCTCTCCCCAATGAATTCAGTACATTCTATGCTTGTTTTGAACAGAAGGTCAGTGAAATGATGTCACCAACTCCCAGAGCCTCGGGTGTATCTATACCCACAGTCACTGCTGCAGATATAAGATCGGCCTTCTTGAGGGTGAACCCATGGAAATTGACTGGCCTGGATGGAGTCCCCAGCTGTGCACTCAGATCCTGCACAGACCAACTGGCGCAAGTATTCCCGAACATCTTTAATCTCTCCTTATTACAGAGGAAGCTCAATTATCCACCATTCAGTTCTCTGAATTTTGGATTATCTGGCAAGATTGCAAGGTCCCGATGCTTGGCTAACCTATGTTATCCGGAATTCGATTTAACCGAATGAAATATTCCCTGCCAGTGTCCTTCGGATATTCAAGGTTACTTTGTACATGTGAGTTTCTCATCTGCTTCAAGAAAATCATTATTATCCCATTGACAAAGAAAAATCAGGCAATGTGCCAAAATAACTATTGCCCTTTGGCTCTGATATCCATCATTATGAAGTGCTTCAAGAGGTTAATAATGGCAAACATCAGCTCCACCCGCCCAGACTGCCTTCATCTGCTACAATTCAACTACCACCACAATAGGTCCACAGTGGATGTCATCTACCTGGCCCATCACGCATCTCTGGAACATCTGGGTAACAAGGATAACTACATCAGACTTCTACTTTTTGACTTCAGCTGTACCGTTCAATACCACAGTTCCAACCAAACCCACGTCCAAACTCTGAGACCTAAGACTCTGCTCCCTCTTCTGTAAATGAATCTTCCTGACCCACAGACCACAATCAGTAAGGATGGGTGACAACACAATTTCTACAATAATCCCGAACACTGGTACTCTGCAAGGTTCCATAATCAGCCCCTTACTATACACTCCTCATACACTCGCAACGATGTAGCCAAATTCAACTTTAATTCTACTTACAAATTTGCTGATGACACCGTGTAGTGGGTCGGATCTCGAACAGTGACAAGACAGAGTACAGGAAAGAGAGAGAGAGCTTAATGGCATGGGGTAAAAACAACAATCTCTCCCTCAATGTCAGCAAAATGAAGAAGCTGGTCATCACCTTCAGAAAGCAGAGTGGAGGACATGCCCCCTGTCTGTATCAACGGTGCTGAGGTGGAGAGGGTCAAGAACATCAAGTTCCTAGGACTAATTTTTGCCAAAAATCTGTCCTAGTCGGTGCACGTTGATGCTACAGTCCAGAAAGCACACTAACATCTTTACTTCCTCAGAATGCTAAGGGAATTTAGCATATCCGCAATGACTCTTGCTAATTTTTATAGATGCACCATAGAAAGCATCTTATTCAGATACATCACAGCTTGTTATGGCAAGTGCTCTGCCCAACTCCACAAGAAATTACAGAAAGTTGTGAATGCAGCTCTGTCCATCCTGAAAACCAGCCTTCCTTCTGTTGACTCCGTCTACACTTTCTCTGCCCCAGGAAAGCAGGCAACATAATCAAAGACTCTTCCCATCCTGCTTATACTCTCTTCTACCCTCTTCCATTGGGCAGAAGATATAAAGGTTAGAAAACACATGCCAACAGATTTAAGAACAACTTCTCCAGTGTTATCAGACTTATGAATGGACTTCCCATTTTGTCTGCAACTTTTCTGTAGCTGTAACACTACATTCTGCAGTCTCTATTACCTTGATGTACTTATGTAATGTATGATTTGTGTGGTTAGCACTGTATCTCTGTGCATGTGACAAAAGTAAATCAAATTAAAGACAAACAAATAGGGAAAATAGATTATCAGTGGTGATAGAAAAAACTGGAACGATGGTTCAGTGGTCTTTGCTTCCTAATTCCGATGTTAAGAAGATTCTACTTTGGCTAATGTGGCTCTTGGTGTTTATTTTTTTGTCTTTGCAAGGTGCTATTGGTTTGCAATAAGTACAGTCTGATTGATTCAGTCACAAAGAAAATGTCTTTGATTTATCAGTTCAAATTCAAAAGTCCCAGCTCAAAAGCAACTGTTGCAAGAAATGTCAGTGGTTTTCTTCAAGTTTAACCTGGCTTTGTTTTTACTGCAGAGAAGAGAGAGCGTCTGAGAGAAACATAACTGCACACACCTCTGTGTCTTTCTGTCTCTATCTCTCTCTCTCTGTCTTTGTCACTTGTTTCCCATCCCAACCTGCTCATTTAGCTGAGAACTAATCAGCTTCACTTGTAAACAACTTCTTGGCTCCTAATTATCTGTGCATTGCAACAAAACAGAGTTCAAAGTGTGTGTTGAATTCCTTGCTGTGAAATTATGCAGTCATCCTGGTAAATCCCTGTTTTTTTCCCCCCAAATAGACTCCTTACTTGTTGCAGTTTTTGAAACACACAAGTAGTAAGACATGGTCCTTACACTTTAATCTCCAAAATGAGAGTGCTGCCAAGTACTGATGACTCATTTGACAACCTGAGGGGGAATAAGGGAGTTTTGGGATTGAGGACTAGATTGATGTTGGATTTGAGGGCAAATGTTGTGGGGAAAGCAGTTTTCGAAGGAAGAGGGATACTGGCAGAAAAAGGGAGACATTGTATCCGAGAGAGGTGGTTTGTTGGTAGTGGTTCACTCTGCAGGGGTGATCATTGAAGTAATGAGCTGATAAGATACAGGATAAAGCTATAATTTCATACTCTATAATAAATAAGTTCTCAATACCCTAGCCTATAATAGTTGAAGCTGAAGACCAATCCAACTTGCTAACTCTTGTGAAAAAAAATTGAACACACAGCAGTGACTTACATATTCACATCACCTTTTACATAATGCTACATTCCAAGGCATTTCAGCGGAGCATTGTAAAACATGGTGTGACATTGACCAACTTAAATAGGTTTTCATCAAAGAGGTAAATTTTAAGGTGTGACTGAAAAGAGGAAAGTGAGGTTGAGAGGTACTGAGATGTAGGAATTGCAACATGGTGGCAGCACAGTAAAAAGTGATTGGTTCTAGCAGATCTGTACTGGTTTCAGTGCTCAACATGAGCCTGTTCCCACCATTCTTTATCTGACCTTGTCAATTCTATTCTCCATCAAACACACAGCAGCCTTCGCTTAGAGTGCATCTGTGCCTCTTTGCCTCAACAACTGTTTATGGTAGCATGTTCCACTTGACCTACCCTCACTGAACAAAGGTTTTCATTCTAAACATGGTCCCTGATCTGGTCCAGCTTGCAACTTTAAATTAGATTACTTACAGTGTGGAAACATGCCCTTCGGCCCAACAAGTCCACACCGACCCACCGAAGCGCAACCCACCACCCAGACCCATTCCCCTACATTTACCCCTTCACCTAACACTACGGGCAATTTAGCATGGCCAATTCACCTAACCTGCACATTTTTGGATTGTGGGAGGAAACCGGAGCACCCGGAGGAAACCCACTATGTTCAATCTGTCTCCAGCTGTCTTGAAAAGAGCATTTAGGAAGAAAGTGGGCGGCACGGTGGCACAGTGGTTAGCACTGCTGCCTCACAGCGCCTGAGACCCGGGTTCAATTCCCGCCTCAGGCGACTGACTGTGTGGAGTTTGCACGTTCTCCCCGTGTCTGCGTGGGTTTCCTCCGGGTGCTCCGGTTTCCTCCCACAGTCCAAAGATGTGCAGGCCAGGTGAATTGGACATGCTAAATTGCCCATGGTGTTAGGTAAGGGGTAAATGTAGATGTAGGGGTATGGGTGGGTTACGCTTCGGCGGGGCGGTGTGGACTTGTTGGGCCGAAGGGCCTGTTTCCACACTGTAAGTAATCTAATCTAATCTAAAAAAAAGTGTTTCCCCGGCAAGTAACAAAACGTTTTAGAAAAGTATGAGTGCTCTTGGAGTGAAGACCTCCCCAGCCTCCTCATTGCCTTGAGTATAATCTTCAGGTCAGTGCCTTGTGAGCATTAGGTAGCTCTGCCTTCAATGCCAGCTTCCACCTCACATCAAGGAAGCCGACACTACTTCATTGAAGGTAAAGGCATCAATTTAATGGCCGCCATGCCTGTTTCAAACAGACCCCCATTTTGCCCTAGCTTCATGCCACTAACTGGACACCAAGCCTACACTCTAGACAATTAACATTGGGCCCCTTGAAAATGAGAGGTTGTGCTTCCTTCTCTCTCTGGCAGGATCAGGATCTGAAGATAATCTTAAAACCAGTTTTTCAACCGCGGAAAGAAATTCAGACTGTGGAGACTGCCAAATGAAATTTCACTATCACATCCAGCATTTATCACTGAACCCAATCTGACCATCCAAGTGCATACACAGTTTTTGGCACATGTTCTCAGCAGGAAGTCAGTTGGAGGGGGATTGCAGTCATATAATGTAGATAAAAGAAGGTTGTTTGTGTTGACTTAGTGTTAAAAATATTAAATTGACAACAGCACCTGTGGAACTGCAGCTGATTGCAATTTTATTTTGTTTACTGTATTTGCATTGAGTATAGGAGTTGGAAGGTCATGTTGCAGCTGTACAGGACATTGGTTCAGCCAGTTTGGAATCCTGTGTTTAGTTCTGGTCTCCCTCCTAGAGGAAGGATGTTATGAAACCTGAAAGGGTTCAGAAAAATATTTTACAACAATGTTGCCAGGGTTGGAGGATTTGAGCTATAGGGAGGGGCTGAAGGCTGGGGCTGTTTTTCCTGGAGCATTGGAGGCTGAGGGGGTGACCTTATAGAAGTTTATAAAATCATGAGGGGCGTGGGTAGGATAATTAGACACAGCCTTTTCCCTGGGCTGGGGGAGTCCACAATTCGAGGGCATAGGTATAGGGTGAGGGGGAAAATTTTAAAAGGCCAACCTTTTCATGCAGAGGGTGGTGTGTGCGTGAAATGAGCTACCAGTGGAAATGGTGGAGGCTGGTACAATCACAATATTTAAAAGGAATCTGGGTGGGTATATGATTAGGAAGGGTTGAGAGGGTTCTGGGCCAATTAGAGGGATATTGGCAAATGGGATGAGATTGATTTAGGATAGCTGGTCAGCATGGACTAGTTGGACTGAAGGGTCTGTTTCCATGTTGTACATTTCGATGACACTATAATTCTAAGTAACCCACCTATCTTCTGGAAAATGGTGTTAGAATGTCTGTCTTCCTTTCACCTCCCACCACTCACTTGGTTCATGCAGATTGCAAGTTGGAGATGAATTGGTTCAGTGAGTTAAAGGTTAGACACTTGTGCCCAATTTTGTGGTCACTTACATACTTGGTGATTTACTGTATATAGCACCTAATCAGTTACCACAAACTGAAGTTTCTGACACGTTATCCATGTCAGAATGTGTTCCATCATTTTGACTGTTTTAACTCTTGGATGAAGCATGATGCTGTGAATGGAGCTAGTTCATTTTTCTTGTCACGATGAAGAAAGCTAATCCTGGCCATCAAGCTCATCTGTATTTGGACAATCAGCTTTGAGCATTACAAAGTCAAGGATGTATGAATGGGCTGCAATATTAAGGACTAACAAAATTACCCTTGGTTCACCTTAATACCCGAAAGCAATGTATTGATTTCTCACCCTGGAAATTGAATGTAAATGTTAATTTAATGCAAAATTTTCCAAATAATTCTTTCAACCAGGTTTAACCCAGGTTCTGAAGGCCATTCTCACTATGTTACCCTTCTCTTCTATAAATTCTACCTTTTTCCTCATCTGTTCTTGATGTGCCTCTGTATCTTGATTTCAGCTGGGCTCACGAGCAGTATTTTGCTGTGCGGGTACTTTGCCACATGATGTTGCAGCAATAAATGATTAAACTTTACAGATCAGTGTATACACTGGAAAAGTGTTTGGCTACTTTTGAAGTGAACTGTGTTCAGCAATTGGCAGATCAAAAATGGAATGGCATCAGCCTGGGCTAAGGTACTTTAATTATTACTAGACATTTATTTAATTGTTCTCTGTTACATTTCTATTTTTAATTTCCGAAGTCTCTCCAACCAATTTGTGGGGATTGGAAAAGGAATTTATTTTCTGGTGCCCTTCCCTTCAAAGCATTCTTGACCCCATAAGCATAGTTAATTTGACTTGTTAAGAATTTTAGTAAGTTATACATTTTTTTTAGGCAATTGAAGCTGCTTATTCAGGAAACCTTAAATCTTCTCAGATTTGAAGCTTTTGTGTTTACTTAATTCTTCGGAAAACCAGTGCTACCCAGTCCTCTTGAAAAGTGCAGTGTATGATGCAGTCTCAGATTTCTCACTGGGACCATTTTTTTCCACTGATTAAGGATTCCTTTGTTATTCGACTTTGTATATAGGGGGTGCATTTGGTAGGATTAGGAGATCGTTGTCTGGATTTCCTCAGTGGGATATTCGGTGGTCTGTGGAGAGGGGGCAAAGGTTACAGGAGCTTTTAGGGAATTTAGTGCAAGACTTTTTTCAGAATTTTTTTGGATTACCTCAGCAAAACAGCTTATCCCATGTATTCAAGTAACCCACTTCTGGTTAAATATATGCCCAATTGGTATTTTTTCATCTAAATTCTGAGAATGTTAAGCAGTAACTTCCAAGGTAAATGAGTAACATTAATCTTCAATGTGCCTTTAGAAATCAGGTTTACTTTACATTCTTTTGATCCACTAATGATTGCTGAATTAATATTAACACCATTTCAAAAAAAAACATAGATTCTAGCATCAATTAAACCCTAAGTTTGGAATCAATTCTGAAATATGAAACACTTAAATTGGCTTAATGATGGCCATGTTCAATCAGTAATAAGTATTTGCAAGATTTTTAATTCAGTGACCAGTTAAGAAAATTGCAAGTTGATTATGCTTTTATTAAAAATTTGCTTTAATAAAATCAGAAGTTAACCTTTAAGATTCTTGGGGGGGAAAAAAGCACTGCTTCACAAAGCATTGAAGTCAGCGATATTTTGGTGCTAAAAGATGTAGAGAAAGGAGCAGATTTGTTTGTAGAAAGTGCACTGCATTTGGATCAGTATTGCTTTTTATACCAAATTCTTCAGCCTATTAGCCATTGAGACAGAAATATCTTTGCGCATTGTTAACAAAACACTGTGCACATCTTTAAAAGCTCGAATAGTGATTGATTGTGCTCAAAATTCAAAGCTAAAATAGCTATGCTCATATAAGCCATTTGATTGCAAAAAAGAACAAGACCATTCTTCAGTGGGCTTTTGTGAATCACTAATTCTGTGCAGGTGGTGCCTGGAATACGACAGGATTGTGACTTTCCTCATTACTGAGGGTCAAGGTTAAAAAGTGTGGTGGCAGAGTTTAATTAGCAAAGCAACTTAAAGCCCTGTCGGAGGTCAACTGCAATCATGATTGAAAGGTCTGCGATGTTTTCCTCTAATTTAGTCTATTTTTTTCCTTCTTTTGTAGGTTGAGGAAGGAGGGAAAGCGGACTTGCTAACAAGCAAACTGCAGGTGGGGGATGAAGTGATCAATATCAATAATGTGGAACTGAGCGGTTACAGACAAGAGGCTATCACTCTAGTGAAAGGTTCCTACAAGACCCTGAAGCTGCTCATTCGCAGGTATGAGATATGGTCCAGATGAAGATGTACCCTAAATCCAGTAAAGGCAGCTAAAGTACTGGAAAACCTCTGTAGAGGAAAGGAAAAATGTTGATGAAACAGACATACGGAATGTCTACAGTTTTCCTTTCTTTGCAGATGTTACCTGACTTGCTTTTTTTAGAACATTTTTGAAAAATTTCCATTCCAGGAAAAGCCCTTGTTTATTGCAACTCATAGAGTGCATCTGTTTGTCTTTCATCTGCTTCCTTGCTTCAGGAGCTGTTTCAAAATGAGATACAATTTAATTTTGAATCATGTGAGAACTTTCTGTCTCTTGATCCTTGCTCATGGGTTGACAAGAAAATTACGTTTTTATGAACAAGATAGCAGCCAAAGCAGTAATTCTCTGTGTTCATATTTTTAACTCTAGTCATAGAAAGGAAGAGCTTGGTAAACAATCTGACTTAGAGGGAGAAAGAAAGAGCGAGCTGTAATGTGCCTTAAGAAAAGTAATGGCAAATCGTGAAATGGATTTAATTCATCCACCAAGATCGTCAATCATGATGGTTAACTGACAGGTTCAAATTGCAATCTCCAACTCACACAGGCCCTAATATTGCCCTATTTCATTTTCAAATCAAACTGAAAAGCTGCAAACTATAGGATATTTAAGTTACAATTTTCGAGCAGAATCATAGAATCCCTTCAGTGTGGAAGCCAGCCATATAGCCCATTGAGTCCACATTGACCCTCAGAAGAGCATCCCACCTATTCTTGTTAACCTGCATTTCCCATGGCTAATCCACCTAGCCTGCACATCCCTGGACACTATGGGCACTACAGCATGGCCAAACCATCTAACCTGCACATCTTTGGGCTGTGGGAGGAAACTGGAGTACCCAGAGAAAACTCACACAGACATGCAGAGAACGTGCAATCTCCACACAGACAGTCATTTGAGCGTTGAATCGAACCTATGTCACTGGCACTGTTAGACAGCAGTTCTAACCACTGAGCCACTATGCCATTGGACTGCATGGTGTCTATACATCAAGAATGTGTATTTATTTAATGCCTTTGACTTCAGAAATTGTCAGAAGGTACATCACAGAAGTATACCAAACCCAGGTCAATGCTGAGTTGTGTGCAATATTGTGTCCAAAAGCGCAATCAAACTGTTCGGTTTAAAACAAAGTCTTAAAGAAAGAAAGAGACCTATAGAGGTATGGTAAAGCATTCCAGAGCATAGGGTCCAGGTAGCTGAAGACACAGTCAATAATGTTAGTGCATTCTGAAGTGGTGTCACTGGGTCAGCATCAACATCAGCATGTATATGGAATCTGACATTATATTGCATAATGTGCTGAAGGACGGCATGTAAGTGAGAAATATGAGGCAATGAATCAGTATACAAGCAACTATAGACACAAATCACCTTAGTTTTCAAATAACAAACCATCCTGAGCTCTACTCCTGAAAGTTATGGATTGTAAAAATACTCAAAAGCTGTGTATATTTTTTATATTTCTGCACATGCTCTAGCAACTCTGTTGTTAGATGTTTCGAAGCAGGAGTCAGCTGCAGCCAATCCAGATGCAGTACTTAAAAATGGTTACAATGTGGGAAATAACTGGCTGGTCGTCCATTGAAGGAACTCAGTAGCGGATAATTAGGAGGTATTGATATACAGGGCCTGTGAATCTTGGAAGACAGTGCCTGTAATCTTGATATTTGTATTCTTACAAAGTTAAAATTGGATTTCAATAAAACTTTGATTCTGTGGCACAAACAGAATAAAACCAAGGATGAAAGTTATTTCTCAATTTGTGCATCATGCTAGCACCATTTGAAATGTTTTTGTACTTGTTGTATTTTAATGTAAAAATTCTTATCTGTAAATAGGTAATCTAGTCCACCAAACTGATTTTTAGGTGAGGCAGCGTGGGCAGATCAATCATTTTACCTGTACCCTTTGTAAACACTGATCTTGCTGATAAAACATTACATAGAATATTGTCCAGCAGCACTAACACCCTGCAATAAGCTACTTCGCTTAATTTTTTTTGCAATGTTAGATATACTGATTTATTCTGTTGTCAATCATTTGATTTTCATACAAGCATTCAGCATTTTTGTCACCAAATGCATATTCTGAATTTTTAAATGAACCTGTCTTTGCAGTTTAAATATCCCTAGTTTATGAGTTTTAATCATAACTCAATTGCTCGCTCTTTCTTTGTGTAAGAAGATTGAGAGTTCAATTCAAGCATATGTTTTTAATTCCTGTACATGTTGTTGACTGCTAAACTTGTTGGAACATGATTTGTTTTTAGCAGTCCATCCTGCAAACTGTGGCACTGATCCTCGTCACCAGTAAATCTAAGGGGAAATTCAGGTGAAACCTCTTTATTCAGAGTGGAATTTGTTGTGTTTGGAATTGTGTATTTTCTGTGGTTGCATCTTCACCCTACAACTGACAAGTGAGCGATCAGTATCGCAGTCTGCAGTGTGATAGGGTTGGGTGTGAGCAATACTGGTCAGATCACACCTGGTGATTATCAAATCAAGATGGTGCTCAGTAGCAGAAGACAATATGACAGTTTGTGCTGATATCTCCAAAGAAGGTGTTTGTATAATGTACACTTCACACTATACTCACTGTAGTAGCTGCTATCTGCTCTGATCATCTTGCCAACGCTGTGTTTACCAAGGCGCATTTATCATGAAACTCTGATCTAGCTCTTGTATTGCATTCCAGAAGGAGTAATAACTTTTCTCCATGTGGTTGATACTCCATGATATCACCCAGGGTGTTGTAAAAGTAATCTTTGTTTTCAGCATTGGCATATAAGGTGGATGCATAGGCACAAATCATGGTGATAAAATCTTCCTCTGAAAGTGTCATATTTATAGTGGTCATCTGTGCTTTTCCACTGCCTCGGAAAGATACAGTTGGCCTCGTGTGTTGCTCCAGTGTTGGATGGAGACCCAGCAAAGAGGTGGCTTCCAACAATGGGGCCTGAGTTGGGGGTCTTGTCCAGGAGGGGAGGCAATCTGGGACTGGAGTGGGGTTTTTGTCCCAGCGTGGAGGTCCTCGGCAGCTTCCGGGTATTCCAGCAGCCCAGTGTGAAAGTCCAGTCTTGGTGCAGAGGTCTTGCCTTGGCATTGAGGTCTCATCCTTACTTCAGAAGTACCTTCAGGGTTGTCCAGCAGCTCAGCGTGGAGGTCTCGTATCAGTGTGGTGGGGTGACCCTGTGTGGAGGTTTCAGCCTGGTTTTCCAGCATACTCCAAACTCAGTTTTATGAACTTTTACTTTTATTTCCTTCATATTTATGGCTTCTGTATGGTTTTGTAAAAATACACATGACAGTAAATTGCTGTTCTATTCTATTCTGTCTTGATCTTGTGAAGGAGGAGAAAGTGAGGACTGCAGATGCTGGAGATCAGAGCCAAGAGTGTAGTGCTGGAAAAGCACAGCAGGTCAGACAGCATCCGAGGAGCAGGAGTATCGACGTTTCGGGCATAAGTCCTTCATCAGGAATCGTGATGAAGGGCTTATGCCCGAAATGCTGATTCTCCTGCTCCTCAGATGCTGCCAGACCTGCTGTGCTTTTCTAGCACTACACTCTTGACCTTGTGAAGTTCAATCAACAATGTCGAACGTATATTGTCTGTTCGCTGCAAATTGCCATACATACCAGGACACACAATGTTTTAAGTCCAATATGACTTTCATTGAACTTGGTCAACTTGTATGGATGATCACTTGGTTATTTTGAGTCAGTGTTTTGCCCCTTAAGAACTTTAGCCTTTCAGCCCATGCAAGTCCCAGGTATTAAATCTGAAGACTGGTTTCAAAAATCAAAAGTCCTTTTTAATACCATCACAAAAATTGTGGTATTAAAGTCAAATTACTGGATTTTGAGAAATATTGAATTTATAAAATAGTCACATTATTGAAAATTATGGACTCCACACAGCGGACTTAGCAGATTTGATACGTTTGCTTTGGTGGCGCCACTGACTTTGTGACATTTGTATGTATGTTAGGAACCAGCAACACTAGCAAAGCATTTGTCATATTAGAGTCAAGAGTAAGCTGGTTCTATCAAAAGATTTAAATTATTTTAAATATTCAGAGATTGAAGCATCAAAATAGTTTATCTCCAGTCATTCTTTTGAAGGATTTTTGTTTCAATTTCTCTTAGGTATTTGGTCTATCTGACGGTCTGCTGTGTAGATTTAGCAGTATCTATTGGTATAATAATTTTAGATCGCACCAATATCTTTGTCCTTTGATATCACGAGTTGCCCCATTGATCACTGAGAACATCTGAGTCAGTGAAGCAGGGATTAAACAGGACATTACCTTCCAAACCCATGACCATGTCCACCTAGAAGGACAAGAGTAACAGGTACTTGGGAACACCACCACCTGCAAGGTCCCCTTCAAGCCACTCACCATCTCGACTTGGAAACATGTTGCCAATCCTTCACTGTCGCTGGGTCAAAATCCTGGAAATCCCTCCTTAATGCCATCATGGGTCACCCTACAGCATGAGGACTGCAGCAGTTCAAGAAGGCATTTCATCACCACCTTTTCAAGGGCAACTAAGAACAGGTAATAAATGCTGCCCAGCCAGTGATGCCCACATCCCACAAATGAATCAACAAAATACTGCTTTATCTTGTGCTTGCGGCCAGTACTCCTACCTGAATAAGGAGACACCAGACTAGAGTATCTTGCAGGTATCTGCACATGTACTGTCCCTGGGGCTGCTTACGACTTATGACTAAGTAAGGCTCTTTAATTCCTCATGTACTGTAACACTCCTTTATTTATCTTTGGCTCCTTACTTACTGATGTCAGTCACACGATCAGTTGCATCATTAGCCTGTGTAGGTCAGATGCTAGGAACACTAATGAGTAACTCACCTCTTTACTCCCCAAAGCCTGTCGATCACCCACAAGGCACAGGTTAGAAGTCTGATGGAATACTCCCACTTGCCTGGACCGTTGTAACTACAACAACACTCAGGAAACATGACATCGTCCAAAGCAAAGTAACCCTCTTGATTTGCACCACATCCACAAGCATACACTTCCTCCACTGTCAATGCTCAGTAACAGTGATGTGTACCATCTACAAGATGCACTGCAGAAACTCGCCAAGGTGACATAAACTGAACCTACCGAGCTGATGAGCACCATCTAAAAGGACAAAGGCAGCAGGTACATGAGAAGTCCACCGCCTGTAAGTTCTGCTCCAAGCTGTACACCACAAGTGTCGCTGGGTCAAAATCCTGGAGATCCCTTCCTAACGGCATCACCCTACAGCAGCATGAAGACTGCAGCAGTTCAAGAAAGCATAAGATATACATGCATTTGGAAAGATAGCGTTTGATTAGGCATAGTCACCATGGCTTTGTCACCATGGGAGATCTTGCCTCACAAGTTTGTGAGAGTTCTTTGATGAAGTTACCAAGTAGGTTGACAAGGCTGGGCATTAGGTGTAGTCTATATGGATTTCAGTAAGGCCGTTGATAAGGTTCCACATGGTAGGCTGCTCTGGAAGGTTAAATTGCATGGAGCTGGCAAATTGGATACACAATTGACGTGATGGTAGGAAGCAGAGGATCATTGTAGAAGAATGCTTGTCAAACTAGAAGTCTGTGACTAATGGAGTGTCTTTGGGGTTGGTGCTGGTTCCATTGCTGTTTGTTATCTATATCAATAATTTGGAGGAGAATGTACAAGGCATGATAAGTAAGTTTGCAGAAGATGGATTCTGGGTAATCCAAGATGGAGGACAGGAAAAATTTCTGGCTGTAAGAGCTGCTTTTTTTTTGAGGTTTTTTTAGGTGTTGGAGGTGATTTCCTCAAATTCCAGGAGCAGCAATTACTGTTTTTTATGCTGTTGCATTGTTTTGGAACTTTGGAAAAAAAAAGTCAAAACAACAGCAGTTTAAAAGGGAGAAGAGCAGACAAAGGAAGCACATAGTGAGGACAGTGCAGCAGAGAGAGAGAGAGAGAGAAAACCTGCACAGTTACTGCTTTTGCTGCTTGAATTCGTGTATCGCTGGACATCGGAGTGTATCTGGGAAAATTAACAAATAGTGAAATTCGCAACTAATCTTGGAGGAACTGTTGGGCGAAGTTCACAGCACAGAATCAGATCAGTTAATTGTGATTTTAAGTCTGTCCAAAAGAGAGGCTGCAGTAATAGGTATAGTGAATTCTTTCTTGATTATATGTTTTTGGAGATAAGTCTTTTGATTAAACTTAAAATATAAGCCATAGCTACTTATTTAACCTGGGGCAGTGTTTGTAGAGAAATAAGACAACAATGTTAATTTCTGGGTCTGTAAATTGTGAAGGAGCAACAATGGCCTTTGCAGTGATATGTACTTCTTGTCAGCTGTGGGAGTTTAAAGAGAGTTTAAGGGTTACTGCAGATTATATCTGCCATAAACGCTGTTGGGTGTGAATCTTATCAGATCGAGTGGATCTGTTAGAGAGACAGATAGAAGCGATGAAGAATTTGCAACAGCAACAGTATGTGATGGATGGCAGTTATACGAAGGGGGGATGTCTCAGGTACAGACACATAGATGGGTTAACTCCAGGAAGGGTGAGAGAAGTCGGCACCTAGGGCAGGAGTCTTTTGTGGAATATACCCATTTCAAACAGGTGTGCTGTTTTGGAAAATGTGGGGATGATGGATTCTCTGGGGAACATAGCACGAACAGCCAAGTTTCTGGTATTGAGACTGGCTCTAATCCAACAAGGGGTACGTCGACTTCCAAGAGATCAATTGTGTTCGGGGATTCTCTAGTCTGAGGTACAGACAGACGTTTCTGTGGCCAGCAGAGAAAAATCAGAATGGTGTGTTGTTTCCCTGGTGCCAGGATCAAGGATGTCTCAGAGAGGGTGCAGAATGTTCTCACGGAGGAGAGGGGCCAGCAGGAGTTCATTGTCCACATTGGAACCAACGACATAGGAAGGGAAAAGGTTGAGATTACAGAGAGTTAGGCAGAAATTTAAAAAAGAGGTCCTCAAGGGTAGTAATATCTGGATTACTCCCAGTGCTACGAGCTAGTGAGGGCAGGAATTGGAGGATAGAGCAGATGAATGCATGGCTGAGGAGCTGGTGTATGGGAGAAGGGTTCACATTTTTAGATCATTAGAATCTCTTTTAGAGTAGAAGTGACCTGTACAAGAAGGACGGATTCCACCTAAATTGGAAGGGGACTAATATACTGGCAGGGAAATTTGCTAGAACTGCTTGGGAGGATTTAAACTAGTAAGGTGGGGTCGGGGTCGGGGTCGGGGGTGGGACCCAGGGAGATAGTGAGGAAAGAGATCAATCTGAATCAGGTACAGCTCAGAACAGAAGTGAGTCAAACAGTTAGGGCAGGTAGGGACAAGGTAGAACTAATAAATTAAACTGCATTTATTTCAATGCAAGGGGCCTAACAGGGGAGGCAGATGAACTCAGGGCATAGTTAGGAACATGAGACTGGGATATCATAGCAATTACTCAAACATGGTTCGGGATGGACAGGACTGGCAGTTTAATATTCCAGGATACAAATGCTACAGGAAGGATAGAAGGGGAGGCAAGAGAAGAGGGGGAGTGGCATTTTTGATAAGGGATAGCATTAAAGCTGTGCTGAGGGAAGATATGCCCGGAAATACATCCAGGGAAGTTATTTGGGTGGAATTGAGAAATAAGAAAGGGATGATCACTTTATTGGGATTGTATTATAGACCCCCCCAATAGTCAGAGGGAAATTGAAAAACAAATTTGTAAGGAGATCTCAGCTATCTGTAAGAATAATAGGGTAGTTATGGTAGGGGATTTTAACTTTCCAAACATAAACTGGAACTGCCATAGTGTTAAAGGTTTAGATGGAGAGGAATTTCTCAGTGTGTGCAAGACAGTTTTCTGATTCAGTATGTGGATGTACCTACTAGAGAAGGTGCAAAACTTGACCTACTCTTGGGAAATAAGGCAGGGCAGGTGACTGAGGTGTCAATGGGGGAGCACTTTGGGGCCAGTGACCATAATTCTATTCGTTTTAAAATAGTGATGGAAGAGGATAGACCAGATCTAAAAGTTGAAGTTCTAAATTGGAGAAAGGCCAATTTTGATTTTATTAGGCAAGAACTTTCAAAAGCTGATTGGAGGCAGATGTTCACAGGTAAAGGGACGGCTGGAAAATGGGAAACCTTCAGAAATGAGATAACAAGAATACAGAGAAAGTATATTTCTGACTGGGTGTAAGGGAAAGCTGGTAGGTATCGGGAATGCTGGATGACTAAAGAAATTGAGGGTTTGGTTAAGAAAAAGAAGGAAGCATATGTCAGGTATAGGCAGGATAGATCAAGTGAATCCTTAGAAGAGTATAAAGGAAGTAGGAGTATACTTAAGAGGGAAATCAGGAGGGCAAAACGGGGACATGAGATAGCTTTGGCAAATACAATTAAGAAGAATTCAGAGGGTTTTTACAAATATATTAAGGACAAAAGGGTAACTAGGGAGAGAATAGGGCCCCTCAAAGATCAGCAAGGCGGCCTTTGTGTGGAGCCACAGAAAATGGGGGAGATACTAAGTGAATATTTTGCATCAGTATTTACTGTGGAAAAGGATATGGAAGATATAGACTATCGGGAAATGTCCACATTACAGAGGAAGAAGTGCTGGATGTCTTGAAACGGTTAAAAGTAGATAAATCCCCAGGACCTGATCAGGTGTAGCCTAGAATTCTGTGGGGAGCGAGAGGAGTGATTGCTGGGCCTCTTGCAGAGATATTTGCATCATCGATAGTCACAGGTGAGGTGCCGGAAGACTGGAGGTTGGCTAACGTGATGCCACTGTTTAAAAAGGGTGGTAAAGACAAACCAGGGAACTATAGACCTGTGAGCCTGACCTCAGTGGTGAGCAAGTTGTTGGAGGGAATCCTGAGGGACAGGATGTACATGTGTTTGGAAAGGCAAGGACTGATTCAGGATAGTCAACATAGCTTTGTGCGTGGGAAATCATGTCTCACAAACTTGATTGAGTTTTTTGAAGAAGTAACAAAGAAGATTGATGAGGGCAGAGCAGTGGATGTGATCTATATGGACTTCAGTAAGGCGTTCAACAAGGTTTCCCATGGGAGACTGATTAGCAAGGTTAGATCTGATGGAATACAGGGAGAACTAGCCATTTGGATACAGAACTGCCTCAAAGGTATAAGACAGAGGGTGGTGGTGGAGGGTTGATTTTCAGACTGGAGGCCTGTGACCAGTGGAGTGCCACAAGGATCGGCGCTGCGCCCTCTATTTTTTTTTTGTCATTTACATAAATGATTTGGATGCGGGTATAAGAGGTACAGTTAGTAAGTTTGCAGATGACACCAAAATTGGAGGTGTAGTGGACAGCGAAGAGGGTTACCTCAGATTACAACAAGATCTGGACCAGATGGGCCAATGGGCTAAGAAGTGGCAGATGGAGTTTAATTCAGATAAATGCGAGGTGCTGCATTTTGGGAAAGCAAATCTTAGCAGGACTTATACACTTAATGGTAAGGTCCTAGGGAGTGATGCTGAACAAAGAGACCTTGGAGTGCAGGTTCATAGCTCCTTGAAAGTGGAGTCGCAGTGGGATAGGATAGTGAAGGCGGCATTTGGTATGCTTTCCTTTATTGGTCAGAGTATTGAGTACAGGAGTTGGGAGGTCATGTTGCAGCTGTACAGGACATTGGTTAGTCCACTGTTGGAATATTGCATGCAATTCTGGTCTCTTTCCTATCGGAAAGATGTTGTGAAACTTGAAAGGGTTCAGAAAAGATATACAAGGATGTTACAAGGGTTGGAGGATCTGAGCTACAGGGAGAGGCTGAACAGGCTGGGGCTGTTTTACCTGGAGCGGTAGGGTCTGAGGGGTGACCTTATAGATGTTTACAAAATTATGAGGGGCATGGATAGGATAAATAGACAAAGTCTTTTCCCTGGGGTCGGGGATTCCAGAACTAGAGGGCATAGGTTTAGGATGAGAGGGGAAAGATATAAAAGAGACCTAAGGGGCAACCTTTTCACGCAGAGGGTGGTATGTGTATGGAATGAGCTGCCAGATGTGGTGGAGGCTGGTACAATTGCAACATTTTAAGAGGCATATGAATCGGAAGAGTTTGGAGGGATTTGGGCCGGGTGCTGGCAGGTGGGACTAGATTGGGTTGGGATATCTGGTCGGCATGGACTGGTTGGACCGAAGGGTCTGTTTCCATGCAGTACATCTCTATGACACCAAAATCGGTGGTATCATGAGCAGTGAGGAAGATTATCAGAAATTGCAGCAGCACCTTGATCAGCTCGGGAAGTGGGCCAAGAATTGCAAACAGAGTTTAATATAGATAAGTGTGAGGTCTTGCATTTTGGAAAGTCAGATCAAGATAGGAGTTTCATGGTGAATGATAGGGCCTTAAGGAGTGTAGTGGAACAGAGGGATCTTGGAGTTCAGGTTCACGGTTCTCTGAAAGTGGAGTCACAGGTAGACAGGGCAGTGAAGAAGGCTTTTGGCACACTGGCCTTCATCAGTCAGGGCATTGAGTATAGAAGTTGGGACATTGTGTTTCAGTTGCTCGGGACATTGTATTTCAGTTGGCCAGGACATTGGTGAGGCCGCACTTGGAGTACTGTGTTTGATTTTGGTTACCTTGTTATAGGAAGGATGTTATTAAACTGGAAAAATTGCAGAAGAAATTTACAAGGATGTTGCCAGGACTGGAGGGTTTGAGTTTTTGGGAGAGGTTGGACAAGGTATGAGGGAGACTGAGGGGAGATCTTAAAGAAGTGTATAAGATCATGAGAGGCATGGACAGGGTGAATGCATTTAGTCTTTTTTTCCCCAGGGTTGGGGAATTGAGGACTAAAGGCCATCAGTTTAAGGTTAGAGGGGAAAGAATAAAAGGGAACCTATGAGCAACTATTTTACACAAAGGGTGTTCTGCGTATGGAATGAGCTGCCAGAGGGAATGCTTGATGCAGGTACACTAACAGCATGTAAAAAGCATTAGGTCAAATATATGGATTGGAAAGGATGAGAAAGGTATGGGCCGAGTGCAGGGAAATGGGTTTAGCAAGGATGGACATTTTGGTCGGCATGGAGTAGTTTGGGCAAAATGGCCTGTCTCCTTGCTTTAGGACTCTATGACTCCTTTCCTAAAGACATTGAGAGTGTACCTAAATTAGAACTGCAGTCGTTCACAAAGGCAGCTCACTACCACCTTCTCCAGGGCAGCTAAGATTCATCTTGAGTTGATAACAGAACTTTTGAAATTTTTGTAATAATATGTTTGAAAAATGTTAAAGACTGTGAACAGTAATGGTCTCCTTATTTGAGAAAATATATAGTGGCATCAGAGCCAGTCCAGAAAAGATTTATGAAGTGATTCTGGATATAGGAGGATTTTCTTAAAAAGAAACGTTGAATAAGTTGGGCCTGAACTCATTAGAATTTAGAAGGTTAAGTGGTAACCCTATTAAGACATACAAAATACTTAGAGGGCATGACAAGGTGGATGTTGAGAGGTTGTTTCCTGTTATAGGAGACTCAAGGACCAAAAAGCATAATCTTACAGTAATTAGTTTCCCAATTAAGACAGAGATGAGGAGGAATTTCTTCCCTCGGGCGGTGGTAAGCCTGGACCTCTTTACTCCTATTGAGGCTGAGATAAACACTCTTTGAATCCGTAAGGTAATAAAAGATTATGGGGAAAAGACATAAAGTGTAGTTGAAAGATTATCAGATCAGCCATGATCTCATTGAGTAGTGGAGCAGACTCAGTGGGCCAAATAGCCAAAATGTGCTTCTCCATTTTATGGTTTTATGGTCTTTTCGTTGAAAACCAATAGGTTAGGTGAGTGGACAAAAATCTGGCAGGTGAGGGATAATGTTAAAAAATGTGAAGTTGTTTGCAAGAGGAATAGAAAAGCAGAGTGTTACTTGAATAGAGGTTGATTTAGAATTATGAGGTGCAGAGGGACTTGGGTGTTCTAGTGCATGAATTACATAAAGTCAGTTCATCATCAAGAAAGCTAATGAAATGCTTCCCTTCATGACAAGAGGATTTGGACATAAAAGTAAGGATGTTATGCTTGTGTTATGCATTGAAGACACCATATCTTGAATACAGTATGCAATTTTGGTCTCCTTATTTAAGAAAGAATTGTGGGTATTTCAGGGAAGGTTTACAAAATTGATACATGGACTGAGTGGGTTGTCTTACACGGATAGTTTGGACAGCCTGTGGTTGTCTCCATTGGAGTTGAGAAGAGGAACAAAGAATAGTATATCACAGGAACAGGCCCTTCAGCCACACCAAACCACACCAACACGTTATACCTTTCTAAACTTAAAACCTTTTGCCTCTGTTCTCTGCCTATTTATATATTTGTCAAGATGCCTCTTAAACGTTGCTTTTGTATCTGCCTCCACCCCCATCTCTGGCAGTGTTTTCCAGGTCCTTACCACTCTATTAAAAAAATACTTACTTCTTGCATCTCCTTTAAACTTACCTCCTTTTACCTTAAGCCTGAGTAACTGATATCTCTAGCCTGGCGAAAAGACTCCAACTATCCATTCTATCTATCTGTGCCTCCCATAATAAACGTTTATCAGGTCACCCCTCACCCTTCAATATTCAAGTGAAAATAAACCAAGTTTGTCCAATGCCTTCTCATAGCTAATACTCCCTAAATCAGATAACATCCCGGTAAACCGTTTCTGTACTGTCTCCAAAGCCTTCACATTCTTGTGTGGTGACCATAACTGTATGCAATATTCCAAATGTGCCTAAGTTCAATACAGCTGCAAACTGACTTAATAAGCTTTATACATTGTGCCCTGACCAATGAAGACAAGCTTGCCACACACCTTGACCATCTTATGCACTTGTGTTGACATTCTCAGTGAGCTGTGGACCTAGGCCCCTCTGTATGTTGAAGCTTAATAAGGGTTATGTCCTTTACTGGATACTTTCCTCCTGTAATCGACCTTCCAAAACACACCACTTGTATTTGTCCAGGTTAAATTCATCTGCCACTTCTCTGCCCAAGTCTCCAGTGTACCTATATCCTATGGAAATAAAGGCGGGGGGCAGAGGCGGTGGGGTTTGCCTTATTAGTAAGGAATGAAATTAAATCAATAGAAAGAAACAATGTAGGGTCAGATGGTGGAGAATCGGTGGGGATAGAATTAAGGAACTGCAAAGGTTTAAAAAAAACATAGTTGGAGTTATGTACAGGCCTCCAAAAGATCATCAGGAGCTGGAGCAGGAACGGGATAGAGAGAAGATGTGGAGCAAAGGCAAAGCGATCATGGGGATTTCAATATGCAGGTTGCCTGGGAAAATCAGGTTGGTAATGGATTGCAAGAAAAGGAACTTATGGAATATCTACAAGATGGCTTTTAGGAGTAGCTTGTGATGGAGCCCACTGGGGAACAGGCAATGTTGGATTTAGTGTTGTGCAATGAGGCAGACTTGATAAGGGAGCTTAAAGTGAAGGAACCCTTAGAAGGCAGAGATTATAATACAATTGAATTTACTCTGCAATTTGTGAGAGAGAAGATAGAATCAGAGGTAATAGTATTACAGCTGAATAAAGACGACTGCAGGGGCATGAGAGAGGAACTGGGTAGAATTGACTTGGAGAGGAGCCTAGCAGGAAAGACAGTGGAACAGTAATGGCAGGAGTTTCTGGGAATACTTCAGGAGACAAAATAGAGATTCATCCTGAGGGAAAAGAAGCATGGTACAGGAAGGATGAGGCAACCGTGGCAGACTAGGGAAGTCAGGGATAGCATAAAGGCAAAAGAGAAAACATATAGGCAGTGGAGAACCAGAGGATTGGGAAGCTTACAAAGACCAACAGAGGGCAACAAAAAAAGAAATAAGGAGGAAGAAGATTAAATACGAGGATATGCTAGCCAGTAATATAAAAGAAGTCTGTAAAAGTTTCTTTCGATATATAAAGGGCAAAAGAGAGGCAAAACTGGAGATTGGGTCACTGAAAAATGACGTTGGAGAGATAATAGTGGGGAATAAGGAAATGGCTGAGGAACTGAGGAAATACTTTGCATCAGTCTTCACGGTGGAAGACACAAGTAAAATCCCAAAAATTCAAGAGAATGGGTGGCAGAACTGAGTATGGTGGCCATCACCAAGGAGACGATGCTAGAAAAACTGAATGGCGTGAAGGTGGTTAAATCACCTGGACCAGATGGACTACATGCCAGAGTTCTAAGGGAGATAACTGAAGAGATAGTGGAGGTATTAGTGATGACCTTTCAGGAATTGCTAGAATCAGGGGGTATCCCAGAGGACTGGAAAATCACTAATGTGACACCCCTATTTAAAAAGGGAGTAAGGCAAAAGGCAGGAAATTTCAGACTGATTAGCCTAACCGCGATTGTGGGTAAGATCCAGGAATCCATTGTGAAGGATGAGATTTCTGAATACTTGGAAGTGTATGGTAAAATAGGGCAAAGTCAGCATGGTTTCATCAAGGGGAGGTCGTGTCTGACAAATCTGCTAGAATTCTTTTGAGGGAATAACGAGCAGGTTAGACCAAGGAGAGCCAATGGATATTATCTATTTGAGCTTCAAGAAGGCCTTTGACAAGGTGCTGCACCGGAGGCCACTGAGTAAGATAAGGGCCCGTGGTCTCAGAGGCAAGGTACTAGCATGGTTAGAAGCTCGGCTGTTTGGCAGAAAGCAGTGTGTGGGGATAAAAGGATACTTCTTTGGATGGCAGCCATTGATGAATGGTGTTCCGCAAAGCTCAATTTTGGACCACAGCTTTTCACTTTATTCATTAATGATCTAGGTGAAGGAACTGAGGGCATTCTGGCTTAGTTTGCAGATGATACAAAGATAAATGGAGGGGCAGGTAGTGTTGAGGAGGCAGGGAGGCTGCTGAAGGATTTCCACCACTACTGTCATTTATGACCAAGCCAGTTCTGTATCCATCTTACCAGCTCACTGTGGATCCCATGTGACTGATGTTTCCATTTCAGCCTTGCTAAAGACCATGTAGTCAACATCCAACCCCACCCTCATCAAACATCTTCCTCACTTAGAGTCATAGAGATTACAGGATGGAAACAGACCCTTTGGTCCAACTCGTCCATGGCGACAGGTATCCCAACCCAATCTAGTCCCACTTGCCAGCACATGGCCCGTATCCCTCCAAGCCCTTCCTATTCATATTCCCATCCAGATGCCTTTTAAATGCTGTAATTTTACCAGCCTCCACCACTTCCTTTGGCAGCCCATTCCAAATACGCACCACCCTCTTTGCGAAAAAGTTGCCCCTTAGGTCTCTCTTATATCTTTCCTCTCTCACCCTAAATCTATGCCTTCTAGTTTTCCCCCACCCCAGGGAAAAGACCTTGTTTATTTACCCTATCCATCTCGCATGATTTTATAAACCTCTATAAGGTCACCTCTCAGCCTCCAATGCTCCAGGAAAAACAGCCCAGCCTGTTCAGCCTCTCCCTGACAACATTCTTGTAAGTCTTTACTGAACCCTTTCAAGTTTCACAACTTAGGAAGGAGATCAGAGTTGCACCCAATATTCCAAAAGTGGCCTAACCAATGTCCTGTACAGCCACAACATGACCTCCCAACTACTGTACTCAATACCCTGACCAATAAAGGAAAGCATACCAAACGCCACCTTCACTATTCTATCTCCCTGTGACTCTACTTTCAAGGAGCTATGAACCTGCACTCCAAGGTGTCTCTGTTCAGCACCATTCCCTTGGACCTTAGTGTATGAGTCCTGCTAAGATTTGCTTTCCCAAAATTCAGCACTTCGCATATATCAAAATTAAAACTCCATCTGCCACTTCTCAGCCCATTGGCCCATCTGATCAAGAACCCGTTGTAATTTGAGGTAACCTTCTTTGCTGTCCACTACGCCAGCAATTTTGGTGTCATCTGCAAACTTACAAACGATACCTCTTCTGCTCACATCCAAATTATTTTGTATAAATGACAAAGAGTAGTGAACTCACACCAATCCTTTTGGCACTCCACAGGTCTCCAGTCTGAAAAATAACCCTCCGCCGCCAACCTCTGTCTTCCACCTTTGAGCCAGTTCTGTATCCAAATGGCGAGTTCTCCCTGTATTCCATGAGATCTAGCCTTGCTCACCAGTCTCCCATGGGACACCTTGTCGAACGCCTTACTGAAGTCTATATACATCACGTCTACCACTCTGCCCTAATCAATCCTCTTTGTTACTTCTTCAAAAAACTCTTATCAAGTTTGTGAGATATGATTTCCCACACATTAAGTCATGTTGACCTCCTCGAAAAAACTCAGTCAAGTTTGTGTTATGTGATTTCCCTTACACAAAGCCATGCTACTTATCATGAATAAATCTGTATTTTTCCAAATGTGAGTAAATCCGGTTACTAGGAATCTTCTCCAATAATTTCCAGACCACAATTGTAACGTGTGATTTCCCGGATTATTCCTGTGCCCTCCTTAAACAAAGGAACAACGTTAGCTATTCTCCAGTCCTCTGGGACATCTCCCCTGAATAAAAAGGATATAAAGATTTCGTACAAGGCACCACCAGTTTCCTCCTGTGTTTTCTGTGATAGATCCTACCACGACCTGAGGGCTTATCTACCTCAACACTTTTCAAAACATGCAAAACCTCCACCTTTCTTATATCAATATGCTTTCAAGCATAACCCTGTCTGAACTCACCATCCACCATGCCCTTCTTCTTCGTAAATATTGATGAACGTACTCATTAAGGACCTTCCCCACTTCCTCCAGTTCCACACATGCATTTCCTCTTCGTCCTTGAGTGAATGTACCCTTTCTCTAGCTATTCTCTTGCTCCTAGTGTATAAATAAAATGTCTTGGGACTTTCCTTAATCCTGTTTACCGAGGGCAATTCATGGCCCTTTTAGCCCTCCTAACTCTCTGTTAAAGTTCTTTCCTGTTTTCTTTATATTCTTCGTAGGTGGTGATGTGATAGAAGCATATAAGACTCTGATTAGTCCTGTCAAGGAGAACAAGATGTTTCCTCTTGTGGGTCAGTCCAGAACCAGGAGGCACCATTTTAAAATTGGACTTTCTAGGTCAGAAATGACCGTATTTTCTGTCTGAGCTTTGTGTGACTTTGAGACTCTTTGCCTCAGAAGGTGGTAGAGGTGAGGTTGGTCAATGTTTTTAAGACATATGTAGATAAGCACTAGTCTGGCAAGGGACTCAGAAAACTGGGGGTAGATGGGAATGTGCAATTCCAAGACAAACATCAGCCGTGATATTATTGAATGGCAGCGCAAGGAGCCAAATGGTCCACTTCAGCCTCTATTTTGTATGTTTATTGTGTAACTCTAGCAATTCTAAACACATTTGGATTATATTCTTGCCACGCCAGACTGTTCAATTCTGGCCATTGATTTATGTTAAGTCTCAGAATGTAAAGGTGGGCACCTGTACTGACAAAGAACTGATTAACCTTGAAGAGACCATCAGCTAGCTCCTTTCAGGTCAGCTTAATTTCTTTGAATAAATGACCATTAAGTTGGTCAGGAGAAAGTTGTCTCACAATCATTAGACATGTGAGTAGGATCCAATTTCCAATGAAATGCACCCACATATGAATTAGCCACACTGACCCGTATTATTAGGTTATAGGGCATGTTTCCCAAATATCATTAAACCAGTATAAAATTGTATTTAATTGTTTTAAATTCAAAAGCTAATCAGGGCACATTTTATAAATGTAGTCAGTTTTTAAAGCAAACCAAACACGTAGCGTGAGGATATGTGCTCTTCATGATGTGGCTTGACCTCTCAAGTTACTGCGGCATTGAAATGAGTTTGCAGAGAGTAAACATCAGAACAGGAACACTAATATTAGGACACACCTTTTGACTAAATTGAATGAATTGGAATAGGGAGTGACTGCCACTTTCCCACACTCAGACAGATATTTTTCTTTTGAAGATTTGTTTTTGATTAGCTTTATTGCTGAATTCATGGAATTGCCATCATCTATGAAAAGGTTTTAAGCTTCCTCCCAGAGACCACGTTTTATTCAGTTAAGACCCATCATCTGTTTAGTGAGCAGTATAATCATTCTGGTCTACAAAGGAGCCAAACAGGATGTAAATGTTTTAATGATGGTCAAAGTACATTTCAGTTTATTGTTAGATCATTTACTGTGTGGAAAATCTCCAGCCTGCACACAGGTGAAGATTGCAAAACAAAAGAAGCTGTGTCAATGGAGTGAATTTTGACAATATGAACAATTACCTCAACATTAACAAGAGGAATCAGAGGTGAGCTCCCTAAAATAAAACACAAAGATGATTTGTCCTTTCTGATAATTTGAACGATGACAGGTAAGATGTCATTTAAACTTTTAAATATTTGCAAAGCCTCATAATGTGCTGAAATGTCTAAAATACAAAAATATTCATTAATAAGTATTTAATACAATCTGTGTGTACAGGTATATAAATTACACAGTAGAAGTACCTAGTTACCTGAAAAATAGAACGCTGCATAGCATTGGCCATGAAATTTAGAAAGTTTAATTAGTTTATACTGGTTTATTGTTTAGCTGTGAGTTGCTGCTTCATGTTGTCTGACTCTCCGTCCTTTCAATGGCCTTTTCAAGTTTACGGCAAGTAAATTGTTTTATTTCACAGGCAACTGGAAAAGTACCTGCATGGGGTAAATTCCATAGTCAACTCATTGTGATGCAGCTGAATAACAGTTGCAGCTATCGTTTGTGAACTGACCAACAAGAATAATATGGAGTCATTAATTTAATTATCGAATTTATTTCATGATGTGGAGGTGTTGGTGTTGGACTGGGCTGGACAAAGTCAAAACCAACACAACACCAGGCTATAGTCCACCAGATTTATTTGGAAGCACTAGCTTTTGGAGTGCTGCTCCCTCACAGCTACCTGATGAAGGAGCAGCGCTCCGAAAACTAGTGCTTCCAAATAAACCTGGTGGACTATAATCTGGTGTTGTGTGATTTATTTCAAACACTGTGGTACATTTAACTATTTTCAAAGCTAATAATTGTGATTCTTAAATCGTGGTTGCATGAAGATTTGTAATATTAATTTGGCACAAGAATTTTTCCTCACTTAACAGACTTGCTTAGATTAGAATAGATTACTTACAGTGTGGAAACAGGCCCTTCGGCCCAACAAGTCCACACCGACCCTCCGAAGCACAACCCACCCATTCCCCAACATTTACCCCTTCACCTAACACTATGGGCAATTTAGCATGACCAATTCACCTAACCTGCACATCTTTGGACTGTGGGAGGAAACCGGAGCACCCGGAGGAAACCCATGCAGACACAGGGAGAATGTGCAAACTCCACACAGTCAGTTGCCTGAGTCGGGAATTGAACCCAGGTCTCTGGTGCTGTGAGGCAGCAGTGCTAACCACTGTGCCACCGTGCCGCTTCTCCAATTACCAAATTCCTTTTATTGAAGAATAGCCACTGAGTAAGCACGCCTGAGGACAGTGCCTGTAAAATCACAACAGTCTAAGACACAATCTTCAGGTGGTGGTAGTGGAGAAAATAGTCATTAAATAGCACCATTTAGAAACGGAATTTTGGATCAATCATAGAATCTCTACAATGAGTAAGAAGCCATTTGGCCCATCGAGTCTGCACCAACCCTCTGATGAGCATCACACACCCAACTCTATCCCCATAAACCTATATTTTCCAAGGTTAATCCACCTAGCCTGCACATCCCCGGACTCGACAGGGCAATTTAGCATGGCCAATCCATCTAACCCACACATCTTTTGAACTGCGGAGTACCCGGTAGAAACCCACGAAGAAATAAGGAACATGTGCAAACTCCGGTAAGACAGTGACCCAAGGCTGGAATCAAACCAGAGTCCCTGGCGCTGTGAGGTTGCAGTGCTAATTACTAACTAATTGCTACTCTCTTCACAGGGAGGGAGTGGTGAAGGGACACTCACTCCTGGGTCCATAATCCCAGGCCAGACTCATCAGTGCCTGGGTAAGTGCTAGTTAATATAGACCTTCCCCAAAGCAGCTAATGTGGGGCTGTCAACAGCTCTCTAGCTGGTGGGCAAAATTTTTATCACCTAGAATAAGTTGCATTCTGATAATCTCACTAGTCACAACATCAAATTACCTCTTAATGCTTTCAGAATGTTTTCTCCCTGCTACTGTTCTGCATAACAGAAGATCATTCCCGATTATTATTCGGTGCATGGAATGTATCTTTAAAAAATCGTAAGCAGAATTGTAGAAGAATTGATTTCCTTGAAGGAAAGGAGACACTTTCAATTTGTGAATTGCCTTTCTAAACCCTGTAGAGAAGTATAGAACAGGTTAATTGAATCAGCATGAAATGATACATCATTGAGCAGGAATCTACAGAATATTTGCATTGTGGACTCACTCGAAAGCTTCATGAAGTTCGATGATGACTTTTAGTATTCTGCAGTTTTGACAATATAGATCAAGTTACACTTTGGTTTGTTGGCTGCTGCTTCACATTATATGAGTGTTCTTAACATTGAATTTAACTATATCACCATTAGAGTGGTGTTCATATGTTATCTCAGCTGCTTCCTTATATGTGATGCTTGCCATTGGTGCAATGCTGTCTCAACAGAAACATTTTGTATATCTCATTTAGTAAGTTCTGCTTGCTCCAAATTAATTACTCCTTCTAGTTTGAAAGCTCAATGCTCAAATTTGAACAATTTATGTTGCATTTCTGAAACCAAGACATTAATGCAAATTAGAAATTGTAATAGTGCCAGTGTTTGTCCCTGGGAGACTGTATTCAATGTTTCCCTCTCCTCCACTGTCTCTGCCACTCCACAGATTTACATATGTGCTGTAATGAATAGCTATTGTTTTCCATTCTTCAGCCAATATCTTATCTATTCCCAAACTTTATAACTTTTACCAACATTATCATATCCTCAACTTGGATCATGGGGCTGGTACTGAGTTCTAGAATGTGGACAGTATGAGCACATTTCGTCTGTGCCAGTGATGTATTACAAATAAGAAAAACATTCCATTCTATGGGAAAAGGTACTTTACATGAATATACACTGGAATTGATCACTAAACATGGGATCTAAAAGGTGACAACTACCACAGCATTAGCTATACACTATTAGGATTTATAATGCATTGGTCGAAAACAATGGTTGGGTTGGCACATTTGCCCTCCTCATTGGGCATCAACTAGTAAGCTGTCTGAAGTTGGCCAGGATATGTCTTTTGGACCTGTGCAAGGCACAGTATCTCCCAGTGTGAACTCAGGGATTCCTCAAAATGGAACTGGAGCAACTGAGTGTAACTCCTTTAACTGAGCTCACATGACAATTCTGTAGTATCTTGTAGGGTTGTGGAGAATTGACATGTTCAATTTATTTTTGATGCTGGATGACCATTTCCTTGAACTAAGATCTACCCTACTGATTTCAGCAGATGTCAGCAGCCTTCACTGGCAAAATCTTGCAAGGAGCAGAGTGAATGCAACGCACAAAACAAATGGAAACAATGCACCATACATTAGGAATGTCATCAAATTGTTTAAATTGGCAGATCCCATGCAGAGTGGAATGAAGTTGGTCATTTGCGAGCAGTCAGTTGGTAGCAGGTTTCTTAAAGGGTGGAAGGACATTCAGTGAAGGAATTTTCCCATTCTTTCTTCAAGTTTGAGTTTCATGCTGCTTGATTTGTTTCGAACAAAGGCAATGCACAATCAAGAGTAGAGAACAGAATGGTTTGAAAAAGTCACTACTCAGCAAAATACCATCTTTTTACGTCAGTTGTTTGTGGATTTCATCCATGTATTTCAGTCCTCAAATTTTTTAACATGCGCTGTGCCAGATTTTGAGTGGAGCTTGCATCAATGTAACAAAGACCAGCGTTCATTGGAATTGCTTCTGCCCCAACTGTTGTCCTTAATCAGCAGCTTTCTCAAACAGATTTAACAGTGATCGCTATTATAGCATTCCATCCAGTGCGCTGTGTAGCTTGCACTGGGCTTAATTGAGCAGAAAAGGTATCTATTAAAACCAGTTTTATTATATTGTTCCCATTGTCATTAATTGACTTGCTTGTTGATGACTGATGTTTGTGAGTTGACTGCGATAGCATGTATCTAAGTTTAAAACATTCACGGAGGCATTATCATATAATAGTTTCATTTTCAAAACTTTGAGGAATATCTTGGAAAGATTGATTCTTTAAATTTACTTCACTGGTAAATGGAATCAATTGGATCATTTTGGCATTTTTGAAATAATCTTACTTTCTGATCTTAGTTCTTGGTGAAAAGCACCATTCACAGTATTTGCAAGAGGAACCTAAAGACAAGAAAGACTTGAATATTTTGAACACAACTTTCAAATGTCTCAAAAGATTTCGCTTAAAGTGATGACATTACTAAGCAGCCACTGTTATAGAGTCATAGAGACATACAGCATGGAAACAGACCCTTCGGTCCAACTCGTCCATGATGAATCTAGTCCCATTTGCCAGCATTTGGCTCATTCCCCTCCAAACCCTCCCTATTCATATACCCTTCCAGCTGCCTTTTAAATGTTGCAGTTGTACCAGCCTCCTCACTATTTCTGGCAGCTCATTCCATACACGTACCACCCTCCGCCTGAAGAAGTTGCCCTTTAGGTCCCTTTTGTATCTTTCCCCTCTCACCCTAAATCTATGTCCTCTAATTCTAGACTTCCCTACCCCACAGAAAATACCTTGTCTGTTTACCCTATCCATGACCCCTCATGGTTTTAGAAACCTCTAAGGTCACCCTTCAGCCTCTGACATTCCAGGGAAAACAGCCCCAGCCTGTTCAGCCTCTCCCGATAGCTCAAACCCTCCAACCCTGTCAACATCCTTGTAAATCTTTTCTGAAACCTTTCAAGTTTCACAACATCTTTCTGATAGGAGGGAGACCAGAATTGCACATTCTGTTCCAAAAGTGGCCTAACCAATGTCCTGTACAGCCGCAAAATGACCTCACAACTTCTATACTCGATACTCTGATCAATAAAGGAAAGCATACCAAAAGCCTCCTTCACTATCCTGTCTACATGCAACTCCACTTTCAAGGAACTAGGAACCTGCACTCCAAGGTCTCTTTGTTCAGCAACACTCCCCAGGACCTTCCCATTAAATGTGTATGTCCTGCTCTGATTTGCCTTTCCAAAATCTAGCACCTCACATTTATCTAAATTAAACTCCATCTGCCACTCAACCCCATTGGCCCATCTGATCACGATCCTGTTGCACTCTGAGGTAACCTCCTTTACTGTCCACTTTTCCACCAATTTTGGTGTCATCTGCAAACTTACTAACTATACCTCCGATGTTCATAATCAAATCATTTATATAATTAGTGGACCCAGCACCGATCCTTGTGGCACTCCAATTGTCACAGGCTTCCAGTCTGAAAAGCAACCCTCCACCACCACCACCTCTATCTTCTACCTTTGAGCCAGTTCTGTATCCAATGGATAGTTCTACCTGTATTGCATGAGATCTAACCTTGCTAATCAGTCTCCCATGGGGAACCTTGTTGAACGCCTTGAAGTCCATATCAATCACGTCTACCGCTCTGCCCTCATCAATCCTCTTTATTTCTTCAGAAACCTCAATCAAGTCTTTGAGTCATGATTTCCCACGCACAAAGTGATGTTTACTCTACCTAATCAGTCCTTGCCTTGACAAATACATGTATGTCTTGTCCCTCAGGATTCCCTTCAACTTGCCCACCACCAATGTCAGGCTCACTGGTCTATAGTTCCCTGGTTTTCCTTACCACCTTTCTAACATTGTGGGACCACGTTAGCCACCCTCCACAGTAATCCGGCACCTCACTTGTGACTATCGCTGATACAAATATCTCAGCAAAGGGCCTGAAAATCACTTCCCTAGCTTCCCACAAAATTCTAGGGTACACCTGATCAGGTCCTGGGAATTTATCCACCTTTATGGGTTTAAGACATCCAGCATCACCTCCTCTGTAATAAGGACATTTTTCAAGATGTCACCATCTATTTCCCTACATTCTATATTTTCCATGTCCTTTCTACAGTAAACACTTGTTTAGTATCTTCCCCCATCTCCTACAGTTCCACACATAGGCTGCCTTGCTGATCTTTGAGAAGCCCTATTCTCTCCCTAGTTAATCTTTTGTCCTTAATATATTTGGAAAATCCCTTTCGATTCTCCTTACCCTCATTTGCCAAAGCTATCTCATGTCGCCTTTTTGGCCTCTTGATTTCCGTCTTAAGTATACTCCTACTGCCTTTGTACTCTCCTAAGGATTCGCTCAATATCTGCTGTCTATCCCTGACATATGCTTCCTTCTTTTTCTTAACCAAAACCTCAATTTCTCAAGTAAACAGCATTCCCTACAACTTACCAACCTTGCCTTTCCCCCTAACATGAATATACTGTCTCTGGACTCTTGCTATCTCATTTTTGAAGGCTTCCCATTTTCTAGCTGTCCCTTTACCTGCTTTTGAAAGTTCTTGCCTAATACCATCAAAATGAGCCTTCGTCCAATTTAGAATTTTAACTTTTAGATCTAAGTCGAACCTTTTTCTTCACTATTTTAAAACTAGTAGAACTATGGTCGCTGGCCCCAAAGTGCTCCCCCACAGGAACGTCAGTCACCTGCCTTGCCTTATTTCCCAAGAGTAGGTGAAGTTTTGCACCGTCTCTAGTAGATACATCCACATACTAAATCAGAAAATTGTCTTGTACACACTTAACAAATTCCTCTCCATCTGGCAGTCCAAGTCTATGTTGGGAAAGTTAAAATCCCCTAGCATAACCACCCTATTATTCTTACAGATAGCTGAGATCTCCTTACAAGTTTGTCTCTCAATTTCCTGCTGACTATGGGGTGTCCATAATACAATCCCAGTAAAATGATCATCCCTTTTTTATTTCTCAGTTCCACCTAAATAACTTCACTGGATGTATTCCCAGGAGTATCCTCCCTAAACACAGCAGTAATGCTATCCATTAGCAAAAATGCCTCTCCCCTCCTCTCTTGTCCCCCTTTCTGCCGTTCCTATAGCGTTTGTATCCTGAAACATTAAGCTGCCAGTCCTGTCCATCCCTGAGCCACATTATGTTGGGAAGGTGTGGATCAAGATGAAAAAAATGCTTACACTTGCTAAGTTAACTGTCGTATGGTTGTTTTGAATGGAAAGATGTTAATTTATCTGTTTATCCACAGGGGAATAAAGCAATAAGGAGATTTTTAAGTAGACATAATCCCTCCTGTTGATAATTTTACAGAAAAGATATGCATACAGGCATAACACAGGAAATCCTGCTTTGTACTGCAACTGTTTTTAGTAAAATGAATGGAAAGAATTTCAATCCAAAAGTATTCTGCAGATTAGTTTCAAAACGTTGAGTATTTTCTTAGTTATTTAGATCGACCCAGTAATTAGCGTCCAGTTTCTACCCCTACAGCCTTCAATTAAATTCTGTCTGGTTGTTGAAAGCCTGTATTATTATTTCACTTAGTTCAACTGCTATAATATGGCTTACAAAGAGAGATTATAAAGTAAGTAAAAAGAATTTAAGAAAA
The DNA here is from genome assembly GCF_047496795.1 of Chiloscyllium punctatum. Taxonomy (NCBI): domain Eukaryota; kingdom Metazoa; phylum Chordata; class Chondrichthyes; order Orectolobiformes; family Hemiscylliidae; genus Chiloscyllium; species Chiloscyllium punctatum. Next base: position 43,404,530 of record NC_092739.1, read on the forward strand.
ATATTCGTTTGGAAGGAAAGCCTAATGATAGAGTGCAGAAGGTAACAGCGACTAAATGTGAATTGAAAGCTGTCCAAATGATTTGCCCCATTCCTATGACTTTCCGAGCCCACGACTTTCAGGTGTCAATCCCAAGACATCCCCCAGTATTCTCCTGCACACTTCTCCTTGGAATAACATGCCACTCAGCTACATTTACCCCCCGGTGCCTCCAGGCAGTGCTCAAGCCCACCAGAACAATAGACACTCACGCGCACCCCTCATCTTTTTGTACTCTCTTAGCCATCATCCCATTTGAAAGATGGTACTTTTCCATTCTCTGCACGCTAACTATTACCAGCAATCATCTCTCCCAACCCCTCCACCCTGATCTTCTCCATTTGTTTTCCCTGCAGGAGTGTGTGAGCGGTAGAAACATTGGATGGGGCAGGCAGTGGGCCATTGTGACACATGCCTTTGGCGACAGGCAATGTGTGTTAATCAGGGAAGTCTTATTCCAAGAAGCTGCGTATATTCACAGCAACTAGCCTCAACCTCATCAGGCAATGATGCTGAGGCATTTTTGGAGAGCACAACCTCTGACTGTAGACCTCATTTTGTGGGTCTCTTCTCCTTCCATTGGATCCAGGAGTCCATCCCATTTGTGAAGTGGAATATGTTTGAGGAGAAGGTAACTGGTACTGCTGCTTGTGTTGCTGGAGATTTTGAAAGTGATAGATATTCTGCCCTTGACCCTCAGCAGAGGACAATGGTGCTGCATAAACTGCTCTCAATACAAGGCTGGCAATTGGGGCAGTGCACCAGACAGGTGTTGGTAATGCTGGGCAGGTGAACACCTTTGCAATTACCTCTCAAGTAGCATCAGCAATCCCTGACAGAAGGATTGCTATAAACAACAACCTTTTACCTGGTCTGTAGCTCTTCAGTTTAACTGAGTGTACCCTTCCCAGCTCGTTCCTTTCACAGTGAATGTTCTTGTTGCAGAACAGGTCACCCGCTCTGACCTGCTGGGTTGCAGACACAGCCTGTGACAATTCACCTGATGGAATCCATGTGCAGAATCAATGTTGACTGTTGTCTTGCATTGGCCAGAGGAATTCTCCACTGTACTCATAGCCCACCACCAGGCAAATGGGGTGGTGGTAGAGAAAGATGGTAAGATCATATTGGGACCATGACCAAATTTCTGCGATTTCCTACCCTGCATGCCCTCAAACCTTTTGCACAAGTTAGAATTGCTCAATTTGAAAGACTGAAGTATTATTTGTTTTTCTGACAGAAGGAGCCAGCAGTAATGAAGTCGTCTACCAGTCATATTCTGTGTAATGAAATTATGAATAAAATTATAGTTGAAAGCAAGCTCTATTTTACTTACCAAGGGTTAAGAATGCTCTCCTTTGCATCAGAAAGAACAATTCAGTAATTGTGTCGCATATAACATTTAGTGATTTTAATTGAGTGCAGAAATTTCTCAAGATAGTTTGATGCTTGCATCATGCTGTCAGTCTCCTGGTGAACTGGCAAAGAGGAACTACTCATCCACATTCCAGAGAGACGATGTTAGTGGACAGCTTGACGTAGCTGGATTTCAGCCAGTGTACCAGTATACTGGCCTTTCAGCAAGTAATCTTTGCCACCTATTACAATAGTTCCAAGAACACAAAATTGATTGAAAGTGGAACTGTTTCTCATTTGAGGTATGTAAAGTGAAGCAGTAATTTCTCTTGTGTCATTTCTTGAACAGAAATAGTTTTAATAGCGTTTGCTAGCAAGATCTATTCATTTGTGAAATTAGTTTTAAAACATTTATTTTCAAAATCTTATGTATTTGAACACCAAAAGTAGAGTTTGAACTGCATTCTTCCAGCTCAGATGTGAAGGTGCTGCCAATGAACCAAGGCTAACACTTCAGAGTGATTGTTTATGGAATACACTTATTGTCACAGTGGAGGCAAAGTCCTTTTAAAAGGAAATGATTGCAATGGGAAGAACAAAAGCACCTTTCAACATGTTTACATTTACAGACCAATAAATTAATATGATTATTGTATTATTCTTGGAGAGAACAACAACTGGGGCAGATAAATGGGAAGCATTGCATTTAATACATTTGGATTTTCAGAAGGCATTTTGATAAGGTACCACCTATTTGACTATTTACTAAGGCTGTTCTATGAGTCCATGGTATTGAAGGTATATATTAGTTTGAATAAAGGATTGGCCAGCTCAGACACCTGTGACACCTGTGCCATTACAGAATTGCAATCTGTAACTAGTTGTGAGTAGTGCTGGGGCTCTGTTTATTTTGAATATCTATGAATGATTAAAATCGGAAAGTTAATGTACTACAGTCAAGTTTTTGGATGACACAAAAATAGGAGGGAAAGCAGGTGATGAGGATGATGGAGTCTGCAGAGGATTACATGAGTTGGCAAAGGCATGTAGTTTGGGGAAATGTGATGTTTTGCACTCTAGCAAGAAGAATAAAGAAGTTGAATATTATTTAAATGATGAAAGACAGACCACTCTAGAACACAGGGATTTGGGAGTCCTCATCCATGAATCACAAAATGCTAGCATCTAAGTTCAGCAGGTGATGGGAAAGCAAACGCAAGGTTGGCCTTTACTTCAAAGGGAATGGAGTATAAAAGTAGGGAGGTTTTGTTAAAACTATGCAAGGCACTAGTCAGACCAAAGCTGGAATACTATGAACAGTTTTGGGCCCTTTATCTAAGGAAAGATATACTGGCAATGGAGATATCCCAAGAGTGATCAATTGGTTGATACCTGTTATAGAGGGACTGTATTATGAGGAGACATTGAGGGGGTTGGGCCTGTACTCATCGGAAAATAGGACAATGAGAGGTGACCTTACTGAAATATACAAGTTTCTGAGAGGCTTGACAGGGCAGACACAGAAATATTGTTTCCCCTTATGAGAGAGACGAGGTCCAGAGAGCATAATCTCAGAGTAATGGGTCAGAGTTTCAGGCAGATATGAGGAGGAATTTATTTTTTCAGAGGGTAGTAAATCTGCGGGACTCTTTACTACAGAAGGCTTTCAAGGCTGAGATAAACAGATTTTTAAACAGTAAGGCAATCCAGCCTTATGGCAAAAAAGCAGGAATGTAGTGTGGGGAATTATCAGATCATCCTGGTCTCATTAAATTTTAGAACAGACTTGATGGATTGAATGGCCTACTCCTGCTCCTGTGTCTTTATGGCCTTATTAACTTAAGCTATTATTACCTTGCAGTCTTTTCATTTAGAAATAACAACCTCCAGCATAGATCTTTCATGAGTGGATTAATCCTGAAGGAATTGAGCTAAGAACAAACTGTTTCCAAGTGCCACAGCTAAATTCAAACATAGTGGTAATGAAAGTTTATCAAAAAGGTAGTGCTGTATAATTAAAGCACTAAATAGTGCTGTAAAAGTAGTAGTATAATTAAAGCTAGAGGAACTGTCCGCAGAGTTCTTATGAACCCAATGAAACCAAAAGCTGCTTTTGTTTAGGGTTTATAATGTTACATCGATTAAATAAACCTTTTCTCTGGCTGCAGAAAAGAATGATGATGGGATATTTATGGTGCAACAATCTGATATAATGTCTGCAATTTTTCTTAAAATTTTTAGAAGAGTTACTGACAATTTTTCATGCACGTGTGAAACATCTGCAGTCTCATTGTAAGGATGTAAAATAACTGCACTATCTAATCTTAGCTCTTCATCCGAAAAAGTATGGCGGAAGCACCTTAATGGACTCATGCCCTTTGGCTGTGGGGATGGGTAAAATTGTCCATGTCACACGCTTTTGATCTTAATTTAGTGACTCCCTCCATCAAGGATATTGACTGGTTGAAATTTGATGTACATAAGACTGATATATTCCTAGCTTCTGAGCTTTTTGACATTCAATAGCTGAAGTAACGTGAAGACTGTCACTTTAGCAAGATACTGTAAGAGATTTGATGTGTACATCCCAGCAGTAATCAACAATGTCAGAATACATGAGCAGAAAATAGACCTTTTTTTTAAAATTAGGCATAAGTTACTGAAAGTCACCTCTGTCAGTTGCAGTTTCCAATTATTATTACAGAGGAATGTTGAACAGAACACCAGATTGGTGCTTCATATGCACAGTAGTAAGGGAGAAAATAGACTGTGGTGGAAAGACATAAGTCTCACTTGGAAAGGAACTATTCTGTTCATGCCCAGAAGTCAGTGCTCAAGAATTGTCTGAATGTTTTGCCTTTGCATAGATTTCTCATGAAATTTGATAAAAGTTCACTTTGGTGAAATTATATTGTCTTCGTACAAAATTATTACTGTGATGAAATAGAAGATGAATCTCAGTCATGTTTGTTTTCTGTGTTAAGTTAATTGGCATGAGAATTTAATTTTCTTGGTAAATATGCATTCCACCTTCAATCATTGGACAGATGCTTGTGCACTATATTACCGGATATAAAGCTTTTTAAAAAGTAACTTGTTTCATTTATGTAAATAAAAATGCTGATAAAATGTAATCTTATATCCTTCTCTACTTTCAGAAAACTGAATGACACTGCCTCGCACGCGTCATATACCATATTGTTTCTTCATTTTACAGAAATCTTTGTATTCATAGTGTATGTCATTGAATGCAATGCTTGAAAAAGTGCATGGATTTATAATCATGTTATAGAAATAAACTGTACCTGATCCATTGTCACTAAGACCCAGAGTAACAAAACTATTAAAAATGTTCCTGACTATAAAGTCCTTTAAATATTCAGCCTTACACTTATGTATGTGTTGTGCTTTTATAGCTTATTTGCTAATATGAAGAAAGGTTACACCTGAAATGTTGACTTCTCCAACTTCTGATGCTGCCTGGCCTCGTGTCCTTCCAGCCTCCTGCTTGTCTATCTTATGTTATAAGGTGCTAGGATGTTTTCTCTAATGTAATTTGACTTTTCCCTAGTTTGTAATTTCTGGGTGATGATGCACCCAGCAAAGTACGGGCATGCCACACCACTAAGTCAAGTTTCTGCCAAGGTAACTATTGAAATGACCAACAAAAGTACACTAAAAGATGATGTCCCTTCAATGCATGTCCTTCTCTTTCTCTTGCACTCTCTCTGACCAAGTCCCTCAACCTATCTCTGCCTTTCTAAAGTGCTTGGACTCTCCAAGTCCTGCTCAAAGATGTGTCTAAGTTTTCGATATGGCAGTCAAAAGCTTAATTATGAGGTGCCTTTAATGTAGAAAATATTCCAAGTACATTATAAAAGAAAAGCAAGCCGCACAAGAAGATGGGACAGATGACCGAAAGTTTGTTCAAAGACATAGGAATATTCTAAAGAGGAAACAGTGGAGTGGTGGAGACGTTGAGGAGGGCATTTCAGAGTTTATGGAAGAGGCAACTGAAGACTCAACCACCAATGATGGGGTGATTAAAATGAGCAATGCGAAGAAACCAGAAGTAGATGAGTGTTGACATCTTGGAGGGGATGAGTCTGAAAGAGGTCACAGAGACAAGGCAGGGTGAAGCCATGGAGGGATTTGAAATAAAAATGAGAATTTTTAAATCACAACATTGCTTGACCTGGAGCCAATGTCAAGCAGTGAACGTCAGGTGATAATGAACAGGATTAGTTGCAGTCAGGAATATGGGCAGCAGAGTTTTAGATGATCTAAAGTTTGCAGAGGGTAGAATGTGGGAGAATATCCAGGAACGCAATAAAAGAGTCAAATTTATCAAAGGCCTAAATGAGAATTTCAGCAGCCGATGAGCTGAGACAAATAAAGTTACATGATATTAAAGAAGTAAAAATTGGCACAAATATTGACGAGATGATTTTGTGGTTTGAACATTAAAGAATAGGGATAGAGATCCGAAATGATTTAAAAAACCTCCTAAGATAGACAGGGAGAGTTGTTTATGTGAGAGATGAATATGTTGCCATTCAGGTGCCTCTTTGAAACTATATGCTTTGAAAAAATGGAATGTTAAAAATATCTGTATATTTTTAATCTTGAAATCAGCTACACAGTGGTCACTTGAAAATCCTGAGGAGTTTCTATAAAACATGTATTTTTTTTATAAAACAACTTGAATTTATGTCACACCTGTTTTGACCTTTCGTTTTGATATGCTCTACAACTGATGAAGTACTTTGGAAGTGTAGTCACCACGGTAACGTCAGTAATGCAGCAGTCAAGTTGCATCCAGCAAGCTCCCACAAATAATAATATGATAACAACCAGCTAAACTCTGTTTTGTAACAGCAATTCACAGATAAGTATTGGAATGATCTCAGCATCACTTTCTCACCATTTCCCATATAATTTAATTTCCTTTGTTCCCAAATTCTATTTGTTGAAGTCTTATCACTCATTACCGCAGCATCCACAGGCTTCTGGGCAAGTTGATTCTAAGGGTCCACATTCTCTGAATGAAAAACATTTCTACTTCTTTCAATCTGAAATGGCCCCTCCAAGTTTTAGATTCTCCAACAACCTCTTAACATCTGGCAGGACAAAGCCTCTGAGAATCATGTTTAATGAGATCATGTTGCATGTGTTCTGAACTCCTGAGAATATAGACCCACTCTTTCCCAGAACAGCCCTTTCAAACCTGGATTTTCTTTTGTCATAATCCCATAGGTAAAATATCACTCTTTTGGTAAGGTGTCTAACACTGTATTGAGCAGTCCAAGTGTACACTCAACGAACCTGATAAAAATTTCAGCAAAGCTTCATTACTTTTATACTGGAACATCCTTGCAGTAACTGTGAATGTACCATTTGTGTTCCTCGTTGCCTGCTATTCCTGCATGTTTATGTTCTGCTTTTTATGTGCATGGAGCAACAAGTCTCTTGGCATAGCAATATTTCCTAGTCTCTCAGTCTTTGAATCATTTCTCCCTCAATTGTATTGTACTTCATTAGCCAACCCACTTAACCCATTATCTAATAAGTCTTATAGCCTCTTGGCATTCAACCCAATGCCTATTTTCCCATCTAGCTACATATCATCAGCAAACTTAAGTGGACTCAGTCTCTTTAGTTAAATCATAGATATAAATTATAAATGGCAAAGGCCAACACAATGATCTTTGCGACAGTCTAGTCCTTACATCCTACTGCACCCAAAATGACCTGTTTATTTCTGTTTTGAGTTTGGTTTGTTAAACCAATCCTTTTTTTAAAACTCCAATCCCCTGTTACCTTGTGTAACAATCTCTTTCTTGACACTTTTAGAATGTCTTCCAAAAATCCACATAGATTGCATCCATGGATTCTCCTGTATCAGTTACATACTCAAAAATCAATGCGTTTGTCCAACATGATTTAAGACCGTGTTGACTCTGCCCAGTTTTGCTATGATTGCATATTGTAAATAGGCAATATTTCGCACTTATCAAGAAACCCTTTGCTCAAACTGCTCAGAATCTACAAATTTCTGTTGCTCAGCGACCTGAATATTTCCAGCAGTTTTGGTTTTAATTTCAGATATTCAGTGTACTACATTGTTTTCTCATTTCTTTTTGGTGTTTTATAAAATGGGTACTCCATGAATGAATTTTGTATCCACAACAGAAAGCCCTTGCTCGCACCTGGTCCTTCTTTTGGGATTCATCTGAAAGATAAAATCTATATAATGACCTGTGTAATTACTACATCCTTCTGTACCTGCTATTTAACACTAGAAATATTCTACTTGTGTCCTTTGATGGAAGTAAAACTGACAGACTCTGAGGGGAGAAGGCGTTCTTCAATTTCACTCCCAGATCAGGAAGCAAATTTTGACACAGGAATCCCATTCAACAGCAGGAAACACCTGATGAAAGCAGAGGTGCTTTCTCAAAGGGCCCAGGTAGCAATGAATAGACGAATTGTTCCAAGAAACCCTGACGTAATTGCTTTCAGATTGTCGCTGACAATGAAATCTGCTGATGACTTTACAAATGGGAGTTAAGAGGAGGGAAAAGAAAATGTTTTTGTGCTCATTATGATATAGTGGCTTGCCTGTACCCAGCAGGAGATTTTGTTAGTCCAATAACCAAAGGATTGTGCCAAATGCCTTTATAGTTAAAAATATAGAAGGAAAACTGATGTGTATTCATGCATTCAAAATATTTAGCCAAATCTATCATTAAAATTGGCACAAACTGTTAGCATTCACAATTAATTAATGACATAGAAAAGAGACTTTTCAAGTCAAATATTACTCCTCTTCAGAACTCTACAGATACCACCAGAACTGCTGAGTTTCTTCAGCACGTTTTTATTTCAGATCTCCCAGCAACCATGGTACTCAATTTTATTTGGCCTTTACAAAAGCTGCTTTTGACACTAACGTAAATGTAATACTTGAGCAAATATGGCATTATTTATGCATCAGACACAGTCTTTATACAAAGTCAGTATTGCCAATAAGAAGAAAACACACAATAACTTGGATTCAATTTTTGAATAGCCAATGCTTGAATGTGTGGGCAACTCTTTTTTTCATTGTTTAAAATTTTATTGAAATATTTATATGGTTCCTTGTGAAGCCAGTTTAGATGATGTCGATCTCATTGACATCATGATTTGGTAGGCCCAGTTGGGTATATGCTTCCTTTTCACCATCAGGCCTGATAAGAGTGTTGACTTTAGCTATGTCATTAATTTCTTTGCAGCCTGTTTGTGCTGGTTTTTGTTGGCCTTGATTTCAGCAATGAAAACCAAAATATTTTTGTCCTCCGTTTTCTTCATAGCAGACGAGTGATCAGACGATATATAACAATAGTATAATTTGTTCCTCCTGGGAGCACTCTTTCTGAAATACATGGGTTACCTTCTCAGTCTGTATGTCTTTGGTCTCTCTCTTAGGTATTGTCATAATTTCCTTCTGTCTGTGACTATGAACTCGCTTCAAAATGGTCTAATTTGATTAGATTAGATTAGATTTAGATTAGATTTTAGATTACATTACAGTGTTGAAACAGGCCCTTTGGCCCAACAAGTCCACACCGACCCGCCGAAGCGCAACCCACCCATACCCCTACATTTACCCCTTACCTAACACTACGAGCAATTTAGCCTGACCAATTCACCTGACCTGCACATCTTTGGACTGTGGGAGGAAACCGGAGCACCCGGAGGAAACCCACGTAGACACTGGGAGAACATGCAAACTCCACACAGTCAGTCGCCTGAGGCCTTTGTTTTACGCTCAATTTTGTTCGGGCCAGCTTCCTCCTTCCCCTTTGGAGCCATCTTAGAAAAAGAGTTTAAAAATTATTTAATGTTTTTTTAGTTCCATCAATTACAATGTATTTTAAAATCTCTTCGACAAGTCTTTATATAGGATTTTCAAAAGATTTTGATTTACTTTTATCAAAGGATTAAAACGTCTTGAGAGTATTTGTGTAATGATTCTTAAAATGAAATAAGACAGAGTCCTAACTTGTACGGTATCGGTATAAGCACGAGGACGTTTCTCACTCTTCAGAAGTGATTAATCTTGATGATGCCGCTGTAGAACACACTGGATTACTTTTGAGAGATGCTGAGACAAACTAATTACCAAGTACCTGCTTGCAACCCATTCGTCAACTATATCCATAATAAGGGTGCAGCTCATATTTTATTTTAATGATTTCAGCCAAAGTTGTATCTGCTTTGATACATTGTTCACATTTATCCATCCAGTTGTGGGCTGTTCTTTCCTTCTCTCAGTTTCCATTGAATTACTGTGAAGGTCTGCAAAGTTCCCATAGCCAAGCAACTCAGATTAGAGATTTTCTTTAAGCGTGAATGGAGCTTTCACATGATTGATTGATGGGGAAGTGGTTCTTGGTGCACAGATTGGTCGATTAGCTGTCCTAAACATCAAACTTCACCCCAGGAGTTTTCACAACTAAGTGCTGCATTTGAGTAGATAAATGAAGTTTAATTTTCTCTAATTAAGAAATAGATGTCTCTTCGTTTCCTCTCTTCTGAAAGTGGTGGATGAAACAGGCATACATTTCCACTGGTAGTCTTGTCCTCTGTTCAGTCAATGACCATCTGTGGGACTCAGTATTTCACCTCACGAGAATCCTTGATTCTGAGAGGCATCCTAGCCAGGCCCATTCTCCCTCCATATGCCCATCTGACAGAGATCATTGAATGGCATTTGAGAGATGGGGCTGTTTTGTACCATTGCTAAACTGGGGACATTACCACTGATTTCAGTGACCTATTGCCAAAGCTTTTTATTTCACAAAGTAATTAAAATTCATCTCATCACGTGCCTTGCTTTTCCACTCTCCAGTGATGTTGAAGTTATAACATACTGAGTGGTTATTGGAATTGAATCACACCACTCAACAAGGCTATTTGGCCCATTGTGCTGTGAAAAAGCTGTCCAATTGGTGCTACTGTACTGCTATTTCCGCATAGTTCTGCAACTCTCCTTCCAAATAAATATCAAATAAATAATCAATCTGCTTCTACCGCAGTTTCAGGTGATGCAACCCGGGTTATTATATTCAAAGTGTAGTTTATGATACATGAAGTACAGTTTGTGTGGCTGTTAAGTATGTGATTTTGTTTTTAACTAGAGAAAGGCAGTGTCTGAAAAACAATTATTTGAGCAGAGATGTGACTGTTGGTCATAAGACACAACTGCTGATTACAGCTTCCGAAATATTCCTGTGTCATGTCTATGTTAATTGGTGAACATTTGTCACATTTCTGTGCTGACCGCTAAGTTACTCCCACTGCATCTCCCTTAGTTACACATGCCAGAGGAAGAAAGGAACAGGTAGTGCTTAGAAGTTCATGTGTGGGAAAGGGAGGAGTCTTACTGCAATGGAAAGAAAGCTTTAAAAAGGCTTTGGTGTTTTTTTACCAAGTCATGATTTAGATTAGACCTTTTCCTTAAACAGCCTGAATTCACAACATAATTATTTTATTTTGGCAGTGTGTGGGTGTTTTGCTAAATTTCCTGAATGTCAGGTGTTATTTTCTTTCACACAGAAACTGGCAGTCTGTATATCAGAGCACGCTGACTTCATAGTTTCAGGTTAAGTTGGTTTTGATTGGTTTGCAGGAGGAAAGTAATTTGAGCCACCATTCTATTTGTCTGTACGACACTTCCTTCTGCAAGGTATCCTCATTGAGATCACTTGTGTCTTGCTTACTTTAGGGAAGCCTTTCTCGTGTTGAAATGTAGGCTCTTAATGTCGGCTCTTAAACTCCTTTGTCGGTTAATCATTGCTGGGAAGCCTGTGGTACTGGTTGACATGGAAGACATATACCTCCCTGTGTTTACTCGCTGACTTGTGTGCCATGCCTGAGGTATGTAATCAACTCTGCATTTTTTCATTTTCTGCAACAAATACTCAGGAGGAGCACTGACCAGTTCACTGTTTGGCATTAGATTTAGTCTGATTATTTATATCAAACCACTATTTTATCTTGCGTGTACTGTCCAACATTTTTATATATTTATGAAAATTACTTTCTCTTGGGGCAGCTTTATTCACAAGAAATTATTTAGCGTTCTAAAGTGAAATCATATTTTTTATTATAAGTTGATTTGTTTTCTATTTCCTCTGCCATTGACTTATTATTTGTAGTTGGAAAGAAAGTGCATGCAATCCCATATAGATGTATTGAAAGTACTGGCTCTCCTGTTTCTAGGTACATAGGAACAGGTTGGAGTGACCCCTCGAATGTTTCATACCATTCTTAGCCAGGTTTTGTATGTACTTTCCCCAAAAGGTCAGAAAGTGACCAACGAGTTCTTCAGGCTGCAACTGCAGGAGAAACAAAATATCTGATTTACACGTCATGGCAGGTATAGTTAGAAACCTTTTATGATGATTGGAAGCTTTTTAATACTCAGTGTTAGAATTGTGTAGCACAGAATGAGGTTATTCGGACCATTGACCCTCTACTTTTGGAAGATGTATCAAATTAGTCCCAGTGCCTTGTTTTATCCCCAAAGCCATGCAAATGTTATCTTTTTCGATTGAGAGTGTAAGAGCACACACTGAACTTGCAAAGTGATATAGACAAGTTTGGTGAGTGGGTAAGAATATGATAGATGGAGCACAATGTGGCAAAGTGTGAAGTTATCCATTTTGTATGAAAATATTTTAAGAATGGTGTGAGATTGAGAAATGTCTGCACCAAAATGAAGCTTGGACATGAAGCACAGAAGTGTAGTACGTTTATATAGCAAGCAGTTTGGAAGGGAAATGTTAGCTTTAGTTGCAAAGTGGTTGACAAAGTACTTCTTCATTGCTCTACGACAATTATTCAGGATGTTGATGAGGCCACAGGAGGAACTGTGCACACAGTTTAGGGCCCCAAACCCAAGGAAAGATGTGCTTGCCCTACAGAGAGTGCAACTGAAGTTCATTGCATTCCTTCCAAACATGAGGCTGATTTGATTTGCCTTGTATTCCCTGGAGTTTAGATGAATGTGAGTTGAACTAATTGTAGTGTATAACATTCTTCAGAGTCTTGACAGGTTAGACACTGAGAAAATATTTCTCCAGTTAGGGAACCTGTATATTGGCCTGGATTTTGGAACAGCTGTTGTGGCAGTTGAGTCCACACGATTCCACTGCTCCCAACCTGCCAGTTTGTTGTCAAGTTCACACCTTGGTCACTTTCAGTCTGGTTATGGGGAGGGTGGGGAAGAGTTGGTGTCAGCTACTCACCTGTGAGTGCAAGGAACTAATTCCACCCCTGATAGGGCTCATCGGGACCTCGGTGCAGGCACCCATCTGGTCAACCATCGGGACTATGAAAACATGGGATAGTCTGGGAAGGTGGCAAGTTGAAGTAAAATACCAGTTATGATCTTGTTGACGGATAGTGCAGGCTTCCATAGCCTGTTGTGGTTCTTATTCACTATCTTCTTGTGATCAGGTGAATATCCAAATTTCCTTTGAATCTACTTCCAGCACATTCCAAATTATAGTGACTAATTAAATAAAATAATAGTCTCATCTTCCCCTCCACCAATCCTCCCAGCTACTGCCCACCCAACTAGCTGCACTTTGTCTTTAACTGTGTTCTTTGCTTCTCAACGCTTCTGCCAGTGCAAGTAATTTCTCCTTGCTATCTTTCCTGGTCTCAAAACAAAGTGAAACCTCTAATTTCTGTTCTGCGGAGCAGTCACAGGACGCAAAATGTGAACTTCACGGATGCTGCCAGCCTAGGGGAGCTTTTCCATCAACTTCTGATTTTGTTTCTGATTTACAGCATCTGCAGTTTTTTTGGTTTTCATCTGAAACCTGTATTCCTTGGTATCATTTTAGTAAGTGACCTGTTCAGCCTTTTCAAGGCCTAGATATCCTTCCTTTTCCTGCATAAAATTTCACTCATGAGTCCTGCTGAGGCTTAACCAGAGATTTATATATGTAGCAATATTCTGTATTTAAGATTAATACAGTTTTACAATTCACTGCTCATTCCCCTGATAAAAACTGTGATGACTTGACCTGGTGGATTAATGTCCTACTTTAATCCAGCAAAAAACATTGTCCATCATTCAGCATGGAAGACTTTGTGATTTAAGTAGACAGGTGCACAGTTATTTCAGTTTTTAATCTAATGTTTCAGTGTATGGACTCAGTCAGATGAAATGGGTTGAGTTACCCTCTCTTGAGATTCTTTCCAGGGCCTAAATTTTCAAAAGTTATAAACACAGAAATAGAATGAAAATAGTACAAGACTTGTCGTTTCTTTGTACTGCATGCAGTCTTAATTTTGAGTAATTTTAGAAATGATGTTATTATATTGAGGATTTGCTTTTGACGTCCTCTGGAACTGTGCTTACTGCTTTGTAGTTAACGCTGTCGCCACTATTCAAATAGCAGTTTCTCAACTATTTATTATTTCCAAAAGCAAAATGTTCAGCAACAGAACTGCAATGTAACTTTATTATAATTTTAACAATCGCAAGCACACTAGTGTTGGGACTGGCAGTTAAAATTGGAAATTCAACTTTGTCTTTAAGGAAGGTCTCCGAGGTCCAGTGAAGTCCCAGATATTAATAAGTCCATCAACAGAATTCCTATGAGGTTGCTCCCCGATGGCAACTTACAAAAAGTGCCAGCTGTTACTTAGACTCACCCTCACCCATTTTATCTCCATCATATTTTGCAAAGCAAATTGTCAGAACACGAAAAAGCAAAGTCAAGTAAATTTGAATTGAGAATAGGAAATCATGCCAAGAAAGCAAAGGTAAATAATTTTAGCTGTGGGAATCATGGGCCTTCGTCTACACTGGACATCAATCATTGTGTCACAATAGTCGATGTAAATCCTAGAGTGGCCTATAGATGTTAGAAGTCTCCATTTGAACATTTTCTAACCTGGGACAATTTATGGCAATGGAAAACTAGTCTTTGTTTACAAAATAGAGGAAGAGTTAGACCAGTGTAAAATTAATTGCATCAGTTGAAACAATCATGTGTCTGTATTTCCCAAAGAATTTCCTGTGATTTCACCATCCATTTCAATTCAAATGTCCCCTGCACGGAGTTTGCTGCCTTCCTGTCCTCCTTTGATCCCTCTCACCATATCATCTCTTCTCCCCTCATTCACAACCACACCACTTACCTTCTCATTTCACATGGTCTTGCTACTCCTAATGCGTTGCTCTCTGATGAAGCCATTTCTTATCAATTCCTTGTATCATTATCCACTCACATCCACATCTTCCCCCAAATTCACCTTCATCTGTGCGCCACCCTGGGAGAAAAATAATTTCTGTCAATTCATTTACACCCACCTTTTTGAAATCCCCACTATCTAACCTTTCATACCCTTTCACTGTAACATTTCTGCAGCTACTGATTTGTTTGATCTCACTCTCACCCCCACCTTTGCACTAGTCCCCAATGAGAGCATGATTGACTGATGCCCTGGCATGACCTTCAGGAACGTAGATGTGACTGAATATGATGGACAACTGGTTTAGTAACCCACTGCCGGAGACACACACAACGCAATCAGTTCAACTCTCATTTGCCAAATTTGCCCAGTATTCGAGGATCATCCCAGAATGCCAGTATAGCCCTGTTAGCGTTCCTCTACTGCCCAACATTTTGTTAAACCTCTGCCTACTCCAGCCTCACCACCAACAGCTCGTGCTAGGTGTCCATGTGCTACTTTATTCCTAAATTGAGACTGCCCTGTCAACTGCCACTGTCACTGTCCTTCCATCCCCTATCCCTGCATGCTATTCTTCATCCAAGCACCCTCTCCTCACCATATCCTAACACAGAACTTGGATTTTCTCTAGCCCTCTGCTGTCGACCTCCATGTCCTCCCCCAAGTTCAACTTGTCTGTGAGAGCCAGACCCAGCTTTCTTGAACCTCACCCCATTGAACTATTAACCATCAGGTTCTGTTAAAAATACTTGTGAGAGTGCATGGCTGTGTAGGCTGGAAAGTAGCATAGAGACCTCTTCTGTATTAAATACAGATCATGACCAGACATGCAAAGTCATTTAAAACTACCATAAGTTGAACAATTGGATGTGCATAACAACAAATTTTGCAGAGAATTTGGACCAAGTTCCCTTCCTGGTTCAGGAGTTACTTTTTACTGTTACTACTTTTCCCTGTTAGAGTGTTTTCCCTCTCTATTTGAAATCTGGTATCATCACTCCTGGAAAAAGCACCCATTAATCCTTCTCTTCTTTCAAACTAATGCCAGTTTTTCAATTGCTTTGCTCTCTGAAGGCTTTGAACAGGATATTACCTCCAAAATCTCTGCTCATCCATCCCACAATGGAGTCTCTCCGCCAGGATTCTACTCCTGCAGTAGATTAGATTAGATTTGATTCCCTACAGTGTGGAAACAGGCCCTTCGGTCCAACACGTCCACACCGACCCTCCGAAGAGTAACTCACCCAGACCCATTTCACTCTGACTAATGCACCTAACACTATGGGCAATTTAGCATGTCTAATTCACCTAACCTGCACATCTTTGGACTGTGGGAGGAAACCAGAGCACCCGAAGGCAACCCACGCAGACACAGGAAGAATGTGCAAACTCCACACAGACAGTCACCTGAGGCTGGAATCGAACCTGGGACCTGGTGCTGAGGCAGCAGTGCTAACCACTGTGCCACCGTGCCGCTCTTATCAAAGTCACAAATGATAGGCAAAGTGAGTTATGTCTTTCCATCATCCCTAAACCTAATTATGGCATCTTTTTCCAACCTTATTAATTCATTTGTAACCAAACATTCAAGGATGTATAAGTCCAGAGTTTATTTTAATTAATCTATTCAGACATATTATGAAGCAACTCTGCAGCAGCTGGTGCTTGAACCCAGATGTTCTGGTCTAGAGGCAGGGACGCTACCACTGCACCACAAGAGTTCTGTCAGCCCAGTGAAAAGATTGGGAAATGAACTGGAAGAGTTGAGAAGGAGGGGGAATAAGAGTGTGTGAGTTCAATGTCAAATTAGGCTCCGAAAGAGAAATGAAAATAAGGAAAGAAACAATGGATTAAGACTGGGAAAAAAAGAAAAACTGTAAAAATTTGAAACTTATCATTTTTAAAATCTCCTTGAATAATTCAAGCCTAATGGAACAGAATTTCACACTTATGATGGTTTCCTTTTAGGTGAGAGGTTAAGTAGCAGTCATTAACAATTACAATCTTGTTAAAATGGTATTACATAGATTCCTAGAATCCTGACAGTTGGCCATTTGGCCCATTGAGTCCACACAACCCTTCCTAAGAGTTTCGCACCCAGACTCACCTCACTACCCTATCCCTGTAGCCCTGCATTTGCCAGGGCTAATTCACCTAACCTGCACTTTTTTGGACTGCAGATGGAAACCAGAACATCTGGAGGAAACTCATGCGGACAGGGGGAAAATGTGCAAACCCCACACATACAGTTGCCTGAGGGTGGAATCAAAATTGGGTCATTGGCGCTGTGAAGCAGTAGTGCTCACTGCTGAGTCACTGTCACCCCTAATACATGCAATTAATTACGCAAGTTGAAAAATGTCATGCTGGAAAAACACAGCAGGCCAGGCAGCATCCAAGGAGCAGGAGAATCGACATTTCGGGCATAAGCCCTTCTTCAGGAATGAGGCTGGTGTGCCAAGCGGGCTGAGATAAAGGGTAGGGGGAGGGAATTTGGGGGAGGGGCGCTGGGAATACGGAGAGGGGGTGGGGGCGGAGAGGTCAGGAAAAATTAATTACGTAAGTTTGTTTCCTGTGGTGATTGGACAATTTTATACGCAAATGGAACAACCCCCTGAAACTCACAGGAAAGCTAAGTGTGAGATGCCATTTTCACAAAGCTAAAGGTGGAATGTTCTAATCAGCTAATAACCTCTGGAGATTTGCATTTCATGAGATATCTTCCTTGCTGCATGTGACTGGCCAATTTGCATGGTTATAAATACGTGTGTCATTTATACACTTTTTTTTCCTAGCAAAAGTTGGCCCCGTCAATGTACAGCCGATCCAACTCATGTTAAAAATAGAAGGCCGTTAAATGCATTCTTCACTGAACTCGATAATATCTTTTTTGAATTTAAGAATTCAGTTATAAATGTTTCAGTTGATGGGCCAAGAAGTATCCTTTCAAAACCCTAGTCTCCTAAAGTAAATTGGCAAGCTTTAATTATGAAAATACATTTTTGAAAATGCTATTCTGTTGTGTGTTATTCTTTGTGAGGCTTTTCATTTGGCAAGGGATTGGAGACAGCAAGGTTCAAACTCTTGTTGATGGAATTTTTATAAAGTGTCATCCGGGGAATTGTATCATACTTTAATAAGAGGCCAGGGTGTCGTTCAATATGGGCAAATTGTCTTGGAAACAGGGTGCACAGCAGTGAAACTTCGACTTGAGGCATGTGAAGAATGCTACTGGCATGCTTGAGTGGAGGACTTCAGAGCAGATCCCCCTGAACAAAGCTCACTGCCATCTGTTGTTATCCATATCGCCTCATGGCAACAGCCTCTCCGGAATGAGTTCATTTTGAGCAAAGTTACTTAGAATAGACAGCAGATGACTGCAGCATTCAGCATCACTGTAATGTATTAACAAGAAAGAAAGCTTAATCTAATGCTTAATGTATTCTGATCGGAAAGCCAGAGCAATACTGCCTCCTCTCTCCAGTACCCCCCCCCCCCCCCAGCATTGTGCACATCCCTCTTGAACACCATGCCACAGTATACAGAGATTTTTGTTTGCTGGCTATCGGTACCCAGTCTTTCTATATCTTTGAGGCTGGGCAGAGAACTTTCACAGACTCCTTGTCATCAGATGAGAACCCAATCTTGTTATTCAGCACCACTTTTGTACTTTAGTTGCATGGCTATGTAAAAACAGAATGAAAGTGGAAGTACCTCTTTCGAAGGATTGGCACAGGCTCATTGGCCAAATGGCCTCAGTCTGAACTAAAGGATTCCAAAATTCTGCAAATACAAATAAAGTTGCGAGCCCTTGACTAGCTTTCACTCTTTGTTTTTCCCTCTCCCAAATGTATAAACACAGGACAGTTGTCATATCTCTCCCAGTTGCCCTGCTAACAGCTGAGTGAGTCAATGTCAGCACAGTGGGGAGTTTTGAAGCAAGTTTGGTTCCTGAAATAAGATATGGTGCAAACCCAATGCCAGTCATTATGTCGGCCTCTGCTGCAAATTCACAAGTCTGCAAGCCACTGTGTGTGTGCTGTCACAAAGAAAGCTTTTTATCTCTTCACTTTCTATTAAGACTCATAATGATTTCTTGCTTGGTTTGTGTGGAAGTAGCCATAAAAAACCTTTCTTTAAATAGACAAAATATACTGCCACAAAGACGTAGGAGTAGGTATTAGAATTAAAAGTGCTCCAGCTGCTAGTCTTTGAAGATCCTTTTGGAAGAGCTTAGTTTTTGAGAGAAGAAAGCACTGAACAATAAAACTAATAAAATGTAGTAATGAGCCAAGGAAGCTGAGCTTTAAAGAGTTGAATGTGTTGGAGGAAATATCGATTGTATATGTCTCTACTTGCACACACATACAAGCTTTAGCTCTGCATTGCTGAGGCCTATCTCAAGATTTAACATTCTAGCGCAATACTGAGCTGTATAGACCCTGGACAGGCAGGAGGCTGGAAGAACACAGCAGGCCAGGCAGCATCAGGAGGTGGAGAAGTTGATGTGTTGGGTGCAACCCTTCTTCAGGAGGGGGGTGGGTGTTGGGGGAGCTGCAGATAAAGGCGGTGGCATGGGGCACGGTGGTGAAGTGAGGATAGGTGAAGACAGAGAGAGGGTACAACCTGGTTGGTCAATGGGAGGAATGAATCCGGTTGATGGCAGGGAGAAGTGGAAGGGAAGGGAAGGGAAGGGCCTGGGAAGAGAATCAGGGGATGGGAAGGGAGGTTATTTGAAACTGGAGAACTCAATGTTGGGTCCTCCGGGCTGTAAGCTGCCCAGGCAAAGGATAAGCTGTTGTTCCTCCAATTTGCGGTTTGGTTCACGGTGGCAATGGAGGAAGCCAAGAATGGTCTGTCTCCAGTGTGGATACTGGAGCCATCTTTCAGGCAAGGCATTAAACGAAAGTGCTGTCTCTCTCAAGTACACATAACTGATTCTATGGCACTGAATCAATAAAGAGTAGAAAAGTTGTCTTTCTCTGATGGCCTGGTTAATATTTTGCCATCAATCAGTATAACTAAACCAAATTGTGTGGCCATTTAAACATTATTGTTTGTGAGAACATTTTGTGTGCACATTAGCTGTGCTATTTCCTGTGGTGACAACACTTTACACGTACTTAATTGCCTGTAAAGAGCTTTATTATAGATTGAAATTGTGAAAGATGCTACATAAATGCAAGTTTTGCTTTTCTTAATTGCTTAAGCACAGAATAGAAACTCCTGTCATGTTAGTTGGGAACAACGCTAAATCCAGAATAATAAGGGAATTCTTCTCCTCTATGCCTTCAGACATAAACATGAGATACAAAAGCTACCATTTTACATTTAATATTACAAAATGTTCAGGAAGCAAGCAGGATAATGGGATTAAAGTGGATTGTCCATGTGGGGAAAATCTCCTTGGCAAATGTTACAGCCCAACCACCCTCCTCCTGTGCTGTAACATGCTAGCTAGGATTTGATTTTATTGCAGTTACACCTCATAAATCTGTCATGTTAATCTGACTACCTCAATATTCACTGGAGATTTTAGCAGAATACATGTGTCCAGTTAGTATTAATACCCATAAATTTAGAATTTGGTCAATTAACATGAATAATTTGTGTTCAGCCTGCCCTGATTCGTGAGATGATGTTTGAAGTTAAATAGTGCAGCACTCGTAACCATGGCAGTCAAACGTTTTACATTGAGATGTTTAATATTAACTGATGTCCATTGATGAGTTTTGCTTTCTTCTCTCTCAGCCTGAAACATTGTGTGGATGTGAGAGAGAGAAAGAAATACTCAAGAAAAATTAAATGTAAGCATTGTATAAACAAGAGAACAGCATTGACCATGAGACAGTACCTGGAATGAAAGGTGTGGGAGCAATAACTGACATTTGGATTCTTTGAGGAAATGATTCTATGAGTAAATCTTTGGATTTGCATCTTTTCCAAGGTAGACCTTATTTTGAATAAAATGTATGCTGGCAAGACTTTCTAATTGGGTACCCTCTCCTCTGCTGATTCTTATTTTTTAACAGTGGTTAATGATACTTGTGAAAACTCCATAGCAAGACAATAAGGTAATTCAGCTCCTAAAGTTGACTCTGCTGCTCAGCTAAACCGAGCCTGATATGTACCTCAACTCCATTTCTTCCCCCTTAGTTTCATAATCTTGAAAAAACTTTAACTAGCATGCGATTTATTCCCAATTTTTAATTTGTAAATCAGCTAGCTCTAATTTTAACCATTATCTCCCTTTGATTTGGATTTCTCTATCAGAGGGTATAGCTTCTATGGGTTTACCAAATCCTTTTGCAGATTTTAAACACTTTAATGTGCTCATTTCTCAATGCTCTGAACATAAGGGACTATAAGCCAAATTTGTGCAACATATTCTCATAATTTGGTTTTATTCTTCTCAATCTGTGCAGTTCTTCCTGCAATATATCATTCCTGAGCTTTTGTGCCCAAACTGAACACCATATACCTGATGGAGTCTTGTACAGTGCTTCAGTTTTGAATTTCAAGTGACTTTAAATTAAAAGCAGAATTTCATTAGCTCTTAATTTATTTAATTTTGATTAATTTTTCTAGCTGTGCACTGGCTTTAAATGATTTCCATGAATGGGCACATAAAATCCTTCAGCTCACCATGTCTTCTGCTTGCTGCTTGTTAAGAAAATATTCCAAAGCATCCTTTTCAGATCCTTAATTCTTGCATTTCCCCAGACTGATCATTAATTGCTACATTAATTACCAACTTATTTAGTCTTCCTATGTGCCTTTGTACAGTCTTGCTCCTGTTCACACTCAGTACCATGCCACCCAACTTAGTGTTAACAACAACCGTGGATACGTAACTCTCTATTTAATCATCTGCTTATATTATCGTGTATGGTGAGGGTTTCAAGCCCCAGTACTGATTCTTGGGTTGTACCACTTGATGTATTATGCCGAGCAGTGAGCAACGTCTTTATCCCGCTTTCTCTCTCTCCTATCCTTTTTTTTCTCCATGCACTTTTAATTTTGTCAACTTTATAAACCACTCATGCAGAACCTTCTGGAAATTCACATAAACAACACCCATAGGCAATCACTATTCAGCATGCTAGTGGCTTTCTGAAAATATTTTTGAGTACAAAGGAATTTTGACTTGTTTTTGGAACTTGTCATGCTATAAGTAACATTTGTGACCCTATTTAGTCAAAAGTAACATTCGTAGCTAATGTAAACACTCTTTTTCTAACAAAGTGCTGGTCAACCCAACTAATTTTCTGACCTATGTCAGGAATGCAATTGCAATAAGAATATCCATTATCAGTCACGAGACCAAGCAGCCATTTTGTTTCCTGGCAGTATGTTTTTTCTACAAGGTCAATGTTGCTCCAGTCTGCTTTGAAAAGACAAATGTGCCACTGTTTTAAATTTTGTGGAAAAGAATAGCAGGTGGAATTTTACCAAATTAACTCGGAACGGAGTCCTGGAGTTATTTGCAGCACAGAAGCAGGGATGTAAACGAACCTAGTTGTCATGATTTAATCCAGGAGCATCCAGGATATTGGGGGAGTGAAAAGAAAGTTCTCATCATCTGGAAGCCCTCAACACCAAACCTTGTCTTAGGGGAGATGGTGACATAATAAATAACATCACTGGACAAGTAACCTAGGGGTCCAGACTAACACTTTGAGAACATAGATTCACATCCCAATACAGCAGCTATGGAACTCAAATTCAAATAATAAACAGGGAATATTTTTTAAAAACTGGTCTCCATAATGAGTACCATAAAAACATCATCAGTTGTTGTAAAAACTATCTGGTTCACTATGTCCTTTAGGTGAGGAACCCTAAAAACCTGACCTGGTCTGACCTACATTTGACTCCAGACCTAATGTGGTTGACTCTTCACTTCCCACTGGACAACAAATATTGGCTTTATTGAAAAAAAAATCTTGGGATTCAGAGATTGATATCAAATATTGGCAGATATTTAATAAATTCAGTAATTCTTCCAAGTAATGTGCTGCATAAATTGACAGATGGGCCACATTAACAAAGAATGTTTTAACTGCGTATATAGATATTTGTAACCTTGGCGCAGTATGTGAATAGGTGCATCTTCTTGCTGTGAAGTCTTTCTCAAACTCCTTGATGTCGAGGTTTCAGGATTTGCAGCTGGAATTTTCCAAGAAACAGTATGAAATTCTGTTTTCAGTGATGATTGATGTATGTGGCAGCAGGTTTGTCTAATAGTTATTGTATCCCTTGAAACATCAAGCACCAATCATGAGTCATGTATTACCAACCATATAATTGATAAAAACCAAAAACAAGAGATCATATGCTGTGACAATGCACATTGACTTAAGAAGGTTAATACATGCATGACTGAATTATGATCTGTTAATATCTGGTTACCCCATTGCCATAAAGGTTAACATGTTGTGCAGTATTTAATGCACTTTGCAGTTTTAATCTTTGGGATGTTTTGACCACTTAAATGCCCCTCGTGTCATGTGTGTTACAGAAATAAGGCATTTAACAGGCAAATACAGTCCTGAACAATGCTGTCATTCTGGCATTACCCAGCTATATTATTCACTATCAAGTTGCTCCCCTTCTTTTCTAAAGCCTTTGATTGCTTGCACAAGTTTCACTGATCATCTCCATTATCTCACTGAATAGCCATTCTTCATGAGTATATCTAGACAGCAAATATTGAGTGAATCTTCTATGTCTGAAGGAGATGGAATCCCCACAGTGCTGTTTCTTGTCTGGCCCTCTGAAGCAGCCACTGCACAGCAAGGCAAGAGAAGGTCCCCCCCTATACTTGGACCATATCTATTCTTGATTCTATCATAAGTTGTGGTTAAAGGACAGCACAGTGGCTCAGTAGTTAGCAGCCTCTCAGCGCTAGGGACCCAAGTTCGATTCCAGCCTTGGGCAACTGTCTGTGTGGAGTTTGCACGTTCTCCCTGTGTCTGCATGGGTTTCCTCCCACCGTCCAAAGCTGTGCAGGTCAGGTGAATTGGCCATTCTAAATTGGGACATTTCTCTTTCTTATAGAAATGAAATTTTGAGTCTATATTGCTGATAAACAAGACTGAAGAAAAGCTATCTTTTTACTGATATACTATGTACTAGAGAAATTGGACAGGTTGAGTCTTTTGCATTGGAATTAGTTGGGTTGACTGCATTGGACCAGCAAGCAACGGTGGGAAAACATTGAATTAGGTCATTTTAACATAAATAGCTGTGTACCTACTCCCAACAAGTAATCACAAGATGGCAGTCTGGGTGAACTTGCTGACCCTTCCCCTTCTGCATATTGCACTTCCCAGCTCCTTTCAGAAAATTCAGAGGCGAAGAGGGTGAAGGTCAGCCATGGTAGAAATCGCTAAAACATGCAAGAAAAACTCCAGTGGCTTGTCTGCCAGTTAAGAATCTTTTATCAGAGTCAAAAAGTGTGGCACTGGAAAAGCACAGCAGGTCAGGCAGCATCCGAGGAGGAGGAGAGTCAATGTTTTGGCCTGATGAAGGGCTTATGCCGGAAACATTGATTCTTCCGCTCTTTAGATGCTGCCTGACCGGCTGTGCTTTTCTCGTGCCATACCTTTTGACTCTGATCTGCAGTCCTCACTTTCTCCAAGGACCTTTTATCACATGATTCTGAAAGAAATTTGTGCTGCTATACCTCATTGTTCTATCAATGAGCCTTTATTAAAACCATGTAGAAGGTTTACTTGTTGGGCAATGAATTAAAAACTAGAAGTGTTGGAAATCAAATTTATGCCAAATTACATCTTCTAAACATTGCTCCCCATCAATATAGATTTGAAGTCACTAAAATCTTTCCAATTATGAGGAAGTTGTTCCTTGCAAAGTTAAAATTGCACTCATTTAACAGCAAAAGACAAATGAGGAGAATTGCATGCAGGCTGCTTTTAGTAATGGTGTGTGGAAGAGTACAATTTTGCGCAAGCAAGAAATGCATACAAAGTCTTGTTATTTGTTGTGTGGATTTAGATGTAGAGCATTCAATTATAATCCTTTTTGGAGGTAGTTATTTTGAAAGTTCAAAGAAAATACACATTGTATATTTAACTTCAGTTCACAACGTGCAAAATTTGAAAGCTTGCCTTCGATTTCAAACGCGGCAGGTAATGCCAAGGGGACTGTAAAGAATGTTTCTATTGCAGAAAGTACCTATATCTGAGGAAGCATTAATGTAGAAGGCACTACAATGCTGGAAACAGACATGCCGAGAGAAGAAAGCAGCTTTACTGTGCAGCTCTTGCTAGCATTCCATTTCCTACATTCAATATATGAAATGTTATTTGTTTTGTTATTATTTAGTTTGTAAGAGGCAAAGGGTGAAAGTGATCAAAATCAGTAGAGTTGAACAGTGTAGTACTCATTGATCTTCCCCAGCAACTGCATGAGGATTTTGTACAACATGTTTGCTTGGCAATGATGGGCGTTAACATTTTCTTACTGAATTATTTATATTAATTGAGGCAAAAGACTGTGCAGAGTATATTTTAAAGTCTTTGAACGACTGTACATGTCTGTGTGATTTCTAGATTCAAGATCTTCATTAATTTAAAATATTCATATCAAACACATCATTGAAGTGTTTATAGTGCAAGGGATGCATTCACATTGGGATTTGCACATCCAAGCAGCTGTCTTCAGTACAGCCCTGTGGCAAGGATGAGAATATGTAAGCACACTGCTGTGCAGAGCCTCCAAATTCACATACTAACCATACTAAATAATACATGAATTCTCTGAGGTGAATTTTAAAAAGAGTATCTTACCCATTTTGATACCATAGCAAGTGGAAAAATTAATCTTTAACCATCTTATTCTTCTCAAAATGGTAGTTTGCTATGTAATCTGTGATATAACTGCCTTCATGTTTTCATGGTGACTATGTATTAGCCATAAAAAACCTTGGAGGTGTAGAGTGTGTTTTATTCTCACTTCTCCATACCCAGTCAAAGATAGAACATTTGGCAGCCAATCCACTTGGAGTTGTCCTTATGTGCCGCCTAGTGCCTGGCCAAGGGGTAAATTACTCTTTATTTAGGGGAGCAAAGCGAACATTTAAAGAGGTGACAGAAGTCTGTAAGAGTAAGGAGCAAAGCAAAGATTGAACTACAACTTGAGATATGCTGTTTTAAGATTTATGTGTTGATGTGGAAGGAAATGATCTCACTCACTTGCCTAATAGCAAATAACATTGATGAGAATCTATTAACTTTGTAGAAGCCGCTCTTCTTCACAAAGCCTTTGAAAACTCTGTAAAATTACATTTGCATGCTGTAGGCACAGTTGAAGTCACCATTAATCTAAATTGTCAGTTTGATCTTTCAAAGCTGGTTGAAAAGAAAAATACCGGTGTAAGCTGATCAGAGCATTTTGCAGCTGTGAAGATGTCTTGCTCTTCACAGGGTCTGTTATCTTCCAGCCTCAAGACTGTCATCTCATAAAATGATTCCCATATCAGCTTTCTGGGAACGGCAGTGTCCGCACAGTTACCCGCCTGGGGTGACATGTTCACAATGTACAGAGAGAGAGGTGTCACTTACATTCTGTGAATCAGAATTCAAAGCGTGCACGCAATGGCAGATTGCTTCTCACTTGATGATAGCAATGTATTAATTAGTAATGGAAATAAACTTCTTCGATTAAGACTCTGGGTCGTCCTTTCCTGAAGTTCTCAAAAGGTATTTCTGTTAATGGTTTAGTTACAGTAAATCTGTACATTTTCTCGAATAAATGTGTTGATCTTTAAATGTCCTGATGATAAAAGGCTTGTGCAGAATATAATTTTGGTGAACTTTGAAGAAGGAAAACCTGCCTATGGTTGCCATCTGGGTATATTTACTCTTTTTGCAAGCTCAATGACTGTGCATTTATACTATTCAAATATCATAACAAAGGTGTTGCCATGACACTTGTGCATGACATTATAGAATTGCAAATTACAATAACCTCGAGCAACTTTTTCTTTCTCAGTAATTTAAGCAATTGAATTTTCTGTTTTATGTCTAAGAAATATATCAAAAGTAATGTAACTTACACTGAATTACTCTAAAACAGTGAATATTGCCTTAAAGGCAATTTGGCAGCCATTTTGCATACAGTAAGATTCCACAAACAGCAATGTGCTGAATCAGCAATCAGCTCATTCAAAGTGATGTTGGGTGAGGTCAAAATATTTCTCCCTACATCAGGAAAGCTCACTGTTTTTCATTTGTAACAAGAGATCACATCCACTGAGCGTGCAGGTACACAGTTCAATATTTTATCATGCAAGTCTGGGTTGTCATCTCATCTCATTGAGTTTTCCCTTGAAGGGGACAGTTGGTTGTTTATCACCATGAGATACTATGCCTAGTAAGCACACTTAAAATCAAACTTTAGAAATTGTGACCATGTGCCATTAATTTCATATATTTCAAAATGCCGATACAAACAGATGTTAGTCTTCTGTTTAGGGTTAATTAAGCAAGAAGGTTGCTGTGCTTAGAACAGTATTTTTTGAACCTCACACTCACACAGTTCAAACAGGGCCATAGTCAAACTTCAAGCATATGCACAAAGACTGATTTGCCTTGGCTTTGAGAGTTAGATTTACCAGAGTTGACGGTAGGATGTTACCTTTGGGTCTTTTTATGAACATTCCTGACCGAATGAGAAGTTACTGACATCTAGATATGAATAGTGGTACAATTATTAGCAGTAATAGCAATACCTACTGTTGTATCAACAGCATTTTATTAACTGAGCCGTGTCCATGAGCCTTTGCTAATTTCTCCATCCATCCAGCATGTTGAGACTAAGAGGGACAGACTGATAACCAGTCTTGGTTAGAGTGGTAAACTCACATACACCAGGGATTGAACTTGTAACTTTCCTTTCTATGCGCTTGCTTATTCGAGCTGTT
The DNA here is from genome assembly GCF_047496795.1 of Chiloscyllium punctatum. NCBI lineage: Eukaryota > Metazoa > Chordata > Chondrichthyes > Orectolobiformes > Hemiscylliidae > Chiloscyllium > Chiloscyllium punctatum. The sequence continues at coordinate 43,432,134 of NC_092739.1, forward strand.
AAGGAAGACAGAGACCTCCTTTCTCAAAATCTATGCTCCACAACCACAAATAACAAAATCACTTTTTAACAGCAATTTATACCATTTTTATGCATCCTTCTTATCAAAGTTTATTAATGTTATAGTCTTTTGCAGATAGTATATTTTTCTTGGGCAATGGTGTATTAGCTGCATTTTTCTATGCCCTGCATGTTTCAGGCAGTTTTTCGCAGGGTGTAGAAGAGATAATTCCACATTTGTGTATTGGCCACTGCATCACCATGGCAAAATTCTTTTCTCTTGAACATAGAGTCAAAAATTGTTGCTGTGTCATATACTGTGCAAACTAAAAGTGCCTTTACCCATAGCCAGCAAATGCACTTCTTGAACGTGGCTGGAGGTAATTAAACAGACTGGTTAAGTTATGGTGCACTCAGTAATTAACATTAAGAAAAGTTAATGGCAGAACTGTAAAAGTGTAAATGTCAATGCAGCCCTTTGAAGGAGATGAATGATCCTCTCGAGACTATTCTGAACTCACACCTCTAATAAAAATGATATGTAGCTTGCTGTATCCTTTGTCATCTTACTCCTCCAAGACCACAAGCTCTTTAATGCAGAAGTCATACTCCCACCTTCTCCCCCCCCGTCCCCCAACACCCCTTCACCCCTGCTCCCAGCCCCACAAACAGCTATAATCTACAGTAACTGCCCTAAAATCCTAAATTATGCAAAATCAGCTCAGAGGGGTTTTGTTTTGTTGAATTTATTGTTTCTTACCATGGGCAAAGACCTTTGTGGTTGGTCACTGGAGCAATTTCTGTGCATAACCCTGACTTGTTCAGTTTAGTTGGTTCTTGCTCAGTAGCAAATTCTAAGCTTCAAGACATATTTCACAATTAATTTTGATGTGCTGCCAGTAATCTCTGTGATGAGGGGCACTGACTTGTGAGCAATAACGTGCAAGCCTAATATGAATCCCTGGTTAAAAGGAATTATCCTCCAATTATTTCAAATAAAGTGAAATAACAAAGGCTGTGGCCAACCATGTTTCATTTGAAGTAGGAAAATAAGATCTTGAGATTTTCTTGCAAAATACAACTATTTATCAATAGAAAGTGAATTTTGCTTTGGACCAATAAGTAATTATCCCTTTTTTTAATGTTGCTGCTAGATTGATGCAAATTCATCAAATAACACGTTTTCAATTGGGTTGAAGCTGACCATTAGAAATGAATGTCGTGTACTCTGCCAATTTTAGTACAATTTAGTTGGACTGGACCTAAGTATTGGAATAAATAGATGCCAATGCCTTTCTGTTCTCTTGTTTTGTTACTAGGAAATAGACAGTGTTCTTTGAATGCCCTTGATTTATTTACTTTCTTTTTTTCCCCTTGAATTCACAGCAGCATTGGTTTTGTGCAAAGCAAAGGTTTTATTTTAGACTTGCTCCATGCACCTTCTGTGAAACAAGGTTTCTAGCACACGAAATTAGCAATTTCATAGTTTAATTGAAGAGCCCCAGTAACTTCAAGTTCTGATTTGGGTAATATTTCAAGGTAAGGAAATGCCTGAATATATGGTAGAATGTTCAAATGTAATTTTCAAAAGGGAACTAAACATATACTTGAAAAGGAAAATGTCGAAGGAAAAAGTGGTGGAATGAAGCTAATTGAATATTTCTTAAAAGAACTGGAACTGTGACACAGGATGGATAAAATGGGCTCCTTCTATATATCATTGACTGAACGTATATTTTGCCTTATTGTGCATGATTTGTATCTATTGTTTGTAAGGAATGTGTGTTTTCTTATCCTCAGAGTATGGGACCAAACAAATAATATTAGCAGAAAGGTTTTGTGAGTTTAAAGGCAAAGATTATTATTTATTCTCACTCATTTAGGTCAAAATTAATGAGATGTTTCATTCACACACTCAAGGGTTAGGTACAGGTGAAATTATACTTTTACAGATTGTCATTATTGTAGTATCTTTTCTGGAAGGCCTTTAGTTTCTTAGATAAGTTTGATGCTTTATATTTGAAGAAATGATTGAAGTTTCTTGTTGAATTTCTAGGAAAAGTGTTCTTCGGAGAACCTGAAGTTGATTTGATTTGCATAATTAGAGGATCCATCTTTTTATTAAAATCTCCTGCTTTCAAGTTTTGTTTTAATTACCATAACTGCTCGGGTGACATGCCACAAGTTCAAGGGCTTTCTAATAGAACTCAGTCTGTAAATAATTTCTAGATGATTTTAAAAGTACACAGAATATGGTTATCTCATCACATGACTTTTTACAAGTTCAAAGCCCTTTTTCAAATAAAAAGTATGATCAAGTTGATTATATGTCTTATATTGTCATTTAACACTTCGAGAATTTTATGTCTTGTGTTTGAATGACTCATTCAGTTTGGTGACAGTACTGTTCTGGATTGGTTTCAGGGAAGGTATTGATTCATACCTGGAATGTTATTTTTGATCCATCCTGAGACAGGAATTGATTTTAATCCAGAAAATAAGTCACTTGACCCCCCACAATGGACAGTCACCTTTGTGGTTGTTTACATCCAGTTTTAAGATATAAACATTAATTCTGTGATGATGATGCTCCTTTATCCCAGACCAGTTGTAAAAGAAATAGATTCCGAATAGTCTGGGGTTAGACGGGTTTCAGGGCCAATTTAATTATTGCTAACAGATACTGCCTCAGGCAAAAGGCTTTTCAGTTTAAAAAAAACACTTGTACAATGAAAGGGCAGTGGCCAGTTCTCCCAGCTCAACTTTTCTCTGGTTTGGTTTTGTCTGGCTATTCACTGAAAGCAGTCACGCAGTTGAAAAAGCTGCTGGACCCAATGAAGTAGGTCCATGCTGATCTTCTCTTGCTGACATTCCAGTAAGACCCTGTGTGTTGATTTTATCTTTTGTGCCGGTGGGGTGTTTATTGGGATTGTTGCAAGTATTGAGAACAGGATCATTATGTTGGGATGATCTGTTGGGTTTGCGGATAGGTTCAGTTTTCTGGTCTTTGTTGTTTGTATTTTGTTTGGTAATCTCGTAAATAAATTCTGTTTTGTTTACAGCTAAGTAGCCTGACCAGCTGATTCCCTCCTGGAATATCTGCTGTACATTTGCTTAAAATCAAATAGCGATGTTAGGGTCTGGGTTACTTCCTTGAAGGTTTTTGAGGGGGTCTGGCCTGGTCCATAATACTTTGAAGTTCTGAATATTTTGAGGCATGATATATACAAGGACATAGAATGTAATGGTACTTCACAACCTCAGAACTTTTCTAACTGCTTTGTCACAAGTAAAACAGTTCTCCAGTGTAGCCATTGTTGAAAATAGCTGGCAATTTTGGGCGTATCAAATACGCACAAACTGCAGCATTACCAGATAATCTGTTTGTCAGTAACATGGAATAATGGATAAATACTGACTAGACCACCAAGATAATTTTCCTGATCATCTTTGAATGAGCCATGAGATAGTTAGGTAAGGGGAAGGGAGAGACAGCTTCAGGCAAAAGCAGTCAACCCTACCCTTCACACTTTTTCATTCAAAGTTACAATTTCTTATTGCAGTATTTAAATCATAAGGAGGGATGGCTGTCAAAATGAAAATATGTGTGTGCATGTTGCACATATAGAATTTGTACGTACAGCAAAATTTAACAAGTTGAATCACAGGGCTTCTGCTCACAAGGTCAAGTTAAGCAGAGCTTCAAATTAGCTGAGCGGCTTCCTTATGTGCCCGAGGTCAAAAACCAATGAAAAAACAGTAAAAATGACTTTATTTTATAACATGTTCACACCTTACAATGGTCTTCTTACCTTGTATAAGTAGACAAGGCAATTAGAAATGTTCAGAGTTAGCTCTGGAAAATCTCAATTCTTTTTCAGAATTGAGAATCTTATTCTGTTTAGTGAGTTATCCATCTTCAGGTAAGTTTGAAACTGCCCAGAGTGCCATGTCGCCAAAGTAGTCAACATCTTTTCCCTATTGTTGTGCTGCAGTGCAAAATCCCAGATTTTGGGAAACATGTGGGTGAGTAGGTGGCCGTTCATTGGCCTCCTCAACCATATTTGCAGTGTTTCACAGGGAGATTTTGTTATCGATCGATGGCTTGCCATGCTTTTGCACTGTGGTGTGGCTTAACTCCCCTTCAGTAGATTGGCATGATCACATGACAAAGTGGCATAGGCTTGTCCAATCCAGATCTTTGATTATCATAGCCAACTTCCTACTGGATTTCCTATTCTGCCGGCAGGAACAACTGATGACTTCAACACAATCGGAATTCCAGGTTATCCAATTTTGACCGATTGTGATGTCATTGTGACTTGAAAAGTCTGATTCAGGAGTAGTACTTTTCCTCTCATTTAAAATATTATGGTAACAATGCCTATTTCAGGAAAGAAGCATATCGTAAGGCTAAAGGGATTAAAGTCGAAGAGTGTGGTGTTGGAAAAGCACAGCCGCTCAAGCAGCATCCAGTGAACAGAAGAGTCGACATTTTGGGTATAAGCCTTTCATCAGGACTCTCCTGCTCCTCGGATGCTGCCTGACCTGCAGCACTTTTCCAGCACCACATTCTTCGACTCTGATCTTCTGCGTTTGCAGTCCTCACGTTCTCCTAAAGGGATTAAAGGTATGGATGAAAGCAGGAACAGTGTACTGAGTTGGATGATCAGCTACGATCCTATTGAATGGTGGAGCAGGCTTGAAGAGCTGGGTGGCCTCCTTCTGTTCCTACTTTTCTATGTTTCTAGGTTGAAACTTTTGCTCCATACTGATGGAGTGTTCCATTGTAGGGAAGACCATGTTTTTGATCGGATATTAATTCTGTTCAAGTGGCTAAGCTAGTCTATGGGGTGCATTGAAGAAATGCAGGATTTTTCCTAGTCAACAGTTATTCCTCAACCACTACCTCCATAATGAATTGAGTCATAATTGAACTCTTTTCAATCTTGGCCAAAAGAGGAGCCTACTATTGGGCTACCAGAATTAGTTTATCTTTCTGCATAAGTCTTTGACTATGCTTTTGTAATTACAATATCAGCAACAATTGATTGATTCTCCAGAAATTCTCTAGAAAAGAAATCTTTTGTGATAAACCTACCATTTTTGAACTATTCACATCAAGGCCGTTAATATGCCATTAGGCTGTCCTCACACAACTGTATGCATTTCTAATTTCCAATTAAGTCCTCCTTTTTTGCAGGAAACACAGGCAGAAAGATTTATTTTGCGTGCAGTACAGCATGTAATCAGAGTAATCAGGTCTCCCTTGTCCTCACTTTTCATCCCACCAGCCTCCGTATTCCAAGGATCATCCTCTGCCATTTCAAAAGCATCTTCCCCTCATTCCCACAATGTATGCATTGTGCAGGGACCGTTCCCTCTGGGACACCCTAGTTTATTCCTTGATTATCACCAACGCCACCCCCCTTCCCATGACTCCTTCCTGTGTAACCACAGAAGGTGCAACACGTGACCTTTGACCTCTTCCCTGCATCTTTTCTCTTCCAGCACTCCACCCTCCCCACATTTCACATCAGCTCAGATGAGTCATTTCAACTCAGTTAGTTTGCTCTGTCTCCACAGATGCTGCCTGATCCGCTGTGATTTCCAGAAGTTTTTGTTCCGTCCTAAGAGATCAGCTATTGTTGTTTCATGGAAAACTTTATCAAACTTGTCAGCATTTTCCTCGTGATTAACTCCTGTCATCTGTACCTGGTTTTATATGGATTTATAAAGTTAAAATAAATTAACTCTGCTTATGGCGTTTACAAGTTAAAAATATGAGCAGAATGGAACAATGTTATCATAAAGTGAACAGGCACCTGCTTTGTGTTTATTTTGGCATGTTCAGCTGAATTTCTTCAATCAAAAATATCCCAGCAAGGGGTAAGCAAAGTGACCTATCACACTGACCTTTTGGGTGATGTTGGTGAGCAGTAATATTTTTCCTGTCATGATTTTATCGTAAGTTGTTTGTGTGGAGTATGTACGGATCATGGTATTATCAAGTGGAGAATTTTTTAGTAATACCTCTTTCAGAACCTCAGTTGAAGGAATGTGCGGTTCTCAAGTTTATTGGCGATTTACACCTTGATCCGTTAACACTGACTGGAATGCATCTGTTCAGTAGGGATGGAATTAGCTGATTCTAAATTCTGAGTCCATCCTAATTTTTAGTTATCAAATAATTTGTTTATGGTCAACAGGGTGAAGGGAAGAATGTTTTATTGGATGGTATTCTGATGGTTTTCAAAATATGCCCATAAAGCACCAAACTCACTTGACAGCAGATTAGTAACAAGCTGGGCAGTTCATGTGAAGGCTGCTGTTTAACCACCAACGAAAGCTTTTTTTTGTTCTCCTGTCCCACAGCAGTAGCTTTTGTGACTTCTACAACAAGCTTCATCAGACATATGCCAAAACCGCAGCAATGTTTTCAGTACAACATGTTTACAGATCCTCTTTGTGAGCAGCTTGTTGCTTTTAGCTTCACCAGTGCAGAGTCAGCATGAACAGCACTTAATCCTGGCACTGGGGCAGATGTGGATCATATGCCATCATCGGCGATCAGATATTGTCACAGCACAAACCTCAAATAATTTTAATATCAAAGTATGTTCTCCCAAACCCAGTACAAGCAGCATGTCAGAAAATGAAATGTTTTCAATACTCATGGAATCATTTGAGTTGCCCCCAGCAATATCAAAGAGGACAAAATTCTAATGGGACTGTTGAATGCCAAGGTGAAAGGTACAGTTTGTTTATAGAGTCAGAGTCATACAGCACTGAAACAGACCCTTCGATCCAACCAGTCCATGCTGACCATAATCCCAAATTAAACTAGTCCTACCCACCTGCGCTTGGCCAAATGTCCCTCCAAATATTTCTTATTCATGTACTTGGCTTTTAAACATTATAACTGTACCCATGTACACCACTTTCTCTGGAAGTTCATTCCACACACGAACCACTCTGCGTTTTAAAAAAAAATTGCCCTATGTGCCTTTTTCAAACATTTCTCCTCTTACCTTGAAAATGTGCCCCCACTCAAGGAAAAAGATACCTGCCATTCACCTTGTCTATACCTCTCATGATTTTATAAGCTTCTACAACGTCACCCCTCAACCTCCTCCAATGAAAAAAAATCCAAGCCTATCCAGTTTCTCCTAATAACTCAAACCCTCCTTTCCTGGTAACATCCTGGTAAATCTTTTCTGAACCTTTTCCAGCTTAATAATGTCATTCTTACGACAGGGTAAACAGAACTAGACACTACTCCAGACGAGACCTCGCTAATGTCCTTAGCATGACATCCCAACTCCTATACTCAAAGGTCTAAGCAATGAAGGCAAGCATGCTAAACACCTTCTTAACCATTCTGTCTGAACATGATGCAAACTGTACCTTCTTTGATATCAAATTTTTCAGAGTAATTTACCAACAGTCAAAAGCAATGTACTAATTCTCATTTCAGTGATTACAATAGACCTCCAATCTGGTAACATTTATTATGAACTCCCCTGTCTAGCTCTCTGTGGATTGCTGATTTACAGCTTATCCTTTGTCATCCTCCTGAAAACTGTTGTGCAATATGACAAAGCAGGGAAGAGCAGAAATAACTTTCAAAAGCATCCTAGAAATGCACATTGCATTATCCAGAATTTGAAGAAGTAGAATGGATTAACATTTTAGAAGGAATCATTCTTGAGGACTACGGTACAATTGAGTTGATTTTATATCCCAGGAGTATATTTAATAAATGTCACAAGTAGTACAGACTTGTTTGAGAAATGTATTTCTGACATCAGTTAAAACTGCAATCCTACTTGCTTAGAAAAATTTATTTGAAACGTTCTCTTTTCCTGAGTGCTGTGTGGGCTGTGGGTGTGAAAGTGGCAGGGTCTCATCAGTACCTTTCATGGGAGAGTTCACAGTGACCTTTAGTAGGTCATTTGACCACCAAAGGAAACCACTGGATCTAATTAAAGTGCTCATTTTATACTTTGCTCAGGACAAAAGTTACTATCTCAAAATATTACAGTAAAGCTTCCATTCTGCTAATTAGTCAGTAATATTTGTTTATTAACAAAATTGTTCGACTAATTTTACAAAAATGTCAGCATTAATGAATCAACCCATCTAAGGACATGGTTGTCTTTAGATGACAACTACAGGACAGATGCTAGCCAACTCAAATTGTTAGCATCAGAGAGTTCTGTGCTAATAGGTGGCCAGAACATCACTCCAGAACAATAAATTCCAAATGTTCTCAGTGTGTAAGCAGCAAGAGTTGAAACTAATAAAATATCCCAATCTGAGGTTTCACAGGAGTTACATTCCCTTGGAATTAAGACCAGAACATCGATAAGGAGTAGATTCCAGAGTGCCTAGATAAAAATAGTTGGGGTCTAGCAAAGCAGTGCAGGCATTCCCCTCCGAGCAACCGGTCAGATTGGAAGGCTGGCCAGTGACTCTGACCCTTCTAGATGAAGCTGCCATTGGTGGTGAGAGAATTTACTGGTGGACCCAGCAGGCCATTTGACTCATGAGCTGGGCTTCACAGAATACCTTTCTTCTTGAGCTCTGACTCTCTTCATTCTGTGAGTCTTTCTAAGTCCTTGAAATCCTGATTGGCCACTTTCAAATTTTCAGTCAGGCTCCCAGCTGCATGGAGTGATCCTTGCAGCAGTGAAGGGTTCCACCTCCCAACCTGTAGGGTAAAAACAGCAATGGACATGTGCGTGACAAGGTGGGGAAATTTGTTGTATGTGTTAACAGTTTTAGCACCCCCGGACGCTTCCCTCTTCATGATGGGACTAATACTGAATTAAGGCCACGTAAACAGGAGAGAGGCTTTGCATATTGTGAAGTTGAAACCTCAGGAATACTGGACAAATGCAACTTTAGTGCACAAGATGAATTTTGGGTGCCACCCAACAGATGACGTGTGTACTCCTTTCAGACACCTTACTTATGGTAAAATGTAAATAGTTCCTTAAAAAAGATTTGCGTGGAATATTCAGTGTCAGGCAACTGTTCCGGAACAAATTTATAAGATTAGAGTATCATGCTGGGTAGAAATGTTTGGTGAACCGAGGCAATTTGCCAACTTATTTAATGGACTTTAACAGAAAGAAAACCTATCGTCCTTTTCCTGAACAGTTGCCCCATAGTGACAGTGTTGCATATAAAGTGGTTAAATGTGCTAATTTTAAAACATTTAGAGAATGACTTGTTTTTTGTGTGCTGGTGTGATGAAAAGAGAATTGAATGTTCTTTGGATGAGTGCTGAATTTCTTTTAGCTGCAAGCAAGTGTTTCAGTATTCAGTGACTTTGTGAAGTCTCTACAAAATAGTGTTCAATCCGACAGATAACTAAGAGCCGAGCTTTGTCTCCTGTTTTTTTCCAGGCTTGCATGCTCTGCCCTCCACAGCAGTAGGCCTGGTCTCTGCCTGTTTTTGTGACACTGAGACTGTGTGTAGAAGTCTGTATAGTCTTGCTCCCTGGCTCACCCTGCACTGACTTTGCTCACATTGTTTCATTCTTGGAGAGTTTCATTGTTTCCTGGGAAATGAAGTATTGGAGTTGGAGCTCAGTCACAATTATCTCAAGCAACCACTGCAGCCAACGAGGTATAGAGGTTTTCTTGGATCACATACTGCATTGATATACCACAGAAGAGTAAGTAGTTTGCTTCTTTCACCATGTGGCATGTGTACAAATCTGGCTGTGACATCTCTTCCAGTCGATGATTCCCATCCAGGAGCAAAGGAGATGAAAAGTGTCAGATTAGCAATGGGGACAAATTGTCTGCTTTACCTTTTTTAGCTGCTTATTAATATATGGAATAAAGGAGGCTGGGCAAGGCAAGAAAATTAATTGTTAAAAATTCTCAGCGTAAGCAACTAAGTAGGTAAAATAAAACTATTGCAGATGCTGACAATCTGAAACGAACAAAAACTGAAATTGCTGCATAAACTCAGCAAGTCTGGCAGCATCTGTGAAGAGAAAATGGAGTTAATGTTTCAAGTCCAGCGATCCTAAGGAAAAGCATCTGGTCTGGATGGGAGGGTAGTAGTAACAGTAAGGACAGGGGTGTGGCTTTCTGTGGTCTTCTCCGTCTTACTGTGGGGGTCGTTTGATTCGGTACAGAATGGCAAACACACCCACGTCCCTTCCCTTTTTTGAAGGATTCAGGCAAGCACAATAAGTGGGCCTCCTGCCCAGCACCAGTTAAATACCACTGACAGCAGGAAATGGCCCAAAAGTAGCCACTTCAGGGCTTCAGTCGCTTTCCAGGCAGGAAGGCTATCACAAGTCTTCCCACCTACACTTCATCAGAGGGGATCGAGACAGCTGAGAGATCTCCAGGCAAGAGATCCAGGTTGATCACGTAACCCTCGTCACCTCCAATCTTCCCCCTTTGTGGGAGGGTGTGAAATTCCACAACATGTTTCTTTGGTCCTTTTGGTAGCTTTGTTGTATCAGTGCGATGATACTTTTAAACCATTCAAACACCATGACTGATCATTATATTCTCTGGTTCATTTTCACTTGTTGGTGAGGGCATTTATTAACAATCAATTAATTATCAGCTTCATGGGACATGGCTAAATTAGAAGCTTTTCCAATCTGTAAAATGTATTATTTGATTTTGTTTATTGTGTTCTCACCTCTGCATTCCATTTTTGGGGGATCACATAAAATGGGCAGATAGTTTGAAACTAAATCTGTGCTGTAATATTAGGAAGAGTCAAAAATGTATCATATGGAATAACCAAGAGTTGCCAGGATTGGATGCCCGAAAGGAAATGGAAGCAAACTCAAGCAGACCTTTCAAAGAGAAGTGGATATGTACTCTGAGGAAAACATTTTCAGGATTCTGTGCAAAGTGCAAGGGAGCGGGACAAATTGAGCAGCTCTTTTGAAGAACAGGTGCAGCATATTGGCGCAATTCATTACATTAAAGAGGTTATACAAATATAAATAGTTGCTGGTGCAGACCTAATGGGCATAATGGCCTGTTTCTGTGAGTATAAAGCAATGACTTTCACCTCCTAATGTAAACCAATGTAAACCTTTCCATGTCTCCCATGTTTTGTATTTATTATAAATAAAGATGTGCTACTTTAGCACAATGCAGAATGGGAATCTTGTCCATTCTGTTATGACAAAACTTGCTGCAGAGTTAATTAAATGAATTTGCACCGAATATAATTCTGACCAGGTGGCGGAGCAGTGGTTAGCTCCCTTTCCTTTCAACCCCTCTCTTGATCGGTGACAACAAATACACCTTTTTATTGTACGCAGATTAAAATGAATTGAAAATCTGTTAATTAGATAAGAATGAAGGAGAATATTCTGAGATTTCTTGAGTAAAAGAAGAATTTAATACCTACTAAATCTGAAGAAGAAAGAAATGAAAAATGACATCAAACACACAGAGACAGGTAATAAGCTTTAAAAGGAGTGTATGTCTGGTACAGAACACAATTTAAAAGTCAGCAGAGTCCTTGAGATGTTAGATTTTTAACTTGAGATCACAGTTGTTCAATTGTCCCTCTGTCGTGGAGAAAGTTTATTGATATCTTTGCATTCTCACCAATGCTTTTTTTCCATCATTTGTTTTCTCATTGGCCACTTTCTTCTGAGGTGATGAGAGAGACATGGCAAGAGTCTTTTGGTCCTTGTTGTTCCCAGTCCATGTTCTTTCTCTGCTCCATTGCTCAAAAACAGCATCTGAAATTTGGACTAGGTGGCACAGTAACCTGGGCTAGTTGGGGACCCTTGGCTGACATTTAAATGGGGCCCTCATTCTGGGGACGGGCTCTGAGCAAGCTAATCAGAGTCCATGTACTATACACATGTAGATAAAAGGTGACATTGTGACAGGATACCTGCCTCCTTGGAATTATTTCAATTTTTATTTCAGGAGAAGCTTGTGACAAGAAATAATGTAGAAATAAATGCAAAGATTGCTTGAGAAATTCACCACATCTGGACAGCATCCATGCAGACCGAAAAAGAGTTCACATTTTACGTCCAGTATGACTATTCTTCAGAATTGAAATGTTTTTTTTAATCATATTGGCAGAGGGTGAAGAGGAGTGTGTAAAATAAAACATTTGATTGCTAAAGGATTTGTTTACATTTTTTGGGTGGAGTTTATTTTCTTACTTAACGTTGAGACAAAGTATATTTGTCTTTGCAAATTATCAGGGCTTTTCCTTACTGCTGCTGTGGGGCCTTGCCGTGTGCTGGCTGTTGCGCTGTCTACACCATAATAGTGGCACTGCTTCAAAAGCACATCACTGGTTGTATTGCTCTTTGGACATCTTGAGGTCATGAAGGGTGCTTTTCTTTCTATATCTTGAAGCAGTAATGTCAGTCTCAAATCCACTATCTGCTTGTGTTATACTGCACCTAATCAAGGATTCTGATTCTCATAACATTACTTTTTCAAATTTTCAATTCCATGTTCTGGTCTAGAGTTCGATATAACAAGTAGTCAACTGAACAGCTTTTTCTGTCATTAGTCAACAACACTGTCATTTGCTTGACATGGTATTCATCCTCAGTTCTCTGCCTAAAGCCAGGTCTGACCCACCAGAAAGGCAGGTCCTGAATCCATTCCTACTGGGACTGGAATTGATCTCCATTTCTTGGCACCAATCTGATCCATAACAGCCAAACAGTCTCATTCCTACCTGTCTGAGTTGCTTTAGCAACGTAATCATTCACATACATGTTGTAGTCCAGAGCTATGAATCAAATAACAAAACAGCCTGCTTGATTGGCATCCTATTCACCATCTTAAGTGTTCACTCCCTCCATTTTCCAAACACTATAACTGTACCATCTACACAATTCACTGCAGCAATTATCCATGTTCCTTTGCCAGCACTTCCAAATTCACAACCCATGCAACTTAAAAAGACGAGGACAGAGAGAACTACTACTTGCAAGATCTCTCCTGACTTGGAATTGTTCTGCTGTTCCTTTGCTTTCGGTAGAGATGTTGGAACTCCCTCCCTAATGGAAATATGGCTGTACCTATACCCCAGGGATTGCAAGGGATCAAGACAGTGATTTGTGATTAGCTTCACAGAGGCATTTTGGATGCAATAAATGCTGGCCTCTCCAGTAACACCCACATCCAGGAAGGAATACATTTCAGAAAAAAGTGATGGTAGGGGTTCTAATGTTTTTTCCATCACATGACTGAGCAAGAATCTCTGCTCTCTTATTGTCTGCCATGTTGAAAGGCTTTTCAAATTGATAATTGACCTGCTTGGTTCAAGTTATGAACACTCCTTCCTTAGCCATTAGGTCCTAAAGTAGGACTTGATCCCAGAGCTTCTAGCTTAGATGTAGGATTGCTACTCACTGCAGTACAAAACCTCCTGCATAGTCTCCACCTTTAAATTGTTATGAATCACATCCATGTGTGGCATGTTTTAATTGATGGCACAGTGCTAAATACAGGAAATCTAATTGTAAACTGCTTTAATATTTAGCATTTCCCTCCGAGATGCAATTCTGTAGATTTCCTGTATGTCAACACATAAGGTGCTTAATGTGCGAGAAGGGCAGCATCAGGATTAGTTACTCTGGTTAGATTAATGTGAAAACATTGCAGTAAGATATATTTTTCTTACGGTATGCCATGTTAATGTTTATACATACTCCAGTAAAATATATTTTATTTTACAAATGATGTTGCAGTGATGCATGTTCATTATTGGATTGGTATTACAGCAAATACACATTGTATACTTCTAAACCTGATTAGAGACAAAAAAGAACTGCAGATGCTGGAATCCAAGGTAGACAAGCAGGACGTAGGAAGAACACAGTGAGCCAGGCAGCATCAGGAGGTGGAGAAGTCAATGTTTCAGGTGTAACCCTTCTCCCCACCCGCACCACACCCCCTTCGACAAACTTGATTGGCATTGTCAATCAAACCTACCCAAATAATGGTGGAGTCACGAAAATGTGATTTAATTTATAACTGAGTTGTTAACCATATGTACACTGCTTCACCTAATCTTTGAAAGTAAACTCAATATGCACTTTCTGTAGTCAGTTTTCCATTCAAAATTGCTTTGTTCTCATGCCTATTTTACCATCTGCTTTTGTAATTGCACCTCCTTCAGTTCCCCACCAAGTTACCTTGTAAGGAAAAGCTAGACAGGCTAAGCTTGGGTCTGTTGGAGTTTAGAAACGTAAGAGGTGACTTGATTGAAACATATAAGATCCTGAAGGGCTTGGCAGAGTGAATATGGAAAGAATGTTTCTTCTTGTGGGAGAATCTAGAATGATTTGAAATTAGAGTTACTCATTTAAGACATAGGAAAGGAGAAATATTTTTCACAGAAGATTGTGAATCTATGAACTCTGTTCCTCCAAAGATGGTGTATGAATGTAGAGTAATCAGATCAGCCACGATCTTATTGAATGGTGGAGCAAATTGCAGGAGCTGAATATTCTACTCCTGCTCCAAATATGTATGATCTTTTCAGTGGAAGTGCTGCAGTGTCATTGCTGGTGGAATACTGCAATCGCAGTGTGACATTTTTCCAAGGACAGTTTCACTTATAAACAAGAACTTTTATTCTATGCAATGTTTTTAGCATGGCAAAACATCTCAAGACCCTTCACAAAGGTGTTAACAAACAATAAACCACATTAGGAAATATTAGAGCAAGGTTGCAACACAGAATGGAATACATCAATAGGATAGAGTCTGTGACTTTAAAATGAAGATTGACATCTGCATTCCTTGGTAGAATTATCCTTGATATGGAGGTGTCGGTGTTGGACTGGGGTGGACTAGGTCAGAACTCAGATGACACCAAATTATAGTCCAACAGGTTTATTTGAAATCACTAGTTTACAGACGTCACCTGACGAAGGGTCAACCCTCCGAAAACTTGTGATTTCAAATAAATCTGTTGGACTATAACTTGGTGTCGTCTGAATTATTCTTGGCAACGAACCCTCCTTCACCTGCAAAACTGCACTTGTTTTTGAATCCCCCACTGTAATTCCACAGAAGATTGACGAGTATTTGAACAATAAGTAGTTTTGTGATGCAGTGTATCAGATCATCAAAATCCCTCAGCTGTGTTACACTTTTGTAACACGTTCATAGTTATTTATTGGCTTCAGTCTGATATTGCATACTGTGTGTGTACCAAACCATTTCATGTAAGATGAGACAAAATTCTTTGGTAGTGCCAGTACTGCTTATTAAAGAGTGCAAAGAAATTTCAGGAGGTTGAATTTCCATGGAAAACATATCCTGTTGAAATGATATAAATGGCATTAATGTTGGTTTTCTGGATTTTCTACCGGGCTTACAGCAAAACGCTACTATGTTGCTGCTCAATCAAGCAACGAGTCTCTCAGTATCAAAAGTCATGATTAGTGACATGTTGCAGTTAGGTAAGAAAGATTTCAGTTTTGCACATTGACTGACAACTTGGAAATGGCATACTTGGATTTTACTGTGCTTTAATGGTCTGCTGTTTTGTTTAATTATTTCCAAGTATAATGTGACTGCAAATATAAAAGATATTCCGTCTCTCACATTGATTTCTTTTCAGCATTCTTTGTGTCACAATCCAAATTTGTCTCTTGCCAACCAGAACTTGCGCAAAATGCTTACAGTGTTGTTAAATAATACCAATAATCCGCAGAGGAAATAAATCTATGAGCTATTTTTGCCTTCGCACCACCTCCTTTTAAGTACATTGTTGTTTTAATCATTTTTAGTTTACCAGAACAACATAAGTTATACAACGAAACTCATAACTGAGCTAAGTAGTCAGCACTGGATATGGCCCTGTAATTGAGAACAGAAGTTGATTAAAACCAAACTGATCTGACTCTGCCAGGTTAGCAGAAGGAGGATTACAGATGGCCTCAATGCTCCTCGTGTCTTATCTAAGTGGTCACCCTCAGAAACAAGCCTAAACCAGTGTTACTAACTATTTAGAAAGAACTACAAGCCTAAATGATCTCTTGTTTGAGGTGTATTTTCAGGAATGCTACACCCTAAACACGGTGATGAGTATCTCCGCAGTAAATCCCTGATTCTGTTGTTTACCATTTACAATTGGAGTCCCGGTGTATTCGTGTAAGAAAGGGAAATAAAACCCATTCATGCATCAGATGAGGGCATCACTGGCTGAGCCAGCGTTTATTGCCCACAGGGCAGTTAAGAGTCAAACAAATTGCTGTGTAGGTACGGAGTCATGTAGAGGCCAGACCAGGTAAGGATGGCAGTTTCCTTCTTTAAAGGATATTTGTGAACCAGATGGGTTTTTCCAATAATTGGCAATGGATTCATAGTCTTCAGATTTCAGTTTTTTTATTGAATTCAAATTCCACCATCTGCCATGATGGGATTATTTTTAACCTTGGGTCTCCGGATGTCCTGAAACACATAAAAAGTGGATAAATCCCCAGGAACTGATTAGGTGTACCCGAGAACTCTGTGGGAAGCTCGGGAAGTGATTACTGGGCCCCTTGCTGAGATATTTGTATCGTTGATAGTCACAGGTGCTGGAAGACTGGAGGTTAGCTAACGTGGTGCCACTGTTTAAGAAAGGTAGTAAGGAAAAGCCAGGGAACTATAGACCGGTGATGGGCAAGTTGTTGGAGGGAATCCTGACGGACAGGATTTACATATATTTGGAAAGGCAAGGACTGATTAGGGATAGTCAGCGTGGCTTTGTGCGTGGGAAATCATGTCTCATTAAGTGATTGAGTTTTTTGAAAAGAAGAGGATTGATGAGAACAGCGGTGGACACGATCTTTAGGGACTTCAGTAAGGCATTCGACAAGGTTCCCCTTGGAGACTGGTTAGCACGGTTAGATCTTATGGAATACAGGGAGAACTAGCCTTTTATATACAGAACTGGCTTGAAGGTAGAAGACAGGATGGGGGTGGAGGGTTGCTTTTCAGGAGACCTGTGACCAACGATGTGCCACAAGGATCAATGCTGGGTCCACTGCTTTTGGTCATTTATATAAATCATTTGGATATGAGCATAGGAGGTATAATTAGTCAGTTTGCAGATGACATCAAATTGGAGGTGTAGTGGACAGCGAAGAATGTTTCCTCAGAGTAGAATGGGATCTTGATCAGATGCGCCAATGAGTTGTGTGGCAGATGGAGATTAATTTAGATAAATACGAGATGCTGCATTTTGGAGAGGCAAAACAGGGCAGGACTTATACACTTAATGGTAAAGTCCTAGGGAGTGTTGCTGAACAAAGATACCTTGAAGTGCAGGTTCATAGTTCCTTGAAAGTAGAGTCGCAGGTAGATAGGATAGTGAAGAAGGCATTTGGTATGCTTTCCTTTGGTCAGAGTATTGAGTCTCGGAGTTGGGAGGTCATGTTGTGACTGTACAGGACATTGGTTAGGCCACGTTTGGAATATTGCGTGCAAGTCTGGTCAGAAGGATGTTGTGAAACTTGAAAGGGTTCAGAAAAGATTTACAAGGATGTGCCAGGGTTGGTGGATTTGAGCTATAAGGAGAAGCTGAATAGGCTGGGGCTATTTTCCTTGAAGCATCAGAGGCTGAGAGGTGACCTTATAGAGATTTGTAAAATCATGGGAGGAGGGCCGTGGATAGGATAAATAGACAAAGTTTTTTCCCTGGGGTGGGGGAGGGCCTCCAGTACTGGAGGGCATAAGTTCAGGGTGAGAGGGAAAGATATAAGAAAGACCGAAGGGGCAACTTTTTCATGCAGAGGGTGGTACGTATATGGAATGGGCTGCCAGAGGAAGTGGTGGAGACTAGTACAATTGCAACATTTAAAAGGCATTTGGTTGGGTATATGAATAGGAAGTGTTTGGAGGGATATGGGCCAGGTGCTGGCAGGTGGGTCGAGATTGTGTTGGGATATCTGGTCGGCATGGATGATTTGGACTGAAGGGTCTGTTTCCGTGCTGGACGTCTCGTTGACTCTATTATAATACCACGAGGCCATCGCCTTCCCAAATTATTATTTTAAACGTTTGTATTTTATGGGTTTTTTAAAATCTATGCATTTTTTTATCTTGACACGATATCACTTTCTCCCTTTTTAACAAGGCAAAGAGTAGCAATATATTCAGCATTTTTACCATTCTACAGTTGGGCAAACCAAGTGTATTGAGCAGTACAGCTGCCTTGGGCTGGCATAAATCAGTAACCCTGCCATGAATACTGGTATGTATGGGATTCACCATGGAGGCATCAGAGCTCAGTTTCCTCACAATACTATTTCCTTCCAATATTTTCTGTTTTTATCGAAATAAAATCAATGTTTGTCATATTTCACTGCTAAGGAAATGGTTACTGGGTTTACCTGCAACACAACAAACACTAACCTTTAAAGTAAGTAATTGCTCTTGAAGCACATTGAGATATTTGATATGACGCTACATAAGTGTAATTGTTTGATGGTGTTTGTTACTGTTGTATTAAATCAGTAGATGTTGCAGCCTTCTGGTAGTAATTTTAAAACTCCAGAATTTGATAGCTAATTTTCGTCCTGATTGATCAGCTTGAGGTACATTTTACCTCACTTCCAGCTTTTCATGTCACAATCCCCAACTTGCTCTCAACATAGGGCTATGTACAACACTTAATTTTTGGAAAGCTCTGAGTGATACAATGAGCTGGTTATCCAGACAATTAGTAAGAATGAGAGGGGATGGGAGGGAGTGAGGACGTTATTAAATTACTCACCATCATTAGTCATCTCCTACTTAATAGCAGGTAATGCTAGTGTCCTCTTTTGATTCCTGTGGGATTAAAATTAGTGGATGTGTTTGAGCTTTTTACAGCACTGGACAGAGTTCATTTCCGACTGCCCTCTTACCACCTCCCTTTTCCAAAATGGTACATTCCTGTCTAGAGAAGGATGGACTTGTGATTAGTTAGTGGAGGAGTTGTTTGGCTGTGAGAGAGAGCCATGTTGAACAGCGGAATGCTTCTGCTACAAATGTAAATGAACAAGTGGATTAAGAAAGGATTGAAAAGATTGTCCAATAATAAAAAGTCTTCTGAGTGGGTGAGTTTTTAAAAAAATTAAAACTGAAATGTAACCAATGGTAATGTATGTCAGCAACGATAAGGTGTTTTCAGTGACATTGCTTGGGCAAGATTAAGGGTCTTAAAGCTGCAAACATGAACAAAAGACATGTTTCAGACCTGGTACCGTTTCTCTGCGTGCACCTTATGCGAGCTCATTCTGAATCAGCTAACCACGTCGAACAGAAACAAACGTTTCAATAGCTTCAGAGACCAAAGGTAAGGTGTGTTGCTACTGCAGACAGGTATGGGTTGCAACAGAGGTTTTAGATTCCCAGTCTTCTGTTTTTAATGGATTTTAAATCTTTGTATAACCTGCCTCCCAATCTTATTGCTTTGCTATTTCAATTAATTAAATTATTTTTTGTGCTGGTCAGGGGTTGGACATTCACTCTGCCTCACCTGCTACAGTGTACAAAGTCTATTGACATTGATCCTGAGACTGACTGAATATTCAAATACTTAAAACTAGCCAATCAGATAAGCATTGTCATGCTGACTGTCTAGTTATGGTATCTAATACCTTTTCTAACGACAGTTAGATGGACATTGTTCAACAAAATAACTTTTGCAACAAAATGTAATGGCGTAGATCCCCAGTGAATTCATGCTGGCACTTTATCCCTGTCGTTTTTATGAATGTTTACCCTAAACAGTAGTTGTATAAATCATGAAATTTAACGTGTGTTAAACAGTAGAGTCACTGGCTGCGTCTGAGTTACATAAAGGTAGTTCACAGAGAATAATGATTTGCAGTAATTTTAGCATGATCAGTCTTTGCTAGTCCATATCTTTATTATTCTAATTAATTATTAACAGTTGTAATTAAAGGGAGTGGCGTTGAAATTCTAGTT
Organism: Chiloscyllium punctatum; assembly: GCF_047496795.1. Taxonomy (NCBI): domain Eukaryota; kingdom Metazoa; phylum Chordata; class Chondrichthyes; order Orectolobiformes; family Hemiscylliidae; genus Chiloscyllium; species Chiloscyllium punctatum. Next base: position 43,452,085 of record NC_092739.1, read on the forward strand.
GATTAAGTGCCGAGAACAGATGCATTAAGATTGATCTCAGACAAACTCCCAGGGACAGGCATGCTAGCATGTCGTATGCTAGAATCTACTAAAGTATATAAATAACACTGTCCCCTGGGTCGGGGGGCACTTTACTCCTCTAAGGTTTAAATTAAAGGCTTTAAAGGACCACATGCATCCATTTTTAAAAATTCTGTTCAGCTTCCAGTCAAAATTATTAAACCTGCTAATTCTCTTTCCTTGCTGAAGATTTGGGACTTCTCCCAAGGCCCAAAACAACACTACATGTCAGTTCTCAATTGGCAGTATTTTCATTGAGGTCTTATAAGAGCCCATTCAGCGAAATACCCAGGATAACAGGGACCGTTATGTGAGCAGTGTTGGGGTTGGTGAAGGTTGATAGTGCCTGACCAGACATAAAGTTGCACACATACCTGCCGAGCCCCATGAGCCGGAGGTGAAAAGCTATTTAACTTGAATCTAACCCCAAATTCTAGCTGCAGGTAAATAGTTTGCAGGATATCTGCCCTGGCCCAAGACTCTGCATTCGTGGGCCAGCAAACTTTGCCTTGCAGATTCAATTGTCAAAAACAGGAAGTTCTCATGAAACTCAGCTGGTCTGGCAGCATCTGTGGAGAGAAAGCAGAGTCAACTGTTCCAAAGAAGGATATTTGGCATTAAAATGTTGATGCTGTCTTCTCTACACAGATGCTGCCAAACCTGCTGGGTCTCTTCAGCAATTTCTGTTTATAAATCATGTGATAGTTTGGTATTTGATAAAAGCCTAAAGGTTACAGAAGAAGAAGAAAACTGAAGGATTTGAGAAGTTAAACAGTTCAAGGAGGAAAAGACTTTAGGCTGTCAGCGCATGATGAATTTTGGGCCAGGAATTTTCTTCGAACCACTTCAGCTTTGCTGCTGTATGTTCACCAGGGATGCTTTGCAAATCTAGATTTACACGTAAGCCGAAGAGACTCTGTGAAAATTACTGTGTGATAGAGAAGGTTTTTGCATTGAAATAGATAAGAATGAGGAGCGGAAGAGAGATTAGTTCAATGCTAAATGAGCAACATTGGCTTGTACCCTGTTTAGAAATGGGAGAGGGATGCAGGGTTTGGAGTGCTCTGGGAGAAAGGATGTTGTTTCTGATTAAGTAATTGGTATGCTTGTTTGAAGGAAATACAAGTGTTTGGCACAAAAGAAAAATTGCATTTGAGCTATTTGTTTCACTAAGGGATATGGAAGTACCTTTTAATGACAAAGGAGTTTGAGGGCAAGAATCTCTGAAGGAAGAATAAAGGTGAAACCCTGCACATTAAAAAGACAATTAAGAATATCGATCTATGGAAAGGTTGGACAGAATGGGAACTTTATTATTCTATTGAAAGACTTGAAGATTGTGATTTGGTGATTCATCCTTTACATGGAGGAACTTTTGTGTATTTACAGATTCTTCTGTGGAGGATGTTGAAGGCAAATGGAATAATTTGTGGAAGACTGTATGAGATTGATTGAATGGAGGGAGGAAATTGAAATGCAGGTGAACCATGACAGAAATGAGACCGAATGGTTCGGTACTCTTGTGTTTATGGGGAAAACCATTAAATCCAGCATTGATTGAGCAGTTTGAGAGACAACTGAAGAGCAGTCATCTTGGACGTTTTAGTAAAAGGCCATATGAGTTTATTAAATAGTATACAATGCCAGGCTGTGTCAAGGTAATCAAAAGCTGACCTTCAAAGTATATGATAGCAGCAACAGCATATACAGTGGAGAGGTCATGGTGATCAATGCACTGCTAATCATGGATTTGTTTAAATCTTGAAAAACTGACTACTTTCATAATGTACAGAAAGTATTGATGTAAAGGCAGTGACATTAAAGTTGAAATGATTGCTATGAGTGATTTGTTGCAGATAGAGTGAAAACAAAACAATCCAAGAAGGAAGACTGCAGGTTAAAGAGATTCCTCTGAATAAGAGTAAATTTGAAGACCCATGTCTTGAGGGTGATTGAGGGTTGTTAAGAGGACTGGGGTCAGAAGATTAAGCACACCAACGGAGCTCTGAATTCACAGTGTATCAAGTTAATTCAGGTTATTCTGAAAACTGCTAGCTGGTCTTGCCTCCATTGTAACACAAAAGAAAATCTGTATTTTGATCAGTTTGACTTAATATTTCCCTGCTTATAGAACTGAACAAGGTTTGAAGTAATTGGCATGTCAGGCACTAGGTGAATAAGGAGGAGAAGACTGAGAGTGATCTGTTTGATGTTCAACTGTTGCAATGAAATTGAGAAAGTGGACAATGAGGAGAGAGGTGACCCAGTGTGAGCAAAAGAAAGCAGGAGTGATTGTAGGCAGGGAGTAAAAGAATTGTAGGTTCTGAAAATCTGAAACAGAAATTGCTGGAAAATTTGAGGAAGTCTGGGAGCATTATCTGGAGAGAAATCAAAGTTAACGTTTCAGAAGAAGGGTCACTGAACCCAAAATGTTAACTCTTGATTTCTCTCCTCGGATGCTGCCATACCTGTTGAAATTTTCCAGCAATTTTCGTGATTGTGGGGAGGGTTGGCTGGCTGGCTACATACTTGTTCCCATGTCCGCCCTAACTATAGACTGTAGCTATTGAAATTCCTTATACAGGCGGCATATCCACTGACTTCCATCCGAAATTAAAAAAAAGAAATCAGAATCAGACAAACGGAAGCGAAAGGAATTAAGGGTGAGAAGAAGATTATTAAAAAGAAGCAACAGAGGAGAGAGATTTAGAGAAACAGCAAAATGAAAACTTATCAAACAGTGTATAAGAGTGACCAGATTTGATGACCAATAGTTGCAATGGCACCATTGCTTGATTAGTAACTCAAAAAATGAAGTTAAAAATAACACTACACCAGGTTATAGTGCAACAGTTTATTCGAAAGTACAAGCTTTCAGAACGCTGCTGCTTCTTCAGGTAGCTAGTAGAGCACTGTCAAATAAACTGTTGGACTATAATCTGGTGTTGTATGATTTTTAATTTTGTCCACCTCAGTCCAACACTGACACCTCTACTTGAGAAAATGAATTAAGATTATTTTACCCCTCCTTGTTTTCTCCAGTTTGATCTTATTTCTCTGTTTCTGTTGGCTCCTGAGCAGCAGCAGCCAGTTGATCCTAACTCACCGCCATTGTGACCCTCTAATAGGCTGGTGGAGACTATTGCAACTTGCATCATTGTGAATCTCCTTTTCTCCTTGAGGTGAAACTGTTTCTCACAGCCTGTTCCTTTACTTCTTCCCAGCCATGTGGCCCCAATATGATTGTTTTATGAATAATAGCTTCTTGAAATCATCTTATCACCATATTACATTCTTGTCTAGTTGGTATTACGATGGCTTATTTAAATTAGCTGAAAGCGGGGCATTTTGCTTTGAAGGAAAAAGCCTAAAAAGACTATGTGCAAATTGTCACGCTCAATGTGTCGCAACAAATGTACAACAGTGTGTTTCTAACCTTTTTGGTCATAAGTTTCCAAGATGTGCATTGAAACTGACTGTTTTCGAGATATGTTGGCAAGTTCACCGTACCTGTTTGCAGGAAGTCCTTGTTTAAATAGCCTTGCCTCAGGGTGTAGGTGTAGTTAAACACAGGAACTGCTGCTGTAAATAGTATGATCAATCAGAAACTCGACACAGTATCAACTCAGCAAACAAAATTGTGATTACTTACAATGAGCAATCGCACTTTTAATCACCCCCTCCCCCTCCTCCAGGAGGATTATTTTTGAAAAGGTAAAATGCCAATTTTTGTTTCTTTCTTCTTTCACGCTACAATTGACCCTGTACTACAATTGACCCTGTACATGGTCCAGTAGGAGTTGAGAGTTGTCCTGCATCTCACCCACATGTCATTGTTTGTGAGCCATGAAATGGTGTGTTGGTAGATCAGTCAACCATTTGGAAATCATAGCCATCATTTCACCGTGTTTGACAGGCTGACAATTGAATACAGAAGCTCTGGTTGAGCTGTCCCCACCTGCTTTCACACAGTCATGCCAATGTCAATTGTCGTGCCTCATGTAACCCATCCAACCTGGAATCTTTCATAGGAATAAACAGGAATAGGGCATTTAGGCCCTGAAGCATGTTGTCTCATTCTGTCTTTCAGATGAGATGTTAAACTGAGGTTCCATGTGCCCTCTCCAGTGAACATAGATCCCCACAGCACTATTTTGAAGAAGATTGAGGAAGTTATCCCTAGTGTGCAGGTCAAAATGTCATTTTAATTGCCATCACAAAATATTATGTGACCTGTATCACATGCTGTTATTGGGGGTTTGCTGTGTACAAGTTGGTCACTTTGTCTCCAACCACCTTGTCTCCAACATGAGTGATTCGACTTCAAAGTACTTCATTAGTTTATGGTGCTTTGGGAGATTTGATGCTCATGAAAGGCGCTATGAAAATGCAAGTTTTTTTTATTTCATTAAATCATGACTGTTTTGCACCTTAACTCCATTGACCTGTGATTCTTACCTTTCATCTTTCACAGCATTTTCAAAACCTGCTACAGTGAAATCCTTAGGCAAAAGTGAGGACTGCAGATGCTAGTAACCTGAATGGTTTTTGCCCAAAACGTTGATTTTCCTGCTCCTCAGATGCTGCCTGACCTGCTATGCTTTTCCAGCACCACTCGAATTTAGACAGTGAAGTCCTTGCAATGCAAAGAAACAATTTGCATCAGCTAGAAAACCACGATGTGAATTGTTCAAAAGACCACTTTATTTTCAGTTCTCTTGGTTGGTAGAGAAATGTGAAACAAAAAAAAGGAGAGTGATCACTTAAAATTAAATGAGTAAAAGAGGAAAGGGGTCCAAATGGCCAAGTGTATTAGAATGCAGCCATCTTGATTCTGAGTGAGATGGGAATAAGGCACTGTTATAACAGGAACTGTCTTTTTAATGATGTGTTGATGGGGTGAAGATGAGAAGTGCCATGCAATGAACCTTTGTGCTTAAAAGAAGTGGACTTAAATTGGTCACTAAGGAGCAGATTTAATTTTACCAGCCAATTTGTTCAAAATTTATTTTCTGTGAATACCAAACGCTGTTACAGCCCAATATAATTTTTTCAGTTAAATCTATTCCTCTTGGTTGCAGGATGTTTCAGAACACAACTGGCATCACCTGCTGTGTCTTCTATTCCAGTTCACCTCTCAATACTGTCATTAATTAAATGCTGATGTGTACATTATGGACACAGAAACTGTGTTGGAATTTGCAGGATAATTTGAAAGGCATTTGCAATTAATAGTCTGGTGATTTTGTTTTGTTACAGAATTAATGCCGTGGGCTGGATAGGCTATTATACATCTCAGATTGTACTGTATTTGAAATCATTGACTGTAACTGATGTCGGATAGAATATCATTGACGCCCTTTCAAGTTGATAATTAAATGGGTACATCACAAAATATCTCATATTGCAGATGGGGACATAGATTGCGTGTATTGAAATACTGAAAACTATAATCACTGTACATGGGTTTTTTTAAGAAACCTTTTGCGTCAGTGACCTTTTTTGGAGTGAAGTCTCCTTTTTGCATCATCCTTGGGAATGTTCCTGTAAGCTGTTAGGTAAGAAAACAGTAAAGCAAGTGTTGCTTCTCTGGAGAGAGTGTCTCGGCAGTTAGTTATGGAAATCGAGAAATCAGTGGATGCATTGAATGGGAATTTTGTGTCCATCTTCTCTGTAGAAGACTAGCAGAACTTCCCAAAGATACTTGAAAATCGAGAGGAAGAACTTAAAACAATGAACGTCACCCGGGGAAATATGCTGGGAAAGCTGTTGGACCTAAAGACATGCAAACTCTCAAGCTCTGATGGTCTGCGTTCTAGGGTCATAGAAGAAGTGGCTGTAGAGAAAGTAGATGCATTGCTGTTAATCTTCCAAAATCCCTTACTTTGGAAGAGTCCCGGCTGATTAGATAATAGCCCATGTAACACCGCTAATCATGAAAGATAGGGGTGTTTTAGGGGGCAGAGAGAGTCAGACAGAAAGCTAGAGACTATCAGCTATTAGGAGGAGAAAGTGAGGACTGCAGATGCTGGAGATCAGAGCTGAAAATGTGTTGCTGGAAAAGCGCAGCAGGTCAGGCAGCATCCAAGGAACAGGAGAATCGACATCTCTATCAGCTATTAATCTATAATCTGTAAGGAAAGTAACCATTAGCTTTTATTAAGGAGGTTACAGCAGGCTATTAGAAAATCATAATGTGATCGGACAGTTCATCAAAATTTTGCTTTTATAACAAAAGTTACCAGAAAGCATTACTTGAATAAGCACATTTTTTAAAAGAGGAATAACAGCCTTTAGTGTTTATTTAAATTGCAAAATCAAAGGTTTTTCGGTTTGTAATTACATTGATTGTATCATGCCTTCCCCTTATTTTCTGTAGTAACTGAATACTTCATATACTTTTTCAGACTTGCTAAATGTGCTTTAGCAATGTCTCATCCAATTAAATAGGACAGATCAAATCCAAGTCTTTGTAAGAAACATATCTGTGTAACTTCTTTTGGGTATTATATCTTTTACTCTAGAGACTACAGTGAATTATCAAGTTTTGTGAATACATTATGCTGTGGGGCAGAATGGAAACTACAAAAGCTGCTGCACTTATGACAATTAATAATGTTGAACAAGTATGGTTCTTCTTGTGTCAGTGTGGGGTTCAGACTTCGATCTTAACTGGTGCAATTCTGTTGTATCATTTCATTCCCGTATGAGTTTCAAACACGTAACTCTTTAATATTTTCCTCTTTTCAGGCTCTGGTATCAAATGTAATATGATCTAAACTTGATGAAAAAGAAAACCATTTAGAGCCTGAGGATAAGATTTCGTTCATGAGAAATATGGAGGACAACAATAACCATTGAGGCAATCAGAAAAGTGTCATTTCGGAGTTATCAACACCTCCATCATAAATAGGAAGTTTATGTCCCATATTTCATTTACATAGCTATGGTTATCAATGCTGGGGTTTTAACAATACTTCCACTTTTCCACGCATTCCCGTGAGAGTCAAGATATTGCTTTTCAGTATCTCAAACATTCCAATATAGTCCTGTCCCAACGTTAATCTTGCTGTGAGATCCCTGTGGAGAGCAATAAATTTTAGAAAGAGATAAATTCTTTCCAGTGACAGAACTGAAATGCATGTCTTAAACTTGTTTTGTAATAAACAAATAAAAGTAAAATAAAAAGTTAAAATTAATTAACATAAACCTAATACATCAAATTAAAGACTCCCTCACATTAACTAACTAACTAACTCAGCCAAAGCATAAGACCATCAGATATTGAAGCAGAAGTAGTGCATTCGGTCCAGGGAGTTTACTCCATTCAGTGAGATTATGACTGATTGATAATCCTTGACTCCATCTTTTTGCCTTTTGCCCACGATTTTCTTACTGAATTAAAGACTGTCTTGGCCTTGAATATTCTCAATCACCCAGCGTCAATAGTTCTGAGTGGTGAAAAATTCCACAGATTCATTACCTTATGAGAAAAATATGTCTTACAAAACATGTTCACAATGCTTTTGCTGATATGTAACATTATGCAAATAGTCACTCCTTCCTCTCGAGTCGAGGTTGAAAGTTCTTCCAGCATACTCAATAATAGCTTTACTCGGCTTACGTTTTCCCAGATACATTTGCCACTATCGATGGGCACCTTGGTTTAAGCTGTGATTTGTAAGTTTTCACGATCGTGTCAGTTCTATTCCCTTTTGAACACAAACTAAGCTCTCACCAGCATCCTGATTGATTAATTGGTAACACAAAAGCAATTACCCTGTTACTTTCTTACTGAATCTCAAAAACAGTTGTCCTTTTGCTGGAGATATTGTGAAAATTTAAAAATGAAGCCTAGCCTCCATGAATTTTGCTTTGAGTTTCTCCCTCGGTAGCAGCCAGATCACATGGGCATGCCTTCATGCTGAAATGTTTATCCAGAACTTTAAGTTCCACTTTGAGTTAAATGTTTTAAAAATAAGTTTTTTAAAATTCAGCATTTGTGACAGTATCTTTGTAGGTAATGAAGCCTTTTTATCTAGACAAAAAAAATTGAAAGAACTGCGAGTGCTGAAAATTTGAAACAGAAATTGCGAGAAAATCTCAGCAAATATGTCAGCATCTGTGGCGAGACGAGAGTTAGTGTTTCGGAACCAGTGACCCCTCTTCAGAATGGACCAGCCTTTTTATCTGTCTTCCTTGCAAAGGAGAAGCAGTGTTTAAAGCTTAAGTTTGGTGATCTTGGAAATAGAGTGGATGAGATTGCTGGCAAAAGTCAGGAGGAACGTGTGTAGAAGAAGGAAAGAAAAGTCACACAAACATTATGTCACAGAAGGATACAGTTTAACCTTTCCAGTCCATACCAGAAGAAGTGAAATAAAGAGTGGAATAGCCAGGAAAAGTAACCCTGCCTACATTTTGAACAAAAAATGAGTTTATAATATTTGCCACAGACACAGTAGGAACTTTTCATTACCACTTTATGGAATCAGGTGTAAGTGTAATGTAAGATTTCCTTTTAAATGAGTGGGCAGTACCACACAATTCTTAGGTTGTGCTTTTACAGAGAAGAAAGTGAGGACTGCAGATGCTGGAGATCAGAGCTGAAAATGTGTTGCTGGAAAAGCGCAGCAGGTCAGGCAGCATCCAAGGAACAGGAGAATTGACGTTTTGGGCATATGCCCTTCTTCAGGAATGAGGAAAGTGTGTCCAGCAGGCTAAGATAAAAGGTAGGGAGGAGGGACTTGGGGGAGGGGTGTTGGAAATGCGATAGGTGGAAGGAGGTCAAGGTGAGGTTGATAGGCTGGAGTGGGGTGGGGGCGGAGAGGTCAGGAAGAAGATTGCAGATTAGGAAGGCGGTGCTGAGTTCGAGGGATTTGACTGAGACAAGGTGGGGGGAGGGGAAATGAGGAAACTGGAGAAATCTGATTTCATCCCTTGTGGTTGGAGGGTTCCTAGGCGGAAGGTGAGGCGCTCTTCCTCCAACCGTCATGTTGCTATGGTCTGGCGATGGAGGAGTGCAAGGACCTGCATGTCCTTGGTGGAGTGGGAGGGGGAGTTGAAGTATTGAGCCACGGGGTGGTTGGGTTGGTTGGTCCGGGTGTCCCAGAAGTGTTCTCTGAAACGTTCCGCAAGTAGGCGGCCTGTCTCCCCAATATAGAGGAGGCCACATCGGGTGCAGCGGATGTAATAGATGATGTGTGTGGAGGTGGAGGTGCAGGTGAATTTGTGGCGGATATGGAAGTATCCCTTGGGGCCTTGGAGGGAAGTAAGGGGGGAGGTGTGGGCGCAAGTTTTGCATTTCTTGCAGTTGCAGGGGAAGGTGCCGGGAGTGGAGGTTGGGTTGGTGGGGGGTGTGGACCTGACGAGGGAGTCACGGAGGGAGTGGTCTTTCCGGAACACTGAAAGGGGAGGGGAGGGAAATATATCCCTAGTGGTGGGGTCCATTTGGAGGTGGTGGAAATGACGGCAGATGATACGCTGTACATGGAGGTTGGTGGGGTGATAGGTCAGGACCAGTGGGTTTCTGTCCTGGTGGCGGTTGGAGGAGCAGGAAGTGGAAGAAATGCAGTGGAGAGCATCGTCGACCACGTCTGGGGGGAAATTGCGGTCTTTGAAGAAGGAGGCCATCTGGGTTGTACGGTTTTGGAACTGGTCCTCCTGGGAGCAGATGCGGCGGAGATGAAGGAATTGGGAATATGGGATGGTGTTATTACAGGGGGCAGGGTGGCAGGAGGTGTAGTCTAGGTAGCTGTGGGAGTAGGTCGGTTTATAGTAAATGTCCATGTTGATTCGATCGCCCGAGATAGAAATGGAAAGGTCTAGGAAGGGGAGGGAGGAGTCTGAGACGGTCCAGGTGGATTTGAGGTTGGAGTGGAAGGTGTTGGTAAAGTGGATGAACTGTTCAACCTCCTTGTGGGAGCACGAGACAGCGCCGATACAGTCATCGATGTAGCGGAGGAAAAGGTGGGGGGTGGTGCCAGTGTAGCTGCGGAAGATGGACTGTTCCGCATATCCTACGAAGAGGCAGGCATAGCTGGGGCCCATGCGGGTGGAGCCCAACTTCTCTTTCCAATCCTCCCACTTCCTCCAAACTAAAGGAGTAGCCATGGGCACCCGCATGGGCCCCAGCTATGCCTGCCTCTTCGTAGGATATGTGGAACAGTCCATCTTCTGCAGCTACACTGGCACCACCCCCTACCTTTTCCTCCGCTACATTGATGACTGTATCGGCGCTGCCTCGTGCTCCCACGAGGAGGTTGAACAGTTCATCCACTTTACTAACACCTTCCACCCCGACCTCAAATTCACCTGGACCATCTCAGACTCCTCCCTCCCCTTCCTAGACCTTTCCATTTCTATCTCGGGTGGCCAAATCAACACAGTCATTTACTATAAACAGACCGACTCCCACAGCTACCTAGATTACACCTCCTCCCTCCCTGCCCCCTGTAAAAACGCCATCCCATATTCCCAATTCCTTCGTATCCGCCACATCTGCTCCCAGGAGGACCAGTTCCAAAATCGTACAACCCAGATGGCTTCTTCTTCAAAGACCGCAATTTCCCCCCAGACGTGGTCGACGATGGCCTACACCGCATCTCTTCCACTTCCCGCTCCTCCGCCCTTGAGCCCCACCCCTCCAACTGCCACCAGGGCAGAACCCCACTGGTCCTCACCTACCACCCCACCAACCTCCATGTATAGCGTATCATCCACCGTCATTTCCGCTACCTCCAAACGGACCCCACCACCAGGGATATATTTCCCTCCCCTCCCCTATCAGCGTTCCGAAAATACCACTCCCTCCGTGACTCCCTCGTCAGGTCCACACCCCCCACCAACCCAACCTCCACTCCCGGCACCTTCCCCTGCAACCGCAAGAAATGCAAAACTTGCGCCCACACCTCCCCCCTTACTTCCCTCCAAGGCCCCAAGGGGTACTTCCATATCCGCCACAAATTCACCTGCACCTCCACACACATCATTTATTGTATCCGCTGCACCCGATGTGGCCTCCTCTATATTGGGAAGACAGGCCGCCTACTTGTGGAACGTTTCAGAGAACACCTCTAGAACACCCGGACCAACAACCCAACCACCCCATGGCTCAACACTTCAACTCCCCCTCCCACTCCACCAAGCACATGCAGGTCCTTGCACTCCTCCATCGCCAGACCATAGCAACATGACGGTTGGAGGAAGAGCGCCTCACCTTCCGCCTAGGAACCCTCCAACCACAAGGGATGAACTCAGATTTCTCCAGTTTCCTCATTTTCCCTCCCCCCACCTTGTCTCAGTCAAATCCCTCGAACTCAGCACTGCCTTCCTAACCTGCAATCTTCTTCCTGACCTCTCCGCCCCCACCCCACTCCGGCCTATCACCCTCACCTTGACCTCCTTCCACCTATCGCATTTCCAACGCCCCTCCCCCAAGTCCCTCCTCCCTACCTTTTATCTTAGCCTGCTGGACACACTTTCCTCATTCCTGAAGAAGGGCTCATGCCTGAAACGTCGATTCTCCTGTTCCTTGGATGCTGCCTGATTTGCTGCGCTTTTCCAGCAACACTTTTTCAGCTGTGTTTTTACAGGCCCTAGTTCTGGTGGTCAAAGAAAACTTACCAAGTCAGAACTGGTTTTATTCCTGTTGAGCTTCAGCATAATCCCTTTTTCTGACTGTGAGCAGCAACTCCAACTGGAATTGTGTGCCCACTGATGCTGCCAATAAAATGGTGTACTCTGAACTGAAAACGAAATGTGATGAAAATCACAGCGAGTCAAGCAGTGTCCATGGAGAGAGAGCACACTAATGTTTCAAGTCTAGATGATTTTCCTTGATACATTATCTTGCTCTCTTTCCATGGATGCTGCCTGACCTGTGATTTCTAGCATCTTTTTTGTTTTCGATATCAATTCCAGCATCTGCAGTAACTTGCTCCTAAATGATGTACTCTGAAGCCAGATATGATTCGTGACCTTTTATCTCGGCAAAAAAAAACCGAAAGAACTGTGAATGCTGAAAATTTGAAACAGAAATTGCGAGAAAATCTCAGCAAATATGGCAGCGTCTGTGGCGAGAAGAGAGTTAGTGTTTCAGGAGTGACTGCTTTTTAGTGGGATTTCAGGCAAGTGGAAAAATGAGGGACTGAAGCTGTTGATCAGGACGTCTGCCAGTTGTACTTTTTTATGATGTGATTGTAATTTTATAGTTGATTGACTTTGACCTTTTATCCAGGTAGATGGTCCAGGATAGAATAAAAGAAGAATACAATATCCTTTGTCACATATACTCAAAGAGAATAGTGAAAAGTTTTTATGTCGTCAGTTACTGTGCCAGTTTAGGTACAAAAGTACCTAGGTGCAGTTTCTTTTGTTACAAGATTTTAGACAATACAGAAATAAAATGTCCAGCATGACAGAAAATAATTAACTACAGTGGACCACACTGGCACTGCCACACCACATTCGGCACCAGCCCCTGGGTCCATGCCGGGAACCCACTGCACTAGGCCTGGAGGAGGCCAGATCATGAGTCAAAGAGGGAATAATACAGGAAATGACAAGTTGAATTTTAAGAGACCGAGGAGTGTAAAAAGAAGGGAGAGCATGGATCTTTATGCCATTTTGGACCATCTCACTGATTGTCTGTTGTAATGTAGAAGTGTGTATTATGTGAGAATGGTGGGAAAATGTAAACAACCTTTGTGGTTTAATTTTTTAGCTGCTTGTAACCAATGAACTGGGAACTTCATTAGCCACAGTAAAATTAAAATGTTGGTTAGAAATCTAAGTTTGCACTCAGTTACATTCCTGACAATTTTCATTTCTTGATTGACAGGAAGAACTATTTGATCTGTCTGCTGTTTAATACCCTGTCTTTTTCATTGGACATTTGAATGCGGATCTTTTTGAAGTTAGCTCTTCGTTACGGTATCAATTCAGATGAAACTTGGTTTGTTCTTCAACCTGGCTAGATTGATGCTCCTGATGTTGGCTTCTCTGGTGGATATTGTAGAGAACTAGTCCATTTTGTCTTTTCAGAAATACACACATTCTCTTACACATCCACAAATTTTTCCCGATTTGCAGGGTTTTCTCTTGATATTTTTTTCCAGTTTTTTTTTTGTATTGTCACCTTGTGATCAGAGAACATGCAAGTTCCAAGTGCTTGGACTGAATTATCCAGAAGTAATGTACATTAACAATATATTACTGAGGGGCAAGAAAAGCTTCACATATTTTAAAATGCTTAAAACCCTTACTGATTGTACTTGGGGTGTAAAACTACGAACTATTAACCAGAGGATTGCAAACATGACCAAGTGTTCTGTAATGTCAGAAGTCAAAGGTTAAGGTAACTGATGTAATTTATTTATAATCTTAACATTCAACCTTTGTGTTATTTTCTCAAATCTTTGGAATTTTTATTGCACATGAATGTGATTGTCTTTCTAACTTTATGTGCACAAGAAGATGAAGATTGCTTTTGAAATTGTGGTTGATTAGTGATCTGAATTGTAGCATTGTATCCCTTCTACTATATACACATTTAGGCACTTAGCTTTAACAAAAGATTGGATTTGGGTTGCTAACGAGAGAATCTTTTAAAATAAATACAATCATAAATGTTGCAAATACACTGCAGGTCTTTCATTATCTGACAAGAAGAAAAGTAGCTGAACATTTCAAAAGAGATCTGTTGAACAGAAAGCTTGTCTGACTAAACGTAACTTTTCTTCTGAATGCTGAAATTTCAGTTGTTTAGATCAATTTGACCATTGTTGGAAGAGCGATGACACAGGATTTATTCCTGAATTGTCAAGCTATTTTTCTGTTTTTCGTTGCTGATGAAGCTCCGCTAAAGGTTTAATATTTCACGTTTCTGTTCCAGATTTACTGGAAAATGGAATTTTATTAATTGCCACACATGAACTAGGTCATTGATTTGAATAAATAGCTTTGGAAAATACTGTATTGAATGATACAAAAATGTCTTAGCATTAAGGAAATTGAGAGAAAGTTGCTTTACAAGAGGCATGGTATACGCTTAAGGCTTTACTTATAAGTTACATTAGAAACATCTGTGATTGACCTCTCAAGAGATGCATGAAGGGGATTCCTCAAGCCCTTATGCTTTCTTCCTGCAAGTCCATTCTTGTGAAAAAGTTCAAGGTAGACAAAGAGGCTGGTGTCAGGTATACGTCCTGCTGAGCAAAACTGGTTTTGGGTGATTTGATTCTCAGTGCTGGACAAGTTGAGTTGGAAGTGAACATTGCTGTTCGACCACCTCTCTCAGCAGAATTTTGAGAAGGTTGCAAAAATACAGATGGTGAGGATCTACAGTGTTTTGCGCTGCCTGCTAGAGGTACTACAAGATTCTAAAGCACATAAGGGTACAACAATCACTGCTACCCGATAAATAACGACTTTTGTCCTCAGCTTGAAGTCCTAATCCTCAAATTCTGTGCCTCCACTGTACTTGAGCTCTCTGCCAGCAGAGGAAATATTGAGTTTTATCAGAAATGTTTGCCTTCAACAACAGGCTCTGAAGCGACAGAAAATGGTGCACATTTTTTCAGGAGCTTGCCTTTGATCTTGGTCAATGTGTGATATGTTTTACTGTACAAGCTGGTTGGTAGAGGATCTTAGTTTTCCAAGTGGTAAGTGAAAGGCATATACCTCAGAAGGAGTCCCAAAACATCTGAAATTCACTTTGAGTAAGCATAGAGACAAGTGACATATGTACACAAAGTCTGTGAGCGGCAGCACGGTGGCACAGTGGTTAGCACTGCTGCCTCACAGCGCCAGAGATCCGGGTTCAATTCCCGCCTCAGGCGACTCTCTGTGTGGAGTTTGCACATTCTCCCCGTGTCTGCGTGGGTTTCCTCCGGGTGCTCCGGTTTCCTCCCACACTCCAAAGATGTGCAGGTCAGGTGAATTGGCCATACTAAATTGCCCGTAGTGTTAGGTTAGGGGTAGATGTAGGGGTATGGGTGGGTTGCGCTTCGGCGGGGCGGTGTGGACTTGTTGGGCCGAAGGGCCTGTTTCAACACTGTAAGTAACCTAATCTAAAGTTAGAATGGTTTTGGTTTTGGAGGATTGAAGGTGGCATAAGTTAGTCTCCCGTTGACAATATAAATGATCTCCTGTGGGTAATTTGCTGGAGGTGAAGAGGTGAACAAGAAAAATGGAACAGAAAATTGGTGTAATAGCACAGCCTTGTTTGACTCCAGTTTTCACTGCAATGGGACCTGGAGGGTACCCGTGGTGAGGGGATGGCTTGTATTGTCATCGTCAGATTGGCAAAGGATGGTAACATGTTTGAGTATAGCCAAATCTAGTCTGCAGGAAATTGAGGAGCAAATTTGTAAGGAAATCTCAGTTATCTGTAAGAATAATAGGGTTGTAATGATTTGAATGTTAATATTGGAGATTTGGTTAGTAAGTTTGCAAATGACACCAAAATTGGTGGTGTAGTGGACAGTGAAGAAAATTATCTAAGAGTACAGTGGGACCTTGATCGGACGGGCCAATGGTCTGAAGAGTGGCACAATGGAGTTTAATTTATATAAATGTGAAGTGTTGCATTTTGGGAAGACAAATCAAGACAAGAATTGTACAGTTAATGGAAAGGTCCTAGGGAGTGTTGCGAACAAAGAGACCTAGGGGTGCAGGTGCATTGTTTTTTTAAAGTGGAGTCACAGGTAGACAGGGTGATGGAGTTTGGCACACTTGCTTTCATTGGTCAGTGCATTGAATATAGGAGTTGGGACATCATGTTGCAGCTGTACAGGACAATGATGAGGCCACTTTTAGAATACTCTGTTCAGTTCTGGTCTCTCTGCTACAGGACAGATGTTGTTAAACTTGAGAGAGTTTAGAAAGGACTTTCAAGAATGTTGCTCAGATTGGAAGGTTTGAGCCAAAGAGAGAAGCTGAGTTGGCTGCGGCTATTTTCTCTAGAAGCTGAGGGGGTGATCTTATTGAGGTTTATAAAGTCATGAGGGTATGAGTAGAATGAACAGCCAAGGTCTTTTGCCCAGAGCATGGGAGGCCAAAACTAGATGGCATAGGCTTAATGTAAGGGGGGAAAGGTTTAATGGGAATCTGAGGGGCAACTTTCTCATGCAGAGGATGGTGTGTGTATGGAAGAGGAAGTGGTGGAGCTGGGACAGTTGAAGCATTTAAAAGGCATCTGGACGGACCATGAATAGCAAGGGTATAGAGGGATATGGCCCAAATGGGTCTAGATTAATTTAGTCAGCATGGATAAGTTGGATCAAAGGGTGGTGGTGAGCTGCAGTCCACCTGCTGTAGTCTGTGTCATGATGCTCTTAGGATATTATCATCGAAAGCTAAAATATTACTTTCTATAGCCGAGCAAGTTAAAGTGCTTGAGCTTTTTTTAAATGCAGTTTCAGGCCATAGCTGTGATCTTCCGTTTATATTTCCATTCAGTAAATTGAACTTGGTCTTCAGTTGGATAATATGTTAATAGGTCATCCATTACTTGAGTCTGGTCAGCTTAAGCGTTACATTCCAAGCTCTGCAAACATTCCTGAAGCACTCATATCATTGTAAACATTACGTGAAGTTATTTGAAAGAATGTTACCTTAATATACTTTGTATGTGTTCTCATTAAGAGCACCCTCCTGTAAAGTGGGTAAGAATGGCAGAAAATATCCTGTAGATTAACAGAAGTACATGTTCAATTTCTGGATGACAGTTCAAGGTAATTGAGATTTTCTGGCATTACTTTATAAATTGCAATGTGTGCAAGTTAAGTATTTTCTATCCATTTTATTCAATTCACAATAAAATATAATACCTTTTGATTTGTGTAGCACTTTCAAGATGACAACCTTTCTAATACACTTTCTAAGGCACTATCAAACAAGATTTGGCACCAAACCCCACAATGCCCTGCTGAGATTATAGCAGGGGTCATTTAATTGGGTAGGAGGTGACAGGTGGCGACCCCATCTCAGTTCCACCTCCTCCTTGATTAAGTCCAGGTTGGTAATACTTGTGGCTGATCTTCCTGCAACATTGTCAGTTAAGGCAAAACATACCCACCTGAAGTCCTCATCCCCCTTCCAATAGTGTTCACCCAGTACTGGGCAAGGTTCTTAATATCTCAGAACTCCAAAAAACAAATCCTCTCAGGATTACTTGCAACCTTCTGAGGAGGAGGGTTTCTCATTTAAAGACCTGTATGTGATTGAGGGACCAGGTATTGACAATACTGGGGGTTGCTGGTGGTGAGGAAGAATTGCTGAGAGCAGCCTCCCTTGCTGTTGTGCCGATGCTTACCCAGCGACACCCCACCCAGTATCACTCACCTGTGCCTCAGTCCATCAGAAATCCTTGGTCTTGGATGTATGTAATGTAAGCTGTTGGCACCATATCTCTAGTGGTGCTGCTGAGCAATGAAGATGTTGCACCCTCCAGTGGCTGGTGGTGCCTGACAAGCAGGACTCTGCTTTAATCCCAGCGATGGCCAGCGACTGCCCAAATAATTGCTCGATTGGCACTTCACTCAGCAGGCCTTACTGTGAGGAAGCAACAAGGCTTTTGCTGGCTTTCCAGCTGGTGGGGAAAACCCTGTCATCTGCACTAAACATCACCAAAGGAGGTGTTGGATCAGAAGACCCAAATCTTGGTCTAAGAGAGCAGTTTTAAAATGCATCTTGAACAAGGGAGGAGAAACAGAACAGTTCAGAGAGGAAATTCATGAGGCAGAGACCTCGGCAACCGAAGGCATCCATGTCACTGATACAGCAGTTAAAATGAGGAATGAGTAAGAGACCAGATTTGGAGGTGTCCAGAGATTGTAGAGGGTTGTAAGGCCTGAGGTGAGATTTGAAATGAAGGATACCATAGAAGGTGCATTGGTGTTTATATTGATTTTACTTTCAAGGAAGATGTTAGGTAAATTAAAACTAAAACTCCCTCAAAGTAGTTTGGTTAGCTGTCAAAATTGTACTGTTGACCTTTTCTCTGCTGAATAATTGATTGAAATGTAAACTGATAAAATTCAAGCATTGTATTTTCTAATCATTAACAAAAATTAACAAACACCAAAATCTGAGCCAGTCTTGAGTGGATGTAATGCCAGGTGTAGCCACCACCTCCCTGGTGGTGCTGCTGAGCAATGAAGAAGGTGCACCCTCCCATTGACTGATGGTGCCTGACAAACAAGATTTCTGCCTTAATACTGGGGGTGCCCAGTGTCTGCCCAATTAATTGCCCGATTGGCACTTCATTGAGCAGACCTTCCTGTGAGAAATTTTTGAGATGTCAATATGTGATGTGAAAGGAGGCCTACAATAAGGGTACAGCTGTGGAAATGGCAGGAAAAAGAATTAGGAAGATTGCTGGAGGTTCTTTTCCTGGGTGGTAGGTGAGGTCCACTGGTTTTTGACAGGATCCAGGCCACTGTAGCCTGGTTGACCAGTTTCAAAAAGCAAAACTTGGATTCCATGGTTGTCATGATAGTCACCAAGCATTTAAATGTCCCTTTTTTCATTCAAAGCACATTACTTGTTGGAAAATCAATCCTATCCAGATGGATAGCATTTGGAAGTGAAAGAAACAGTGATGTTCCCAGGCCACAGCCATGCAGGGATTGTGGAAGCAGAAGCTGATGTTATCAAGCAGGAAGATTAAGAGTTATACTCTATCAGGCTGTAAATAAAAAAAACATGGAAGATAAGAGTAATAGGGCTGAAGATAAAATTCCAACACCCACAGTGGAAATTAAAGTCAAGATTCACAGATTGCTACAATGGCATTAAAAGATGAAAGGAATGTCTGTTATTTCAGAAGCAGAATACAAAAAGTCCCTAAGTTCCATTCCCTTATTGAAAACTATTGTGAAGTTGATTAGTTATTCCATTAACACTATTTCAGGGTTAAGTCAAGTTAGAGTGGAACAACATGATAAGGTGCCCTTTTACTTGCGTTTTGGCAGTAAGAGAGGGAACAGTGCTCCCTGATGGAAAGAAATCGGCTTCTGAAAATATGGAGTGAGTTTGTTTTTATTCACTCATGGAGTGTGGGCATTACTGGGTTGTGCCAGCATTTATTGACCATCCCTCGTTGCCCTCAGGTACTGGTGAGTTGACTCCAGTCAATTCACTCCACTTAGGAAATCAGCAAGAGTATGTCTGCCACGAAACGATCCTTAAGCAACAAGGACCAAATGATGAGGTTTTGTCTTCAGTACGAGATTAAATGTCATAAATTAGTGATCATACAAATGTGGGCATTCTTTCAAAATTTCCTTTCAATACCAATTTCATTCTAGTTACTGAGTTCACTTGTGTACTATTTTATGTGCAGAAAAGCCACATCCCAGTATTGGGTTGAGGGGTGTTGGGAAGGTCGCAACCAAGCTGGGGAAAGTCTGAAAGGGTGTAAAAATGGCAAAGAGAGAACAACACTACGAAGAAGAAAGGAGAGTTTCAAGTTTGTCAGCAACAAAACAAGAAAGATGTTATGCCTTGTGTTCTAGCCAATATTTGTTCCACAACCAACCTCAGATTCTCTGGCTGCCACATTTCCTGCATTATAGCTGAGACTACTACACTTCAAGTATATTCTGGATTGTCAAACTCTTTGTCAATCCAGAGGTCATCACAGATGCTATACAAATATAAGTATTCCTGCTTTAATGACAATACAATTTTCTTCCTCTGCATGGGATGATGTTTGAGGTATTTCAAGGGTAAGGCATTAAGCAGCATGAAAGCGATTATCAGTTGAAATTTAAAACTCAGCTTTTGCCATCTATTCATGAGGTAAAATGTGTTTGAAGAAGTAATATAGGTTGGCGGCAAATTCATTTCAGGTCAGTTGCTGTTGAAAAGCAGGATTTATATTCTAAATACATGATTCCATAAATCGGCCCACATTTCATTTGTTGCCACTAATGAGATGTTAATTTTCTTGCAGTTGTGTTCTCCCATGATAGGTTAAGATCTGCATAGGCGAACATTGGAAGAACAGCATGATTTATTTAATTAATCCACCCTACATTGTAAAACAGTGTTTTTCAGATTGCCTGTTATTGGAAGGTTGATCTGCACTCGTTATGCATGCTGCTGATCTCGTGTTTTGTTTAACCTCCGCCACCCCCCCCCCCCCAGTGAACCAGTAAGTTAGTTTACAGAAGCCCTGGTTGCATGTCAGCAGGTGAATTCTAGTGACCTAGGACTAGATTAGATTACTTACAGTGTGGAAACAGGCCCTTCGGCCCAACAAGTCCACACCGCCCCGCCGAAGCGCAACCCACCCATACCTCTACATTTACCCCTTACCTAACACTACGGACAATTTAGCATGGCCAATTCACCTGACCTGCACATCTTTGGACTGTGGGAGGAAACCGGAGGAAACCCACGCAGACACTGGGAGAATGTGCAAACTCCACACAGTCAGTCGCCTGAGGTGGGAATTGAACCCAGGTCTCTGGCGCTGTGAGGCAGCAGTGCTAACCACCGTGCCACCCAGCTAGCTTGCTCTCTGCAGACTGGGTTCTTGGATAAAAGCAGTGTGAATACACAATTGAATCTTTGCATGAAAGATCTGCAAGATAATTATCACTTCTTGCATTTTTGTTTTGAAGTATTGTCCTTGCTACAACTTAGATATGTCTTGCTTGAGACTTGGTGCATTTTGCCAGGATCTTCCTCGATGTAGAAGAAACCTCCATAGTGGCCAGCTGAGTTAAAAGCATGTTCTAACGCTGTTTTTGTGGCTAGATTAAAATGTTGCAATGGCAAAAGGTGTTATTAGGAATTTTTCAGATTGATCACCACTAACATTTTTAACCAGAAACATGGAATCAAACTACTATTCAAGGAGAGTTTGCTAAGTACCAGGATATTTATACTACAGCAGTGACTCTAATATTGCCTGAAAAGACCCATTAGTATGAAGGGAACACTAATGTATTTGCAACCTCGCAGAATTAGAGTTAATCCAGTTTGGATTTTTTAAAATTGCTAATGTTAGTTCAAATTTTCAATGCTTTGCTGAGTAATTAACATTTTAAGATGTTGACATTGGTTGTGAAGGCAAACTTTTTGCCCCAGTTCTGTGTAGTAGAATTATCAGACAAAAGGCATTGGGTATGTACGTCTGTAACTAGAAACTATTAACTTAACAGCTGAATTCAACACAATAGAAAGAGTAAGCTAGTCTCTAAAGCCAGCAGTGCCTCATAATTACAACAATACTTAAAGCGATCGTTGGCCTCATCTTGGCATAAGCTGAATGTAAAAGCAATAAAACGAGTATTACTGAGAACACAGCTTTGTTGTTTACATGTCGCAAAATGGGACATTACACTATTGACGTCAATCCCCATTTTTCTCACCAGTTTGTAGTGTTCCAGTTGGGTTTTTTTTTCAATGGATATTTGTGCTCATCAACATAAGCGCTGCCTCTACTCGGGGATGAAAAACTGACATTCTCGCCACATGAGTAAATGTAGGGAATTTTTAATTTGGGAATATCCTGGTCGAATGCAGTTCAGAACTTACATGTTACTGTGTCCTTTTTGTATCTTTTTCTTCTAGCTATTTTGTTGCCTTGCTGGCAGTGCTTGAGTTCCAATTTGATTATTCTCATTTAGAATTTATTTTTTCTTCAATTTTCCACTTTTCCTGCAGGGGACACAAGAGCAGGATTAAACCCTACCCCTGCTTCCAGCCTGGAAAACTGATTAGCTGATTTACGTCCTCTGCTGACCCAGTCTACTACAGACATTTCTCATGTTCAAATGTGAGCTCAGCACACACCAGGGATCTAACTTTGCCTTTATAGATCTTCACGGCTGTTTCACCATCATTCCATTTACTAGCCAAGTTTTACTTGTCAGTTTTTGTTGTCTGGCCAACAACAAAGCTTACTGAAATGCTTAGTGCTCCATATTACTGGGTCTTTGCTCTGAATTGTCCAATAGAAAACAATGAGGAAGCACAAGATGGGTTATGTTTTAGTCATGTACATGAAACTTAGATGACACTGTACGTGAGCATCTAAGTTTGTAATGTTCCAAAAATGTGTTATCTATAATAATGCATAATGTCATTGGCTGAAGATATGTATAAAATAAATCTATTTATCTTGAAATATTTGAAAAGAACACTGCCAGAACACACAACACTGTTAAAGCAACGAAAACATTACCTTTATGAACAACGCAAGCTACTCAAATAAGCTCAACAAGTCTGCAATGCTTTGAGAGGTCACATGACCCACCTTCTTGGATATAAAATGTATTGGTTTTGAATAGAGAGAGAGAAAGAGAGAACCTGCCATAGGGATAGCAACCTTCAAACCGCTCTTATCAAAATGTGAGAGATAGAAACCCAGTGCAAGACCTCTTTACCCTAAATGAGAAATCTAAATCTACAATCCCATTTTCAGGAAAGGGAATTCATCCATCACAACTGATCCAGGAAAAATCTCCAACGCCTATACTTGGTGTGAAAAGTGATTTCAGATGCAGGCCAGCATTTTGGGCATTCTGTGTGTATAATGTCTTTTTACAAAAAGGATAGATATATTTGCACATATTAAAACCTTTTCTTAGTCATCTTTGCACCTTTGCTTGAGTGCTATTTTTGACATTTATTTGTAAATTTTAAAAAAACCTTAACAGATTTGTTTCTGATAATGAATCACATGCAGTCTCATATTAGTAACATCACCTTCCTGTTAAATTCAGGTTTTGTTGGGGCTAGTGACAGAGTGAGATAAAGAAAGGAATCTGTCCACTCCACGTACCTGAGTTGTAACAGTAGACAAAATTAACTTCGTGTGTATTTGCTTAGGAACCAAAGTCATATAGAGATGTGCAGCACAGAAACAGACCCTTCAGTCCAATTTGTCCATGCTGGCCAGATATCTTAAACTAATCTAGTCCCATTTTCCAGCACTTTCCCCATATTCCTCTAAACCTTTTCTATTCATATATCCATCCAGATGCCTTTTAAATGCTGTAATTGTACCAGCCTCCACCACTTCCTTAGGCAGCTCATTCCTTACATGTGAAAAAAGTTGCACCTGAGGTCCCTTTTAAATCTTTCCCCTCTCACTCTAAAACTATGCCCTCTAGTTCTGGACTGACCTACCCCAGGGAAAAGACATTGTCTGTTTACCCTATTCATGCCCCTCATGATTTTATAAACCTATATTAGGTCACCCCTCAGCTCTAGGGAAAACACCCTCAGCATATTCAGCCTCTCCCTAGAACAGCTCAAACCCTCCAACCTTGGCAACATCCTTGTAAACCTTCTTTGAGCCCTTTCAAATTTCACAACATCCTCCTAATAGGAGGGTGACCAGAATTACATACAATATCCAAAGAGTGGGCTAATCAATGTCCTGTACAGCTGCAACATGACCTCCCAACTCCTGAATCTGATGCTCTGACCAATAAAGGAAAGCATACCAAATATCACCTTTACAATCCTATCTACCTATGACTCCACTTTCAAGGAACTATGAACCTGCACTCCAAAGTCTCTTTGTTTAGCATCACTCCCCAGGACCTTATTACTAAGTGTATGAGTCATGCCCTAATTTGCCTTTCCAAAATGCAGCACTTTACATTTATCTAAATTAATCTGCCACATGACATACTTGCAAACTTTGTAGTTTGTTACTATTTTAGCAGCAAACACAAAAATGATTAAATTTCATTTGCATGCACTATGGCTATGGTGTTGAGATCACATGCCCAATGACACTGTCTGCTTTTTTTATTTTCTAATTGGAAATGTAATTAACCACATCTGGATTCCAAACTAGTGACATGTGGCTGACTAACAGCTAATCTAATGAAGAAAATTGTTCTAACTTTGTTGACTCAATTGGTAGAGCAGCCATAAACAATATCTTTTTAGTTCACTAATCTGCAAATTCCTTTGCATCTCCACGTCTCTCCCTCTGTGTAAAAACATACTCAACATATATTTCTTATATTTCTATATTTGATTGTCCTAACCTATTTGGAAAGATTTTATGCCTGCCCATTTTCTTTACAAAGTAATACTGGGATGCTTCACTATATGAAAGATGTTATACAAGTACAAACTGATGTATATATTCTTCAAAATGAAGTGCATGTGGTTTTACCCACACCATGTTAGTATGATTCTAATGCTATTGTTCTGTATCAGTGTAATATCTGAAGCAGTTATAATCAGTAACTCTATAATCAGTGATTGCATCACTCATCCTTTGTCATTCTGAGATGCAAAGCTCGATTGTTATTTCAGTTATCTGTTGGCTCTCCACGTCCACACTCAAATTATGCACTTGTTTAGATGCCAGCAAATCTTATTTTCATCTCTAGTGTTTAATTTCACAGGGTGTGACTGTCTATTATCGGAAGTTTCAAGCATTTATTTTGATTGTGCATGAATTTTCCCAGGAATGATTGATGGCAAAAATGCTTTGGGCAATCAAATCATTAAGTGTCTTTTTTGAAGTTGGAAAACAGCAGGAGGCATTCTTGTGGAATTTGGAACATTGTCAGATTTTTTGATGGAAATAAAAATTGGCTGGGAATCGCTAAGATACTATGTACCATTTGTTTTTGCATCAAAATGATGTGAGTCAGGTGAAGACTGTGATGGGAACAGAAAATAATCTATGTAAGATTGCATTTTTAGTGGAAAAATGCAAAAACTTGAAAGCTCTGCTTTTCTCCAGTTAATGTTATAATGATGGGACCAAGGCATTTCCTGCACCATAAATTGACTTGCACATGTCACTGGAATTCTTAACAATGGCCTGCCCAGTTGTTGAGCTTTGGATTTCGACCAGAAGTTCCCCATTCTATATCATGTATTCTGTCTTTGAATCTAACCATGGACAAGAGGGAATGGCAGACTGGTTTATAGTTTTCAACTCTTTTGTCCATTTGATTCCCGTTTTGAAACAGACTGTGGTGTATATCTTCAAAAATGAGCAGTGGCAAACACACTTTTTAGGTTTAAAATAAAAGTATGGTTTCTTCATGCATTCAAGCAGGAGGAGGATTAGTGTAGCGTGTGTATATGGACATGCATATAAGGAGGAAAGAAAAAATGAAGGTTATAATTTAGAATAGCATAAAAATCAAAGATTTGGACATCAATGCATGTCAGTTTTGGCTGAATCCAGTACGTCACTGTCCAGTGAAGGTTTCTTTCCATAAAGTGCGTGCACTTGACTGAAGGCAGGATATTGTGGAAGATTACCATTTCATAGCTGTTGAAGGCATAACAGTGTGAGGCTGGGCCACCTTTCAGGCAAATGTAAGGTCTCTTCTGGAAACTGGGTTTTGTAGAGGATTTAAATTTGACGCAGGAGTCTGGTGTCACAAGTTAGATTCTTAGCAGAGTAACTCAGATGTTAACTCAGATGTTAACTACCTCTTACCATACTGAGGCATTGGAGCCCAGAAGGTATAGTTAAACCGTTTTTCAAACTTTTGATCATGTGACTGGGTTTTAATGCACCTGTTTCAAGTTAAGGTTGACTTAAGAGGGTGGTTTGTTTGTCACAATTGACATCTATCTTTCTGGCTATGACCATTGTTTATTTGTACAAGGAGTGAACCATTGTATCACTTCAGGTGTAATGAGTTATGATCAGAAATTTCATCTACTGGTCTTTTGTGATCCACTAATACAAGGGTGTGACATTCCAGAAGGATAATGTCTCAATTCTGTCTTGTCTCCTGGTAATTGAATCTTTTTAGAAATTGTGACCAGTTTTATCATGTGATTGGCAGCAGCCACATTTTATTCAGCAAAATTCATTTCAAATATTTAACAAAATATAGCATTTAAAATAAAATGAAACTCCGCTTGAAGTTTCATGGACCTGACAATCTCAATTTACTCTTGTTTATGTCATTGGTTCAGGTGAAAAGAAGGTCATTTGTCCCATCGGGTCTGCATCAGCACTCCAAATGAGAGTCATGACTTAGTGCCATTCTGTGTAATTCAGTAACTTTATTACCTGATTGTACTTTTGAATGCCTTATGTTGTGAAGATATGGTTGTACTGTACCTTTAAGAGAGTTAAAAGCAACAGAGGTACCTGACAGAACCAAGTGTACTAAAAAGAAATACAATGTAAAAATTGGTCGAACAACTCTATTAGATGGTTGCCTGGAAATAACAAAACATTTTCGAATTAGGCCAATTAGTTTCAATTATACCCTGAAAAATACCAAACTCCAATCCAGTTTGAATTGTGTATATTGACAATCTTAAAAGCCAATGATGCAATCCGATGCTTTGGGGTATAAGACCGGGGGAAATTGAACATTTGAGAGGAGAACTGCCAAGCCCTAGCATGTAAAAAGACTGCCTGAAAAATAGCTCTCTTCAAAGGAACCTTTATCGATCAGTAGCCTATGAAGAAGAAATCCCTAAGAAGAAAAGAAGACCAGAATTCAGAAAACAAAAACTGCCTGGTTTTGAGAGAAGAAGTTATGTTTTGTAAATTGTAATCAGGAGCTTTACCGTGCTAGTATTATAAAAGGGAAGAAACAAATACATTACAGTAAGGAATTGTAAATCATTGTTAGGTATACTTCAAGAAATAAACTTGTTAATTTTTACTTTAACTAATTCTTGACCTATTGAATGTTCACAGATTACTGCATCGGATAAATCTTTTGTGCTGCTGGATTTAAATTAAGCAGGAGAGTTTACCCAGTGTCATAACACTTGATTGAACCTACCTGCACCACATTTCCAGATACTCCTAACTGTTCACTTCTTTTGCACATTACTTTAATTCCCTGCCCTCTGGCTTTTATGAATAGGAATTGTTTCTCAATATCTACTCTGTCCAGACTTCTGACCAGATCTCCTTATTTTCTCTTGTCTGAGGAAATTCTCCACAACAAAGATTTAATTTCTTTATATCTCTTTCCTCAATTAAAACGTAGTCATCTATTTTACTTTAAGCAATACAGAGTCAATCAGAAGATTTTCTTGAGAAAAAAGGAAATTTTATTACCTGCTAAGCCCAAGAATGATAAAGCTATACAAGGTCAAACATACAGCCTTTGTTATCACATGGGGCCCTCACCTTTGGGAGTCAGTAAGCTCAGTTTGCTGGATGACTATTTTCCAGTGCAGCGTGGGTTCAATTCCTGTACTGGCTGAGCTTACCATGACTGTCCTGCCTTCTCAGCTTTGTCCTTTGCCTGAGCTGTGGTGGCCCTCAGATTAAACCCACCACCAGTCAGTTCAATGAGTGAGCAACCCTCTAATCCTCTAGGACTGTGGTGACTTGGCCTTAATTTACCTGGGGCTTGCACACAAATCCAATTTTTTTTTTAAAAAGATTTAGCCTTTGGAAAAAAAGTGAAGGAATATCCAGTTTAGAGTCCTTACAGTGTCTTTGAGGCATAAGGTTTTAAGAGTTGGTTTCCTGGTCTGTTAGAATAGAGTCATAGAGATGTACAGCACAGAAACAGACCCTTCGGTCCAACCCGTCCATGCTGACTAGATATCCCAACCCAATCTAGTCCCACCTGTCAGCACCTGGCCCATATTCCTTCAAACCCTTCCTATTCATATACCCATCCAAATGCCTCTTAAATGTTGCAATTGTACCAGCCTCCACCACTTCCTCTGGCAGCTCATTCCATATGCACGTACCACCCTCTGTGTGAAAAAGTTACCCATTAGGTCTCATTTATATCTTTCCCCTCTCACCCTAAACCTATGCCCTCTAGTCCTGGACTCCCCAACCCCAGGGAAAAGAGTTTGTCTATTTATACCATCCATGCCCCTCATAATTTTGTAAACCTCTATAAGGTTACCCCTCAGCCTCCGACGGTCCAGGGAAAACAGCCCCAGCCTGTTCAGCCTCTCCCTGTAGCTCAGATCCTCCAACCTTGGCAACATACTTGTAAATCTTTTCTAAACTCTTTCAAGTTTCACAATATCTTTCCAATAGGAAGGAGACCAGAATTGCATACAATATTCCAACAGTGGCTTAACCCATGTCCTGTACAGCTGCAACATGACCTCCCAACTCCTGTACTCAATACTCTGACCAATAAAGGAAAGCATACCAAATGCCGCCTTCACTATCCTATCTCCCTGCGACTCCACTTTCAAGGAGCTATGAAGCTGCACTCCAAGGTCTCTTTGTTCAGCAACACTCCCTAGGACCTTACCATTAAGTGTATAAGTCCTGCTCTGATTTGCTTTTCCAAAATGCAGCACTTCGCATTTATCTGAATTAAACTCCATCTGCCACTTCTCAGTCCATTGGCCCATCTGGTCAAGAGAATATTGCAGATTTCTTTTAAGAACTTGTTTCTCTGTTGCTTCTTCCCATTAACTGCTGTTGAACCAGGCATTTCCTTCATGAGAGAAAAAACCTGTGTTCAGTTTTGCATTCATAAATCCCACTTTTCACCACCTGGAAATATCGGCTTTGTTTGTGTTCTTTGTCTGCTGAGCTTATGTTTTCAGGCTTGCTAATTGTACACGGTGTTCATTGCTAAGGTGAAGATTCTCACAACAAATTTGTAAATCAAAAGTAGTCATCATTTGGAGGTGCAGATGTTGGACCGGAGTGTGCAACGTTTAAAAATCACACAACACCAAGTTATAGTCCGACAGGTTTATTGGAAGCACTAGCTTTCGGAGCATTGTTCCTTCATCTGGTGGTTGTGGGTGCATTCACATTTTCATTGACAGTTTCCACAACTACCTGATGAAGCAATTGTTTCCAAATAAACCTGTCTAACTATATCCTGGTGTTGTATGATTTTTAAACTTTGTAAATCAAAAGGTTCTTTTCACACATCCCATGAGCTAACTGACTTGTTTCACTGTGAATGGAAAATGTAAATTTTAGCTCAGACTTTGTTGGTCTGATCCATGTTGGTTTCACGAGACATGGCCAACTTGTCTTGATCAGTTTCATTCTTTTAAGTCTGTTTTTGAACCATTTTTAAAATTGTTTCAGTTCATGGAAATTCATCAGGTGGAATAGGATCATAGGACACAGGATTTAAAGCAAAAGATAATAGTTTCATGTGCTGCAATGTGTTGAACAAACCTAGATTGCTGTTAAGTCTTTCATCTTTTAGGATAGGCTGCAGATTTCAATTCATTAATATGTAAATCCAAACTTCTTTCAAATCATATTCCTGAGATAACTTAAGGTTTTATAGAAAGAAAGTGACATCTCAGCTTATATAATGCATTAAAGGTGTGAGGTTAGATCTGCTTGTATTCAAATCTTGAGTGAGACTGGTTCTGTTTCCAAAGTAGAAATTTATAAAGTGTCACATGAATTATAAAAAAAAATTGACTGCTACAGATTGTGTGCTTTTTGAACAAAATAGAACGTATCTGCAAATACAGTTCTGCAAATGTGAATTCATCCCTTAAACACATGCGTGTGTGTGTATGATGGGGAGAGAGAATGTATGTGTGCATGAGTGTGCTGGAGTATATGCCTGTGAGAGGGTGTTTGCATGGGTGTTTGTGTATGTGTGTGAGAGCGTGTATATGAGACCGTGTCTGTCTCTGTGTGTGTGTGTGTGTGTGCGTGTGAGAGAGAGAGAGAGTGTATCGTGTAGTGGGTGACCTGTAGTGTGACATGAACCCAAGGTCCAGTTGAGGAAATCCTCATGAGTACTGAACATAGTTAGTCTCTGCTTGGCCAGTCTGTTTGTTAATGAACAACAGTCTTTGCAATGGTTGTCACTTTGAATTGGATCTGATTCTGTGTTGATCCCACCTCATTCCCACATGCTGTGCTTAATTGAGCAGGAAACAGGACTTGTGGCCAAATAAGCATTTTGTGCAACAAAACTTTCAGCACATTTGTCTTCCCATGCTGATGCTGGCTGCTGATCAGGAAGTCATTTCTACCCCTTAGCACCACCCAATAACCTATAAGTGAAAGTTTGTGCATCAGTTGAGAACAGAACTTGACCTGACTGTCTACTCAACGGCCTAGCTCCTTTTTCCACTGTTGTATACATTGTTCACACCAGAAGACTGGATTTTGGACAAGGGGGTAAGAATTTAGCTGTTAATTCCAGTTTCTCGCTGTCCCATTTCAGAACGTCCTATGTTCACTTTGTGAACCCTGGCACCTGAGAAGCAAGCCACTCGGGACTCTGGAATAAATTTACAAAAGAAGTTAACTAATCTCCTTTTCTGTCACAAAAAGTATATATGCCCCCACAATCACCGTACCTTTATTCTTAATCCCCAATGGGTAACCACTCATTCCGTTACCTAATAGCGATCATGTTTATGGTCTGACCCTTTTCTTGTTCAGAATACTGCTGCCCAATCAGAACAACCTGTAAGATGGCTCCTTGTATTAATCTCACCAGTCGCTCTGGCCTTGCCTGCAGTCTGCGCAATCAGCTTCTCTACTTTGAGTGAATATGAAGCAACCACTACACTGCAACCCTACATCACCAAGAAAGCAGCAGTTTCAGAAGGCAGTTCACTACCACCTTCTCCAGGGCAACTAGGGATGGGCAATAAATACTGGCCCAGCCAGCAACTTCCACATTCCTTTAACAAATATATGAAGTAAAGGAGCCCTGGGGCACTTAGTCCCATGAACTTTCTTACTCCTGAATATTGCCATTTATGTCACTCAATTCTCAAATTCCCTTCACACCAAAGAGCCTGACTGTGCCCAAATTTGGAATCTTAATTCTTATTCAGATCTCATCAGGAGATGCCACTCCTGCAGCTAAGATTCTTTTTGTTTAAAACTGCTTCCAAAAAAAAAGGAAACTCGTCATTAACTTGTTTTTTTCAAGCAGCCAAGCGACAGCCCTTCAAACTGGTCTGATAAATGTGGGAAAGCTGGAGGGCAAGAGTGCGATGAAATCGAGTGATAGTTATTTTACCATTAATGGAGGGTTTATTCTCGAGAGAAAAATATATAAAGTTCTTGAATTGATTTCTGAGAAATAAAGTTCACTGGTTATGAATAATCTACTGAAGAAAGGGTTGTGTAATCTATGTATTTGAATGTCTTGAATTTGTATTTACCTGTTTGAATTATGACAACCCTTGTAAATAGACCTCGCTCTTAGTGTAGACTATTAAGCATTTTCATCTGGAACTCTATAAGACATAGTGAATGTGCAGAATTTGAATTGATTTTAGCATAGCTCCTAAACAGTACTGCAAGTTTCATCACCTGTGAAATATTTATCCAGTTCCCTGATCTCTTCTCAAGTACACACCAATATTTGGGTTCTCATTCCACAGTTTCCAGTGGTCCATTTGATATAATACATGTGTCAATAAAGAGTTTATTGAGTATAAATGGAGAGCATCATATATTAGACCCAACTTGCAAGAAGGAGCTACACATAGTCATCAAAATCAAGGTTGATTGTTTTCCCCTAGCTTAGCCAGTAGCTCTGAAGTTGAGATTAACCAAACAAACAGAAGCTCGAATTGAAGAATGGGCCTTTTGGAATTTATGGCTTTACAGCAGTATTTTATCTGACTAGGTCATTTTTTTTCTAATTTTCAAATCTAATTTTTTGCAGAAAATATTGTGGGAAAAGGTCCAAATTGCTGAATCTTAGATAATTAACAAACATTTCACCAAGTGAGAAAAGTTTTGGAAGAATTGAGCAGGATGGTCTCTTCTCTAGAAAGCACAACTCATAGAGGCCTTCAAAGTTATGTAGTGATTTAATAGAATGGATGTGAAGAAGCTGCTCCAGCTCTGGCTACGAGCGCCAAAAAAAAAAATTAATAATGTGGTTAGAGTTACATAGAACAGTCCAGCACAGAACAGGCCCTTCAGCCCACGATGTTGTGCCGACCATTGATCCTCATTTATGCACCCTC
Organism: Chiloscyllium punctatum; assembly: GCF_047496795.1. Classification (NCBI taxonomy): domain Eukaryota; kingdom Metazoa; phylum Chordata; class Chondrichthyes; order Orectolobiformes; family Hemiscylliidae; genus Chiloscyllium; species Chiloscyllium punctatum. The sequence goes on from NC_092739.1 coordinate 43,484,032, forward strand.
AAATTTCTGTGACCACATGCATGTTCAGGAGTCTCTTAATTGTCCCCAGTGACCTTGCTTCCACAACTGCTGCTGGCAACGCATTCCATGCTCTCTCAACTCTCTGTGTAAAGAATCCGTCTCTGACATCCCCTCTATACTTTCCTCCAACCAGCTTAAAACTATGACCCCTCGTGTTAGTCATTTCTGCCCTGGGAAATTGTCTCTGGCTATCGACTCTATCTATGCCTCTCATTATTTTGTATACTTCAATTAGGTCCCCTCTCCTCCTCCTTTTCTCCAATGAAAAAAGTCCGAGCTCTCTTCATAAGATAAGCCCTCCAGTCCAGGCAGCATCCTGGTAAACCTCCTCTGAACCCTCTCTAAAGCATCCACATCTTTCCTATAATAGGGTGACCAGAACTGGGCGCAGTATTCCAGGTGTGGTCTAACCAAAGTTTTATAGAGCTGCAACAAGATCTCGTGACTCTTAAACTCAATCCCCCTGTTAATGAAAGCCAAAACACTATATGCTTTCTTAACAACCCTGTCCACTTTGGTGGCCATTTTAAGGGATCTGTGTACCTGCACACCAAGATCCCTCTGTTCCTCCACACTGCCAAGAATCCTATCCTTAATCCTGTACTCAGCTTTCAAATTCGACCTTCCAAAATGCATCACCTTGCATTTATCCAGGTTGAACTCCATCTGCCACCTCTCAGCCCATCTCTGCATCATGTCAATGTCTCACTGCAGCCTACAACAGCCCTCAATGCTGTCGATGACACGTCCAACCTTTGTGTTGCCTGCAAACTTGCTAACCCATCCTTCAATCCCCTCATCCAAGTCATTAATAAAAATTGCAAACAGGAGGAGCCCAAGGACAGAGCCCTGTGGAACACCACTCACCACAGACTTCCAGGCAGAATATTTTCCTTCTACTATCACTCACTGTCTTCTGTTGGCCAGCCAATTCTGTATCCAGACAGCTAAGTTCCCCTGTATCCCATTACTCCTGACCTTCTGAATGAGGCTACCATGGGGAACCTTATCAAATGCCTTGCTGAAGTCCATATACACCACGTCCACAGCTCAACCCTCATCAACCTTTCTAGTCACATCCTCAAAGAACTCGATAAGGTTTGTGAGGCATGACCTGCCCCTCACAAAGCCGTGTTGACTGCATTTAATCAAGCCATGCTCTCCCAGATGGTCACAAATCCTATCCCTCAGAATCCTTTCTAACACCTTGCAGACGACAGACGTGAGACTTACTGGTCTGTAATTGCCAGGGATTTCCCTGTTTCCTTTCTTGAAGAGAGGAATTACATTTGCCTCTCTCCAGTCCTCAGGTACGACTCCAGTGGAGAGCAAGGATGCAAAGATCTTCGCAAGTGGCGAAGCAATTGCATTTCTCGTTTCCCAAAGCAGCAGAGTACAAATCTGGTCCGGGCCTGGCGACTTGTCAATCTTAATGTTTGACAAAATTTTCAGCACATCAGCTTTCTCTATCGCTATCCATTCCAGCATGCGCACCTACTCTTCAAAGGTTTCATTCACTACAAAGTTCGCTTCTTTCGTAAAGACAGAAGCAAAAAACCCATTTAGAGCTTCCCCTACCTCCTCAGACTCCACACACAAGTTCCCTATGCTATCCCTGATCGGCCCTACTCTTTCTTTGACCATTCTCTTATTTCTCACATACGTGTAAAATGCCTTTGTGTTCTCCCTAATCCGTTCTGCAAAGCCTTTCTCGTTCCCCCTCCTGGGTCTCCTCAGACCATTTTTGAGCTCCTTCCTCACCTGCCTGTAATCCTCTAGAGCTGAGCTTGACCCTAGCTTCCTTCACCTTACGTAAGCTACCTTTTTCCTTTTGACGAGACGCTCCACCGCTCTCGTCATCCAAGATTCCTTTATCTTACCACTTCTTGCCTGTCTCAGAGGGACATATTTATTCATCACTTGCAACAACTGTTCCTTAAACAGTCTCCACATGTCTATAGTGCCTTTACCATGGAACAATTGCTCCCAATCCGTGCTTCCTAACTCATGTCTAATCGCATCATAGTTTCCTCTTCCCCAATTAAATATCCTCCCATTTTGCCTAATCCTGTACTCCTCCATAGCTATGCAAAATGTGAGGCAGTTGTGGTCACTATCACCAAAATGCTCTCCCACCACAAGATCTGATACCTGCCCCGGCTCGTTTCCAAGCACCAAATCTAGAATGGCCTCTCCCCTCGTCGGCCTGTCAACGTACTGAGTTAGGAAACCCTCCTGAACACACCTTAAAAAAACAGCTCCATTCAAATCTTCTGCTCGAAGGAGGTTCCAATCAATATTGGGAAAGTTAAAGTCACCCATTACAACAACCCTACTACGTCCACACTTTTCCAAAATCTGCCGACCTATGCTTTCTTCAATCTCCCTGCTGCTATTGGGGAGCCTGTAGTAAACCCCTAATGAGGTGACTGCTCCCTTGCTGTTCCTAATTTCCACCCATACTGACTCGGTAGGCAGACCCTCCTCAACAATGGTAACTTCTGTAGCTGTGATACCCTCTCTGATTAGTAGTGCTCCACCCCCTCCTCTTTTCCACCCCCCCCCCCATTCTTTTTAAATGCTCTAAACCCTGAAACATCCAGCAACCATTCCTGCCCCTGAGAAACCCATGTCTCTGTTATGGCCACAACATCATAGCACCAGGTACTGATCCATGCTCTAAGTTCATCACTTTTATTCCTGATACTCCTTGCGTTAAAGCAAACACACTTTAACTGATCCCTTGGCTCCTTCCCAAGAAAATTCTTCCCACTAGCTGGTCTACCTCTTGAAATTGCCTCATCTGCATCAACTCTCACCTCTGGTATACAGCTCAGGTTCCCACCCCCCTGCCATACTAGTTTAACCCTCTCGAACTACTCGAGCAAACCTTCCAACCAGGACATTGGTCCCCTTCCAGTTCAGATGCAACCCGTCCTTCATGTACAGGTCCCACCTTCCCCAGAAGACATCCCAATTATCTACATATCTGAAGCCCTCCCTCCTACACCAGCTGCGCAGCCACGTGTTAAACTGCGCCCGCTCCCTGTTCCTCGCCTCGCTATCTCGTGGCACCGGTAGTAAACCTGAGAACACTACTCTGTTCGTCCTGCTCTGCAGCTTCCACCCTAACTGCCTGAAATCAGTTTTTATATCCTCAATACTTTTCCTGGTTATGTCATTGGTGCCAATATGTAACACAATTTCTGGCTTTTCGTCCTCCCCTTTTCAGAACCTTATACACCTGATCAGAGGTGTCCTGGACCCTGGCACCAGGGAGGTAACATACCTTCTGGGAATCCCGATCCTGACCACAAAATCTCCTGTCGATTCCCCTAACTATCGAGTCACCTACCACGAGTACTTTTCTATTCTGCCCCCTTCCCTTCTTTGCCACAGTGTCAGGCTCCGTGCCAGAGAACTGACCGCAATGGCTTTCCTCTGGTAGGTCATCCCTCCCTAGCAGTTTCCAAAACGGTATGCTTATTGCTGAGGAGAATCCCTGCACTGTCTGTCTGTCCCCTTTCCTCCCCCTAACTGTAACCCATCTATCCTTGTCCTGAGCCTTAGGAGTGACCAACTCCTGGTAACTCCTCTCAATTACCCCCTCAGCCTCCCGAATGATCCATAGTTCATCCAGCTCCAGCTCCAATTCCCTAACATGGTTTCCAAGGAGCTGGAGTTGGGTGCACTTCTCGCAGATGTAGCCAGCGGAAACGTGTGCCATGTCTCCCACCTGCCAGATTCTGCAGGAGGAGCAAGCAACTGTCCTAGCATCCATACCCCATTTATCTGAACACCCACTCAGTACTAAAGTAGAAAGCTTAGTTCAAGTTGCTATAAAATTAATAACAAACTTATATTCAATAGAGGAAGTTTACAATGAGCTTTACCTTATTAACTAGGTTAGAGGAGGAGGGCAGGTGGGAGACACGACAGTTGACTTCTTTACACAGAGAGTGGTGAGCACGTGCAATTCATTACTACACGCAGATAACATTGCATCCTATTTCCTCTGAAATGTACATTTGAAAGAGAAGGAATAGTGTGACATGGGAAAGATCAGATGATAATTGGTGAGAGGAGGCTCCTGTACTGTATAAACACTGTTATGGAGCAAAAGGGTCTTTGCCAGAGAATTCAATGTGTTTTTTTTTATTCTGGTTCTGTATTGGGAGGTTGAAGCAATACCATATGGTTTTGAGTTTTACCATCCTGTCTTTCCCCATTGTAAAGCAGCAAACCAGCCTTTTGCCCAAACTGCAATGCAGTCAGTGACCTTTTGATATGTAGCATGAGAATATTTAAGGAGAAAGTAAGGACTGCAGATGTTGGAGATCATCGTTAAAAAAAGTGTGGCGCTGGAAAAGCACAGCTGGTCAGGCAGCATCTGAGGAGCAGGAGAGTCGACATTTTGGGCATAGGTCCTTCATCAGGAATGTGGGGGATGGCCAGGGGGGGCTGAGAGAGAAATGGGAGAGGGATGGGATTGGGGAGAGGAGAGTGTGAAGGTAGCTAGGGAGGCGATAGGTAAATGAAGGTGGGGGATGCTCGTGATAGGTCAGAGCAGATAGGTGGCAAGAAAGATGGACAGGTAGGGCAGTTCAAAAAGGTGGGGCCAAGTTGGAGGGTTGGATCTGGCATAAGGTGGGTGGGTGTGGGATCTTCCCTCCCCCACCCCCTATTTATTTCTCAACACCCTTGCCCCCACCCCTCCCCCCTAAACATTCCTGATTAAGGGCTTCTGCCCGAAACGTCGACTGTCCTGCTCCTCAGTTACTGCCTGACGTTGTGTTTTTCCAGCGCCATACCACATAAGAATGTTTAAACATAGGGACAATTCATACAACTTAGAAAAGATTCTAATGAATCTTATTCTCACCAGGGACATGAGGGTAAATAGTGTGAATTTCCCTGGAAAGTACTTTGCTATCATGTTTAGTACTCTAGTATTATATTCAGTATATTAACGACTGAATTTATTTGTTCTGAAGTTTTTTTGATGTTCTGATCAGCATAGATAATTTTATTTGCACTTGGGATGTGGGTATAGCTGGCTACAGCATTTAATGCCCATCCCCAGTTGCCCTGGAGAAGGTGGTGGTGAGCTACCCTCTTGAACCATTGCAGTCTCTAAGGTATTGGACATTCACCAGCGCCATCAAGGGATGGATATTATTAACAAGAGTCTCTTGTTTCATGTACTATAATGAGCTAGAATTTGCTTTTGTATAAATTTAATTAATGTTACAAACACCAATGTCTTTAAGACAGTCTGTGTTCATTTAATTCAATAATAGATTTTAAATGTCTTTGGCCTGATTTTCATTTCTCCCCATAGTTATTGATTTTCATGTTTTGTGCTGGTGGGTCCATTCGTCAGGTCGTCAGCTGCTGAGAAGGAAAGATTTCCTCCTCCCCTCTTCTCCACAACAGCCCCACAGAAGCCAACATGCAACCATGCCATGATTCACTTTTCAGATTCCCCACATGGTAAGGTGGGTGGCACTGTGAGGAAACCCTTGTGGGCATCGATTGCTCAGTTAGATGTGTCAGCAATTGACGGTGGAATATGTAGACCATCCTCGGGCCTTGCTGCAAAGGGCTTACTTGGAGCAGTGGCTGGAGGGCGGTCAGGTTTCCACCCTGCATCCTCCCCCAATATTCAATACAGCTTCCACTCCAGACTCACTGGTAGTGGACCCTCTGTGTTAGCTGTGAATCAGTGGTGGCATACTTGCGTCTGAATCGCAGCATTCTGGATTCGGGTGCCACAGAAATCAAGGGGTTGACAACTAGGGCAGCAGTATGGCAGCATCGCACTGTCAGTTTGCTGTCTTGCAGGTGAAACATTCTCTTGGAGAAGGTGGTGGTGAGCTGCCGACTTGAACCACCGCACTCCCCTTAGGTATAGGAGCACCAACAGTGCCACTAGGAAATGGAGTGTGGGTGGAAAAGGGCAAAGCAGTTGCTCTGGATTTCTTGGCTGATAGTTATTGCTCAGTTCCCATCATTACCACGTTGTAGTTTGTGCGAGTTTGCTGAGCACGAAGGTTGTATTTGTTGTCAATGCCACCACAAGGTGGCAGAGCAAGCAGTGAGTTCAGGTAGAGAGAAAGCTGGCAGCCCACTGGGGAGATGCACACCCAGGAGCTGGGGGGGGGGAAACAGTTGTGTGGCAGCTGGGGGTAGGGTGCAACATACAGCAGTCGGGGGTGGGGGGGGGAGGGGCTGGTGGTGTGAACACAGAACAGCTCAGAGGGAGGGGCAAACATGGCTAGGGAACTGTGGAGCAGCCTGGGGGTATGGGGGTGGGTGGGTGGGTGACGTGGAGAAGGTAGTATGTGGGGAGGGCGGGATTCAGCAGGCAGCTGGAGACCATCCTGGTGCTGGTAACACACTCCAAAGGGTGAATGAGCTGATGCACCTCCTACATTATAGCAGCAATTATACTTTCAAAGGTACTTCACTTTCTGTCAATCACTTTGAGACACCCACTGAAGGTGAAAAGCAGAAGACAAATACAAAATCTTCATTTATTTTTAGAAGAGCCTGTTAGAATGTCCTTTAAATTAATAATTTAAAGATATAATCCTCATTTTTGTTTTCAAAATTATATAGAAATAATATTGTTTTTGAAACAGATTAATTTCCAGTGATTGAAGTGAGAATAAAAGTCAGAGGTATACAGCACAGAAACAGTGTTTTCAGTCCAACTTGTCCATGCCAACCAGATATCCTAAATAAATCAAGTCTAGTCCCATTTGGCAGCTTTTCGCCCACAGGCCCCTTTTAAATTTCTTCCCACCCCTGGCCTCACCCTAAACCTGCACCATCTATAAATGTTGAGGTGTTGCATTTTCGAGGTGTTTTTCGGTGTACTCCCAAAGTCAATGGATAGTAATTACGCATAAACCATTTCAGAGTATCGATTCCTTTGAACCTTTGTTTTAAAAATGTCTCTATGTTTACACAGCTCATCCTTGGAAATCTTTTGTATGCTCACCTGCAGGAGCATAATGAAGGAGTTATTTGTTCTGTTTGAAGGCTCCATGCTCTCTTTAGGTGATGTTTCCAGGACGGGTTGTATGTCATCTCTCTTGACCTTCCCTGTTCGGGTTATTTTCTGTGAAACACAATTCATTGTGGATAGCAAGGAACATTGTCAAAGATACAAGCAGGATATAGACCAGTTGGAAAATTGGGCGGAGAAATAACTGATGGAGTTTAATTGAGACAACTGTGTTGTGGTGCATTTTGGGTGGTCAAATGCAAGAGGAAAGTATACAGTAAGTGACAGGAGCATTCATACACAGAGGGATTATGGGTACAAGTCCATAGCTGTCTGGAAGTGACAATACTAATGGACAAGGTGGTAAGGAAGGCGTAGGCATGCTTGCCTTTATCAGAGCATTGATTATAAAAGTTGGCAAGTCTTGTTGCAGCTGTACAAGACTTTATTTAGGCCACGTTTGGAGTGTAGTGTGCAGTTCTGGTCCCCACACTGTAGGAAGGAAGTGGAGGCATTAGAGTGGTGCAAAAGAGGTTCACCAGGATAATACATAGATTGGAGTGTATTAGCTGTAAGGAAAGGTTCAACAAACTTGGATTGTTTTCACATTGGAGGCTAAGGAGTGACTTGATACAAGTGTGTAAAATTGAGAGACATGGATAGGGTGGATAGTCAAAGTCTTTTTCCCAGGGTGGAGCCAGGACTCAAGGGATGATGTTGCACTGCGGAGACTGGAGGTATAGAGAGGGTGAGGTCGATGGAAAGGGAAAGATGAACTTTTGAAGCTGTTTCAGTTTTAGTAATATCAATTTAATATTAATTTATTCAGTAATTTATTTGTACAATTTATTCATGAGTTTATTCTGTAATCCAAGGTGGCATCTGAATGTAGTGACATGATCCACTTTTCACTGTACCTAGGTATAAGTGACAATATTAAATACATCTAAATCTAAATATCAAATATTTCTATGCAGAGGTGAAAGGGGCAGAGATGAAAGGAGGTAAGTTTAAAAGAGATGTGTGAGGCAATTTTTTTTCTGCAGAGGATGGTGGGTGTCTAGAACAATGCCAGGGGAGGTGTCAGAAGCAAATATGATAGCAATGTTTAAAAAACATTTGAACAGACACATGAACAGGCAGGGAATAGAGGGATACAGACCATGTACAGGCAGACGAGAATAGTTTAAAGTAGCATTGGTCAGCACAAAAATGGTGAGCCGAAGGACCTTTTCCTGTACTGTACTGATCTATGGTGGATATTTCAAGCCAATTAGTACCCTTTTTCTAAAATGTTTTCCAGCATTGTTAACTTCAGCTGTGGTTCATCTTTGGTTTCATCTAAACTAATAAAGTCAATGGAAATGGACGTACAAGCAAGGTGTGCAATTCAAAAAATGTTACGAGTCCACTGGATGCTACTGTACAGAAAATAAAACGTTGTTACTGGTAAAAGTGAATACTGTTTAGAGTGTTAATACATATAACAGTACAGTTTGGAGAGAAAAATGATATTAGCTGGAAACACTTCCTAAGCTGCCCAGTCTTCAGATACACTGTGAAAATACCTCTGTATGTTGTGCCCTTACATTGCCAGTTGGTCCATTAATTTGCATGCCCTTTTTTTGTTTCATGCTTTCACAGTGATTCCAGTAGTCACTCATTAATTTGGTATAGCTTGTGTGAACTTTAGCTGTCAAGTTCCAAGGCATCAGTGGAGATGCCACTAAAATAGAAGATATTTTCATTTGGCAGATCCTGAATGTTAGCGTTTCCAAAATTGATTCTTCAGTCATCTGACTTTTGAGTCTTTTGCAGTTTTTTTCAGTTGACTTTCTTAATTCTGTTTTTCTAGTCATGACATTTGAATTCCTGTGCTATTTCACATGCATTCCTTGGCTTTTATTTTTCTGTATCTGATTCTGTCTTCTCTCAGCTTCCTCTTGTATGTCGTGGCATTCTAAGTCATGACATTCTAAACCTTGTGCCAAGTTTTGCATCAATAACATTCTCCTTTGCAATATCATGAGTTCTGATCAAATTGATCTTTTCATAGAATGGTTACATCCCTGGAAGGGAGTGTGCATCCTATTGTGTCTTTGCTGACTCTCTGCAAGAACAACTCAGTCAGTCCTACTCCTCTGACTTCTCCAGTATTCCAGCATTTCTTCCCCCTCTTTGTACTTTTTAAAAGCTTCAGTTGAATCTGCCTCCACCACACTCTCAGGCAGTCCATTCCAAATTCTTAAACACTTGCCGAAGGAAGAACCTTTACCTCATGTTGTGTTAACCCCCTTAAATCATTGTCCTTTGGTTTTCAATCCCTCCATCTAGCCCTTCAGGAGTTTGAATGTATTCATTAAATCTCCTCCCAACCTCCTCTTCTCTTAAAAGGAAGAACTCTAAGTTTTTCCAGTCTGTCACATAACAGATGTCCCTCAACCCTGGAACCCTCCTTGTAAAATATTTCTACACTCTTCCTCCAGTTTTCACATGTGCGGTGGCCACAATTTGAAATATTATTCCAGTTGAGACTGAAGCATTATTTTATCAAAGTTCATTATGATTTTCTTTCTTTTGTGCTGTTTGCCTCTATTCATAAAACCCAGGATCACATATGACCTTTTTCTCTACTCACGTTGACCAGCTTCAACCATCTGTGCGCATTAGTCCTCTCTTTCTTCCTGCACCCCCTTTAGAATTATAAGCTTTATGTTGTCTCCTCATTCTTCTAAACTTCACCAGTTCACAGTTTAACTGCCACGTTTCTGTCTTTTGTACCAATATCTGTGTTCTCTTGAAGTCCATCACTATCTTCTTCACAGTTCTTCATACTTCCAAGCTTTGTACCAAATGCACTCAGGTCAAAGTCATTAACGTGTAGCAAGAAAAGCAGTGTGGTCTGAGAACCAAAGCCTGAGTCACCTAAGCCCACCCAGCGACAGTCTCCCACTGGAGCTGACCCTAACGCTAGCCTAATCCAGACTCTGCTTCCTGAGCTGTTGAGAAGGGTGTCCAAATCCAACCGTTCTGGCCCAGAGCTAGGTGCACAGAACCAGTGGTCATTCCATCCAGGTATGTTTACCCCATTGGGTATCTGGCCAACTTAAAGTTAGAGCAAGACTGTTCAAGGATGATACAAGAAAGGGAAAAAGTGAGGACTGCAGATGCTGGAGACCAGAGTTGAAAAATGTGGTGCTGGAAAAACACAGCAGGCCAGGCAGCATCCGAGGAGCAGGAGAATCGACGTTTCGGGCATAAGCCCTTCTTCAGGAATGAGGCTGGTGTGCCAGGCGGGCTGAGATAAAAGGTAGGGGGGAGAGAATTTGGGGGAGGGGTGCTGGGAATATGATAGGTGGAAGGAGGTGAGGGTGATAGGCCGGAGAAGGAGTGGGGACGGAGAGGTCGGGAAGAAGATTGCAGGTCAAGAGGGCGGTGCTGAATCCGGGGGTTGGGACTGAGATAAGGTGGGGGGAGGGGAAATGAGGAAGCTGAAGAAATCTACATTCATCCCGTATGGTTAGAGGGTTCCTAGGTGGAAGATGAGGCGCTCTTCCTCCAGGCGTTGTGTGGTCAGGGTCTGGCGATGGAGGAGACCAAGGACCTGCATGTCCTTGGCAGAGAGGGAGGGGGAGTTAGTGTTCAGCCACGGGACGGTTGGGTTGGTTGGTGCAGGTGTCCCAGAGGTGTTCACTGAAATGTTCCACAAGTAGGCAGCCTGTCTCCCTAATGTAGAGGAGACCACATCGGGTGCAACGGATACAGTAAATGATGTGTGTGGAGGTACAGGTGAATTTGCGACGGATATGGAAGGATCCATTGGGGCTTTGGAGGGAGGTGAGAGGGGAGGTGTGGGCGCAAGTTTTGCACTACTTGCGATTGCAGGGGAAGGTTCCGGGAGTGGAGGTTGGGTTGGTGGGGGGTATGGATCTGACGAGGGAGTCGCGGAGGGAGTGGTCTCTCCAGAACGCTGATAGGGGTGGGGAGGGAAATATATCCCTGGTGGTGGGGTCTGTTTGGAGGTGGAGGAAATGACGAAGGATGATACGATGTATCCGGAGGTTGGTGGGGTGGAAGGTGTGGGCCAGTGGGGTTCTGTTCTGGTGGCGATTGGCGGGGCGGGGTTCAAGGGCGGAGGTGCGGAAGTGGAGGAGATGCGGTGGAGAGCATCATCGACCACGTCGGAGGGGAAATTGCGGTCTTTGAAGAAGGCCATTTGGGTTGTTCGGTAATGGAATTGGTCCTCCTGGGAGCAGATGCGGTGGAGGCGAAGGAATTGGGAATATATAAGAAAGCACTTGTCGACACAGAGGATAGTAGAAAACTGGAGCTCTGTTTCTAAACATAGTAGAGCGAGATCAGTTGAAAACTTCATGAGTTCAATTGATAGTTTTATTGCTGGGTGTTAGGATTATGAAACTAAAATGGCTTGATGGAGTTAATCATAGAATCCCTACTTATCACAGAATTCCAACAGTGTGTAAACAGTCCCTTCGGCCCAACAAGTCCACACCGACCCTCCGAAGGGTAATCACCCAGACTCGTTCCCCTATCCTATTACTCTACATTTGCCCCTGCCTAATGCACCTAACCCACATAACCCTGAACACTGTGGACAATTTAGTATGGCCCATTCACCTAACACTGGGAGAATGTGCAAACTCCACATAAAGACAGTCGCTTGAGGCTGGAATCGAGCCCTGGTCCCTGGCGCTGTGAGGCAGCAGTGCTAACTGAGCCACTGTGCCAATCAGTTACATAGTTGAATAGTGTAATAAGCTAGAAGGACTGAATAGCCTGTTATGGTTCTGAGACCACGCTCTTTAGTTCAAACACTTTTGGAGGCAGTTGCGCTTGAATTGGAGTTTGACACTATTGGAGAATTTTTGGTGCAGAGATCTTTTGATAATTGATTTACATTAAGTTTACATTTGCTCCTGTTTGGGTGCTGACACCACAAAGACCGTACAGGAAGTTGGGGTTTGTTCTTTACTTCAGGAACAAAATGCCTCTGTGTGCCACTGATTTTTCAGGAATAGGGCTGAAAAATCTCAGTCCAGTTATCTTTATCCTTGGCACATGTCAATGTAATTAACTTTATCAGCATTTGTCTGATAAGCATCTTCACTGTTGCTCTTAAAGTCTACCGAGTCCAAATGAACCTCAGTAAGCATTTTGATAGATAAGTTATTGAGTAAACAGAGTATCTATGGTGCTTTACTTCAGGAATACAGTCCCTCACTGCTGGATACTTGAATATGCTTTTCAAGTTTCAAAGAGATTGCAGTTAATTGTAATTGACATACAGACAGGAAGTTCATAGCCAATCAAACCAGTTTGTCTTTATGATAACGTGACGGGAGGACGGAGTTGTTCGTCAGTGGACTGAAGAGAAGTTGCAGGTGTAATGTTCTCCAGAACTCCTCATTTTAATGAGGGAGATTGCTTTCTGTCCCTGTAGTTTTCTTTGGTGAATGTTAGACCTTTTTTAAAAGGTGGGTGAAAACATCCTATGAATGAGGGATGTCTGTTTGCTCTGTCTCCCTGTTCTAAATTTCAAGGTTGAGGGTGAAATTGATCAATTGTTGCACAGATTCTTTAGAGGTACCCACCCAGAGTGTTGCTTGGGTCACTCAGATGGGCAGCCTCCAGCACTGAAGCTCTTGTAAATCTACACTTGAATCTGCTCAACGCTCGGCTGGATTGCATCTCTTTTCATATCGTGGCCTCACCTTGGATCTAAAATCTGGTCACTTATCTACGATAAAACAGAAAATTTAGAAAATGATGACATATTAATCATCAAACACATTGCATATTTATTAAATAGTGTCTTTCATGCTATTTTCACTTGTCTGTCATGTAAGCACTTGAAAGGTTTGGATATGCTTCAGGCTGCTTCTGTAAAGTGACTGGAAAATTTATTACCTACTTTGACCTGTAAAACAGGAGAGAGTAAGTTTACGATCTTGGACCTAAAACCTCTGACTTTGTTAAAACATCACTGGGTTTTAAATTTTAGTTCTTGGAGCTTAATTTGTTATGAGCCATTTTGCATTGGTCATAATGTTGAGAATGTAAGTATTCTCAAACTATTCTTAGATGCTATACAAAGTGCACACACATATATCTATACAAAAGCAAAGTCTTTAAAGAATAAAGAGGTTCTTTACCTCTGCTAATGGTCCCTATTATCAGTGTCAGGCAGCATCCGAAGAGCAGGAGACTCGACGTTTTGGACCTAAGCCCTTCTTCAGACCAAAACATCGATTCTTCTGCTCTTCAAAGCTGCCTGACCGGCTGTGCTTTTCCAGCACCACACTTTTCGACTCTGATCTCCAGCATCTGCAGTCCTCACTTTCCCCACTATCAGGGTCACTTTGGTATGTTGGCACCAACACATTTCCCTGACACTGTTCAGTGGCAGTGTTACAAGTGATTGTTCCAGCCTTGTATGTGCCACTATCCGAGTACAGGATAACCTTGAAAGATTTTGAAGTATCCGTTTTTCTCACTGGTGGATTTATGATGTTGCAATAATCCTGACTCCAACATGCTCTAAAACTACTTTTAAAATTCATTCTCAGTTGCTTCCTCCTGCTCACGTTGTTGATTGGTTTCTGTGGCAGGGTTGAGTAGGTTTGCCAACAGCAGGGAGAGAACCTGTTCACGGTTAGACATTGTGCTTCCCACTCCAACAATATTACAAATTCAGGATGAGACAAGGACTTGGGATTCACACCCACTACTTAGTGAACAAGTTACCTTGCCTTCTTTTCCCTTCTGTTCATTGATTTGATGCAGATCTGTTTGAACGTAGACCTAGAAGCGCTCCAGTATTTAGTAAAGTCTGTGATATCCCCTCACGTCCTCTAGCTTTAATCCTAACCTAACGTTGCATTCTAATAATTGCCCTCTACATCCTCTAATTATTGACTGTAAAAGAATGTTTCCTATCAACCGGTCCAGATGAGTTCTGATGAAGTGTCACCAGACTAAGACATTAACTCTGGTTTCTCTCCACTGATGATGCAGACCTGTTGATTTTCGTCAGCAATTTCTGTTTTTATTGAAGTTATAAAACACTTCTGGAGCAGATGGGACTTGAACCTGGACCTTCTAGTTCAGAGTTAGGGACATTTCCACTGCCCTGAAAGACCCCTAACTAGCAACTGTATCATTTCAAAGTAATCTAGATTGAGTGTGTGGAATGCACTGTCATTGCCAAAGCTTCTGTTTCTTGTCAGTTTATCGATTTAAACCGATGCCAAAGCCCTCTGTATTTTAGTCTGAGCAAAATAATTTGTAGAAGAATTCAAGATTTCAGGTGCTGATATCTGCATGTGCTTTAACATAACTTTGAGCAGTGGCATAAAAAACTTTGATACTCAAATTGGCAGGTGTGCAACGGTGTTCCACAAGGACCTAAGTCCGGGCTTTGATTATTCACATTTATTGTTAATGACTTGGATAAAAAGTTGTATTTTCAAGTTTGTTGATGACACTCAGTTATGCAGCACTGTAAACTGTAGATAGCATAAAATTGCAAAGAGATATTGAATGAATGGGCAAAGTTGTGATAGATCAAGTTCAATGTAAGTGAGTGAGCGATTAGCTATTTTGGGTCGAGAGAGGGTAGATCAGGGTACTTTCTAGATGATAAGCTGAATACAGCAGATGTCCAAAGATATTTGGGGGCATCGGGTAAACAGATCTTTAAAATGCTACAAACAACTGCAGAAATTAATCAAGAAGGCTTATGGAATGCTGGTTTTTATATCTAAGGGACTGGAAGATAGGGGTAAAAACATTGGACTGCAGCTGAACAAAACGCTGGTTAGACTCCACTTGGAGTACTGTGAGCAGATCTGGGCACCATGCTTTAGAAAGGATCTATTGGCCTTGGAGGGAGCACAAAATAGGTTTGCAAGACCGATACCTAAACTTCAGGGGCTCTATTATGAGGAGAGATTGGGCGTATTTTCTCCAGAATTTGGAGGGTTAAGGAGAGATATTTGATCCAGGTTTTTGAGATATTACCAGGAAAAGACAGGGCAGATAAAGGTAAACTATTTTCATTGGTTGGGGGTTCTAGAACTAGAGGCATAGTCTGAGCATTTAGGACCAGACTATTCACACAATGTTAGGAAGCACATTTACACACAAAGGGTGATGGATGTTTGGAACTTGCTGCCACAAGTAGCAGTTGATGCTAGATCAGTTCTTAAAATTCCTATCTAAGATTTAAAACTTTTTATTGAGTAAATGTATTAAGGGATATGGGCCAAAGGCAGGTCTGTGTAGTTGGGCCACAAATCAACCATGATCTCATTGAATGGTAGAGTAAGCTTGAAGGACTGAATGGCCTACTCCTGTTCCTATGTTCCAATTGGATTTCAATAGAGAAAGCATACTGAGGACCTGAAATAGGCAAGCTGTGGCAGTATTGGTTGTAATTTTGAACGTCAGTGTTAACCCTCCCCTAACCTTGTAGATCTGTCAATTTGGTCAGAAGCTGGCAATCTGAAATAATAAGCCTTTCCCTCCACATATGCTACCGGTACTGATGAGGTTTTTCCACACTACTTTTGTTCCTATTTCTATCAATTTGGTCAGCAGTCCAGACAGGAAATCAACCTGAAAAATAAGTGATCAAGTGATCATGGTGTTATGTTTGACAATGCATGCCCAGCCTTGTCAGGTCCCATTGCCCTTCCCCACCCCGCTCTCATTTAAATGTCAGGGCCCATCTCCTTTGCCTTTGTTTCCATTTAGATTGCAGTGGTAAAGAAGAGTAGTCAAATGGACTTCTCCATTCATCAACCACTGCAAAGTCATTTTGAACATTAAAGTAAGGTACACAAAGTCATGTAAAAAGAGATGCTGATCATTCCCCAGTCTCTCCTCTTTATGCTGTTTCACACTTGAATGTGGGAACCACTTGTTCCCTTCTACCTAATCTAGGGCCAGATCTTTATTTGACATCATGGACCAGCTCAATCATGTCACTACTTAAGTGTCTGTGCACAAACACTTTGTGATCTTGGTCTCTTGGCTAGAGTTCACGAATCTTGGATGATTTGTCTTTCTCAAGCGCAGGGATATAGTCATAGAGATGTACAGCACGGAAACAGACCCTTTGGTCCGACCCATCCATGCCGACCAGATATCCTAACCCAATCTAGACCACCTGCCAGCACCCAGTCCATATCCCTCCAAACCCTTCCTATTCATATACCCATCTCGGTGCCTTTTAAATGTTATAATTGTACCAGCCTCCACCACTTCCTCTGGCAGCTCATTCCATACACGTACCACTGCGTGAAAAGGTTATCCCGTAAGTCTCTTTTATATCTTACCCCTCTCACCCTAAACCTGTGCCCTCTAGGAGTGGAGATGTTGCTTGGCTACTCTGCTGAGATTAGTTAATTGAACCTGGAACCTTGTACAATTCAGTATTGTATGGGGTGAACACAAAGCAGGCACTTTTAAAAGGAATTGTTTTGGAAACACATTACAGTCTGATTTCTGGTGTAAACAATCGTTTGTTGCTTCAGTTTTCATTTGTTAGGATAAATGAGATACTTAGTTCTAGACGTCCATGATGTCATCTGAATCATAGGATCAAGTTACAGCACAGTACAGCCACAAGTTGCCAGCTCCTCTGGTGTTTCATCAAATTAAGTACAATGCAGTTGGCAAATGTGTGATGGAAAATTTTTGGTGTGCCTTACTTTAATGTTCAAATACCGATCCTTTCATATGCCACTAATACGACCAATTTAATTGTTAAAACTTTGTTTCAAAGCTTTTGTTGTAGCACTGTCTAAAACTCTGGCACTTATAATTTTATTTTCAGTACTTATCAGAATTAAAGCGTTGCAGACACATTTTGGAGCTATCATGATGTGCCACATGGTAGAACTTTGAGGAAAGAGGGTGTTTTCACTCTGATTTGGAGGCACAACACTTTCCCCTGAAATGTAACGCCGACTAATAGCGTGTCATTCATGTTGCAAGAGCATCAGCATTGTTTGAAAATGTGTACATGCAACAAGAATGCAGTCAAGACAAATAAGCTTGTAGATTCCATTCTATTCAAAACTGAAGAATTAAAGCCACAGTCAAGATGGAAACCTCAGCGATACTTCATATTATTATGCACTGTTTTATATTGATATTACAGCAGAAACAATGATTTTGTTGGTTACATGTGTTTGTTGTTGACCGGTGTGAAATGGACGATTTATGTTTGATCTACAGGAAGGCACTGTGGGATTGAGAGAAAATATATCTAAGATTATTCATTGTGTAATTTTGTATTCCTTATCCAAAATTCCTTGTGCTGCTTCACCGAAAACAAATCATGTTGTCTGAAAATGTGCATCTTCACAGCTTGCTGTTTCCGTGATGTACTTAAAGTAATTTGGAATGCGCATTGAGACATTAGCGAAAATGAATACTGTGCGGTGCTGTATTAACCATTAATGCTTTACTAGAAATGTTCAGTTTGCACCGATACAGACTGTTAACTTGTTCTGCAACTTAAGAGTTAAGGTGCATAGTTTGGATTCTCTTTCAGCATTTGCTGAGCAGAGTAATGATTAATGTGTTGAGATCTTTTCCAGATCAGCTTGCCCACAGCACACCATGTTCCTGTTTTGCCTGACAGGCTTTTTTGAAGCACTTGTGACTGATTTGTTAGGAGTTGATCTGGATGTTGAAGGCTGGCCTAATAGGATTTGGTTCTTGTAGAAGGGCAGCATTTTGTCTCTGCTTGCAATTTTTTTCATACCTTCTGTAATATATCTAGCTTGGTTTGTTTCTTTCTTGAAGCAGTCACAATATGATGCAGGTGGAGGGGACAGGAAGAGAGTGTAGTGTAGCATTGTTTGTCA
Organism: Chiloscyllium punctatum; assembly: GCF_047496795.1. NCBI lineage: Eukaryota > Metazoa > Chordata > Chondrichthyes > Orectolobiformes > Hemiscylliidae > Chiloscyllium > Chiloscyllium punctatum. The sequence continues at coordinate 43,501,963 of NC_092739.1, forward strand.
CTGTTGTTCTTCATTTCAGCACATTGATTTAAATTTATTTTTCCTTGGCCTTTTATAGCTGCACTATTACAAAGCATCTGTTCCTGATAATTGCCAATGGCTCCCTTTCCTCCCCTGTTTTCTTTCACTTTCACTCCCTGCATTCCCCTCTTGGCCCCTCCTACGGCCAGGCACCATAAGATGAAAAGGAATTATTCACATAGTGCCTTTCACAACCTCAGGATACCTGAAAGCCTCTCTTTGCTTTTAAAAGAATGAGGAGAAAGTGAGGACTGCAGATGCTGGAGATCAGAGTCGAACAATGTGGTGCTGGAAAAGTACAGCAGGTCAGGCAGCATCTGGCCGTGCTTTTCCAGCACCACACTTCTTGATTTTGAAAGAATTACCATATCTAGTGAGACTAGTCCCAGAAATTGGCATTGAGACAAAGTAATCAAATCATCCTTTTTAGTGGAGTTACCTGAGAGATGATTAATAGCTAAAACCTCTAACTAAAAATTGGAAAATCCCAGCATATTGGCAGTGTTGGATGTGGAGATTTGGTAAAAGTCATTTGTAAAGGAAATTGAGCCACTCAGGGTAAGGAGAGTATGTGGGTGATCACAAGGTATCTTCCTGTGGCAACAAGCAGTTTTACAGTGGAACCTTGGTTATCTGATCAACACGGGCGAGGAGTATTTTGTCTGGATAATCGAATGTTCGGATAAAACAGTTTACCCAAGCATCGGGACCTTAAGATCTTTTTCGGATAATCTGAAATTCGGATAATCGATGTTCAAATAACCAAGGTTGTTCTGTACAGCAGCTTCAGACATCACAGAAACAATTCAGATGAAGCACAGCCAGTTTGGTTTTAACTCTGTAAAATTATTGCATTTCTTTTTTTCCCCCATTTTAGTTTTCTCATCACCTTTGTTGAAGGCATTTGTTCAACCATGAGAACCATGCATTTGCATGACCTTCCACATGGTAAACACTCTCCTGGCAATTCCACAGACATTGATGAGCTGCTGAGTTCACTGTTACTCCTGTATGAGATAACTAAGTGCTACTGGCAAGTGAATACACATGTGGGCATCATTGCCCAGCACAGGCTAATTGTCACTGCTTTAATCACAATTGGCATTTTTTTTTAACAATGTAATCATAATGTCACTTCAGCTTCTGGTCAAAATACTTCTCCCAATGTGCTCAATGGGACTCTTCAGCGTGGTCTTATGTTGAATGCTGTATATACAAGGTGTTATTGAATGAAAGACACATTTTCAAAAGTATTCCATGGCTTTATGGATTTCTTTTCCAAGAGAATTTCATCATCTTCATTTGGCTGAGGAGTGGAACATTTCTCCCAGTATGAGCACACTCAGAGCAGTGAGAGCATACTGCTGCTGAGTAATCTGTTCCAACAAATACTGTTGATGCACAGTATCCTGTATTGACCAGTTTTTTTTTGTGTTTTCCAAACCATCCCACTGGCTTCCACAAGGGGTAATACTTCTCCCAAACTTGTTGCAAGTAGTGCAACACTGGGATCAACTCAGCTTTGTGAGCTTTTAACCCACAGCTACCAAATTTGACAATCTTTGAATAAGTTTCCTGGCTTTCAGCTATCCCTTATAGACTCACCCAGACTTCGGCGCTGAATTCAAAACAGGTGCCAGAGGTGAAGGGGATGCGCGAACATGGTGATCATAGAAGCCAATTTACACAGTGGCTACCAATTTACGTTTGTTTTATGTTGACAAGTGACACCAAGCAAATATTTGCATGTAAACTATTGGCAGTTAGGTACTGTGATTATGTATGCACTGACCTGTAAAACAGGAGGGTCATGTTACATGGATGTATAAACACCTGATTTGAACCTGCTGTTGCTTTCCTGTGGGGAGTAGGAACTCGCTGCGTGGTATGTGACCTCCACAGGATTGCGGTGTATACACAACAAGGGTTGAAAAGCTGCACTGTTTACTGCAGCACAAAAGCTTTTGTGCAACCTTTATACTGTCTGCATTTTTTGTTCAATAAAATTGATTGGGCTTTCTATTATTTTAACTTGAAATCAGGTTATTTGGGTGCTGTTGTGATAGTGTTAAAATGGAGTTGCTGTTACACTGGACTTAAAGGATTGTTTGTCATCCCATGTTTTAAAACAAGAATGCACCTTCTTGTCCAGAAGCAGCAATTCCAGTGCCAGTTTGCTAAATACCAGAAAAGGTGCAACATAGAATCATGAGGACAATGCTGGAACTTAGAGGTTTATTTATTAGAAAAGGTTGAACATACTGGATGAATACATGATTGAAAACCGATTACCTTTATTGAATGTCACATAATAAAAATGCAGACAATAGAAAGGTTGCATAAAAGCTTTTGTGCAGGCATTAATTGCCCGTCATGAGTGACCCCACAATTAATGGGACAGTTTGAAAGTGAAACCCACAAGTGTTGAGCTAGAGGGAGGAGCTGAGCAATTTGTTGGAGCTGTGAGCTGCCAATTTCCTGGATCCTGATGGACTTCATCCTCAGGTCATTGAAGAAATGGTTGGTCAGATAATCAATGAATTGACATTAATTTACGAAAACTACCTTAGATTTATGGAAGGTTTCACTAGATTGAAAAGTTGTGAGTGTAACTCATTTATTCAAAAAGGGAAGGAGACAAAGATAGCAAACTACGGGCCCAGTTAGCGTGACATCTGTCATAGGAAAGCGGTTATCTCTAATAAATAGACTGCAATGATTCAATAAACTCATTCACCTCCTAATCACTGCCTTACAGATTGACAATTAATGCTAGCCCAGCCAACAAAGTCCATATCCCTTGAACAGTTAAAAAATCCTGACTGCGTTAATTTGTGGGTGCTTGAAACTATATTTATCACACACAAGGCCTCTTCCGTGCTTGAGAAAGAATATATCCACAGTGCACCTTCTTCATTAAAGAAAGGGATATGAATCCAGCCAATCCCTGCTGCATCCCAATGGTAATGTCCTGACCAATCAGAGTTGACTAAGTACAATCACTTAACTGTGGAAGTTCACAGTTCATGCTGCAACTCCAACCAAGTACAGGCTAACCAATCAGAACCTTGTTGTCTTAGTGTATATATTATTGCTTCCTTTTTAACATTGTTTTCTTGCATTTCAATCCTGATGAACATGAGACAAAAAACTTTGACTTGAGGCCTGCTTTTTAACCATGTTTAAGATATATTCCTGAGATTGTCTACACAGTCAGATTCTTCTGCATTTCTGATGTAGGAGTTGGTTATTTTTAGTTCAGTCAATGTTTATCTAGAACAGCAACCTCCGTACTTGTATCCCAGATATGTGTATCCAGCAGCCCCTGCTTCCTTTCTCACAGCATCTTGACATTTTCCAACTTGACATCCCGCGCTGACCTGAGCGCTATAGAATTCCTTTTCCTCGTGCTACTTTGCTATCAGCCTCTCTGTAAATATTTCTAATGTCTTCCTGAATCCTGCTCCATCATTTTCCCAGCATGTTTGACTGATCTTCATATTGCCATTTGCTGTTGAGTTTTTAACCCTATCCTTTTGTCCCAATCTAGCCGCCTCCTAATATGAAACAATACTGAAAATGTTTAAACAGACATTTAACATGTCAATAGTTCAAAGCATTTCAACAGTAAATTTTTTCTCATACAAAGTAACTTGTTGGAAAAATGGCAGCCATTCTGTATCAACAGCACCAAACAAATCACAAGATGGATAAGCAGGTAATTGGAGTTTTTTTTTGGTACTATTGGTTAAGTCAGTGATGCTGACCAGAGTCAGGAAAACTGGCTGCTGTCCCACAATTCAAAAAGGACGTGAGGGGCAACCTCTTCCCATGGTGGTTCTTGTAAGGAATGAACGTCCAGAGAAAGTGGTGGATGCAGATACAGTTACAGTGCTTAAAAGACATTAGACAGGTACATGAATAAGAAAAGTTCGGAGGGATATGGGCCAAATGCAGACCGGTGGGGCTAGTTGAGTTTGGGATTGTTGTTGATGTGCACCAGTTGGACCAAAGACTGTTTGTTTCTGTACTCCATAACGATAAACACTGAACAGGAACCAGCAGAGGGATCTGAGTTTCAAAAGATATTTGATCAAGTATGTAGTTAAGAAAGATTTAGAGGGATATGGGCCGAGCGCAGGCAAACGCGATTAGTTCACATTAGGAAACCTGGTCAGCCTGGACGAGTTGGGCCGAAGGGCCTGTTTACATGCTGTATGACTCCATAATAGCAACTGCTGCAATGTAGCACTGTTTCAGTGTTCCACAGAATTGTGCACTCCGGATGGAGTTCAAACTTACCAACCATTTGAGATCTAATCTAACGAACACTGTTTTACAAGCACTTAAACCTATATGGGATCCATGTCTACTTCTGTAAAGTAACCTTTGTTTGATCCAGAGCAACTAATTACTTCAAACAAAATTAATTTAATAAGAAAAAACTTCAAAGCCCTACTTTAAATACAAATAAAATAAACAGATTGGAGGGTGGATTTTGAAGCACCAGACAACTGATTGCTGCCAAGTTTGTGACTTGTATGAGCACATTTGTTAAGCTGTTTCTGTGTGAACGACTTGCACCAGTGTTTTCCATTATGATGCAGAATAAACACTCAAAGGGAGCGATGGAGCTTGTAGCTTCTTTCCTGACAGAAATAGCCAGAAACTTACTGAAAGGTAGAAATAGGAGTTTGAAACCTCTTTCTGAATTCCTTAAACTGAGTAAACCCACTTGCCCACCATGTAAAATGAAGAGTATTATGAGAATTAAGAATTTATCTTAATTTTTCATACGTCACTTTGTTTTGCCTTGAGGGGATAACCACTTAGCACCATAATAATTTCCTAACCATGGTTTTACTATGGGTTTGGATTTTGAAGTCACTAAGTATTTAATTAGTGTATGCTGGTGTCTATAAAGTCTAGTGACCACTGTGGTGTTTATTAAAATTCTAGTTGTACCTCATTCAACAAGATGCAGATTTGCCGAGGCAATCTGCTGCAGGACCAACAGTGTAACAGTGCAAGTTCTCATCTGATCAGTTTTTCATTATTTAGTAGTGACTCAGTACTATAGAAACACTGTTCATCAGCAACATTGAACTTCAACGTTATTCAGCATCTGTACAGTATAGACTCCAGAGCTCCTGTCAGTTTTAGTAAAATAAAGATGGCTAATGGTGATATTTTTACCATCATTACCTTTGCAAGGTTCAGGCCACTAAATTAACTGATCAGTTTGGAATGTTGTTGAATGGAAGCCATAATAATACTGAATTTTAATATTACTATGCTATGTTTGTTCACAGTTGCATGTAATATGGAAACAAGTTGTTCTGATGTTATGCTCTTTTGAGACTGATACTACCTTGAAGCACCTGAACATGGCACATTTAAGGAAATCAGAAAACATGCCGATTAAACATATTCTGCCCATAGTTTGTAAATGGTTTAGCAAAATCTGCTCCAAAATAACATCTTGTGATAATCTTTCAGACTTGTCTGTCAGTTTTTCTGTGCAAGGTGAATATAAAGTTTCCAATGTGAATAAAAATCCCTTTTTCTGTTCTGTGACACACACCACCTCTCTTGCACTGCACAGTATCTTTACACAAGGTTACTTTTCCCAACCTCAGTATCAATGTGCTCAAATCTGGCTATAAACTGCTATACTATTACATTTAAATGTTTGCCCTGCTCAATGCTTTCTCTGATAATCATTCAACTCTGATGAAGAAAAATCTTAACTCGAAACATTAGCTTGCTCTCTCTCCATGGATACTGCCTGACCCACTGTGATTTCCAACATTGTTTTTGTTTTCAGTACAGATTCCAATATCGGCAGCAATTTGTTCCTCCAAACATTCATTCCACTAGGACCTGGGAATTGTTTATAGCTGAATAAATGCTGTTTAAAAAGTTAAAGAAATATTTATTGCTTGATTCAGATACCTTGCAAATTTCATCAGAGAAGAGGGGAACTTTGTCATAACAAGACAAGATTGGATGTCAAAGAGGAAAGATTAAGTTGTATAAATTAATTATACATATTAATGGAGCTATTCTCATCTCAATCAATCCAAATTTAAACAGCTGTCATCTTGAAGCAGAATCTCATGCACTGAAGGACTTTTTTGTCACTGAGCAAATAAAATGATTAAAACCATATCAAAACAGCTGTTAACTTCAATGCACACCTTTTCCAAATACTAATTGTGCAATCATATGCATATGTATTTATAATGAGGTTGCAGTGTATCACTTTGAAACAGTTCACGGCATCTCTCTAAAATAGGGCTTCATGGCATCCTACTTGTTAAACTTGCATATTTGTGGATATAGTGAAAATTGTCACAATGTTCACAGATTCTGGTGTTACCATTTAGCCTCCTATGTTACCACGTTCTTGAAACAAACCTAAACATAATCTTGGTGCAAAATAGTTTAGAGACCAGAGATAAATCCTACTGATTGGAACTGTCTCTTGAAAACCCTCTATCTCACCTCCTCACTCTCATTCTTTCAGCCCTACCTTTTAAATTAAAGTTTGGGCATTTGTATTTCCTATACCCCTGTGAAGTGCCTCCTGACATTTTTCTGCAATGTTCATGGATTAAGTGCAAATTGCTGTTGTTACTGTTATAGAATCAGGAGTTGTGCATTTTGTGCGTGTTTGTGGACAGGGGACCTCATTTCATTGTGTAGTTACATGCTGTACACTCACTGGCTTAGCTATCTTTTTCTGACTGCAATCCCATAGGTGACACTTCTCTCAGGTTTTTGAGTGTGCTTCATTCTGAGAATAGTATAAGTATTCCCCTCCCCACAAACATAAGTAATGTGATTGACTGGTCACAGTAGATTTTACTTCAAATCCACCAGCTGGTATTTAGGTGATTAATCCTCACATACATTCTTCACCATTGATGGAATCTCAGTTATTTGCAATCACTGCCTTCACTCATTGCTTTCTTGAGGGCTCGTTAAAACAATAAATAAAACACTAAAAATAGGTGCACTGTGAAGCTTTTAAGGTTGTTAATCATTGGTGACTGTAGTATTTTGTGACAAATGATTCAACCTTTTGAATGATGTGGTAAAAAAATTCTTTAAAACTCAAATCAACCTTGGAAGAATTTAACCTGCAATATCTGAACACTCTTTGAAGTCTCACTAAATGCATGACCTACTCCAAATGAGCTTTTGAAGCTTTACCAAGGTATAATTTTTATAATTCATGTTACTGTGAAGTCCTGTCATTTTAAAATAGTTTGAAGGTTGAAACAATGTTTTTAGGCCCTTAGACCAATGTAACAAGAATTAAAAAGGCAATGAATAATTCAACAAAATAAATCAAGTGTTACAGAATGTTTGTCACTAACTTCAGAACAGATTGTTTAGAAATTGTTCCCTATTTTCCCTTTTTGCTCCTGTTATTAAACTTCAGGTGGATCCAACAGCAGTATCAGCTTGTATTTTCACATAGAGTATTGTCTTTGTGAGAGATGGATGCCAAGAGAGGAATGAAGTATTTTAGCTAGGGTTATATTCCAGGTGATATTTGAAGGAAAAACAAGTACACAGCAAGATTTTTTTCAAGAAGAAAATGCCAAAGGATGTACATTGATTGCAAGATCAGAGAACAGGGAACCAGCAAAAATCTAGAATAAAGGACTGTCGAGAGATGCAGGCAGGGACATCTGACTGGAGAAGGTTGTGCAAAAGGAGCGAATCAGAACTGTGGATTTGAAAGCAAGGTCAGTTTCTAGTTGTCCATTCTGATCTGTGTGAAAGTAGCCAGCAGAATAGTCTTCGTGATCTTTCTCCCCACCACCACTGAGCAGAGGCCAGCATTGCCTTTCTAGTGACCTGTAGGAGAAGGTGAACTCTGTGAAGTGGGTGGGGGAGGGGATTTTGGGGGGAAATGTGCATGTCTGTATTGTACAATACTATTCGTTGATGCTCCGAACATTCTGCACCACATCGTTTCCATCGGATTGCTCTATTTATTGCTGACTGTGCTGAAAGTGCCTCTCACTTTACTTATTGAGTGAGTATCCTAGCTGCTGGCTCTATTTTCTGTTGTGTAATGATTTTGCTTAATTTCTTCACTCATTGAAAGCATGATCACAGCCTCCTGTTTGACTAGTTGCTGCTCATCAAACAATGGCAGTTCAACAATGCACTTCGATATTTGACCTTTGAACTTGAATCTTTTTCTCTTGCAATTTTCTGTTTCTAATATATTCAGCCTTAACAATGCTGTGGAATGCTGCTTCTCTGCAAATCTTTGCATCCTATTTGTTTTTGACAGGGACGCATGCCCAGACAAGGGCAAGGCTGAGC